>NC_057767.1:23912981-25112981 GCF_010389155.1 Erigeron canadensis | reverse complement strand
CCATATCTAACAAAATATAACATATGTATATTCCCATATCTATCAAACTATAAGATATGTATATCTATCAAACTATAAGATATGTATATCTATGTATATGTAATAAACTATATAGACACAAAGCATACCCAGAAAGATCACATATTTATCTATCCATGTTTAACAAAACAAAACATATACCACCAAAATCACCACACTTCTTCCACCTTCTCTTTCCTTCTTCAACCACCACCACAATCACTATAATCCGGCCAACAATTTTTGTCCCCAGATCTCTATTTCCATTTCAATTTTATACATACATTATAATAAGGTAAAGAGAAAGGAGGGAATAAAGAATGGAGAGAAAGGATTAAATGGAAGTAGAATGACTAGATGAGGATTATTTGTGCATTTTCTGGCAAGAGAATATAGATGGCGGCGGTGGTGCCTCTTATTGGCGACGGTGAGTTATTCCGGCCGGTAGGTTTTAGAAAATGACTTCTGGTACAAATCAAAGATAGAAAAGATACATATATACACAAATATATGTATTTTCTATGTATATAAAATGGATGGATGGATGAACCAAAAGTAAATAGAGAATGAGGGAAATTATGTTTATATAGAGGATAGAACAAATTATGTTTGTGAAAATTTGATGGGATCCTCCCATAATTTAAAAAGATTTTTGTCACATATAGTCCCTGTGGTTGCTAAAAAGACAATTATACCCTCATGTGGTTCGCACGTGAAGGATTTAAACAGCCCAAACTTACAGAAGTTAGTGCCAGGGGCTCTTGGCAACGAAAATAAAAAAGTCAGGGACCATTTGCAATGGAAAAAAAAGCACAAGGGGCAAAACGCTACAGTGACAAATCACAGGGACCATTTGTGACATTTTCTCAAAAAAATAGTAGGCTCAAAATTTTTGATGTATCAAATTGACTTGGATATCCAGGGACCATCAAACGCTATGGGCCTCGTCTTGGTAAAAAGCCCACACATGCAACCATTTTATATAATATTGTATCAATTCGTTTTGTATATGATTTTGAATGTTGATACGGAAATAAATAAGTTAAATGATGTTACATTAACTGTAAGTGCCAATGGGTAGACTTCCATTGAAGGCTTATTCCTTAGGCAACCAGGGTTCGAATCCAAGGGGTGCGTGTTTTACCCTAAATGGCATTCAATGTCGTAGATGTCGTGCCGTTTGGCAATATATCCGAAGGTTTTCCCGGTGAACCACCGCGATGACATCCTGCCCGGTGAGTGTAGAGATCACGTATGGGGCGAACAGACTCTAACTAAAAAAACGAGCGTTAAAAAAAAACATTTAACTATAAGTAGCTCATATTTTACCTTTGGCCCTTGTATGTTATGCCACCAACTGCAGCAACGCTAACGGCTGTTCCAGTAGTAAAAACTTCATCGGCTTGCAACAATTCATCTATGGCGACAGGACGTTCCTCAACCTATAACAATGAAACGCTTTAGCGCGCTATGATGAAATTGTACTAATTTTATCCACATATTTTAGGCATATTTTATCCACATATTTTAGGCTTATAAATCATTACTCATAATTTTAACACGCTTTTCAATCCCAAATCTGAAATCCCTTCTTATATACAAAATAGTTTACCTTGCATCCATAGTCACGAGCAATATCGATAATGCTCTTTCTTGTGATTCTTACAAGGATGGTACCTACTGTTTCAGGAGTTGAAATAACATTATCCTGCAAGCCAAATATCAAGTTAAATACTTATGCCTAATGTACGTCTACTCTCATAAGGAATCATGAAAAATCAATTACCTTGACTAGAAAAATATTGCAAGAACTAACTTCTTCAATGTATTTCTTATGGACCGAATCAAGATACAATACATCTAAGAACCCTTGTCCCTTTGCTTTCGATATTGCCTTTAGTACCTACATGTCATCATGAGTCATATCCCGAAAATTTAGTATTTTTTGTATATAGAAATGCTTTTATGCTTATATAGTGTATCAATTGAGGTTTACATGTTGGAACCACATTAGTGTGACCGTCACTGATCATGTGTCATTCCTGATATGATAATTGACGATAACTGAAATCCCTATGTCTAGTAAATATATAATGGGCTTATTTACTCTTAGAGACGTAGTATAGGGTTTCCCATTAGGTGATTGTAAACTAAGAAAACTAATGATGCACACATTAAACACCAAAGGGGTTGAATGTGTAAATACTCTCCTTATAAATAAAGAGTCATTAACCCTAAGTTAAGGTTAATACCAACACATAATAAACCCTAAAATTCGTGTGGGTATTCCTCTCAAATTCGTGCATCATGTTCCAACCGAATTACTAATCCCATTATTACTCAATCACCTTGTTATGGGAACCCGAAATCAATAGCAATTATGCTTTATGTTCTTACAGGTTCCACAGGACGATTGGGGATGTTTTATCACTCGAATCGAATCATGTTTATTCCAACATGTGGTATCAGAGCCGCGTTACGAACGATCTATCATGATTTGGTTCGAATTCGAGGGTTTTTGCGTACTAAAAATCTGCTGAACTACAAAACTCGTGCTGACGTCATCACGGACTAATGTTTACTTCGCGCTGACGTCATCTTCGTGCTGATGTCATCATGCCTTCTGCTTATGTTCGTGCTTACGTCATCTTCGCGCTTATGTCACCTTTGCGCTTACGTCATCCCACGAACTTTAGCTTAATTTCATACACAAATTAGCTACAAACTCGTGCTTACGTAATCACGAGTTTATGACACTTTCGTGCTGACATCATCACGAATTTATGATATCTTCGTGCTTACGTGTTCACGACTTAGATGATGTTTTCGTGCCTATGTCATAACGACTTACTGATGTCCCCGTGCTTATGTTATCACGAACTATTAGATGACTTTGTGCTTACTTTATCACAAGTTATTACTTAAGTTCGTATTATACTGAAGATGATTTTAGCTGATGAATGAGTTCGTGCTTACTATTTTACCCTATAATTTTGTGGCTGAATTTGTCTCTAATTTTTCATAAATAATTTTTTCTAAGACATTTTTGCCATAGAACTTTAAGGGTGAAAATTTGTGGTCGGATCCCAGCCAGAGGCTCTGCCCCTTGGACCCCGCCAGGGGCTGCCGCCCCTTGGACCCCACTCCCAGGGGCGCTGCCCCCGGACCCCCGTAGTGTGTGGGGGCTTCGCACTAATGTACATGGTTTTATCATTTGTGCCCAAAGGTCAAATGTGATTCTCATGGTGCTACGTTCTTTTCCTTTTGCATAATGAACACTAAGTATATTGATTTTGCCCAATGGTGATTTAATGTATTTTGTGTGCTAAAAGGACTATTTTCATGCATAATATACACGATTCTTGATTTTGTGCCCAAAGGTCAAAAGACAAGTGTTGTGTTGCATGACCTAATGCTCATTTGTACTTAAATATTAGTTACTTCTACCCAAAGGTGATGTAAATTCTAAGTAGAGCCTTATGTTAACTTATTGTTTTGGTGTTTACAATAGGTTTACTTATCACTGGCTTCATTAGTATAATGGTCTTAGTCTCATTACTTTTAGGAGCATTACTTTAGCCTCTTACGTATTTTAGACATTAATTTAGTTCCATTATGTTTAGAGACATTAGTTAGTCTGCCTTAGTTATCTAATTATGTCATTATGAGGAACATTATTATTAGGCCTACTTATTTTAGGTATTACTCTAGTTCCATTACTATTAGACATTAGTTGGTTTGCCTTAGATAGCTAATTATGTCACTATAATCTTATTGTCCTTAGTTTTAGGCATTACTTTAATAATCTTCTATTACTTGTATCATAAATTGATATCCTCCTTATTTCCACTGTAGTACCTAACTTAGGCGTTAGCCACTTATTGATGCAAACTTTGCTTTATGAAATGATTAATCACCTCTAACTCTGAAGATGCTAGACCTTGACTATGCCATTCGCCACAATGAACCCACTTCTATTACTGCTAACTTTTCTGCAGCTCAGAAAGCGAATTTTAAGAAAGTGGGATAAGGTGAATCGCTTGTCACTAATGATGGTCAGGAACTTCATCAATTAAAGTATCTGAGGGAATATATAAAGCGTATGCAAGTAGCTTAAGAACAAAGGAAATAGCAGTGTTTGTGAACACATAATGAATATGACTGACATGACTCATAAGTTTAAGAGTCCTAAAATTGAAAGTCTTTAACAATTTTCTTGTGCATTTTTTTAATGACCTCATTGCATGCTCATTTCGACACCTTCAAAGTTAACTTTAGCGCTATGAAGGATAAATGGTCGATGAGTGAACTAAATGCAATGTGTGTGCAAGAAAATGTTCGTCTTAAGTTGGGCCAACCTAAAGTGTTTACCTTACTACCACTACTAATTCCATTAAGAGGAAAGATATAACAGTAATAATGCTACAATTACAGTTCAAAAGGATAATCATGGTGCTACTGCCTCTAGCATTAAGTCTTTGACTAGCAATCCTATCTGCAAATTCTCATTGTGCCTAGATTGCCTTAATTTCAAGGAACTGCTAGCTAAGAAAGGTAACTTATTTCATGTAATATTTGATTCTTTTATGTTTAATGTATCTTCTAATATATGTGTGAGTGATTCTAGTTCTATGGTTCATATGATTAACTCAACATAAGGATTCCATACAACTCAGAAGCTATCAAATGACCAAACAAAGCTTAGAGTTGGAAGGGTTGATCTCTTATATGTCGAAACCATGGAGACTTATGATTTATATATAAACACTTGAAAGTGTATTAGACTAGTGGATACCTTATGTGTACCGAGAATTTCTCGGAACCTTGTATCTATTTCTCTAGTTTAAGACCTTGAAAGTTATGTAATAATTCATGGTTACGACGAGATTGCCATTACTCATAATAATGAATTTCTTGGTCATAGTTTCTTTGATGAATTGTTATGTAAGTTAGAACTAGATCATAATTTCTCAAAGTCTTTGTTGTCTCCTAATATTGATGACATAACTAAAACAAAGACAAAATCACCTAAATAATTAGAGAATTTCTCCATAATGTGGCATAAACATCTTGGCCACATCTCACGAGTTCGCATGATACGACTCATAAAAGATGGAATATTACATTCTCTTGACTTTAGTGATTTTGAACCATGTATTCAATGGCTTAAGGGATTAAGAAAGGAGCCACTAGATGTTCCAACTTGTTGGAAATAATTCACTCTGATGTTAGTAGCCCCTAACCCGCAACCATCTCAGAACATACATCACTTACTACATTAATTAACGATTATTCATGTTATATGCACCTATATCTAATCTAAACCCTTAGAAACTTTTATTGATCATAAAATTATGGTTTTAAACCAACATGATCATAAAATATAAGTTGTCAGATCAGATAGAGAAGGTGAGTATTATGGTTGACATATTGATATTGGTTAAGCTACTAATCCTTTCCATAATTTTTTGAAAGGAACAAGACATAAGTAACCAATACATGTTTCGGTCTCCTCAATAGAATTTTATGTTGCTAAAAGGAAAAATAGAACCTTAATGGACATGGTGAAAAGTATGTTTGTCAACACTAACTTACCTACTTTCCTTTGGACTAAGGTCTTACGCACAACTGTTCATATACTCAATGAGAGTTCCATTAGAATCTGTCCTTAAGACTCTTGAATAGAAAAGAAACTGAGTTTAAAATATATGAACGTATAAAGTTGTTCTGCCAAAGCATAACTCTATAACCCTAACTTAAAGAAACTGAATCCTAAATCCCTTACCTATTTCTTTATCGGTTATTAATCTTACTGTCTTTCGTACACTACTAGCATTATTGACACGTAGCATGTCACATTTCTTGAGAACTAAGAGATCAGTGGGAGCACGACAAATCATAACTTAAGATTTGCAGGAAGTACAAAAAGCAAGGGGAACCACTCGTCGGTTATTATTACTCCTCCGAAAACTCCTCTTGTACCCAACGCTGCTCCTAATGTCACTGATCTGCCTTCTCCTAATCCTCCTAATCAGGATACTACTAATGTTAAAGCATCTTATTAATAATGCTAAAGCATCTTCATTACTGAACCTAAAAATTAACTCAGGAGATCATCTAGGTCACTCATGACCATAAACTTTGATGATTTCATAACTTACTGAAGTTGAGGGCATTGGAAAGCTTACTAACCCTATTCCTTATTAAGAAGCCATTAATATCGATCAGGCCACTTAGTGGAATGAAGCCATAATTTGAGAGCTTAATTCCATATAGCATAATGATGTTTGGGACTTGGTTGAATTTATTGAAGAATCCAAACCTGTAGGTTATAAATGGATCTTCAATACCAAATTAGACCCGAATGAGAACGCCAAACGCTATAAGGCCAAACTGGTTGTAAAGGGCTTTACTCAAAAGGAAGGAATCGATTATCAAGAGACCTTATCTCCCTTCTCATAAAGATTCCTTAAGGATCATCATGGCATTTGTATCTCATTATGATTTAGAGTTCCACTTTCCTAAATGGAAACTTGCAATAAGACGGATACATGTGAACCTGAAGTTCCATAAAGTAAATAGCACATGATTTGCAAGTTGAATAAGTCCATATATGGGTTGAAGCAAGCATCACTAAAATGGTACTTTAAGTTTAACGAAGTCATAAAGAGGAGAAGACTTCCTGAAGAATCAAGTGGATTAATGCACCTATCTCAAGATCAGTGAGAGTAAATTTACAATCCTTGTTTTGCACTTGGATGATATTATACTTGCAAATGACAACCTGGATATGTTGCATGAGTCAAAACGTTTACTTTTCGCAGAATGTCGACATAAAAGATCTCGATGATGCCTTTAATGTCACAGGTATCGAAATACATCGGGATAGGCGTAATGATGTTCTAGTTCTTTCTCAAAAGACTTATATTGAACACATCTTAAAACGCCATAACATGCAACATTACACACCCACTATAGACCTATTAGTAAAAGGAGACGTATGTGATTGTTTCCAAAGTCCAAACATTGAGATTAAAGAAGGGGCAAATTAGGATGATACCTTACTCATAAGTAGTTAAGAGCATTATGTACGCTCAGGTCCGTACTCGTTCAAATATCACTTACATTACGGTATGCTTGGGAGTTAACTATTCAATCCCATAATAGCACACTGAAAAATGGCTAAAAAGGTTCTAAGATATCTGCAAATGACTAAAGACTACATATTAACTTATAGAAGAGGTGACAACTTGGAAGTAGTGGGATGTTTTAATTCCAATAAAAAATCTACTTCTGGATGTATATTTATGATTAGCTGGAAAAACCTATCTTTTGACGGAGTTATAAATAGAAACTGACTGCAACGTCTACCATGATGTCTGAACGTTCATAATTTCATGTCATGAGATGTTGTTAAAGAACCTGGTCAGTGGACTCGAAAGTCGTCAACTTTATTATTAGACCATTGAAGCTTTACTGTGATAACTCAACTACCGTAATTCTTTGAACAGTAACAGTTCAACTGGAGCTGAGATGTATCTCGATACAAAGTATTTGTTTTACGTGAACGGATTGAGGAAAATGTTCTTTGTATTGAGTATATAAGTACACGTAATATGCTACTGGATCCAATGACCGAAGGTCTAAAATCTTCGTAGGATACGTATCGAAGTTGAGGCTTACTAAAAGACCCATTATGATTGCATTTTATACTTATTGGTCATTATTATTATTATGTTAATGAAAAATTTTCCTCTTTATTCAGATTTTGTTTGTCTATTAGTTACACTTCGAGCGCATAACAGTGTAAAGACATTACATAACAAAATTTGTCTTAGTCAATTGATCATTGCTTATTAGTTTTAAATTTGAGTCATAGTTTGACTAGTGGGGGTCCTGAGTTGATGTTCTTCTCTACGACTGTACTTATTGGCTATGATTTCGGTTTTAAACAAAATGAGTATTATTCCGGACTTACTGAATACTCATAGATAAATGATCGCTTGGTCAAGTGGGAGAATGTTGGAACCACGTTAGTGTGACCGTCACTGATCATGTGTCATTCCTGATATGATAATTGACGATAACTGAAATTCCTATGTCTAGTAAATATATAATGGGCTTATTTACTCTTAGAGACGTAGTATATGATTTCCCATTAGGTGATTGTAAACTAAGAGGACTAATGATGTATACATTAAACACCAAAGAGGTTGAATGTGTATATACTCCCCTTATAAATAGAGAGTCATTAACCCTAAGTTAAGGTTAATCCCAACACATAATAAACCCTAAAATTCGTGTGGGTATTCCTCTCAAATTCGTGCATCATGTTCCAGCCGAATTACTCATCCCATTATTACTCAATCACCTTGTTATGGGAACCTGAAATCAATAGCAATTATGCTTTATGTTCTTACAGGTTCCACAGGATGATTATAGATGTTTTATCACTCGAATCGAATCATGTTTATTCTAACCTTACATATTTACCGGGGCATAATTAGAAATGCTTTTGACACCTCCTGCGCCACCACGAGTTGCACGATGAAACTCGTCCTCAACATATAAGTTCAATGGCGCCTTAAAAAAACAAATGTCTATGAAATATAAATACATTTTTCAAAACTGGAAAGAGTTAAAAAGCTAATTGGAATAAAACCTTGAAATAATTTTCAACAGGAGAAGCATATACTAAAAATGTGTATTCTGGAGCAGGTGATAAGCCCAATATAGGCCCAGTTCCAATGAGCAAAGGCCTAAGATATAGTGATCCTTTTCCAGGAGGTGGAATCTGTTTTAAAAAAAAAGACACTAACTGCCTAATAAATAATATTCAAAAAATTTAAAACAAAATAAAAACATTTAATCATATGGGCTTAGTATATGTATCATAATACTTTAAGCAAGATAGACCATTTCATTACATGGGCTTAGTGTACGTATCGTATAAAGAAAAATAAAACATAAGTATTGATTTGAAATTTTGAAGTCACATAATCAAGTGTGAAAAAGGATAATTTTGGGAACCCTAGCCCTGATACCACAATTGGATACCTATCGACTCACCCCGTATGAGTCATATGATGCCGGTATAATATCTCCATCCTAATCCCCACATGATCTGGGCACCCCGAATGATCGAACCCGCGTATTTAAACTTCACATGTGGGTCTAGGATTCATTGATAACGGGTATCTTAAAGGAATTATTTTGTGTGTCAAGCGGGGATCGAACCTGAGACTTTACCATTAGGCTATCTCTTTGTTGGTTCACATAATCAAGTGTGTATGACACAAAAACAGATTTTAAACATACTTTGTTACTTTCATTTCCAATTTATTTATTGTTTTGGTGTATTAATATCGATAAAACGGGTAATGTTCAAATTTTGTTACAACTTTTACGTGCTAAAGAACTTGAAAGCGAAAAGTACCCAACGTTTGTTTGCAAGAGCCGTTTGTTTCACCGCATCTACAAATTGTTGTACCGATGGAGATTGCATACACATTCTGTAGGCTCCAATCCCCATACGAATTGCATTTTGTTCGGGTCGAAAAAGAAAGATCCTACCATCATCTCCTCTATAAGCTTTTGTTCCTTCAAAAAGTCCCTACATGAAGTATAACTTTTCAATTTTTAAGTATCATGTCACACTCTTATAGTAAGACATATATCAATGTTTATCAAACCTCAATTTTTTTGTATTTTGTCCCTATCACTTAATCTATAAGCTGTTTACTAGTAGAACAAAATAGTTTAAAACTATTATTAGAAATTACCTGGCCGTAATTTAGAACTCCGGCAGCTGGGCTTATTTCAACATTCCCATAATTGCTTAATCGGCCTTGCTGAAAAATTTTGTTTTCCGAGCATTTCGCCATATACATATAATCGGTCCGTGTAAGACAAAATCCAAGTTTATTCCAATCAGCATCACCGTATTCTTCATATCTGAAAACCCAAAAATTTACAAATATTACAAAAAAAATAAATAATACGAGTAAATAAATAAAATTTAAAGCTGTTAACGCGTACTTTAAATTAACGTGGGTTAGAATATACACCATCATCAGTCCCAAAAGACCCACTTTTGACATTTTGAAGTTTTTTTTTTTCCTTCCAATTTTTTGTGTTTTGACATTTTAAAGTATTTTTTTTCTTCCAATTTTTTGTGTTATATAAAATATAATTTTATTCATATATTTGCATCAAATATTAAATAACACAAAATACTTAGTCAAGGTCAAATTGAAAAATAAATATTTTACAAATGTTAAAGTGACACCTAAAATACCTGAACATGGGCTCACTGTCTCGAAGAGCAGTAGTAGCTTCTGCAGTTAAACATCTTGCACCAACTTTTAAAAATCAAACCAGAAATTCTAATTTAGGATAAAAATGCAAACATCAAATTCTTGTAGTACAATTTCATACCTATTAAAGTTTAAACACATGCAAGGTGGTAAAAGTAAAGGAAAATGATTAATCCTCCTAAAAATTAGCTTAAAAATCCTCTTAAAAGCTTTAAAACATGACAAGTATTATCCACTAATTTTCTCTCTTAATCTCACTCCTTGATTTTGTCAGATGGATCAATCGAATAGTTAGAATGATTTTTAGGCTATTATTTTAAAAAGATTTATCATTTCCCAAAAGTAAATAATCTTCTTTTCTGGTAAAACATGATCCCAACAAAAAAAGCCTTCACGAATTTGCCACGTGACAGCTGAATCTTCTATTTGGAAAGTCACCCACCAAAAAACTTCTCAATTTTACGGTTCTCTTTCTTTTTCATTTTCTTTTTTCTTTTTTCTTACTTTTTTTTTATCTAAATTTTTTTTTTTCCCTAAGAACATGAGATCAAACAATTTTCTTTATGAATATATAGTATTTATTTTGCATCCCCTATTATCAGCATCGATGTTGTATAAAGAATCAGAGGTGTATTTTCACACACCATACGAATTTGGATATGTGGCGGTTAGAAGTTAAATTGCAGGTTTTATGCGAATATGTACATCAAAATATCTATATCTAAATTGATAACAATGTATTAAAATATATGAGAACGGTACCCGCGCGTTGGGACGGTGACGGAGGTGGCGGTGATATAATGGCGGTGACTGTGGTGGCAGCAGCGAGCGGCGGTGGTGGCGACAGAGATTGGTGGTGGTGGTGGCGGCGCCGGTGAGTAGTGGAAGTTATTGATTTAACGTGGCTATGATATAATGATATATGGTACATCATGCAATAGAATGTGTACATTGTTAAAATTTAAAATCAATATGGAAATTTTAATTTCAATGTTGAAAATCAAAAGTAATTTGCTTTATGATATTGCATAGATATAGAATATAGATATAAATAATGTAAGATTAAATTGATAGACATAAAGTTAGTTTAAAAATCTGGTGTTGGCTATGTAAGTTACTTATGAATAATCATTTTTGTCGACTATTTGTGTCAAATTTTAATCACCACCATTTTAATTCTAAGGACTACTATTATATTTCTCTGGAACAAATTAAATTACAGAAAACATGTAGACCCAATTCAAGTGGAAAATCTTTTGTATTATGAGACAAAGGTTAAATGTTTAATCTTCATTCCTTACAAAATGGTTGGAGGGCTTTGTAGAACGGCAGGGCAGGCCCAATAGCATCAATGGGCTAGGCAATGGTTTAAGACTTTAAGGCCACCAAAATCTCAAGGCCCAAAATGTTTATAAGATGGGTTTATTATATGGACTTTTTCTATATGTTGGGCTTAATACAGACCCCTTTTCTGATCTGATCCTCACGCTTAACTGCTCAAGTGCTTAACCTAAATAAAAAAGAAAAAAAAAAAGAAATAACGCACTAAACAGTTGAGGCATGGTAATGATTAATGAACTAGCTCTCACAGTGAAGGTAGTAATATGTTTTTATGCGTTCCTTTCAAAGTGGAAGTATATTAATATGTAACCAGATACATAAAAATGAGTTTTTTTTTATAAAAAAAACTTCAATTTATATGCTAATGAATAAGACCCTAAAATTTGATCTTGCTTAAAGCCTAAGAAAGGCTTAAGCCGGCATTGTAGAAGGGTAGTGCTCTGTACCACTATATTTTGACCGTATATCGGAAACTTAAATATGATTCACGTTATTGTACAATACACTACCTTAAATTTGGGGTGTAGCTAAAATATAGTGATGTGTTTGGATCATCACGCGAGAATGATCGAATACGGTTGTTCCTTTTACTATAATTCCAAAAAATACAATCAAAATTCTATATGTGAATTTGCATGACTTGGATACTTTAAATTTTTGCCGAGTAGCAAGAAGTTTTTCTGTAACACGGAATTGAAGTGGATAAAAACAAATTTTCTTTGCCACCTTTTTTATTTTTTGTTTTTTTCTAAAAATTAGTTATTTTTGGTTAAAAATATGATCCCCTTAAATTAACAAAAACAATAATCTTATACGAGTATATCCTAAGTTTTCGTTCACAAAATTAGACGTTTGCCCTTAATTTGATCAAAATCTTCATGCAAATGAAAAGAAGACGAAGATGAAGATGAAGAAAGACGAAACCTTTGATAATGACGCCTGGGCGAGGCCACGAAGATACAGGCTACATGCAAGGATCATGTTTGATATCCAAAAACCAGATTATTTGGTTTCGGAGGAAATTAATTATAAGAAAAGAAAGTTTTGTGGGTAGATTGAAGAAAATTTGGTAGGTACTTATAGCGTGCATGTCTCGACCAAGTTTTATGTCATATTGTCATGTATTTTTTATTTCACGTTTATTATTTATTTTTCATGGTTTTTATACTCTTTTCATATTTTGATGACACTACGTACAAATACAAATATAGTGGTCAATTTTTTGGTAAGGAAATCGATAATTGATGGGACTTGGTAAATAAGTAGCACTACTTCATATATTTGACTTGGACAAATAAAGTTGTGATCGCGCGCTATACTAATAACAACCGTAATCAATTTCATTTTCCATAAGGTGTAGAGATGATGAGATATATGTTGGTTTCTAAGTTTACACACTTATTAATTATTTTAAAAATCAAGAACAAAAGATAAGAAATATATAGATATCATTGAGAACGAGATGATTAAGAAAACAACTTGAGGGGTCAAGTTAGAGATATCATGGCTTTTGATTTATTATCAAGGGTTAAGATTCAAAGATGATTATTGAATCTTGGCCCTTAATTTTAATTAAAAGGTCAAGAATTTCCTAACTTGACTCAAATTAGGGGTTTAACTTGAGGGAATCTCACTCCGTTACCATCACCTAAGTGATATATCTATGACTACTTTTAGCCATTTACAACAATATATGCAGTGTACAGTTGTGCTGTAAAATATATATAATTATTGTAGATGTCTAATATATGATGTAGATTTATCACTTCTACTAAATAATACACCTCCTCCAACAAATATCTTTTTCATCACCTGTAAAAACAATCATCCCCTTCTTCAATTCAACATTACTGCTTTTACTTTCCTTGTGTGAATCTGACAAAAGCTATCGACACACCATCACCTGCATTTTCCTTGTACGGTTTCACCCGCGATATTAACCGCATCACTCTATGTGGATCTGAAGTACGCTGACACAAACCATTATATATATTTACCTATATACTAAAAACCAACCTGTTTTTTACAAGTTTATATGCACAAACCTACAAGGTACAAATACATATGCATAAGTTACAACATCTTTCTTTTCCCCCCCTGCTCCTTTACAAAATACATAGAAGTTTCACACACATCTAGGCATTCAGCAAACCACACACATAGAAATACAAATATAGATACATCCCAAATTAACAATCGATGCTCAACTAAGATCTTCTTCAATATAACCCATATAGAGATTCTAAAATGCAAAGTCGCTGCTACTTACATAGTTACATAAGTTACATAGAATTAATACGAGAAGATAGTTACTACTGAGATTTTGCACGAAAAAGAGTTTGCGAGCAAGCTAGCTTTTGATCGCATTTCTTTGTGCATTGGTGGTGGCATGTCGTTTACCGGTTGCATTATCTTTTTTTACTGAATATCTCTATGAGATGGATATAAATTGATGCATGCATAAGTGATGAACTGACTATCGATACATCAAGACTTCGAATCACTAAATCGATGATAAGGTTTCACTCCTGAAAGCAAAAAGCAACTGTACGTTGTGGTGACGGTGATGGAAATAGTAGATCACGATTTGAAATCGTAAGGATTGAGGCGGCTGAGTGGGTTAGTGGCGGTTAGTGACAAACCGAGACAATGGCGGTGAACGGGGATGGCAGCACCAATAATTGTTGTGACGACGGTGGTGGAAATAGCGCTTGGTTGGTTGATGCGGTGGTGGTAAGATTGTTGATGTTGGTTTGATCATCGTTCAAATTACAGAACAAAAATTGGCAAAAAGCACTTTATGATATATATTGAATTGTTGATTAAAATGAAAATGCTTTCCTACAGAGAAAAAAAAAAGATAAAAAAGAAAAAAGAGAGGAAACTCATTTCTTACACCTACCCTTTTGATATTGACAACTCAAATGTGAGATATACATAGTGTATCACAATATGAATTGACACGTATATGGCTCAAACTTTTGTAAACCACTTGGTTTGGAGTTTATATTTATTTTTTGATATATTTAGTTTTTAATAAATATACATTATAGGAAAATTCATTATACATTTGGATTGGCTTATTTAAAGAACAAATTGAAGATTTTGATCTGCATTTATTAAACATGTAGATGTAGATAGTAAAAGACAGTGTATATAAATTGAGAATTATACTTATATTTTAATTACTATTAAAATTCATATATCAAGTGTACTTCTGATTCTTAACAACTTAAGTATGTAATATAACACCTTTACATACCAATTTTTGAGAATAAAAGTTATACTTTTCACTCCGTGTAATGAGTCGTTGATTCTACTTAGAAGAAAATCGCATATACCACGTTATAAATTTTATGTAACGTTGTGCCTCCCGGGGCAACGCCCGGGTAAAAATCTAGTTATAATACTAAAAAGGAAGTTTGGTTTGTGAGAGGATGGTACTATAGCTAATAGTACACTCTCTATGCAACAAGTACAAGTTTGTATTGCACAACCAAAAATAAAGTCCGTTAGTTGTAGCTAGCTTGGGTAATTAACGGTAGTTATAAAAGGGTATTTAATTGAGTTTGTTTTCAAGTTTAAATTTTTTTACTTTTGTCACGAAAATTTCGTCTTATTTACTTTTTAGCACATAACTTTTGGTTTGTTTAATTAACTTTTTGCCACATAAAGCTTGACCTTTATTTTTACCCTATAACTTTTACTTTTTAAACTTTCGTCACGAAATTCTATTTTTTACTTTTCCTCGTTTTTACTTTTTTCCACATAACTTTTGATTTTTTTATATTTCCCATGAAAGATTCGTTTTAAAGTTTTTGTTATTTTAACTTTTGTCACGAAAGTTTTTTTTACAACATAACTTTTGGTTTTTATACCTTTGCCACCAAAGTTTCATCTTCGCTACTTTTTTATCCACAAAAGTTTCATTTTCTTTGGTTTTTAACTCATAACAGGTTTTTTAACTTTTGCTTCACAAATTTAAATTTTTGGTACTTTTTGCTCCATAATTTTGATTTTTTAAGTCTCGCTCCGAAAGTTTTTTTTTTACTTTTTACCACATAAATTTTTGGTTTTCAAAATTTATTACCAAAGTTTTTTTTTTTTTTACTTTTTATTACAACTCTAAGGTACCTAACTTTTGGCACGAAAATTTGGTTTTCAGCTTGACGTGTAGAAGGTTGTCAATCATTTATTGGTGAAGAACTATACAACTCATGCAATTGTAATGTCACCCTGTTTGTTTTCCGTTTTGAGTGAAATAGAAAACTGTGAATATCCTTAAACTTGGATTTTATCCAAAAAGGAATATGTAGGTCACATGACCTATCACATGTTAGTCATGTGACCCTTTGGAACCAATTATTCTTTTCTCTTTCTTACCCATTTTTGACTTAAAAAATAGGTGATGAATCATCTAAAACGCCCGTAACATTTTTTTTTATTTATTTTAAAAAAACATTTGTTTTCTGTTATTTTTCTTTTATAAGCCGTAACTATTACCAATCATTGTATAACCTCAAAATAGAACCTGGCTTTATCACTTGTTACTTGACACGTATACATTTTCAATATCCAAACACGTGATCTTTACATCATATAATATGAAGTGTTAAACACAAGACTGAAACTGATGACTCAAGAGTTATGACCAAAGGCAGAGTGTAGTTACTATGTAAACTCAATGAACAGATTTTACATCAATTATTGAAAGACGACTACCACCTGAATAACTTTGGTAACGAACAGTTGGTCCATAAACCATCAGGTAGTTTTTAACATAAGTCCCTGATTGATACTATACGAGACTTGCTAATAAACCCGACTCTTGTTCAAAGACCAGAAGCTAAGACGTAATTTTAACAAAACTATCAGCTGGGTTTCTTTGTGAGAGCATCAAAAGACCAGCAATATTTAGCTCCAATAAGTAGTTAAACTGCTAGAATTGAATCTTTAAAATAGCATAGTAGTAACAACCCAAGTCTTTTGACTAGAAGCAAAGTCGTATTATGATGTAGACTCCATGAAAAGATTTTTCTATCCAATTTCTAAGAACTACCACCTGATACACTTTGACATAAAAACGATTAATATATATAACCATCAGGTAAGGATAGAAGTTTCCTTTTTCTTGCAAAAGTAACTAAAAAGACCAATAACGACTAGGTTATCCTGTACAAACAGTGAACGTACCATGCTGATGGGAGTTTCTTTGAAAAGCATAGATTACCAGGAGCAGCTGCTAGAAAATTACCTTACAACTACCCACTCGACTTTTAGTTTTGTCCAAAGCATTCATTCATTACTACTTTCAAAAGACTATTACGTACAAAATGACGAAGGGTTTACGACACATATACATGACGGTTTTAGGTACTGGAAAGATGGAACAGGGCCTGAATGCAAGCTGATACAAACGCTACTTTCTTGCTAGTTTCAAAACGATTGTACATGTTTTACTAGGACCTGCTCGCAAAAACCCCTATACAAACTGGTATGGATATAAATACATTAGCTGGCTATTTACATGCAAAACGACTAGTAAGTTTCAAGACACTTACATGACCCTTTTTAGGTGCTCGGGATCATGACCAGGATCTGTATAACCAGACTACAGCTGATATAAACTACATATTTAGTTACTTACAATATGATCTTATATATTTACCATAATATGTTTCAACAGTTGGTTTACAAACTGGTTTAAACTGCAACTTTATAATTTGCACAAAAAGGGCGTAACTAGTATCAAAGGAAGGCATAAGAGATACTCGTTACCCATCCAACGAGCAACACCGCTAGTGCTAAGCTATACCCTTCCATGGATCTTTTCGGGCTCCACTTGTCTCACCTAAAAGAAAAAAAACATAATATATAACGGTAAGTATAAATACTTAGTGAGTAAACAGGTTCTAGCATGTAAAGAATGCATAATCTATAAATCTTTCTGTTGTGATCTAAAACAAATTCAGAGTCACATTCTAATATGTAAGGAATTCCTTTTCTAATCATTCTATGAATTCAACATTCATGAAATAAATGGCATACTCATACGAGAGATATCCAGATCAATCTCGTATAAAGTAACCTTCTGATAATGTGATAGGTACATACCCTCATACATATCTAGATGCATTCCGGATATTACCTACCATTCTATTTTATCCGTTACTCACCTTATGATCACCGTTAGCTATTAAGTAAAACTTGGTTGATCTCTTGTATCACCTATACACAAAGCATAATACACGTATCACTTAAAGGTTAAAATGCAACTATCTATTCTTTTTGGGCTGTTTTCCATCAGCTTATAACTACAAATTATCCTTTAGCTAATATGACCCTTTTCTGAAAATTGAGTTTTCTTTGAGGAATTACATCAAACACCTTGTCTACATGATTTTATTCACTATAAAAATTACTTCTTTTGTTTAAGTAAAAATCCATGTATCTGCTATATCAATTCCAATCAGCTTGTTACTAAATCACTAATAAATTATATGAAAAATCTTATAAAACATATCTTTCTCTTTTTAACTAAAACATGGCGGTACAAGATTACCACACCATCTTTAACTATAATATCTCAACTAGTAAGTTGAGACTCATATCTTCTAAAAAAAAACCAAGTTTATTATATCTAAATAAAAAATCCATACCTTGATATATTCCTGATAAAAGATAGTAAACACTCTAAATTACTTCTTAGCTTGCTAAAATAAGTTCTTCTTTAATCTCCAGCTAGTTAACTCACGAGGGACACTAGATGCACGTGTTGTAGCAGAGCTCGAGAGTGTTATGTTAGCTTCCCTTTCTTCTTTCACTGTTTCTTTTATATTTCTACATATATATCTATTTAGTTTATCTACATTTAATAAAAATGAACTTTACATATATGACACATTAGTCCCTAAGTAAAGTTAATGTGTACGATAAAGGCACTAACTAGTCGATGGATACTTTACACATACACTAGATATACCAGATATAACTTATATATCATATTGTTTATTTTTTTAGTTTATATAGATAAAAAAAATACCTATTTAAATTACCTTAATTTATGGGGTGTTACATCATCGAATTTATCTTAACTCAAACTTGCTGATGGCTGACTAATGCTTCCTATTGGGGAGTGCTGTTGATTGATGTCAACGATAAGTCACCCAGCGAGTCCATTTCCCAACAATATATTTAAGGGATTATGACACTGGAGTGTAACTAACTATTACTCAATGTTTATGTAATGTAGTGACTTTTCAAAATGGCTATCTGATACAAGTACTTTCCATTTGTGTTCTTTTAATGTATCGGGTGACCGGATGTACCATTAGCCGGTAATAAAATTAAGGTATTAAGACACCGGAATGTAACCAACTATGATTGAATGGTTATGTAATGTAGTAACCTATGAAAATGTTAAATCAATGTAAAAATTTCTCTGTTTTGTTCACTCGATGTAACCGTTGACCGGTTCTAACAAATAAATAAGTTATTTTGGAAACGCGGAAGTTATTTTGCAAACACAACCCAAACACCCAGTTGAGCTTAATGTAGGAAGTAAGTAAACTGTAAAATCTAGCCGACTTGGCAACCAAAAAAAACATATATATATATACATTCGGAATTACCAAATTTTCCCATTATGATATCTGGTTTCAAATTAAACAAATACTATTCCCTTTAAAATTAAGTCGTATAAGTAATTTATCCTCAATCTATACTATATTAATAAATAAACTATCATCTCCTTTTTCAACTCTTTATCTTTAAAATACTTAAAATATCCTTAATTTTCAACACATTCCTAGCTAACACACTAAATCTACCGAATATATCCCTAAAATATTTTACACTCATATTTATCCAAACTATTAATCTCCTTTATTAATTAATTTAAACATTTTTACCTAATATCTCTATAATATTCTTAATAAAGTTATTTACAAAAGATACATCTCTTAACCATACACTACCATTTACGTCAATTACTTTTAAATTAATAACCACATCGTTACCACCACCGCCACTAACACCACCCGTTTCCGTCACCGTCGCCGCATTGCGTGGGTACCCATCTCGTATACAACCAAAATTCATAGTGTAGGGCTTTGGATCCCACCGTTGGATCCTAAATGACAAATTGGGAATGTTTTTAAAACCTTAGTAGTTTGATGAAAAAAATAACAATAAAAAAAAAAATACAAAAACACATTGGATCCCACCGTTGGTCTTTTTGCTTGTCGCTTAACTAAACAAAACAAACCGAAGAACCAAACTGACCGAAGTCATGCCAATGGAGTCTTTAAACTGAAGAGATGAAACGAGACAACCAAAATTTGCATTGGCACCGGTCACTTCATCTTCTATTGAATGAGATTACTGTTCTCGTTCAAACGTCGATGATATTACGTTAAACTTTGGTGCATCAAGAAGACACAAAAAATTTCGTTCACACTTACACAAAACCTTCTTTAATTAGATTAAAAATTATAGTTCCAAAAAGTCGTGACTAGAGCGACTATATAATATATTACAAACTAACGATTCTTGGTTTACAATTGCAACCTTTTTTCTTTCTACATTTTCTTTATCGGGCATAACTTTGTCATATGCACGCAAACAATAAAAGTTACTTAGTTTGATACCATCCATCAATTAATGTCAACAACCCAGTTGTATTTGTCTTCAATTTTTCCAACTTGAATTCCTACTAGTGTTTTGTACAGCTTCTGGCTCACCAGTCCATCTCCAATTTTATACTCCACTCTACATACAAGAATGTAATAAATTGAGCATTCAATGAGGAAAGTTGTTTGAGAGACCGTACATAAAAAATTTACTTTTGAAAGTGTATTTACTGACCGGAAATGATAAACTCATATATGTTACAAGGGTATGTATTTTAATATACATCCATATTAGTCGTAATTACGGTTAAGGTAACTTAAGAAAATCTCCTCCCGAAATAAGGCCCTTTCAACCAAAATAAATACAGTAAATAAAAGTATGTACAAGAACAAGTCCCAAAATTAAGGTTCAAAAACAACCAGCGAACATTATAAAGCGTGAGAGATCTTATAAACTTGTAAGGTAAACTTTTTAAAATTTTCGTCAGTCTAAAATTAAATATACCCCATGAGAAAAAATATAAAGATTTAAGGATTTTATATATGGTCCAAGTGGCCTTAATTAATTTGGGGTTTTATTATTGGAAAAAAGCAAGCTAAAATTTTGATGTATTAAAAAGGATTGGGTATCTGGGAAGTGGAAACCAAGCATCAAACGCCATGGGCCTAGTACTGTTAGATAGCCCACAGATGCGCACTAGCAGCCCATATTATGTAATATTTGTAACAATTGGTTATGTATGATTTTGAATGTTGGTATGAAAAGAAATTATTTAAAGGTGATTGTAAATAGCTCATATTTTACCTTTGTCCTTTGTATGTTATGCTACCAACAGTAGCAACGCTAACGGCTGTTCCAGTAGTAAAAACTTCATCCGCTCGCAACAATTCATCTACGGCTACAGGACGTTCCTCAACCTATAACAGTTAAACTCTATATGGTTTAGCTATAATGAAATTTTACTGATTATGTAGCTCTCTTTGTGAATGGTATTTACATAAACACAATGTAGTATGAAGAATCTTAGTGATCTATCTAACTAGATCAAAAGTTTTAATAAAAATGTAATGTGCAAATATATTTCTATCCAATGTCATGCAAAAACTAGCAATAATTAGGACAATTATACACATATTTTAGGCCTATAAATCATTACTGATCGATTCTGAAATCCGCTCTAATATATAAACTAGTTTACCTTGTATCCATAGTCACGAGCAATATCGATAATGCTCTTTCTTGTGATTCCTTCAAGGATCGTACCCACTGTTTCCGGAGTTGAAATAACGTTACCCTGCAAGCCAAAGATCACATCAAAATATATACTTATGCCTATTATGTAGTCTCATAAGAAATCATGAAAAATTAATTACCTTCACTAGAAAAATATTGCAAGAACTAACTTCTTCAATGTACTTTTTATGGACTGAATCAAGATACAATACATCTGAGAACCCTTGTCCCTTTGCTTTCGATATTGCCTTTAGTACCTACATGTCATGGGCCATATCCGGAAAATTTAGTATTTTTTGTTAATAGAAATCCTTTCATGCTTATATAGTGTATCAATTGAGCTTTATATATTTACCGGGGCATAATTAGAAATGCTTTTGACACCTCCTGCGCCACCACGAGTTGCACGATGAAACTCGTCCTCAACGTATAAGTTCAATGGCGCCATACCGTCCTATATATATACACTATATATTAGTGACCAAATATGTTTGAAATATGCTCATACGTTTTTGGAAATTGGACAGAGTTAGGCTAAATGTAAATGGAGTAAAACCTTGAAATAATTTCCAACAGGAGAGGCATATACTAAGAATGTGTATTCTGGAGCAGGTGATAAGCCCAATATAGGCCCAGTTCCAATGAGCAAAGGCCTAAGATATAGTGATCCTTTTCCAGGAGGTGGAATCTATTAAAAAACAACAACAAATGCTTAATGAGTAACATTCAAAAAATTTGAATCAAAATAAAAACATTTCATTATATGGGCTTAGTAACCTATCATAATACATACCCGGTGATGTTCTATACATTTTTTTTTCTTAAATTAATTTAAGCAAGATAAACCACTTTATTATATGGGCTTAGAGTGTGTATAAGAAAAGTAGAACTTAAACGATTGATTTAAAGTCACCTAGTCAAGTGTATGTAACACAAAACCAAATTTTAAACATATTTGGTTACATTCATTTCCAATTTATTTATTGATTTGGTGTATTAATATAGATAAAACGGGTAATATTCAAATTTTGTTACAACTTTTACGTGCTAAAGAACTTGAAAGCGAAAAGTACCCAACGTTTGTTTGCAAGAGCCGTTTGTTTCACTGCATCTACAAATTGTTGTACCGATGGAGATTGCATACACATTCTTTCGGCTCCAATCTGCATCCGAATTGCATTTTGTTCGGGTCGAAATAGAAAGATCCTACCATCATCTCCTCTATAAGCTTTTGTTCCTTCAAAAAGTCCCTACATGAAGTATAACTTTTTAATTTTTAAGTATCATGTCACACTTTTATACTAAGACATATATCAATATTTTAATATAACTTTTTAACATTTCAAGTATCAATGTTTTTGTATTTAGTCCCTATCGATCACTTAATACATAGCTCTTTATTAATGGATGACACCAAAATACCAAATACTATTAGACCAAAGACCACCCTTTAGTAATACTATTAGAAATTACCTGGCCGTAGTTTAGAACTCCAGCAGCTGGGCTTAATTCAACATTCCCATAATCGCTTAATCGACCATGCTGAAAAGCGTTGTTTTCAGAGCATTTCGCCATATACATGTAATCGGTCCGTGTAAGACCAAATCCGAGATTATTCCAATCAACATCAGCGTATTCCTCATATCTGAAAACCCAAAACTAATGAGTATCACAAAGAAAAAAAAATAAATTTATCCCATACTTTAAAATTAATGTGGGCATGGAATATATATATACACCATCATCAGTCCAAAACACCCCCTTTTAACTTTTTGATATCTCTTTTCTTTTTTCTAAATTATTGTATTATATAAAATACAATTTTATTCATATACCCGTACTGCAAACTTTAACTAAGCTTAGGTACTGCAACATTCAAAAAAGTTACAGATTAAACCTTTAAATTTGATAAACATACATAACCCCCTGAATTTTACATAAAACCCCCCCTCCTGCTTTACCTAAGATAGGTACTGTATGTTTTACTTAACCTTTCTCCTTCATATATTTGGAACAAATATTACATAACATAAAATACTTAGTCAAAGTCAAATTGAAAAAAAATATTTTATAAACTAAAGGTACGTAAACCTAAACGGTTCTTTTAGAGTGCATTCTCGAGTTTTTTTGATAGGAAAAGAAAGGATTGGAAAATTTCTCTATTTTGCATTCTTGAGTTTTTTTTTTAAAGAAAGGAAAGGGGAGGAAAAGAAAACAAGGATGTTTTTGAAGTAAAAAACTTTCATGGGAGGATTTGAATGGAAAACTTTTAAGTTATGTGTATAATTATTAATTTACCCCTATTAATTAATAACAACTTTATAGGAAAAAGGACATAATTGTAAAATTATAACTTTTTCCCTTTCTTTTCTTTTCTTTCTATCTCAAGAAAACTATTAATTTTGTGTTTTCTTTTTCTTTTTTTTAGTTTTTCATGTAACTCGAGAATGCATTTTTGATATATAATTTTTTTTCTTTTATTTCTTTATCCAATCTTTTTCTTTCCTATATTAAAAAAAAACTCGAGAATATAGTGTTAAAAAAATACACTATATTTTTAAATGTTAAAGTAACACCTAAAATACCTGAACATGGGCTCACTGTCTCGGAGAGCAGTAGCAGCTTGTGCAGTCAAACATCTTGCACCAACCTTTAAAATCATACCAGAAATTATAATTTAGGATAAAAATGCAAATATCACAATTCTTTCGGTACAAGTTTCATACTTTTTAAACACTAGGGTGGTAAAAGTAAATATTATCTACCTAGTACAGTAGTACCTATACAACCGTTCTATTTTCAGATTTGTGCAATTGTGCCTAATAACTTAATTCAGACCCTTATTCTTTATAAAACATCCATTTCACCCCTTATTTCACATTGTGAATTGCCGTGTTCTGACTTTTTGTTCTACTTTATCCATTTAGTTTCATTTAGTTTGACACTATTTTGGATTTTTTCTTATCCTTAAATATTATCCAGTTGACAAAAAGCACCGAGATTAACCTTTTGACAAAAAGCATAAACGAGTTTCTACGAAAACATGTTTGAAATATATTGTCAAACATCTAATTTAGCATGTTACTTTCTTCAATACATCACTAGTTTATAATCAACACAATCAAATATATAACGTCACAAAGAATAAACTGATGATGTATGGATAAAACTGATTGTGTTTTGTCTCCAATTTAAACAAAATTGATAACAATGTATCAAAAGATATATATAATGTAAAATTTTAATGATAGACCGAAAGTAGTTAAAAAAATCTAGTGTTGGCTATGTAAATTACTGACATTCACACAGAGAATATAGTAGTCATTTTTTGTCAGACTATTTGTGTCAAATTTTAATGACCATCATCATCTTAATTTCACATCACTATACGGTTGTTACTGTTACGATAATTTCAAAAGAAAAATGACTAATCCTTTTAATAAAATAATCTAAATTCTCCTAATATTCTAAGAGAATGACATGTGGTATCCACTAATTCTCTTTCTAATTTTGCCCTTGATTTTTTCATATGTCATAATTTAATAGTTAGAAGAATTTCTAAAACATTTTGTCTGGAGATTAATCATTTCCCATTCTAAAATATACAATCAAAATTCCATATCCATATGTGGATTTGCATGACTTGGATACTTTAAATTTTTGCCGAGTAGCAAGAAGTTTTTCCGTGACACGGAATTCAAGTGGATAAAAACAAATTTTCTTTGCCACCTTTTTTTGTTTTTTCTTCTCAAAATTAGTTATTTTTGGTTTTAAATATGATCCCCTTAAATTTAACAAAAACATAAATCTTATATATCCTAAGTTTTCTTTCACAAAATTAAACGTATGCCCTTAATTTGATCAAAATATTCAGGCAAATGAAAAGAGTCATGCACATTTAAAATGTGAAAACGAAAATGAAGATGAAGATGAAGTAAGACGAAACCTTTGATAACGACGCCTTGGCGAGGCCACGAAGATACAGGCTACGGTGGATCATGTTTGATATCCAAAAACCAGATTATTTGGTTTTGGAGGAGATTAATAAGAAAAGAAAGTTTTGTGGGTAGATTGGAGAAAGTTTGGTTGGTATTTATAGCCTGCATGTCTCAACCAAGTTGTCATCATGTCATGTATTTTCAATTTCACGTTTATTATTTATTTTTCATGGTTTTTATACTCCTTTCATATTATGATGACACTACAAATACAAATATAGTGGTCAATTTTTTGGTAAGGAATGTGGAAGATACATACGTATATAAAAATAGATAATTGATGGGGACTTGGTAAATAAGTAGTAGTGTAAGTACTTCATTAGTTAATTTGACTTGGACAAATAAAGTGGTAATCGATATATTAATTAATATAAACATTCATTTTCCATAAGGTATAGATACAACGAAATATACGTTGGTTCCCAAATTTACACTTTATAAATTTATACTTCTATATTATATTACTAGCTAATAAGCCCGGGTTCTAACACCGATATTTTTTTAATAAAACTTTTGCTAATATTTACTTGATCTTTGTAATTCGCATAGATTTGATAATGATTAATGAGTTATCGTTATCACCTCTACGAGATTAACCATCTTTTATATTTTGAGAAAAAAGATATATTTAATTATATACTATATGTTTTCAAATTAAAAAAAATTGAAGTTATAAAATAAATGAAAAATATTAAATAAAACAAATTTAAAACACAAAATATTTCATGATGTCATGATTTTATAAATGACAAATAAAAATGAATGTTGAGTTGACACATTGGTTTTTTTCCAAAAATAATTTATATAAACAATCTTGTTTTATTTATGTAAAAGATTAAAAAATAGCTTTTTTTTTGGGTAATATTTAAATTTGAGTAATATTTACACATAATATCCTTTAAAATATTTTTATCTACACTATTTCTGAACATTAATAATTAGATTACGCTAATAATCATTGATCTTTCAAAATATCTTCATTAACCTTTTACATCAATCTCTAATATAAATAAAAGAGGTTTGTTTTCAAAAAATATTTTTAGTAAAAAGTTAATGTGGCAAACTAAAAATTTTCTATACACCTTATTTTTAAAATAGATGATGTCATTTAACAAGAGTATTTCTTTTTAATTTAACAATTTTTTTTTATTTCTTTTCCTTCTTTTCCAATTTTACCATTTAATTTTCACGTATTATTTTCTCTCACGTATTTTTTACCCGCATCATCTCAATTCGTAAGTATGGTTCTTTTATTAGTAATTGTACATGCATCTTAATATCGTTGACACTCCATTTTTTTAGACCACTTTTATATGTGTACTAATTCAAATATTCAAAAGTTTCAGGTATATAAAATGTATCAGAAATTTTGAATCTTTCAAATGATTTTTATGTTTAAAGTTGTATTAAATTCAATAGTATTAACATCAAAGTTTACCTATTACAAATAATTTTATCTTGTATTTATAATAAAAACATGTTTTTAACTACCCGGATTGAATCCGGGTTGATTAGCTAGTTAGTTTTACATCAATAATTCACACTACTCAATATATATGACGACATCGCACCAACAGTCGTCCCCACTATTACACAGTCGTTGCGACGACCACCGCTGCATTGCATGGGTACTGTGCTAGTTTATTTTAAATATCAAGAACTAAAAATAAGAAATAAAAGTAAACAACGATGATTAAGCAATTATATGATAAATCATATATATATATATATATAGGTGGATTATTTAAAGTGCAAGGGAAAAAAAAGTACAATCTTCTTCCTTTTTCTTCGCCCACCTTCTTCTCCAGTGGCCGCCACACCTCCTCCTTCTTCCTTCTTCTCCGGCGAACAACCACCACCTCCGACGACATCTCCGGCGACTTTCCGACGAGAATCAGGTTCGTTTTCAGGTGGATACAGTACCGGTACGGGCCAGTGGCCCTCATCCGTTCTAAACTGGTGTCAAGGATCAAGGGACACATATGGGAATCGTATGGATTTGATGGGCGGCGATCCAAGAGATGGTGACGGTTTGATACGGTACGGGCGAAGCCCTTGCTGTCGCGCCGGCGCCGTTGTTGGGGTGGTTGGAGATGATGGTGGCTGGTGGTGGTTGTCTCGCCGGAGAAGGAGGTGGTGGTTGGCGGCGGCAGTCTCACCGGAGAAGAAGCAGGCTGGTGGCCGAAAATGGAGGAAGAACGCTTGATCTAATTCGTCCAAAGCTTTGATCCAATGTTTGTGGAGTGTACTTTTGTACTTCTTTTTTCCCATGTATACTCAAATTAACTTTCTTTTATATATATATATGTATATATATATATAAGTAGAAGATACAATAGCTATTTTTTATAGCTTAATCTGAGTCTAGAGACCTACTAAGACTCTGGTTGGTCTTACAAATATTAACTTATGCAAAATATAAATTACAAGAAATTTTACTTAAAGTAACTCTATACAAACAAAGATAATTATCTTCACAAGTGTTGTCTTTTATAAGAGAAGAGAAAGGCACTGCTCTTCAAGATAAGGATTTTAACGTTTAAAAGGTCTTCAATCATCTATTGGTGAAGAACTTGACAACTTATGCAATTGAAATATCTCCTTGTTTGTTTTCCATTTTGGGTGAAGGAGAAAATTGTGTATGCTTACAAAGACTTGAATTTATCAAAAAGAGGATAAAGTGGTCACATGACTTATCACATGTCAGTCCTTAGGAACAAGTATTTTTTTTCTCTTTCCCGTCCACTTTTGACTTACAAAATAGGTGATGAGTAATCGAACTTACGTTAACTCATTCTTGTTGATCGCTCAGTTCGTTGATGCTTTGTTCTGCTGAGTGCTGATGATTAACATCAGCGGCAAGTCATCTAGTGAATCCATTTTCTAACAATATATTTAAAGTAGAGAGACCCAAATTTAGTGGAGCATCTCCGCATTTTGTAAAAATTGAGAATTGATCTCTTTACATCAAGACAAAGAGTTTTCACTTCATCGAACCCTACTTGTCTTTAGACATTTTCCTTTGTATACCATGTAACCGATCTCAACTTCAGTTTCATTTCTTTGTGTCCTTTGAACTATGTAGTATCGTTTTTAGACATTTTCCTTTGTATACCATCACAATTCACACGTACCTGAAATCATTCAAACATACAATTAAGTGCATATAAAATATGTATAAAATATGTGCTATCAAATTCCTCGATCAGATTTATCTATTTGTTGCCCTGAAGCAAATCAAACTTTTTTTCTTTGGCAGGTAGTTTATTAAAAATACATTCAATCATTTAAATTTTACAAGTTTCAAATTGCGTTGGACAATTTGAGTTTAATTAACAAAATGAATTTATGACAATTCATAAATAGGGATGTGCGTGGTCCTGTTTGGTTGGTTTTTGCTAAAAATTTCAACAAAACCAATGTAAACGGTTTGACGATTTTTAAAACCAACTCGTCCAAATTGTTATGTCAAACCAAACCGACCAAAACCAATTAACCGGTTTGGTTTGGTCTGGATAAACGGTTATCATACTTTTGACATTCAATATATAAAAGCTTTTAAAAATACCAAATTGCAAATGTTTCACAAATACTTGAAACACAAAGTACTTTGAAAATAATAATTGGAAATAAATAACTGAAAATAAAATGTGTATTTTCAAACAGCAACAAACTTTTGAATCCTTCTTATTAACATCAATCTTTCACAGAGTATCTTTGAAAAAGTTAAGATTAGCATTTGAATATTTTCAAGTTAACTAATAATATATTAATTATAATTTATAATATTTAATATTTATATATATATATATATATATTAAACATACTATTAATATAATTAAATGGTCCGGCTTGGTTAAATCGGTTAGATAAAAGTCTAAAACCACTAACCAAACCATAATGGCGGTTTATGAAAAAGGCAAACCGATGGTCTAAGTTGTTTATTTTAACTCAACTAATCCGTCCAATTATTTCGGTTTAAAAGGTTTAACCAGTTTAAACCAAACCGTGCACATCCATATTCATAAATGATTTTTAAGCTTTGATAAACATATTTTTCGGCCTTGAAAGTCCAAATAAGAAGGCTAAATAATTAATGGTGAACTAAACCAAAAATGTTTATCGACCATTATAGGTATATAGTTAAATTAATTAACAACTAACAAAATAAATTACATTTGGCCAGAAAACCAATTAAATGAAAAGTCTATATATTAGATTAACTAACTCTATAAAACCTAAAATTAACCATCAACAAACACAAAAATCAAATAAACATTCGGCCAGTCTTTGGTTTTCCTCTCCTTTTGTAACCCAACTAGAACACGAACAATGACTTGTAGGTTTTAAAGAGAAATAAGATAGTTATGGTTCAAATGAACAACATGATCGTTTGATAATAAAAAAAAAAGGATTTTTTATTTAATAACGTAATCATTAAAGTACAACTATTGTACCAGAAGCGGGGGAGATATAGAGGACGGACAAACCCAATTCATGACCGGGACATTATTTTAAAAAGGGCATAAATTTTTAAAAGTTGCTTATGTATATTATACATAAAATGGGCATAAATTTCAAAAGTTGCTTATTTATCTTATACATAAAATGTATAATGTGCTAAAAAACGTGTTATTATATAAAATTATGAGCATCTTATTTTTCATATATAATTTCTTGTTATAATGATAGTTATCATTTATAAAAAAAAGTTGTTTATATATTTGAAATTAGTAAAAGTTAGGGACATTTTCTTTTTTTTTTTTGACATGGTGTTTGAAATTCTCAGGACCATCGTTGACGAAAAGTATGATTTGAACTTCTTGGTTCATTCAGTGTTGTTGTTTTATTATTGGTTTCATTTTGATATGTTTTTTAATGACTCAATAACTATTTTATTTGTTTATCTAGTACGCTATGATTTAGACTCCGTTCGTCTCATTTTAATTGTCTTACTTTGACTGGTCAAGTATTTTTCTTCTGACTTTGACCGTAAATATTTTTGTTTGTGTTATATATTAGTTGATGAAAGTTATATCAATGAAAAATACATTCAAATCTCAATCATTTTATATATGTTATATCAAGTGTTATATAATACAAACAAAAATATTTACGGTGAAAAAAAAAGACTCAAAAAATCAAACTAAGACACTTAATATCGGACGGAGAGAGTATGTCGTATGAATTATGATTTTAGAAGTATAGAGTAATTAAATTACACTTTTGCTCTTGTTTACCAAGTTCTTTTGAAATGGCATTTCATTTTTCTTTTTATAGCATATATATATATATATATATATATACACATGTGTATCCGGATGTAGTATTTTAATAATATGCACGTCGTCGAAATCCCATATATAGGTGTATTGTATTTTAGTCAACGGATTTCCTTTTTATGTATTCGATCTTTATATTCCTTTATTCTCTAATAAAAAACAAGCTAGCTTGGGTAATTTCCATGTTAACTTAATTTTTGTTAACGATCATACGTGTGTATATATCTTTTTATTACAGTATCTAAGAAGCTTTAAAGTCGATCAAAGAGTAGGAAAGACTCCATAAATCACATTTGCAAATTTGGAAAAATTTTAGCTTATTATACGTGTGTTAAAAACATAATTTATCATATTCTTTTATTGTGATAATATATTTCTTATTTTTTTCTTACAATAAATTTGAACTTAGTGATATTGTTATTTTATATACCCAACTTCAATTTAAAAAAAAATCATTCTGAAAAATTAAACTTATATCTCTTTATAGCCTTTTCATATATCCAACATCAATTTCTATAAAATTTCAATTGGGGAAAGTATATATATAAAAAAAAGTAGTTTTGTCTCAAGTAGTAAACTAGAAGAGACCAAACTTTATTTCATGAAGAACTTAATTATCATTTATAATTTAGCCTTTCAAATATTTGATGAAAATACCCATGATGCAAAGTAGGGATAATGACATACGAACATAACCATCTATGATAAAATGATTATGTAATATAATGATCTACTCGGGTGGCTATATAATATGTTTTTTTGGCTATACTATGTAAAATATATATAGACCTTACATAGTATAGCAAAAAAAAATACATAGGTCCTTACATTAATTGACTCAAAAAAAAAGATTCTTATATAGTATAGCCAAAAAAACACAGGTGCATATATTACATAACAATCTAAGTAGGCTACTACAATACATAACTATTTTGTCATAGGTGGTTATATTCGTATGTCATTATTCATGCATAAGTAATAGAGAGAACGTAACTCCAATATATTAAATAAGAAAAAGATAATACAAAGGGATCAGAATTGAGTTGTCAGTGCACATCCAAATATAAAGGAGATGAGGATGTATTATAGGACTTGACTCCATTCTTTGTATAGTTTCTATCCATTTTCATTTCTACTTATAATCTAGGATTGAGATATTCCTAGAAAATGACATAATAACATTTTTTTATTCTTTATTTTTTAAGCTGTGAATTACTCGCAAATTCACAAATACCGGAAGGTTAAACTTACTTTATCTTAACCGAGTCTGCGCTGCAGAGCCCCTCGCTTAATAGATTAATCTGCATGCTTTTGTTTTTTTATGTTTTCTTTTTTTTTCCTTCAAGATTAATCATACACTACTATATAAAGTGAATTATGTAGATTAATAATCAGTTATGATCAAACAATATAAGAAATTTGATTATGTCAACAAAATTTATTTAAAAAATTTAGGGAAAAGTACAAATTTCGTCCCTGTGGTTTTTCAGAAAAACACGTTTCATCCATGCCGTTAAAAACGAGCTTTTTTCATCCCTGTGGTTTTTATTCCGTTAAATTTTTTCGTCCCTGCCGTTATGTCCCCCCCACGTGCTAGTCACGTGAGGGCCTTTTCGTCAGTTTGCACCAAAAATCCGAGTTAAATTACATACAAGTCGAAAATTAGGGTTTATGACTACAAAATTAGGTCAAAAGCGAAATTTACATATAAATTATGATTTTGGGTCGGATTCGAAATGGGTTTGTTTTCATTCATGTGCAAACTGATTAACAATACACAAAAATACTTTAATTTCATCTCAAATCAAGTTATGTAGCTCAAATTAGAGTTTTTGGTTGAAGTCAATTATGTGTTCATCACCCATTTTCACCCAGATTTGCTGCCTAGCTCCTCTCCATTGTCTGGTATGGTCACTGTAGCATTTGAGATGCTGGTCAACGTCCCAAACAGTCACCCCACCGTCTGAGATGGTGCTCTGTAACCCTCAGATAAGTTGCACGCTAGCTAGACGCCCCATTTTTCTGTTTTACGCCATCAAAGACGCTGAAAAGCCTAATTCTGAGCCACTAAAAAAACATTCAGTGGTGAAAAAACATCATGGACTTCATTCAGTGGCATTAACGTATTTTTTTTGGTTGATTTTTGGTGCAAACTGACGAAAAGGCCCTCACGTGGCTAGCACGGGGGGAGGGGGGGACATAACGGCAGGGATGAAAATATTTAACGGAATAAAAACCACAGGGATGAAAAAAGCTCGTTTTTAACGGCAAGGATGAAACGTGTTTTTCTGAAAAACCACAGGGACGAAATTTGTACTTTTCCCAAAAATTTATAATATGTAGCGTCATCCAGCCGAATACCGAACAATGTTTGCTGTATGTTAGTATGTACAAAAAGATATGAATAACTAAGAGATATTGACGATTTGCTAGAGCTACAAGAAAATCGACTTTTAGCAAGACATTTGTCCTTGCTAAATGTGGCATAATCCTTGCTAAATATCTACGGTAAGGACAAGTCCTCTCTGAATCATCGTCGCCGATTAAGCGTTACTAAAAGCTTTTAGCAAGAACGGTCAACGACTGATAGCAAGGACAATTCTGACTTTGAAAAATAAATATAATTTCATACATCAAGGACAATGTTCTTGCTATAAAATTTACGATAATTAATTATAAATCTGGATATCATATATAATTATACACATATAAATGTATAACCGTATTACAATAGTATAAAGCTACAGTAAATACGTAATATATAGCAATGACTACATCCTCTCTATATGTTAAATAATTTTTTTAATTATATTTTCCCTGTTGTCCTTGCTAAATCCTTTAGAGAGGATTTTGTCCTTACCAGATTTCTGCAAAATTTCAGTAGCATATTGCTGTAAATACAGCTTACCGCCCAGAATTTTTCCGTGTCAATACCTATTTTGCTTTCCAAATTTTCATCAAACAAAGACAACAATATCATCAAAATCATACAACCACAATATTCATCATATGACATGCATTCATAACATAACCATGCTATCAAATAACACCATCAAATTCGGGCTAGTGAGTACAAAATACAAAGTGTCTAAGTTAATAGGATAACTTAGCGAGATTTAGTGAGGACTTAGTGTCCTTGTTGTATGACTTTCTTGCTAAAACTCAATATTCTTGTAGCGAGAATATGTCATGAATAATTATGAAATTAACATTAACGATTTGCTAGAATATATTGAGCTTGACATTTTGGTAAAAAAAAAATGCTAAGTACATATACTTGAAAACGGTTGGGTGAAGAGATACGTTAATAATTCTAATATATTTTAAAAATATTTTTATTTAATACTATCTAATAAAAAACAACCCCTTATTTTTAAAAGTGTGGACAAGTTGTGTAATATTTTTATCTAGCACCCTTAACTTATTTTTACTTACACTACTCTCTTAACATATTTTTACTTAGAGCATTGACAGTGCCGAGGACTCATCCTCCAATGACTAGTCTCTGTCAGCACCACATCAGCCCAAGGACTCATCCCCCAAAGCACTCACAATGTCAAGACTAGTCGAGTACCCACCATTTATTTCACTTTACACTTCTATCTAACCAAAGAAAAAAAAAATAATGGACGAAACTCGTCCATAGGGGTACGGATGAGTGAAGGATGAGTCACACTTAGTGGTGTGCACTTGTCCATGGCAGAAGGATGAGTGAAGGATGAGTGCATTTGTGAATACTTTTACACTATTCCCTTAACATTAATTATTAAATTACGTATACTATTAATTCTATATTTTATTCTCATTAACTTTTACATTTATTATCTACAACATTCGACGTGTTCTCCACAACTGCATTGTGCAGATACCATACTAGTATAGATATAAAATAAATATAAATATATAAATAATTTACAATTAAAATAGTAGTTATACATGTGACTCCCTTATTGCAATTTTGTCATTATACATACACGCACGAAGATGGAAGAACTATTGCAATGCATGGGAGCGATAATTTGAGTGACTGTAAACTTTTGGCCGAACATAAAATATATGTAACTACGTAAATAAATAAAGTTGAATAAATGTGAACGATTATATTGGTGTGAAATTTTAGTTCTAACATTAAACTAATTTAATCTAATGAAGTTGGTGAACGAAACTGCTTAGTGTAAATTTACATCAATGTCACATCAAAACCGTGCTAAATGCCTCAGTAGATTTGTATGCATAACAAAATATAATAATGAACCGTGCTAATGCCTCATTAGATATGTATAATTTAACAAAATATGATAGAGACTTCTATTTTGAGAATTATATTTTTCAAAAATTGTATGTATTGGATCGATCATATGTTTTTAATTTTAATTCACATGTAAAACATTTTAAAAATGTAAGTTGTAATCGAATTATTGTTTTTCAAAAGTATTGGCATGTCCCAAGTGTATCAATATACTCGAGTATAATGAACACAAGTAGTTGTAAAGAGGGAGGGGGGGGGGGGGTTGTGATTACGTACAACTTAATTCAATCTTTACCAACTCTTAAGCAAACGTTTAACAAATTCAGTATAAATAAACTAGAATAGTGTCCGCGCGTTGCAGCGACAAAGATTTATAATGCGTGAGATGCCGTAACGGAATACAAGCTGTTTATATTATTCTCATGAGATGGGACGATGAATATCTAATCGTGGTTATCATTCTAAATATAAGTCGAGGATTAGATGCGAAATATAATAAGGTGCAAAAATTAACCATTTTCAATATACTTATTTGTTAGGGTAATTTAGGAGTAGTTTGGGGATATTAAAAAAAGTGCTTATTTGTTAGGGTAATTTAGGGGTAGTTTGAGGATATTAAAAAAAGTGCTGATAGGAGACCAGTTTGTTTTATAAGGAATTATAAAAGATAAGTAAAGATCATGAATCAATGAAACATTAACTTTTTATTAAGAATTGTTGGGTCAATAAACGACCAAGTATAATTTGTCCAAGAAATAGTTTTAAAAATATTTGTACAGGATTCTGAAACGTCTCAGCTCAGAATATTCACTAAGCTTCACTTCAGTTTAGATCAACCTCAAACTGAAAGCATTCATCTGAAGTCAAAGCCTGAAGAAAGAGAATCATCTCAGCAAAAGGACTCAAAGAAGATTCGACCTGATCGAAGACTGAAGCATTTTAGTGTAAAGTACTTACAACACTTTACACTGATTACGAGGAAGTCTTTTTGACTTTACCAACCTTTCTCCGGATAATACCATATTGTCTGAAAAATTACAAGGTTGAGTAAAAGGTTCAGAATAAAAGGTGAAATGTCACATCAAGTGATTTTCACACACATTCTTAACGTATGCATGTTATGGAATGGATTTCAATTCCCTAAATGCTCTCAACCGTATTTTGTACGGCCTGGTCCACGTCAACATGGACTTTTCCTATAAATACAATGATTCCCACACTTTGAAAAATGCTTGAAACTTTGGCATTGCAACTTGTGAGTTATACTCTAAGTAATCTTACGAGTATTTCCAAGTTTATTAGATCACTTGTATTTCAAGGTTGTTTAGATATTACACTTTGGTGTTTATCTTTATTCCGCAACAACCTTTGTATTTTATTTAACAAACTTAATAAAATACATTGAAAAGTACATCGTGTTCCAATGCTACATACTTGATATATATATATATATATATATTGTATTTAATATTTATATAGTTCTAGTCATTTAGTTTCTTGCATTTACATTTATTTACTTATTCAACTGAAATCTGGATCGTCACATCTGAACTGATTCAGTTACCAGATCTGTAACACTCGTGACTTTTGACCAATTGAGTTTACGTGCAAATTGACTAACAACTTAGCTAAGTAATGTAATTGAGTCATTTTATGATTTAATGAAGGGTGATTTGATAGTCGAGACTAATTGACCGTGCTACTTGATTAAACGATATTAGACGACATTTAATTAAGATGGAATGTGAAACGGCTACCCATGGGTTGACCCATGACCCACAAGAAAAAACCCAACCTTATCCTTTTCCTTCTCGCACCCACCACTCATCCATTCATTCTCATTTTCTCTTACACTTCTCTCTCAAAAAGTGCAAGACACACACAAACACACATCTCTTTCTCTCTATATATTCTTGCAAGATTTATTGTTGCTGGAACTAGATATAATTAAGAAACATCATTATTATCATCATCTAAACAACATATCAAAACTTAGGTTGTCGAAGGTGCAAGAAAGCTCTTCAAACGAGTCAATTTCGGAGTGTGGAAGCTTTTGGTAGGTTAAACTTGTCTTAAAATCATCATTTTGTGTTTGTAATCATGTTTCTAAAACAAACCCATGAGTTTCTTGGTCAATTTCGGGTCAAAAACGAATTAAGGTTTCAATTATGGTTTTGAAAAGGGTCAAAATGGATTTGAGCAAGGATTTGATGTTATGGATTGAAATCATGATGTAGGTTATGTTTAATGATGTTAAAGTATGTTGATTTATGCATAAAAATGAGTCTTGAGCCTTCCCAAATCGATTTGTATGTTTGAAATGGTGTTTAGAAGTTGTTTGGGTCGTATTTGAACTAATCTGGCTTAACCATACTGTAAGTGGGCTTTCTCGCGTTGTGAAGGGTTGAATTTTGAGCAAAATTGTGTCACGGGAGTTTGACTCGCTCCGTGAGAGCCTAGGGTCACGCCGTGAGGAACCTGTGCTTCTCGCGCATCGATTTTCATCAGTTTTAGATGTATGACCTATAGATGGAATCATGAAAGAGTGTACTTTCTCATGGTATCATATATTTGGGCTGAATCCTTGTCCATTTCTAAAAATGTTGGGTTAAAGTGCTTTTGTTGTTACTCAGGAAGTCGTTGGAGCGTTGTGGCTTGACTTAAAATAACTAGACCTTATTGGCTAGGGTATTAGAGTTGAACTTGATTGATTGTGATATACATCGATAGGTTGTGGACTTGTGGCGATTGTTGAACGTTTATAACTCGATATTAACTTGTCGTTTTTCTTGGAAAGCAAGGTGAGTTCCATAGCTCCCTACTCAATTGAGATTCGGGTTGAAAAGTGTACATATATCTGATTGATTCATTGATTGATTGGATGCTTGATGAATTGTTTTGATTGACGGTTTAACTTATCGATTGATTGACGGTTTAACTTATTGTTTCATTGATTATGCACTCGGTTTCGTCATATGATGTGATTAGAATAATTGTACATACATGGAAGTCGATGGTGCCTTTAAGGTGTTATTGATGTGGTCGGAAGGCTGCAGGTGACCCTATATATAAGCATCTATGATTCCTTAAATGTAAAGTCGTATGAAATTTATGTGCATTGTGATTTGGTTGAGTTGTTGGATACTGGACTGTGATTGAGTAGAATGAGATGTCTTGTTGGGACATTGATTGATTTATGGATTGATTGAATATGCATTCGGTTACGATTAGACATTGCGATTAGGATAGTAGTGCATACATGGAAGACGATAATGCCTTCAAAGAGTTATAGATGTGGTGGGAAGACTGTGGGTGACCCTATATATAAGCATCTATGATTCCTTGAATGTAGAGTCGTATAAAGTGTATATACATGATGGATGGTGGAGTTGATGGATATGATGACAAATAAACGGGTACTTACGTACTTGATAACATTAAACGGGTACTATACATACTTGATGACATTAAACGGGTACTATACGTATTTGATGACATATAAACGGGTGCTCTAAGAACTTGATGACATTATACGGGTACTATACGTACTTGATGGCATTTGGATGACATGAGAACAATTGAGGGACAATGATGGACTTGTTTCACATTATAGAACTTGCATGATACTTATTGTTATCGTCATTACTTGTTCTTGTTTATTATGCTTATTCTAACTACCTTGAGTAGCTCATTTTGTGAATACATGTGTGGTGGACATTGTGAGTCATTAATGGAAATTTGTGGTATGTTGAGGGACATTGATGGACATGATAGGCATGATGACATATAAACAAGTGCTCTAAGTACTTGATGACATTTGGATAACAGGAGAACATTTGTGAGACATGGATGGACATGTTTGACGTCCTAGAACTTGTTTGATACTTATTGTTATCGATATTATTTGTTCTTGCTCTTTGAACTTATTCTAGCTATTGTATAGTTTGTTTAATGGATACGCATGTGATTAGGTTGTGCTACGAGCCAACCTAAATTGAGTACTTGCGTCCTTTTAAGGACTTACTTGTAAGTGTATTACTTGCTCGTTATCCTTGTTCAAATTGTGAGTGGCATTGGCATTAGATCCTTGTCATTCTTTCTTACGAACTCACCAACCTAGTGTTGACCTTGTTTAGTACACTTTTCAGGTGATTTTGTGAATCCAAGACGTGATGGTTGATTGATATTTGTGCTAGGACTTGGGCTTGGACTTATATGGATCTACGAATATTCATTCGCCCTACTTTATGCATTTTGTACTTGATTATTGATATTGGATTTACCGAATCCCTTTTTATTCATATAGTTCATGTTCTAAGAATTAAAAAAGTAAATTGGCCAACCATGTACAAAACAAAAAGTACATTTAACATGTAAGCTATCATGTTATTACCAGCTAAGTTGTCACGTCAGCTTAATTGAGTGTAACCGGCTATAGCAGGTAGTTTGGTCAATCATGTACAAAATTTACTAGTTTGTGGGTGATAAACATCAATATTCTAGTTTATTGGATAACCATATATAAAAAAAAAAGTACATTGGTCATCCGATGATTAATAATATAAAAAAAAGAAATGTAAAAGCTCTAAACCAAAACTTTAAACTCTTTGTGTATATACGGAAAACCTATAAACCTCCACAAGTATCCTCTTACAACTTACGAGTCACTTAGTTGACTAGTCTATAGCCATTTATATTCATTTTAATCAAACTTGCACGGTAACCACGTAATACAGCGGTGGTTTTGGTGGCGATGATGTGATGGTGAGGACGACTTTTGACGGTGACGTCGAGTGATGTAAATGATGTAAAAGTGATTCATGTAAAAGGTTAATGAAGATATTCTAAAAGATATAACTATATAACATTGATAATATAATTTAATCATTAAGAGTATTTTAGAGAATTTCTCATGTAACTTTTAACATGATACTATTTTTTTTTAAAATACTAGCACGATACTCGCACAACGCGGCGATATTCGTGGCGGCGACAGTGCCTGGTAAGGGAAGACTGTTGGTGGTAAAGGCGGCGTCGAGTGGTGTTGGTAATTGAATTAAAAGTAATTGATGTAAAGAGTTAATATAGATACGTTAAAAGATAAAGTATTGATAATGTAGTATAAATATTAAAGGTATTTTAGACATTTTTCACCCTTATAACTTTCAACATGAGGGTTATTCTTTTTATAATATAACTAAAAGAGGGGGTTGGGGGTAAACTTGGTACCCCTAATCCCCCTCCTTTAGCCTAATCCTCCATCCTTATTAATCCTCTAATTTTTTAATAATAATCTAAATTAATTTACACGTTTTGGTTTTTCATCACCAATTTACACTTTAACCCCAATCTAAAACAATTAATTTACACTTTTTGGTTTTCCATCACCAATTTACACTTTAACCTAATTTAAAAATAATTAACTTACAATTTTTTATTTTACATCACCAATTAACACTTTAACCCAATTTAAAAATAATTAATTATACTTTTTGGTTTTACATCACCAATTTACACTTAAAAATAATTAATTTACACTTTTTGGTTTTACATCACCAATTTACAATTTCACCCAATTTAAATATAATTAATTTACACCTTTTGATTTTTATTGGTAATTTATAATATAACTCACGTACGACAAGACAATAAAAAAAAAACTATGATCAACTACAAAAAGGTTTTTCTTTTTATATATTTTGCACATAATTAATCATTATTATTATTTTTTAACGTTGAATTCTTATGTTATTGTTATTATTATTTCTTTTAATTTAGTTTGAGGTTCGTTATGGCTTTTTCTTCAACAATAAAAAATATAACCACATTAGTTCATCTTGAAGATCTTAAGCCAACACATGTTAACCATCATTTAAGACTCTGTATTGTGCATGTATGGACTGTTTCGGAATGGAACAACACAAAGAAAATCAAAACGTTCGAGATGATCTTTGTTGATGAATTAATATGTATTTTTCAAATTATATAGTTTACACTTTTAGAATACAAGAAACTGTAAATATTTTATTTAACTAAAGTTGAAAAGAAAAAGGTAAACAAGAATCAATATTTATAAGGAGTTAATTTTCGTATGTTTCTTGTTTAACTTTCGTATTAATTAAGTTGTGATATATGACTTAACTAATCTAAATATTATATATTAAATTTTGTATTTGTAACCTATATTAACTCTTAGGATTTACGATTATATCTTTTTATAACCTTTTAGATATAAAGTCTAAATTTGCTATGAGTACGTTTCTGATTACTTTAATATATTGACTTTGATCATTTTGATATCGTTTTGAAAATAGCTCATTAATGGTGTATAATTAAGATTTACGATTATATATTTTTATAAGCTTAACTTTAGATAAAATGTCGAATTTTGCTATGAGTAAGATTATGATATTTTAATATATCGACTATGATTATTTTGAATCTGTTTTGAAACTAGCTCATTAATGGTGTAATTTTTTAGCCGCTGTTATTCTATCAGGGGAAAATGCTACATATTGAGATGGTGTTGAATGTTTTAGTATGATTTTTTAACATGGTGGAACAATTCATCATTTTAGTTTGTGTATGATAGATATACTTATGATCTTATGAAACAAATTTCCAAGTTGATTTCGGTATATCTATTTAATATATTTGAATATATTTTAAATGTTTAGCTTTGATTAATATATTTTGAGACTACCCGTCCATTGGATGCGCTTAACAATAGTAGAAGTATAGATAATATAGATATAGATAATATATAATATTTGCAGTAGTGGCTCAAGGGTAAAGCAAGGGCTTTAAGCCCCAAATACCTGAAGGCCACATATTTTTCTAGTTATGCATACGATTATGTAAAAACGAGAATTAGATAACTTAAATTTTATCAATTGGGTGACAGTTGTTTCAACAGATACAAGTTTTTCAAAGTTTAAGTTATGTAAAAATATTTATATGGTTAAACATCACATAAAAGATTAAATGAAATAACAAATCTATCAATTAGGAATGGTTTATCATTTCAAACTAGTGCTTAAAATTTGTTAAAATCTTTGCATTTAATCAAATTGAAAAAAATGAACTTTATTTAGAATATCAATATATAGTTTTCTTAATCGAAAAGGCCCGTTAATAAGACCTTGCTTTAGACTTCCGATTTGATTGAGCCGCCACTGAATATTTGCAGTTTTTTTAATCGTTAATACAATCAAAACAAGATGGAATTAAATCCAAATACTATGACCCTTTAGTAATGAGCGGCATCATCTGGAAATAAGTGTCAAAGCGTAGTTGGGGTTTAGGGGTATAAATTTCGTGCAGTAGTGAAGTGTATTCGTAATTTTGTTCGAAAAACGATGTAGTAAGGCGGTCTCCTTAATTATTTTCTTAAAAGACTTTGGACTTTCGGTACATCCCTTACTAAAATTCTCAAGCTACATCAATAAACTGGATGTCGATCATATACTTACATAAACCATCACGATTGACAAAAAAATCTTTCAAGATAGTAAAGTTATAGGATCTTAAAATTAGACGAATCATATTGTGGCTTTAACCATCATATTTAAATTTCCCACACTCTTTTTAGCTTTTTCAAACACACCATTCTTATTTTGCTATCCAAATATCAAATACATATGATAATTCTTAGCAAGTGTACAAAAGGGGAAAAAAACAAAATTGTGGATTTACTATTATATAATTGAGAGCATAATTGTTGACTCGTAACTTTTCACTCGACTCGAAAACATAGTTTTTTGACTCGTAACTCGGAATGTGAGTTGACTCGTAAGAGTCAGGACATTTTAAATATTGCATAATATGGTATAATTATAAATGTAACGTCTTAAAAATAAAATATAAGTTCATTATTTTACATATTCAATAGTTTTGAATCATAAACTTACAATTTATCGTCATATTCGCAATAAAATAATCAACACTACATAAGTAACAAACAAATTAATGTAGCAATAAATATAATATATAACCACAATATGAAACAACAATAATTATAAGTTTACGACTCATGACTTGGGTTTACACTGTGACTCGTAGAGTCTGGACAAAAACGAGTTACCCAGCGAGTCGACTCATTTTTGGTGTAAATCGACCCGACTCGTAAAATTTGATTCGTGACTCGTAAAGTTTAACCATTATGATTGAGAGCAACTTGACTAATTTTAGGTAATTATTTCGAATGAACATAGAAATTTCATAAATGTAAAAACCTACCCACAAGTTATGCCGTTTTTTAAATAGCACAAATATACGACTTCCACTCTCATTAGTCAACAAGTTTTCTCTTTAATGTTTAAGTATTAAAACTTTTCTTTTTTTATTGGACTAGAAAATACAACCAAGTGGACTATTTAGTAATGTATAGTGACATGTGGAAGAAGTAGAAAATTGGGTAAAAACAACAAAAACAAAAGTGAAACTCCAAAGTCGTTGGGCAGATAGTTGAATACTTGAAAAAGTCGTCACCAACTCACCAACACATTTGTTTATACCATTTTACATCTAAAAGCCTCATTTTCGTAGTAGATTTCTACATTTTGTTGATTCAATCACATACACATAAGTCACAATGAGATAGGTACTCGTCAATGTAATCATTGTTAATGTTAATTGAATCTTTGACACATTGCGTTTTTCTTCTTAAAATAATCATGCCATTATTTCAAGCTAGATATAGTATTGTATTAATCGAATTCACATTTAACATTTTTAGTTCATAACCTTGTTTAATAACCTCAATTTCAGGGTGAATTAACAAACACTTTCTGAAGACAATACTGCATGGTCATTAGGAGCAATGATGTAGTCGGCAAATTTTATTGGCAAAAAGGATCGGCTAGAATCGGCTATTTGGCATGCCTTAGCACATGCATTGGCAAGTTTTGGCAAATTACATTGGCAAGTTTTGACAAGTTATATCAGCTAGTTTTGGCTGAAGGTAGGGGTGAGTATGGGTCGGTTTGGTTCGGTTTTTTCCTAAAATCAAAACCCGAACCGATCCATTCGGTTTTTAGAAAACCAAAACCATTGGATTCTGTTTTTGTTCGGTTCGGTTTCTCGATTTTCCGGTTCGGTTTGGATCGGTTTTGGTTCTTTTTTTGGTTTTTTCTACAAACTTTTTTTTAAAAGTTTTTATATATTATGTTATATATTTAACTTTCAATTGTTAAGAAAAAAAATATGATATAAAAACTAAAGTACATAGAAGCTTTTTATTAACTAATTATATTTTTTAGGTGTTAAAATTGGTATAACTTTTATAAAACGAATTGTTTTTACTGTACGTTTTTATTAAAAATATACAATTTATATAGATTTGTACATTAAAAAGATAAAAAGATGAAATATATTAACATATTTATAAATTATAAGCAATAAATATAAATGTAATATGATGTAATTATAAAATAAACTAAAATATATTTAGTTTGGTTCGATTCGGTTTTTGATCTGTTTTTTGGCATATGAAACCGAAATCCGAACTGAACCGTTCGGTTTTTAGAAAAACGAAAACCAAACCAATGGATTTCGTTCGGTTTTCGGTTTTTTTGGTTCGGTTTTGTCGGGTTTTTTTTATATTTTTGGTTTTCCGATTCGGTTTTTGCTCACCCCTAGCTGAAGGCAAATTTATGGAGTGAAACTGCCAGCTACACCACCGTCAGCTCCAGAGGGTAGGTGTAGCGGCATAGAAGGAGGGTATATAACCCGTTAGCCATGAATGGAGATAGAGAGAGAGAAAGAGAGAGAGAGAGAAAGAGATGGGGGAGCGTGCGAGTGGGTCCAATTTTGGCTAATAAAAAGGGTTGGGAGGGAGGGTTGAAAGGTTAAATTGAGTTGGAGTGATTTTATTGATGGAATTTGAAAGAGTTGATAAATTTACCCCCTTCACTTCGCCCCCAAAATGTCCATTAGTTAGCAAATCTTTTATAATAATTGTTCAATAAATGTATAAATCTAATGTTTATCTCCTAGCCAAAACATGTGAAAAAACTTTATATATATATATATATATATATGTTTTAGGTAAAATAAAATAAGTATTAAAGTAAAACAAATAAAATAATAGGTTTTTTTTCACTGAAGATCACCGTGCAACATGAAAATCATTGTGCATCAATTGCTTCATGAATCTTCGTGCATCAATTTAACCATGATCCAAGGGTCAAGATCATGTCTTATTTGTTTTACTTTAATACTTGTTTTACAATACCCAACCCCTATATATATATATATGTGAAAAGTTATTTTGAGAACCCTTTTTTTTTCGAGAACTTTTGAGAACTTTTCAAATCAAGCCCAACCGATGATTATTCTTTACATGAAAATTGTTTTTGATTGTTTTCTGAATAACTTATGTGTGATTTTGAAGTTTATAATTGTGTGGAGGCATGGATTATCATCAGTTATACAATTATGTGGAGATTTGGATTCTTGATCACATGTGCACGAATATTGCTATGATTACATGTGATCGACTTGCATACATGTGATGGTAGCAATATTCGTGCACATGTGATCAAGAATCCAAATCTCTACATAATTGTATAACGGATGATAATCCATGCTTCACACAATTATAAACTTCAAATTTACACATAAGTTATTCATAATAATCAGTTGGGCTTGATTTGAAAAGTTCTCTAAAAAAAAGGGTTTTCAAAATAACTTTACCCTATATATATATATATATAAAGTATGTTCAAATGGATGGGGGAAAATTTATTTATCTATATCTAAAAAAACCATTTAGAGAAATGTTTTAGATATCTACAAGTTTAAATTTTATAATTATGATACACCGATAACCAACCAGATTGCATTATAAGTGGTTGAAATCCTTGCCTTTAGAGATCGAGGTCATGTTCGATCTTCATGTTTGGCAAGTCGGAGAATTTTTTTCTACTTTTGGTATAATCGGGAGTCAATCTTTTTACCTTACGTAAGATTAAGACTATACACGTCTCAATCCTCTTCATATATAGTCGAAGATAATATTAAAATCCATAACTTGAGAAAAACAACATTAAGTATCGCTGCTTACTTTACTATATTAGTGATACACTACCACCGCCGTTATATATGACTATTGAAAACTATGAGAATAGGAGAAGAAATAAAATCAAAACTTAATGAAAACTATGTATTCGTTGACATCTTCTGTGAGTACAAAACTTGTCGATCAACACCAATTTTTATCATCAATACTTACCCACTTTTATTAGATTAAGGAAAACATAGAATTTGTCAACAACGCGAAGTTGGTAAAGTAGCCAAGTCAAGATTTAGATTGAATATATATGTGGATTTTCCCCAAATTTCATCTACAAATCTATAATACCAATCAATCTTTCAAACTTACTTTAGAAATTAACGCACGTATTACTATACTAGTTTATACCTCCTGCGTTACACGTTACTAAATTTTCGTAAATAATATATACAAGTAAAAATAGCCGTAGATGTTGAGGTGAATGATTACATATTATAAAGTACATGTGGATATAGATTTAAATGCAAAAACTTAATTGGTTAAGCTCGTCATGATTATGTCTACATTGATTGAGGTTTTTTTCAATACAATGTCAAACAAATCTGATAATAAGTTAGGCACTTGATAATAAACATTGAGGTATGTTGTTTTTTTTATCGAAAAGTGACGAAACTATAATAATATATTACAAATAATTTATACGTTATTTACCCGCATGACATGCTGTGACATCCGTCACCAAAATCAATTATTTTATAATAGTCTCTAACTTGTATACCTAATTTCTTGACTAGTTAATGTACCTACATAGTATAACAAGCGTGGAGATGTTGTGATCATTCCAATATGTGACTTTTATCACTTGGATTTCAATAGTTTAGGATTTAGATATTTGATCTTCCTAAACGTAGATGACTATAATTATCCCCGTAATTTCTAGACTTATAGTTGTTAGTCATATTTATTTCTAGACATTGATAAATTACTATACGTCATTTAGTGGTGAATAAAATCAGTAATTATCAAAGTAATTTTTATAATCAATACAAGTAGTAAAATAGTAATAATAATAAGATTATTAAGGTATAAGATGGAAATTTTATCTAAATTTAATAAGATCACTACATCAAAATTGTGTAGGATGACCTCCTGACTAGTAAGTCGACAGAAACAATTCAAAAAAAGGATTTATAATCCCATTTCAACTCATTTATAATGATAATGATAATACTAGATAGTTTAAAATTAAATAAGAGCAAGTGAGTCATAATCAATATCAACATAATGTCTTATATCCCAACAGCTTCTTGAATATAATAACTTATTATTTATCCTAATTATAAACTAACTCAAATACTTATCTTTATCTCTACCCTATAAGATATATGCATTATTAGTTATCAAAACAAAAACTTAAAACAATTTGCTCCTTGGTTGCTCCTTCCCTCGACAAGATACATCACCAAAACCAAAATTTTATAAATCATATATTCAAGTCTACATCCTAAAGATTTCTTGGATATTTAGTAGGTAATATAATTCTCATTATGTTCCAAAAGTTCTTTTCAATCACATTAAATTTATAGTTAAAATCCTTATAGAATTATATTTTATTTTATGTTGTCAAGGTATCTAAGGAGTGATCATCAATCTTAGGATAAAATTTGTTATTTCTTCTTTTCATATATATATATATATAAATATATCTTTTTATTTAATTGATCTTTTATTATAAGTAACTTATTTGAGGAATATATATTATGGCAAAATTTATAATAACTAATGAAAGCTTTTTTTAAGGTTAAATCAAGAGCTTGAAGTATAGATCACATTAATCTTAAAGGTTACTTAATATTTTTAGAGTAGTAATTAATATAATTTAAGAAAACTAATTATGGTGCCATGGAAACCATAGTAACAGATTTATATAGGTGTTGGAAGATCTAAAAGTTTATATATAAATATTTAGTTGAATTAGTCTTTAAGTAGTAAGTTGGAATTACTTCAGAATCTGGACAGATTCAGTTTGTTAACTTTGAAAGGTCGTATCTTGGTCGTGGAAGATGGTTAAGTCACGTTTTTTGGTGTCTAAAATTAAGTTCAAGAAGTGTACTTTCTGGTGGAGTTGGTTTCGTGTCAAAATATGAAGTTTAAGGTTGTCAAACGGATTTTATAACAAAACTGCGCAAAACTGAGTTTTCCGAACAGATTTAAGTCGACTTTAAATAGTCATATTTTGGTCGATTTTATGAACTGGAAGTTTATTTTTTTCCAGAAACATTTTTAAGGTGTTAAGAGTGTACAGTAAAAGAATTTGATTTTTTTGAAACTTCGAAGGCCCTTAACTTTTATAAAACTTTTCTGCGCGCAAACAATGATTTTTCTGACTAGTCTGTAGTTATGGAATTTTTAAAAATAGTTAACGTGCCAAATAAATTAAGTAAAAATTCATGTAAGTTTATAACACTATAAGGTTACAGTAGTTAAGATTTGAAATCTTGAATTATTCGTTTCATCCTAATAAAAAATAGATAAAGGTACCAAAAGTTTCAGTGAATATGAGCTTGTAGAATTCAATCATAAATCATTAAAACAAATACTCTATATTAAGTTATGTGACTTGTAACTTAATAATATATGACAAATCAGTTGTGAATATTTTTTAAAGTAGCCATATATGTATATCATCAAATACAGGTTACAATGGACGGTTATTGACCATGTCCATAATTGTAACTTGTTCTTACATATGTGTTGTGTAGATTCTAGTGATCATTTTGGACTTTGCACAACTACTTGCTTGTTGAGGTGAGTTTTCGTGACCCTTTTTATTTTATTTCTTTGGGGGAAAATGATGCTCAAAATACTTTTTATTTCTTTACTAGGTGTGACAAAACTAGTTTGTTTTTCTTGGACAAATACGTGTAATTATGAAATGTGTATGCTAGCTTGCTTGTGTTGATTTCTATGATGCAATAGATGTCTGTCGATATCTATTGAAGACTATTTATAGCAATAGATGTCTGTCGATATCTATTGATGACTATTTGGATAACAGTGATAACTATTAACCAACTTTATACTCCAGCTAGTAGTTTGTTGGTATACAATGTGTGATTGAGTTGTTGGCAGGAGTGATGAGGTTGTGTTGTTGGCAGGAGTGATGGGGTTGTGTTGTTGAATAACTATGATGACATTGATCACTATTTGGTATGCATACATGCTACTACATGTTTATATTTACACTATTGTCCAAACTTCATATATCATGCTCAACAAATTCATTTGTATTACTTTAAACCCGCGAACTCACCAACATTATGTTGACATTTTCGAGCATTCATTTTCAGGTAATAACAATGCTTAAGGAGACTAAGCATAAGGACTTTAGGAAGACTAATAAAGAGATCCTTCATGGACTCCTAGATGCATTTGAACATTGAACTCTATTTGTTATTTGCTACATCTTTTGCTATTTGAGGCGTGTTGCCTAGACTTATCCCGCTTGTGGGAAATACATTTATTTGGATTTCATTTAGTATGACTCTATTATCAATTCCATGTGCTATGCTATGTTTTTTTATCATATCCTACAATTCCGCCTAAGGTGGGCTGTGACACATGCAGCCATGCGGGTACCATATTGTCGTTGTTGCTATATGTTGTTAACTTGTAATAAATATTAATTTCCTATGTGATAATAAAAAATATGTAAGTGTAAGTTAATTTATGTTTAATGTGTTTTTTTAAATTATAAGTTCTCAAATAATAATAAGGTTTTAATTAACATTTAACAGATATATAAAAAAGAAAAAAAAATTAAAGATGATGTGATCCCAAACGTACTAAAGTTGCGAATTGTTTTAGTTTTCAAAGATGTCCATTTTGAAGAACTTTGAATAGTACCATTTTAACGTATTATACAAAAGCAATAAATAAAAAACAATTTTCAATATTTTGTTTGAACGACATATTATCCTACTTTTACGCTTACATACATTATACGAATGCCTCAGATGAAAATCATGACTTTCAAAAAATCTTATTAATCCACTCCACAAATGTGGATAGGGGATTCGAACTCAGATAAATCCTCGACCTAACCAAAGGCCAACATGACCATTGGCAGAAGATGTAAAAGATTTCAATAGTATAATTACCGATGTGTGATAATGTGTCATGCATTATTTATAAGAATGTAAATATGTTTAATATTATGAAAATATTTGATCAATTTGGATGGAAAATATAAAATATCATGTAGTCAACGTTATGTTTACATTTCAAATAACAAATATAATAAAAAATTGGTTCATAAAGGAATACCATTATAATATTTTTAATAAATATTAGGATTATTTATTTAGTTTTGAAAATAAATAATACTCTCTATGTTTCATTAGAAGTTTCATGTTTTAGAATTTTGAAGTTTTTATTTTTCAATTTTAACTTTAAATATTTTTATATGTGTTACATAACATTTAATGAAATTTATATGAATTGATTTAGTTTTAAATATATTTACATTAAGTATAATTTTCATCAAGTATTATATAACACAAAATAAAATATTTAAGGTCAAAAATTAAAAATCAAAGACTTTTAATATTTAAATTGTGACACTAATAATAAGTTGTTTAGTTGATAAACATAGAGATATTAATAGCTATTATTTATTTGAAAAATAAAGAAAATTTTATTATTTCATTTATAATATATTCATATGTTTTTATAGTTGATATTGTAATGAAAAATTAATTTAATATGTATTAAATGAAAAAAATCATAAAAATATATTTTATCTTGTATATATAATAATAAAATTACTATACATAGATTTTGAATTCTAGATGAGTATGTGGGATGAAATAAATTAAGATATTTTGTATGTATATATACTCACAGAAGGAATATTAACTTAGTGGCATTGAAAACTACATTTAATAATTTATGGGATTAAAATTAGCAAACAACAATGATATTGGTCTAATGGTTTGGTAACTTTTGGTTGATGCTTGTGGTTATTGGATCGAGTCCTAGCGTGCATCGATATAAAAACGACATGTAGGACAAAAATATAAACCAAATCGATATGAAAACGACACGTAGGACAAAAGCTTATGTGGCGGACTCAGAGATATATCACATCATCAATTGGAGATAGAAAATTATAGAGATAATATAGAGATTAGTGTATTACTATAGTTAAAAAGTCTCCTCATTATCAATATTGTTTCAATTCCACATTATAATCGATCAGTAGAAAGAATTAAGTCCGAGTATACTGTATACCAACTTAAGTTTTGATTGGTTTATACTTTATAGCTATAGCTATAGAATAGTCTAATATTTGAAGTTACTTCTTTTATAATAATTGGCCAATGTGTGTATAAATATAACGATCTAGAAAAAGCACTAATTAAAAACCATCGCTATTGAGATATGTTAAAGTGAAAATGTGGTTTAATGTACTTTAAGAGTTTCAAATAACTAAAACAACTTGTCTGGTTAGCATTTATTTTTCTTTCTTTCTTTTTTTTTGGATCTTTTTTAAGTGTTCAATAAAATGCACTATATAAACTTTGCAAAATGATAAATCCTCCTAAATTACCCTCTTAAAAATCCTTTTAATTTGTGATCATGACACTTATTAAAATTAAAAGATGAGATTAGGAGAGAAATTGAGTGACATGATATAAGGTTTTTAAGAGAATTACTGTTGGAGTGTGATCATGTTAAATAATAAACGTATGTTCGGAAATAATTTAAGCCTACGGAGTCACACGAAATGACACGGTAGCTCTATATTATTAATTAGTATATTAAAGTAATATATTAATTAATTTGATCACGAAATGATTAATAAACTAAATTATGAGATAAATACGTTTATTAATTAAAAGCAGAAAAACTTAAGTGATAATTAGAGTTGAGCTCTAATTAATGGTTAAGGGGGCCGAACCATTTAATGGGTTTTAGGCTTTAAACTAAACTTGTCCATCAAGTTAAGTAATCCTAAACTCAAACCTATAAATAGAAGATTAAAGTTAGAGGTTTTTCATAAGTTCATAAGGCAAAACCCTAACAAAAAAATCTATTCTACTCTCTCCTTCTATCGGTCGAACAAAACCAAACCAAAACAATGAAATCTTAAATGTTCACTTTGGTTCCATACGTAGACTACTTTAATTAATTACTACTTCACATTAATTGTGGGGTTTTAGTTAATTCATGGCTACAAAGGTTACCACATGTTCGACGAAAGGGTTTTTGGTTTTGTTTTGGGTTTCGACTTTTAGGGAATTAAACAAGGGTTGTTTGTTTGTGATTCGGGTACTAACATACGGTATAGGGGTGTTTAGTGTGCAATCGTAGAGGGGTTTTACTTTAAATCTTAAATAATAATAACAATTTTATTAATAATATTATTGGAAGCTTTACGTAAAGATACATGTTTTGATTCTCTCTTTGTTAATTAATAGTATTACATATACGTTTTTATTCCGCTACGTACTCGTGAATTGTTATATGTTTATGTGCTAATATTCTAACAATTATTAGGTTATCAATTAAGAGAATATATCATTTTCCATAAACTTTAACTTGTTCAATGAATAGTGAACTGAATTTGCTGGCATGGTTTAGTTGTTTGCCAGATTGCCTATTTTAGGGAGGTGATCCCTGCAAAACATTTTTTTGTCAAACACAACAATATATGCATTACATGCTTGTACTATATATTTGTATAATGCATACAATGTTGCACTATTGTATATGGCTAAAAAATGTTATGTAAGGATTATTTCCCTTATAGTTTTTTCGATATAATGAAATCGGCCAAAAATTTCATATAAAGAATACTATATTTATAGCTATTTCTTTTTAACTTATGCTTTTAACTAATTTTCATTTTCGTATGTTATACGCTTTGTCCAATTAACTATTTAGCTTCGGGCTTAACCAATCATTGTTTTTATCTCACGTATAGTACTAATACTAAGATGTACGAGTAATATAGTTAACCATAATCTGTTGTTTTGATTAATATGACTGTTGATAAGACATCATATTATCCTTATTAACTTACGGTTATACTATGAATTAATTAAAGTACTATTATATGTTATGTTCGTGCATAACATTTTTTTCGAACCGCAAATTTTTTACTAAAATAAAAGAGGACATCCAACAATTAAGTTGCTAGAAGTCCAAATATAAAGAGTACAAATCTAATTCACAACACTTACACAACTATATACAACTAGTAACTTTAACTTATAAGACCACAAAAGAGTTAATAAAAACTTTTTTCAATTACAGACTAACAGTTACCAGAGACATAAGAAAAAACCCCATAATTAAAATGATATCGTTTGCTTTAATATAAGCATTATATTGCGATCAACTGTAGATATAGGAAGTGACGATCTTTTATCGAAAACCGTAGATACCAGTGACAACGCGGGAGCATAATATTCACATTTACAAAAAAAATCAAATTCTCAAAAGATGCATTCTTAATAAACATCAACACGAATGATGATACACTACGGGGGTGTTTGGTTCGCAAAATTTCAAGGAATTCGATTGAATTAGAATCTGAATTCCATTTCATATCCTGTTTGGTTGATATAATGGAATTCAGATTCCATTCCATATCCAGTTTGGTTCGTATGGAATTAGAATTGGATTCCTTCAAATTTCATCATATGATGGAATTCAAGATTCCTTCGTATTTTTGATGGAAAGTTTGAAATTCCAATGGAATTCAAGTTTTGATAAAACTTAATCTTTTATAATTATTTTTATTATCATTATTTTTACTTTTAATATTATTGTTAATAATTACTTCATATTAGTTAAAAATTGTTTAAAATTTTATAAAAAGTTATTAATATTTATAAAGTTTATTACTACTTATTAAAATCATTTTTTATATAAAAATCTAATTTTAGCTTGTAATGTTTAATATTATTCAATAAAAAATGTTATTTTATAAAAAATATTAATAACATTTATATAAAATTTTAAAATATTTATTTTATAAAAATATAAATAATATTTATAGAAGTATTTATAAATTATAATATTATTGTATAAAAATATTTATTTTTTATAAAAATTTTTACTATTTAATAAAAAAATTCTTATTAAAAAACTAACTTAGTTTATAAAATTTAAGTTATTTTATAAAAAATATTATTTTATAAAAAATAATAATATTTTATATAAATTTTATATTTTGTAAAAAGCATTAATGTTACAAATTATAAAATATGTATTCCAATTTTTTTTAATTATTATTTTTATAAAATAATATTATGAATTCCATTCAATTCCATTCAACCAAACACACAAAATTATAATTCAATCAAATTCCAATTCCATCAGATTCCAATCCATTCAGATTCCAATTCCATCAAATTCCAATTCCTTTAACAGATTTCAATTCCTTCAAAAACATTATGTGAACCAAATGGCCCCTACGTTTACTGCTTGAATTAAAGAAGCTTGCACTTAAAATATTGGCAACCCTCAATAATAACCACTCAAAATATACCAGATTTTTATTTAAGCTAGTGTAAGATTAGGCAAACAAACCCATTAAAATGTTACGGACGTCTTCAATTCCTTCCATGCTACAATACATAAGTTGAAATCATTCAATAGGTATTTAGAGACGGATGCAAACGAGATTTGCACCTCGAGCGATAAACATATAATTCAATCGAGCAAACATATATCTCAAGTCAATGACCAAAATACTTGACGAAGCGTGTTAACAAGACAAAATACTTCTACAAAACATTAAACATATCAAAAGACTTATTTTCAAAGAAAAAAAAATGACAGATTAATGAATAATTATTAAAGGATTGATAATACCAGGTTATCATGTCGCATCGATGTATCATTCCATCACAAAGTTTTGATGCTGTATGAGGTCGAAGTGTTGCTCGAATATGTAGTTGAAATCACAATAGAGAGGCATGTCTCATATAATGTGAGGTCTCCTCATTGCTTTTGTAATATTTGTTAATTCTATAGTATTTTACTGAGGGTAAACCTCTTTAGAAAAAAATAAATAAATAAAACTTTGAATCATTAATCATTTTAATTCCAAGTTTTTGTAGTAATTTTTTGCCGTTAATTATATTTTTGTTTCGAAAATGAAGATTATGTAACCAACACAATTTATATAATTTGGTTAAGAGTGGGCATGATGGACTAGTCATTAGCCCAGCGAAATGGACTCGTGGTAGCTAATTTAATTCCATAAAAGTTGGGTTGCCTATTTGGGCCAAATATGTCCTAAGCCCACTCATTCTAATTCTTTAAATCTCATTTTCGAATCATTTTTTTTTTCTTTTATACAGACTAACTATCCAAAAATACTACCTTTCCAAGTTTCCAGTGCAATGCAAAGTTACAAAATTTCTAAGTGAATTTATTCGAAGTGTAATATCTTATATCTTATATTAATTATAGAAAATTATGATGATATCATTTTATTTTAAAAAAGACTTCAATAGCATATGAAAAAATAATCTTGATATTTTTATGACATTATCTAAAAAATTAAAGAAAAAATGGTAACTTATTTCAAGATATTATTAATTTAAATATAATAATAATAGAAAAGTTTTTATTAGGGTCTATATTGAAATAAAAAACAAATTTGTAGATCAAAATTAATTATTATATTATTATTTTTGAATTAAGAGATATGAGATTTGAATTATCATTAGATTTTTAAATATAGATAATATGATGTATATGTTTTGTTTTTTTAAACAAATTGTACTTTTAACATCGTTTACTCAAAACGTATAATGTAAAAGTGTTCAACATTTTTTTTTCCTTCAACATAATAAAAAGTTAAACACGTTCAAAATCAAATTGAATTCAGTTGCCCGTATAATATGCGTGTTGATAGCTAGTTATATATAATTAACCAGTGTTGGCACATGCTAGTAGTTATTAGGATTCGGAGTGAAACATTACTTAAATCATTATATTTTTCTTTTTGAAACTGAACCAATTAATAGTATCATGTATCCTAGATATTTATGTATAAATTAAAAAAAAAACACAAAATGACATAATAACAAATGCATTTCTATAAACCTCTATAAAGCATATTGGCTTTTTATTTTTGGAAATTAAGCTCTTTTTTCAGTATTCCCATAATACCCCTTAAGCATATTTTTTTTTCTTCCTAAAATACCTCTATTTAAACATAAAACTCTTATATACCTTCTGTTCCCAATTATCTCTAATCATAACACACTTTTATCGACCAGCTTTGATCACCCTCTGCCATCACCCTCCTTCTCCACCTCCTCCCTCAATCACCATGAGGATTATCTCCACTGTCACCGCAACGCGCAGGCACCATACTTGTTATGTATTAAGTGGGCAAATATCTTGAAACAAACAAAAATAGTAAGGTTTTAATAGGTTGCAGTCTTGCATTTCAAATTCTTCTCAACCTATCTTAAGGTAAAGTTATTATCAATAAGTATTTGTAAAATTCTGCTAATGACTCTTAATGTATCTTCTCTTGATTTGGTAAACACCAATATTATTTTAACTTAATAATTGATGCTTTTTAATCAACTTTGTTAACATAATCACCAATTATGTATGATATTAATTCAACAAAATCCTTAAATCACATTTTGAGACTATCAGAGCCATCATACAAGTCATGTCACTCCCATATATATATATATATATATATATATATTTTGTTTGTTATCATAAAAAAATATATATATTTAAAAAAAAATTATTAAATTGATGTACCAACAATACTTAATGGTTATAATATGAACAAAATAAGCAATAAGTGTATTAGAAAGATTGTAATTGTGAAAGGATTTTTTACCTACTATTCGTTAAGTTGTCCTTTTAAATCATTAATATATGGATGCCCGCATGATGTGGCGGCGGGTGGAGATAGTGGCAGTGTGATGGTGGCAACCGGTAGCGGCGACAGCGAAAGGTATAGGGTATTGATATAAAAGTGGATAATGTAATTATTTTAGGAGTTAAAAGATAATGTTATAAATTAATTGATTAAGAGTATATTTGGAAAGGGAAACGATTAATCATCATAACAAAATAACCTAAAAATCCTTCTAACTATTAGATTATGACATGTGAAAAAATCAGGGGGCATGTTTAGGAAAGAAAACTAGTGGATACCACATGTCACCTTTTTAAAGTGTTAGAAGGATTTTTAGGCTATTTTGTTAGAATGATTATTCATTTTCCATTTGGAAAACATATGTTTTAGTTTATTAAGGAACCCAAAATTTTAATTTTTTATGTCCCATTTAAACTAGCATATTGTTCAACCCACTAATGCTATATGTTTTTATTAGGCCCGTCAGCCGTCAGGTAATAAAATGGCCCAGTAGACAACTTATAAAGTTTTGGTGGCTTGTAAAGACAAAATATAGTTAGATGGCCGGTCTAAAATTAATAATTGATCATTATTAACATTTGGTGTTCTTGTTTGTTTGATTAAACATAAAACGAATAAACATGGACACAAGTACCAGTTTTTTTTTTTATATTTAAAATTTAGGTATTCGTTCTACTTTGCATGTCAACTTATTCCCAGGACTAAGACTCATTTTACGGGTAGCCTGAAATCAGAGACGGCTCTAGCTTGGGGGCAGCAGGGTCAGTTGCCCCCACTCCAATTTTAATACAATGTAATTTTTCAAAATTTAAATGGTATATTTGTAATTTCTTTGTAAAAGTAATAAAAAAATAAGTAGGAAATAAATATAAATGTTACCTTCGTTGTCAACTTGTCATAAACTTATTATTTGTATGTCATTGGTCATCAAATATTAATTTTAAGATAGATTTTTTCATTAAGAGATTAAAAAAACCCGAGTAGTTTTGATTTTTAATATAAAGAATGAAGTATAGTTTAGAGAAAAAACTTTCGTTGTTTGGGTATGTAAATGTGTAGTATATTATAGTGGAATTGTTTATAGAAAATGTATTTTCTTTTATTTTATTATATATATTTATCACAAACAATTAATTATAATTATCATAATGTAGAGAATATATATATATATATATATATATAAGCTAATTTCAGTATATCTAAAGAAGTATATTTTTTTAGGTTTCTTGTATTATATGATTGAATACATTTTCATTTAATAAGATCTTGTTTGATACGTGTGGTCATTATTTATTAAAAAAAACTAGTATTTTTAAATATGAGTATAAGACCTGATGTAGATAACAAATTCTTTCAAGGGTCCATTTTCTATTTTCAAGCTAGGACTCTTTTTTTGCTTTTTTTTTTCATTTTCGGATACGACTGTTATAAATATGACAAATAACTTTTAATTTTGCCCTCTCGCAAAAAATTTCCTGGCTCCGTCCCTGCCTGAAATTATAGCTAGATAACCTCTCTTGCCCAAGAGAGTATGTTTTTATTCGAATTTAAGCCCTTTTGATATTTCTGCTCATAAAGGTCAAGCCTTTACCGACCATTAATTAAATAACTACCCTTGGTGTTTAGAAATCTGTATGTTTATCAAAACTTAAATGAACAACGTTTGTTTGTGTTTGCTTAATTCATTCCTATCCTTACAACATAACATAACTAATTACATACAATTCATCAAAAGGAGTTGGGTGACAAGATTGTCAAAAAATGTTCATGGGTATTAACCCCAAATAACAATAAACATAGCTTAATAATTTGCATATATATGATTACTGATTGTACACCAAACCGAGATTAGGTTTTGAAGAGGGGACGATGGGTGTTTTTGGTTGTTTGTTGGCGATTCCCCGAAGGTAGAGTGAATCTCTTTACGCCAATCGAATATGATTGATATATGGCCAATTGAGATCGTGCCAATGATTATGGATCTGGTTGATTGTGTTTAGAATGCTCATGGAAGGATATTATCATATCTGATATCCAAGGATGCTTTTGCTTAATCATTGTAGGCTGTAGGAGGCTTTGGGACGGAGAGTCATCGTCCCGCCGCATGTTGCTGATATGTGAGGTATTATTGTAGGTTGCTGGAGCATCTCTTATAAAGAGAAGAGGACGTCCAGATATGTGTGTGTGTTTTCTGGAGAGGAGAAGAATGAGAATTTAGGTTTAGGTTCATCCATATATATAGGGATAGAAATCTTGGAGAATAAGTTTAGGGTTTTAGAGAATATTCTTAATAATATGCCAGATCTGGTATTTAGGACGAGATAAGAGCAAATCTCTTTAATTTAGGAGGAAGAGATTGAGATAATCTCTTCCATATTTAGATAAGGCTTACAACGGATACCTTCGTCACGCAGGGTCGGCTCTGTCACGAATGTCGTGTTCCGTCACGAAGGGTGACATACACCAACAAGCCCCCCAAGTTTAATATGAGGAGCTGCAAAGGTCGTTATATTAAACTCTGAAAAATCAAATTAATGCTTCCTTCGTACGACGAGTGCTTCGTAGCGCTGGGAGGGTATATCATCAAGCCCCCCAGTAGAAGGTGATTTTTGTAAATCACTGCGTTGGGCTTTCGCTGGCCACATTAACTCTTCTATCACATTGCTGCTTCTTTCTTTTATTTAATCTGCTCCAACTGCCGCTGTCTTCGATTTTTAATGTTTTGTAAGTCTTATTTCTTCGAAATAATTTACCTTCTCCATTTAAGCTATGGAATTCTTTTGTTATCTTTGATGGGGAGACCTGTTTTAATTTGTCAATCCTCGAGGGATTAGAGCGTATCCCTTTGTTGTTATTATAATACCTTATACCGTTGGGGGCACGGGGAATTTTCCTTCCTTTACTCCGAATGAGCATTTATTCGGATTGGGTTTATTGTTTGGAGGTTTCCGAAGGTCTTCCAAATATTTTATAAGAGGTTTTCTTCGTCCCTACAATGTCATTCAAGTAGATCTCCAAGTTTCTGCCAATCTGTGTGGCAAATGCTTTGTCGACCAGGCACCGATACGCAGATCCTTTTTAGCCCGGACAACATCTTTCGTTAACAATAGATCCCTTTACTTCTGATCTTGATATGCACCTAGAAATCATTTCAGCTGGTGTTCTGTCGAGGATTTTACTTTTCGATATATCTCCGGCTAGGGATAACGATCTTTGGGGCATGCTTTGTTCATATTAGTGAAATAAACACACATCTTCCACCGCCATTTCCTTTTTTAACATTACAGGGTTTGTGCCAGAATAGGACCAAGACGTCTCATCTTTCACGATGCTCTATTCCTATTCGCAAGCACGTAAATTTGGCTGGTATCTACGACGGATAGGTTTTATAGTGATTTTCAGGGGGTGGCGATTGCTTCTTAGGGTCTTGTTCTTTTAAGTAGAGGCTACCAGTAATCAATGAGATATTCGTTAGACTTTCCTCCTGAGATCTTCTATTACGATGGAAATGTGGTTGTCTCTGGCTTTATAAGCTATGAATATCTATGTAGTATGATCATTGTGCACCATTCCATAGGCTCTGAGGGTCAGATGTTTTCCTCCCTTGATGATGCTTTGAAGCACGGTCTTTGTTACATAGTCTTTGGCGCTGATGCACTCTTTGATGCGAAGCTTTTTGCAATAGCATACTTTTCGTTGCGAAGCCCTTGGAGGTGGAATACTCCTCGTTGCAAAGCCTTTGGCGTGGCATACTTTTGTCACGCAGTCTTAAGGACTCGTAATTGCTCATTTATACTAGACTTGTGTCATACGTTTGTGAGGCTTTTGCCAGCGATCCCAAGATTGTGAAGTTAATATCTCTGTGCTCCTGAACCTGCTTCGTCTCGAAGGGTCACCAGAGTATGCTATCTTGAAATTAGCTGTCTATCATAGTAAATTTGTTAATGGTATACCTTATCCTGGGCCTTCGTATTATTGCGTGTGAAATCCCGGTACTTTGTTCTTCGGCTTTTTTCCTATACATTCAATCTTTTATATGTCGAATCTTTTGAAATATTGCAGCTTAGGAGCTGTCTTTTTACGGACGTTTGTGTGTACATTAGGGTGTCTATTCAGGCGTCCCTGTCAGCTTGTTCCCTTTATTTATTGAGGTGACGACCCTCTATTTATATTGAGACAATTAGTCTTTTGAATAATGCATTGTCCCCGTGGGACTTTTTGCTTATATTGAATAACTGAGGCAAATAGCATTTATGAATGCCTTGAGAGGTCTTTAGGATTCTCTCTTATAGAGAGAATTTATTTTGGAGGAAGCGTTAAGCTTTTTTAGGGTTTCCCTAAGTCTTAGGCTATAAGAGTCCATGAGGATTATTTCCTTCTTACTAGACTTAAGTGATAAGATCAAATCCTGAGTTTATAGGGGAACAATCCTTACCTTCTTCATCTTCTGCGGAATCCTGCGTTACAGACAGCCTTCATGTCGTAACGTCCTACTCTGCTTTCGTGTGACAGGGCCTGCATACCGCTAGGAGGGTATATCATCACAGAATTCAATCCTTTATAAAAGATTGATTCCAGGTCTTTATCAACCGAACCCCTTCGGGGATTTTTAACTAGTACACTACGTTGCTGTAGGCGGTTTCGGAGTATGTGTGGGCCTTCCCATGTCGGTCCCAACTTTCATTGATATTACGTAATGCTGGTGCTGTTTAGCCAAAGTACATAGTCGTCGGTTTTGAATGAAGTAGGATTGATTCTTTTGTTGTAGCCTCCTTCGGCTTTCTTTTTGAACATTGTTTCTCCAGTGAGTGCATTTTCTCTTCATTCTTCTGATAATTCCAGGTCAACTCTGGGTTCCTCCAAGTTTCCTTCAGTATTTAACATTCTATGTGTCGATATTTGGAATTCTGCTAGTACCATGACTTCGGTACCGAAGGCTTGTCTGAACGGTGATGCTTCGTTTCGGAGTTATTTTGTTTGCTCAGAGGACCAAGGGGAGTTCGTCTACTCACCTCTTCGTAATACGGCTTGTTTAGAGACTATGTACCATAGGTGGTATGTGTATAATTATGTGATGAAAGTTTCGCACCTTTGAGCATCTTTTCCTCGTGGTTTTTTATGGCTAAAACTGAGGTGTTTCCTTGGTATGCCAAGATTAATCCTTGCGGTTCTCCCGAATATTTGCACCTTCTTTGGAAAGGCTAGTACAAGCGTTTCCTCCTTTTGGGTAGTGTGGATAACGGTTCCTAGTGCTGGAGGTTATCCATAGATTCGGATCTCCTTTGTACGATTGAAAATCGGAGTTACGTAGTCGGATTTTTCTTGTGAAATACATTCGATTTTCGAGCTCTAAGCTGGTGAAAATCATTAAGGGGTGTCTGAAGATTTTAGGGAACCTTTAGACCTTGAGTTACGGAAGGCATGCGGATTGGCCTTCGGGATCTGAGCTTCGAAAGCTTTGCGGGGTCTGAGCTGTTTCTGGACCTTCGGATCTGAGTTTTGGAGGATCTGCGGGATCTGAGCTGCGAATGGGCCTTCGGACATAATTCTATGTAAGGTATAAGGATGGGCCTTCGGACCTGAGGCTATGTAAGGTCTGCGGGACCTAATTTGCGGCTCGACCTTCGGATATGAGCTTTGTAAGATCTGTGGGGTCTTCTTCGCAAGGTCTGCGAATGGTCCTTTGAACACGAGGCTATATAATGTCTTTGGATAGGCCTTCGGACCTGAGTCTATATAAGGCATGCGGGATCATTCGGATCCGAGCTTCAAAAGGTCTGCGGATGGGCCGCCGGGTTTGAGCTTCGGAAGGCCTGTGGATGGGCCTTCGGATCTGAGGCTATTATATAGCATTTAAAGAGGTCCTTCAATCTAGAGGCTGTGTATGGCAGTGGAAAGATCTTCAAGACGCGTGGCAAACATAATCGTGATGTTTTTATACTCTACCTATGGAGATGTAGCCTTTTCTTTTGTAGGGAAAAGTCAGATCTTGATTTGAATATTCGGACCTTATTTCGGCTAGCCTTTATAGGAGACGTAGTTCCAATTGATTACCCTCTGTGACATAGCTCGTCAATGAGGCCGTGTAATAATGATGTGAGTCTTCGTGACCTACACGCTTCGTGGCGTAACCGGTTCGTGACGATGCGTAGTGTCGGACCTTTATATGTCGTAGAGATATATCACCATGACCCGAATGTCATAAGAAGTATCAAGATCGTGAATGCTTGGTTTAGAGGTTTAATCATGTGGAGTTCTAAGCATAGCTTGGAATATTTTCTTAACTCGGGGTTGCATGAGGGCAACGATGAGATGTCCCAAAAAAGCTCTTCAAATCTGGAGGCCACATGGGGCAATAGATCTATCAACAGAATGGGGGTGTCCAAATAGTAGTATAATATTTTTGAATCAAATCATTAGATTATAGCCTTCGCTACGAAGCGTCATCGTTACGGAGAAACCTTCGTGTCATAGCAACCTACTGTGATAGGTCCTTTAACAACCAGGTCCTTAAAATCGAGATGATCTTCAAATTTGGAGCCTTCAGGAGCCTTCGTTACGGAGAAGCCTTTGTCTCGCAGTGAGCCACTGTGATAGGTCCTTTAACAACTAGGTCCTTAACATCGAGATGATCTTCAAATCTGGAGGCTTCAAGTCGCAGCAGAGATGTTTCTTAAGAAAAGAATCTTCAAACTGGAAAGAGATCTTTAGATCTGATGGCTACGTGTCGCAGCAAAGATATTTATTAAGAAAGAGATCTCCAAACTTAAAGGAGATGTTCAGATCTGATGGCTGCGTGTCGCAGCGAAGATATTGCTTTAAGAAAATGATCTCCAAACTGGGAAAAGATCTTCAGATCTGATGGCTGCGTGACATAGCGGATAAATCTTTTGAGAACATAGGGGCCTCAAAGCAGAGAGGCCGCGTAACGCAGCGGATATATATATATATATATTTAAAAGGGGATCTCCAAACAGGGGGGAGATCTTCAAATCTAGAGGTTGTGCTAAGTCACACGGAGGCACATGACATGTATTGTTTGGGTACATCTCCCATCTTTATTAAGTCTGGTTCGACGCACGTTATCATAGTTATTTTGAGAAAGTGGATGTGGGATCTGAAAGAAAAAGTCCCACGGATGGCGCCAAATGATTGTACACCAAACCGAGATTAGGTTTTGAAGAGGGGACGGTGGGTGTTTTTGGTTGTTTGTTGGCGATTCCTCGAAGGTAGAGTGAATCTCTTTACGCCAATCGAATATGTTTGATATATGGCCAATTGAGATCGTGCCAATGATTATGGATCTGGTTGATTGTGTTTAGAATGCTCATGGAAGGATATTATCATATCCGATATCCAAGGATGCTTTTGCTTAATCATTGTAGGCTGTGGGAGGCTTCGGGACGGAGATTCATCGTCCCGCCGCATGCTGCTGATATGTGAGGTATTATTGTAGGTTGCTGGAGCATCTCTTATAGAAAGAAGAGGACGTCCAGATATGTGTGTATGTTTTCTGGAGAGGAAAAGAATGAGAATTTAGGTTTAGGTTCATCTATATATATAGGGATAGAAATCTTGGAGAATAAGTTTAGGGTTTTAGAGAATATTCTTAATAATATGCTAGATCTGGTATTTAGGACGAGATAAGAACAAATCTCTTTAATTTAGGAAGAAGAGATTGAGATATTCTCTTCCATATCTAGATAAGGCTTACAGCGGATACCTTCGTCACGCAGGGTCGGCTCTGTCACAAACGTCGTGTTCCGTCACGAAGGGTGACATACACCAACAATTACCACTGTCTTCTTTAAGCCTGCGTAATGAAAAATCTTATCAAGATTTCGTTACGTTATGTCGTTGTTGTATACCATGATAGTAATGACTTTTATTGCGTAAAGAATACAACATGTGTTTGCTTTTATGCAGCTTTCTCCTTTTGAAGATACCACTTGAAAAAAGTTAGTTAATCGTGATTAAAATAGGTGGTGACAAGAAATTATCATATTTTAGGTTGATGGTCACTTAATAATGACTATATACACAAGCTCACGCATCTATGCGTATATATGTGTAAAGTGATTAATTAGTTAAGAACATTTTTAAATTTAAACCTTTTTAATTATAGGTTTATCAATATCAAATTTTCAATTAGACATTTCATTAACTTATAAATCTATTGATTGTACAAATTTATATCTATATGTTGTGCATCAATCTTACAAAACTTTATAAATAAATTAGACCTAGACATATAATTAAGATTAACCGTTTCATACTTATCATGAATCTCATGGTCATTAGACTTGTACCGTCACGTATCTATGCTATATTATAAAAGAAATAACCCATTTTATTTATGAAAGTGTTGAAAATATGTAATATTTTCAGTTAGCACCCCTTAAAATATTTCAACATACGTTACCTCATAACATAAAATATTAATTTACACCACCAATCATTTATTCTTTAATATATTTTCATTAACGATTTACATCAATTATCCACACCACTCGACGCCGTCTCCACCACCAACACTCGGCCCCCCACTACAACGGCATTGTCACGACCACCGCCGCATTGCGCGGGTAACGTGCTAGTCAATCTTAAAAATTATCAAAACATGGTACCATTTTTGTGATTTAATACCACTTCTCGATACCAAAAATGAGACAATAGCAAGACAAGATCGAGACTTGCGAATTATGCTCATCTTTTATCATGTCACTTTGAATGTTCGGTTCATGAACCATTTTCAACTCTTTATGAACATTTTCATGAAGTAGAATCTATAAAAGTAAATTTTGATTTTCCAAGAAATCATCCGTTTAAGCTCAGCCAATCATCGTACAAATTGTAAATCAAGCTTACATTGTAGTCATTTTCGAATAATTTTTAATCAATTATGGTACATGTTGATTTGAAGAAACACATCCTAAGTTTGCTCTTCTGAGGTCATTTAAGTTTCAACGAACAACGGATAAACACCAAACGTTAAAGAACACACTTATTTGAAAAACCAATTTTAATCAACATCTAACAACAAACGAACATGGTTTACCAAAAATATTCCTAATAAAATAATTATAAAACTCATCTCTTCATTCTGAACATAATTACATCACACCTTTTTTACATCAATTATCTTTACATCAATATATAACCTACTCTATTCGCCACTACTATCATCACCATTTGTCACCACGACCATCCGTTAATGACATCATCACACTGCTGTTGTTACCACAATTTTTGTTGCATTGTATTGGCATTTATCTAGTTAAATATCATGTGGGGTTTATCAAAAATTATTTAAGACAAAGACGATAATTTTATTTTATAAACTTTTCACTTTAGAGAATTTTAAAAAAACTTATCACCGAACAATATCTATTCCAAAACTTATCTCAAAAAAAAAAAAACTATGATAAAATTTGGCTTTTAGAGAATTTAAATGAAATACTTTTACTTTAACAAATAAATATATTACCAAGCAGTTTTACAAACAAAAAATAACATTAATTAAAGTGTCATAGATATATTCAAACAAAGAAAGAAACTGGTTTACATGAAAAAACCGGAAAAAACTGCCGGTAAAGAATAGTGAAAATACGAAATCAGAAAATGGTTAGTTGTATCGGACGGCCTACCGGTCGGTATTACCGTGGAACCGGTCTATAAATACCGGTATTTAAAACGTTACAATACGAATGTAGTAGAGATTTTAAAATGAGCTGAATAACCTAATCCTGTGACTTACTAAACGTAATAATTAAAGATAAAATATATAAGTAAATAAACAACTTTAAGCTGTAACTTAGAAAACTGTATAACATTAATCAAGTAAATTCGCCCTCTTAAATTTGGATGATTATCCATAGGTATTAATCAATTTGTAAGTGTTCATTTCTTATTATGTTGCTCACTGGATTTGGAAATAGTAAAGTAACCGTTTTCTACGAAATCAGTTTCAATACTTCGATGGTATATGAGAAAGATTGGTATAGACATCTATCTTATCTCTACCTAGGTAGAGAGTCTGCTTTATGTAGGATTCTAATTATTTTCATCATCATGTGAATTGGAGGAGGCGGTCGAATGCGGTTAGAGGTGTGAAGCATGAAGGTCGTTGGGTGGAGGAGCCAAATGAAGTGAAATTGTTTTTTTAAAACTATTTTGAACAAAAGTTCAGCAATTTTGATACACCCAAATTTTCTATTGAAACTGATAATTTTAAGAAGTTGGCATTGTCGGAAGTGGAACTTCTAGACTCGATGGTAAATATAGAGGACGTAAAACATGCTGTATGGAGTTGTAGGAGCGATAAATCACCTGGACCGGATGGTTTTACATTCGGGTTTACAAAACGGTACTGGGACTTGCTTTAGAATGATATATTTGCTCCAGTGTCGGAATTCTTTACCACTTCTAAAATATCACCAGGTTGCAACTCGGCATTCATTACTTTGCTTCCTATACTAAGATTGACCACCCGATTATCGTTTCTGATTATAGACCGATTAGTCTCATTGGTATTCAATATAAGATTATTGCAAAGATTTTAACCACTCGTTTAGCCAAGGTGATCAGATCTATTGTTAGCTCAGAACAATCGGCTTTCACTAAAGGTCGCCAAATACTTGATGGTTCACTTGTTTTAAGCGAGGTGATTAATTGGTGTTCGCAGCACAAAAAGAAACTTCTTCTGTTTAAGATTGATTTTGAGAAAGCGTATGATTCTATCGCATGGGAATATCTTTTTACTATTATGAAAAATATGGGATTTAGCGACAAGTCGGCCAGGACCTCTGTCCATGTGAATGGCAAGGAATTTTCATTGAACAGGGGACTTCGTCAGGGTGATCCCATGGCCCCATTCTTGTTCATAATTGCAATGGAAGGTTTGCATGTGGCACTAGATAATCTGACGCGAATTGGTAGGTTTCGGGGTATGAAGATTAAACAACTTTGAGCCTCTCATTTACTTTATGCCGATGACTTGATTATTTTGGGCGAATGGTCTCCTGACAACTTCAAGACGATTAAATTAGCTTTCCAGTTCTTTTATATAATTTCAGGTTTGAAGATTAATTTTCACAAATCATCAATGTTTGGCATCGGCGTGCCTAAGACAGAGGTTGCTTCCGTTACTGAAAGGATGAGATGTAAACCAGAAACGCTTCCATTCTCTTATCTTGGAGTGCCAATCGGAGCTTCTATGTCAAGAATTAAAAATTGGTCTGTTATTGTACAAAAGTTTAAAAAGAGACTGTCGAGGTGGAATGCAAATCTAGCTTTTATCATTTGGTGGTAGGACAACTTTAATTTCCTCCGTTTTGGGATCACTTGGAGTTTACTATCTGTCGTTATTTAAAATGCCAAAAAAAAGTGAATGATATGCTAGAATCATTGAGGTCCAAGTTCTTTTGGGGGAGTACTGATGAGAATAAAAAATTGCATGGATTAATTGGAAGTTAGCATTGGCTTCCAAAGAGGTTGGAGGCTTGGGTATTGGAAGTTTGCATGCACTTAACTTAACTTGGCTTTGCTTTACAAATGGAGATGGAGAGCTTTCATCTAATGATGCTTTATGGGTTAAAGTAATTATTGCTATTCACGGCCATGAATGTCTTAACAGTTTCAGTCAAAAAGGTCGTGGTTTATGGGCATCAATTTGCTCAGATTTCATCGAGGTTCACGCGTTGCATTCTGTCCCTGCAAGTGTTATTATCAGGAGGTTAGGAAACGGAAATTCAGTGAGTTTTTGGCGGGACCTTTGGGTAGGAAATGAAGCTCTATCTGGCAAATTCCCACGTCTTTATGCATTGGAACTAAACAAACAAGCCCATGTTAGTGAGAGATGGGGAAACGGTTTATGGACGTGGTCTTGGCGTAGGGATATTCGAGATGGGACAGAAGCTTTGCAACTTATTGATTTGACAGCTCTACTTCAGAATGTGCAGTTGGTGGATCGTCAAGATTCTTGGGCATGGAACTTTCCAGGTGAGGTTACTTTTTCGGTTCGTCAATTCCGATTATTCTTGAGTGTGCTCTTCTCCCCTGTGAGCCATCTAAGATGTATTGGAATCATTTGCCCCCTAAAAAGGTGAACATTTTCATATGGAGGCTTCTCCGTGATCGTCTCCCGACTCGATTAAACCTTGGTCGTAGGGGAGTGGAGATTAATATCATTACTTGCCCTTTATGTGACTACCAGGTGGAATGTATTAAACATCTTCACTCCTCATGTCCATTCTATACTGAAATAGCACAACTTTTCATTGATTGGATTGGTATTGACATGCCTATTGCTAGACCCGACTTGATGATAGCTTGGATAAATGATTCGTTACTCCCGTCGAAGTTTAAACATTGGCTACTTGTTTTGTGTGGTGGTGGTCGATTTGGAAGCATTTAAATAATGTTCTTCATTGGGCGAGCGAGGAATCTTGTGGCAACGTCGTTCAAATTATCACATCTCTTTCTTACTTTTGGATTTCTAATCGTGATAGAAAAGCTAGTAATCCTTGGCATATATGGGCAACAAGTACATCACTTTTATTGTATTTGTAATGGTAATGTTTCTATTATTATAATATCAATAAAATCTTAGCTGTTCAAAAAAATAAAAAAACAAAAAAGGTAGAGAGTCTACTTCAGATTATTTGTAAATAATAATAAAGTACCTCTAGCCTTTACATGAGGTGAAGATCGAATCTTTGACCTCTGTCTTCAAAAGCAAAATATTAACCATTTGATCCAACCATACCACTTATTGGATCTAAAAATAGTATTTATCGAAAAACTTAAAATGAAACACGCAAAATGCACACTCATTTATACCTCATTTCCTCACAAATATCTTAATTTTCATTTATGATAAGCGTGAGTGGGTTTTTTTCTTCAAATCTCTGGACGTTAGAGGTTTCTCATCAATAGATTTAAAATATATCATGTGAAGAGACTTTGCAGCATGTACCAGATCAAAAAGCATATGATATACCTTTCAGAGAAAAATCTTAGAAGAGATGTAATTTTTTCTAAAGCAATCATAACTTTATAAAATTAAGAATTTATTACGGGATTCATCCATGTAGTTTGTTTCTTTTTGTGTTTACATCCCTTTCGGAGAATTTGTATCCAATAGGTCCAAACTATTTAGTTTTATTGCGAGTAACATCCATGATGTCGTTAATTTTGTTCCGAGTTACAACCTTGTTTTTCTTCATTTTCATTGTTTACAATTTATATCCGTCTTCAAGGATGTAACTTACAACAAACTAATTAGTTTGAGCCTATTCTATTAAAACTCTTAAAGAAAGATATAAACCATAAAAATAAACCAATAACATGCACAAATCCTGCGACTATAGGTAAAATTAAAGTAATTGCACGTTCATATTATGTACTAGACTTAAAGAGTCCAAAGCCCTACTAATAAGAATAAAAAAATATCATGTTGACAACCCAATGAAAGTCAACTAAAAATGTCAATACTGACCAATTAAACTTGATCAAGAAAATCAGCTTGAGATTAAAAGTGAGAAGAGTGCTAATGGGGAGAGTGGGGCGACTTCATACCATCACCCATTACCTTCTCAAAATTAAATTCTCTGCATTGATATCGTGCGTGCCAACCATCTTGATTTGGTAGCTGAGTTCACCCATTTCTACTCGCTTGTAATAATAAGATGAAATTTGTTTAGTGTATTATGAGATTGCATATAAACATCATTATTTTCTTTTTGCCATCTTGACAATAAATATATATAACTTCATTTTTAATGTTGGTCAAAGTCGATTACTTATTTTAAGAACAAGTTATCTTTATTAATCTATAAAATAAACTCTCTTTTTCATTTTTCTCAAATAGTAAATGAGATTACCCATAATACACCTATGAATATCCTTAATTAAATTGTTTACGACATACATCCAAACCCTTAAAATAACTACACTACTCCCTAATCCTTAATCCCTATTACATCATTTACTTTTATATTAATAACCACACTACTAACTCCTGAAGCACCCGTCGCCGTCACTATCGTCACATTACGTGATACCCTTCTAGTGATTTAAACGAAGCGATACATGTATAAACTTTTATAATTCTACATTTTATATAAAAGTTTAAAGTATAAAAAGTTGTACTCGTATAAATGAAACTAAAAGTTAAAGAGCTTTTTATCAGTAGTATTTTATTATAATGCGATCAATAATAAAAAAAATAAAGAACTTAGAAACAAAATTTACATACACAACATACATAGATGATTTACAAAATATTGTAATAATGTTACGCATTCAATTAAGTTTGATTTACAAAAAGTAAACAATTAACCAAAACTCATGTTTTGAAAAATTAGTCATATCTAGATGACGGGTGTAGAAGTAACAGTACCATAGTGTTGATGCAGATGAATTTTCTATAGTTGGTTAATTGACTTTCTAGAAATAATTGTAATTTTTGAAATGAAATTAAACGTGATAATTGCTTTAGATTATACCACCAACTCTCACATAAACAAAACATTTAAAAAGAAACAATATCTACTTTAATTGGAAAAAGAATATATTATTGATTGGTACATACTTCAATCACTATTTATAACCAATCCACTATGTAACGATTAATTTAATTACTTTAATAATAGAAACACCCATAAAGATTTGCACCACACCAATTAGCCAAACTTTCTATTCTTAAATCTTAATTAATAAATAAATTATTAACTCATTATTATTACAATCTAGAAGTACATACACCCTCTTGACTTTGACTAGTCAGACACACTTTTCTCCCCGGTCGGTCCTCCCAATACAACGGCCTTAATTTCTATTATATATAGAGATACATAGATATAATTATAAATAAATATATATTACATCTATATACATTTATGCACTAACTTTGCGTTGAAATAAATATATAATGGAACCATTAAAAACTGAGAAAAAAGTTGATGAAATCAAAAGATCATCAAAAGAAGCTGATCAAAAAAAGCTAAAGAAGAAAAAGATGATGAAGAAGAGATCAGTAGTGATAAGTTTGAGGAAAATGAGTTGTTTTCGGTCACCGGATTATGGGTTTCCGACCATAGATGAAGTTGACAAAAATGGCAACGTTGACATGACGTCATCAGCTTCTAATGTCAAGAAGACCCATCTTGTTGTTATGGTTAATGGACTGATCGGCAGTTTGTGTGTGTGTGTGTGTGTGTGTATATATATACTAGCTTTCTATTTTTGGATAGATATGTGTCATATATTATTAGTGTGTGTAAATCAATTAATTAATTTTGGAGATATTATAGGACAGATTAATCTAGGACTAAGGAGGATTCCGATTTATTTGGAAAAAAAGGTTATTGGTGTTGGTTGGTCGGTCTATCATTTAAGTGAGGTTGATTTACATTCGAATTAGGCGGTGTCAAGAAATAGAAATGTGATTTATAATAAATAAAGAAAAAATTAAAACTGTTTTGTGAAGTTTGACCAGTTGGTTGGGCGACTATTAGAATGTGGCCGGGTTGTGTTGTCTAGAGCATATTCAGTACTTTTTTGGGAGTTGATTCTGGAGATGGGTGCACTTGTAAAGTAAAAAAAACAGTAACCGTGAATTTAGATAAGTAGGTTGGTCCACCGTTTGAGCAGGGGCGCTAGATGAGCTTAATTTTGGCTCTCAAAGAGTGGGTTTCAGGTGATCTAGCGTGGGCTGGTTGGGATCGTCGAAAGATCAACTTTTTTGGGAGTTGGTTCTGGAGATGGGTGCGTCTGTAAAGTATCTCGAGTTCAACTTGATTTACAATAAAATTTATACAGGTGGATCTGGATCAGTTGGTTGGTCCACCATTTGAGTGGGTTTGCTAGATGAGATTGATTTACCTCTGACATGATGGGTGAAGGAACCGGCCTGACATGGGACGGTTGAATGATGGGATTACTATTTGAACGGGTTGCTGAATGAGCTTGATCTGGCTCTCGTTAGATAGGCTTGATCTGGCATGGCCAGTTGGGGTCGTCTAAAAATCAACTTTTGCGGATATTATAATATATGTGGCGTTTTAAGTGCCTATAGGTGCTGTAAAATGTAGATATATGTTGGAAATTTAAGCTATGATTATATTTACAGAAATGGATTTATGGTCTCAACTTTGTTTACTACCATGAATATGGTCTGAACTTTTTCATGATAACAATGTGCATACTATATGTATAATGATATGTTTACATTTTACTTTCTTACAGTGCTCATAATTGGAGATTTGCTGCAAAACAGTTCTTGAAGAATTACCCCGAGGATGTTATCGTTCACTGTAAGAATTTCCACTTGTACCCCTTATTTACAGTTTTACATAACCATATAATTGAAATCCTAAATTTGGGTATGAACATTTCACTATAAAATATTAGATGGGTAAGTTGTTCCTGATTTCTGCTGTTTATTTGAAGATTAGGTAATAAGCTGTTTTTGCTAATTTAGTTTGAAACATACATTGTTGTCAAAACAAAAAATTTGGACTCCTTTTCGTCACAAATGCTTTGTTGATGACCTGATGTATACCAGAATTTTTGGTTTTAATGTTTTAGTATTACTTGATTATGTTCTATATATGCTACATTGTAACACCATGTGGTTTGGATGATGTGATACATGCAGCCAGTGAACGCAACTCTTCGCTATTGACATTTAATGGTGTTGATGTGATGGGAAACAGACTAGCAAATGAGGTTGGTTATCATTGTTTTTCATTTCCGATCTAATAATATTTTAAACACATCAAAACCAAGCTACTGCTACAAACTTGTTTAAAATATCATAATTTGAGATTACTTGTTTCTTTGCAGGTGATGTCCGTTATAAAGCGCCATCCTGATCTTCAAAAGATTTCTTTTATAGGTCACTCACTTGGTGGCCTGATAGCAAGATATGCTATTGCTAAGCTGTACACACAAGATTCTACAACAAATAATCAATCGCCTGAACATGTCTCTAGTGAAATTAGAATCGGTGGATTAGTTCCTATAAACTTTATTACCATTGCCACTCCACATTTAGGTACAGGAGGACATCGACAAGTGAGTTGTAAATTTAACGATTCAAAAAACTGGTATTGGTCATTAATTTATAGTTAGTGTGACAAAGTGACAACTAAGTGTCTTTTCTATTTGGTTTCAGGTCCCAATGTTTGGCGGATCTAACACTGTTGAGAAAGTGGCTCACCATATATCATGGGTTCTTGGAAGAACAGGGAGACATTTATTTTTGGCTGATAATAAAGCTCATGGACAACCTCCTCTATTGCTTCAGATGGTTAATGATAGCGAGGACTTAAAGTTTTTGTAAGCCCAAGCATTATCGTTTATATGATTATTTGCTTTCGCTCCTTTGGTTACATCTAACCTTGCGTCTCTGCTATATGCAGGTCTGCATTACAGTCCTTCAAACGCCATGTTGTCTACGCAAATGCTCACTTTGACCGTATCCTATTTCTACAGAAATATGTCACAAAAAATCAGAGTTTTAATACTATGTGTGACTTTTTTGGGGGGTTTAGGATCGTATTCACTAGTAAAGCGTTTTTTTTTAACTCAAAACACTACAGATATTGTGGGATGGAGCACATCATCTATTAGACGCCGAAATGAGCTACCCCAGGTATTATTTTAGCGCATTTGATATTGAAAATCATGTATTATTTGTGCACCTTCTTACTATTTGTTTGGTTTCAGCGTAAACTTCTTGTAAGAAGTGATAAATACCCTCATATTATAAAGGGAGACCTGGATACAACAAGTAGCATTAAACAAGCAAGTTCGATAGAAGTTAAAGTAAATAGTTTCAAGACAGCCAGTGCATCCATGGAAGGTAGAGTTCGCATAGAATTTCTTCCTTCATTTCTTGTACCATTCAACATTCACGGTATTGTAATTAGTAAAGGTAGGAAATTTGATCCACTAACTTATGAATGGGTGGATACTGGTTATATAATATCTGCATTGGATCAAAAATGTATATGGAAAATAGCAAAAGTGGATTTGTTTCAAGCGGGTTGAAAGTTGCCCAAAGTTCATTATTAATGCTAGAGCCTCCTGAACTTATATTATGCAAAAAAGTTATATTGTTACCGAAACAATAGATTTTTGTAATTATACTAAACGTTTTACTTCAACAGAAATAGTTTGAAATATTGGGTATGAGTGGTTCGGGTCAACCATTAACACAACCTGACCTGCCTTTTCCAATGCATACCAAAAACTTACCTATATATACTAGTTTCCCAACCTGCCTGACCCAATCATATTGTCATCCCTAGTTATAATAGATGCCAATATTTCTACTAACATTCTATTGTTCCGACTTTCTCTACTTTTTAAAACTGCAGAAGAAATGATCAGAGGCTTAACTAAAATAAATTGGGAAAGAGTAGATGTTAGCTTCAAAGGAAGTAAACAAAGATACTTTGCCCACAACACAATCCAGGTAAGCACGACACCCATATTAAGTTAGCAATTAGTTGCACATGCTCAGTGTTCTTTATCCATTATTCAACTCAAGTTAGCCCAAAAGTGGGAAAATGTTAGATCCGGGGCAAGTTGGGTAATGGGTCATGGTAACGTATTACTTTGTGTGGGGTAACAACAGGAAACTACTTGCATTTTTTCATGACTAAATGATTTTTTTGATTAATATGGTTTTAGGTAAACACTCCCTGGCTGAATTCTGATGGTGCCGACATTATTCAACATATCGTTGACAACTTTCATATGTGAAATTGATGCATATGTAACTTTGAAGAGGTAACTCAAGGATCCGAGTTGCAAGAATAGAAGACCAAATTAGTTTATTAAGTTATTGGTCTCTTGTACATAATAGCCACTGCCAGTTTTGTAACCTATATATATATTTATATTGTTGTATCCATTGTTATGAACTCATGATAGTCAAAAATCGGCTGAAAATTGATATCCAAAGCTTATTTGGCCCATATATTGAGAATGTAACCTGTTTGTCACATTGTTACCTGGTTGGTCAACTAGCCATGGATTAAGTTACGCTTTTCAAATGTCAAATTGTGTAGAACTTGAGATTTTTCTGTCATTGAGTGTTTTCTTATTTAGTATATAGGGGATAAATTGTATTTATTTGTATTATATTATATTATAATTGAGGGTGGTTAACACAATAACACTTGAAAAGGCACAGAGAGAGATCAAATGTTTGATCACTAATCCTTATAAGTCGGAGGTCTAATTCTGAAAGTAGTTTTTTTTACTTTTGGTATTATATATATTTTACCTTCTTCATATATATCGAAGTCAATATTTGGGTGTTACGGTTTACTTACTCTAATAAAGCAATAGGTTGTGAATAGTGTTTTTTATCTTTTTGTGCCAACAAACATTGCATAGCTTATATATTTAATGGACAAACAAATAAACCAAAGTTGAAGATGGATGGAGTGGTAATTTTACTTTCTTGGATACAAAAGGTTGATGGTTTAAATCTTGGTAGCACCTTACACTCATTTTTCTTCTCCTTACTTTTTGAATTTACATAAAACCCCCTCATTTTTTGGGGAATGTTTACCAGCAATCACTTTTACTTTTTTCTTCCTTTTAGACCCTTAAAGTATATCTCATGGAATGACATGTATTTTGTAACTTTTTGTACTATTATAAATATAAGTACCAAACGTAGCTTCATCAACCAAAAGTACTAGCTAGCTTGTCTTTAATAAAGGAAGTTGATGTGAATAGTAAAAAGGTTACAAAATAACCCAGATTAAATAGTTAATAAAAGAAGAAGTAAACATGAAGTCATTTAGAAGAGATTGTGTTGATCGTATTCTTTGGTGGAAGAGGCACAAGTTCAACAAGCCCCATTTTAATTTTTTGGATTTTTAAAGTTACAGTATCATCCTTTTGAAATTTACATAAATAACCTCCAGCTTTTATATCTGTTTTTATTGATATATTAGTTTACTCTCAATTTTTTTTTTGTTATGTTTTCTTAATTTAATATAAGATGTTTTATGTTCTACATTTGGTTTTGTGTATAAAATTTTATTTATTACTTATACCTTTTTTTATAGTTGTTGGATTGCTTCTATATATAATTATGTATTTGGATGCTATGTTATTTGTGATTTTTGAAAATAAATGCATATAGTACTTTTTTCTTACTCACAACGATGACGTACGACCATGATATTTCTGGCCCTGTAACGCAGGGTTTTGAACCACCTAGTTTTATATATACAATGTTATGGTCCATTGGTCCCTGCCTTGTTGGAGGGTATGTCATTGAATCAGTTTCCTATAATAGGTTGGATGGACCTCTAAAAATTTATTGCTTTTTGGAATGGTGGGGGCTTTATTTGTATCTGGAGCAAACCCAGATTTTTTTAAAAAAGGATTAGTTATTTTCAATTTATGCATTTGAAATTAATTAATACAGTAACAAATACTACTATGTATATTGTTGTGATCCTTTTTCCTGTACTTTGGTTCTCAGGCAACTTGTTTGGGCGTTATGGTGATATATAAAAGTTGTGTTTTTACTGTTAAAAAAAAGACTATTACTTTAATTTATTAGTAATAAATAAATACTTCAAAGCGAATAGCGATATATGTTATTTTGTAAGCAGGTAAATATTTTCTAATAAGCAAGTTTTTAAAGTTAAAGCTATAAGCACCTACTCTATCTAAAGAATGAAATGCACCTCTTAATACCTTCGACATTTGTCTAAGATAACTTCTTTGGTGGATATTTAATCTGTTTAACACATACATGGATATCGACATGTCGTTAGGCTAAAAACACGTTAGATATATGAAATTTTTTTACTCATATCACTTTATTAAAATAGTTGATTGAAATGCTCTCATATATAGAGTTATAATAATAACTTTCATGCACGTTTAATTTAAAAATCACCAACGTGTGAGTCCAATTACCATTATAAAAAGAAAAAGATGTCAAAAGTAGATAAAGATGCTTTCATTAGATAATGATATCGTATTACTGATTTCACATGGTTTATTTTATTAGTTACTAATAAGGTACGCATCAACCGGCAAATGTTTGAAAACTATGTACATAGAGGCTTCATTGGTTCTTTTCATGGTTTTGGGTTTGATTTTTTGGGTTGACTTTTTGCAGTAACAAATCTATATATGGGGTGTTTTCCCTGAATTCTCTAGTTTGGTCCTTGCAAGTCCAAACCCAAACCAAACGTTCAAAATCTTTGTATACATTACTATTAATTTATAATTGAATCTATCCTAATTATACTCTTATATCATCCCAAATCGCTAAGATAAAAAGATTTCATGAAAATATTCAAAAATTCCTTCGCGAAACTTGAACCCTGGTAAAAAAAAAAAAAAAACTAAAATACATGTATTCTAAAGAAACATTAATACTTAAATAACTAATAACTAACATCTATTCTATTGACCTTAGGGAGTGTTTGGTACAATGGAATGGAAAGAGTGAAAATGGAATGAGAAACACTTTTCATGTCTGGTTGTAATGGAGAATGGGAAAGAGAATCGAAAATAGGGAATCGATTCCATTCCCTCAATTCTCTATGAAATGTAGAGAATTGATGGGAATGGAAATTTTAAATTTTTTTTTTTGTTTTAGTGATGTTATATGTATTAAATTTGATTATCATTTAAAATTTAGTATTTTTTATATATTCATTCTCTGCTTGTACCAAACGACAAGATCGATTCTCTTTCAAAATACTCATTCTCTTTCTCACTATATTCATTCTCTATTACATTTCCATTCTCTTTGATTCACTCGTACCAAACACCCCTTTACATAATGACTTAAGGGTGTTTGATTATGACGGAATGAAAATGGAAGAAAGAAAATGTAAAGACTTCCTTTGTTTGTTTGCAATGAAGAAAGAGAATTAGAATGGAAAAAGGAGAATTAATTTTATTTTCTCAATTCTCTACAAATTGTAAAGAATGAGTGAGAATGAAAAACTTTTTTTTTCAAGATGTTATACCTACTAAATTTATTATTGTTAAATTTATATATATATATATATATATATCAATTCTCTGTAGGTATCAAATAACGGAATTCATTTACTTTCTCACTATTTTCATTTTCTATTACATCTTCATTTTTTATGATTCCCGCCTACCAAACACCCCCAAAATTTTGATATATGAATGATTTGTTTCATGTTATGTTATTATTTTTTTAACATCAAATATACAATACTACTAATTATAAGAAATCAAAGTTTTAAACAGAATCCTAATTTTATGCATGTGTCTACTAGCTTTGGGGTTTCCTTTCCTTATTCCATGGAATGTTTAGAAAGCCACTAGGAATATAGAAAAAGATATAAAAATATATTCCCTATAGAATAACTGATAGTACAATGAAGAAAAATGGCTACGAATTTGCCCTTGACATGAGAAAATCATGCCAATCGCCCAATCTATTTATAAGTAAATGAACCAATATTTCCATACTAATTACAATACTGTACGTGAAGTAAAATGGAACAAGAAATTTTATGCAAACTGTTTTAAGCGGGTCAAAAGTTGCCCAAAGTTAGATATATGAATAAAACCTCCTAAATCATTTTATATATGAAGGGAAAAAAAAATAGGTTATGTGGTTATAATTGGAACAATAGATTTTTGTAATTATATTGAACAATCTACTTTTATCTAGAAAATTCAATTCAAAATATTGGGTATAAGGTAAGGTTCGGGTGGATAATTAGACATGAAATGAAATTTTGAAAATGCCATTATGGATCCACACTCGTAAGAGTGAACAAAACTTATGTGAGTGGCTTATGATGTACATATCATTGCGCGCATTCCTTTGTGGATAGAACGGAAATGCCATATATATCGGGTCTTATTTATTCGATGTAAAATGACGGGACTTACCTTATTTCAAGTTGTCATACAAACCCAAAAAAGTTACAAAAATGATCTAGGATGACATGTATTGTCAGTACTCAAGATGAAGTATTTTTACGAATTGGACTTGGGATTATGTGCAACAGAATGCCAACCACTCAAGATGAAAAATTTTAAAAAGTATATATAAAAACTGCGCGTGACACATAAACTTATGTTGTAAGGAGCAATTTTGTGAGGAGGCATCATAAGCATCTTTGAAAAACAATATTTTGGTCAAGCTTATTAAAGTATGCATCTTTGCACAATGGAATTTCTAAGAGGTTTGTTTTATATATATTTTTATGGAAATTTTTTTATATAAAGAAAAAAACAGTCACAAGCACATAGTCTCATACACCTAACGTTAGCATGCATCGGCTACTCTTGGCTGATTGGAGTCGCCGATAAAAGTTGCCGTTTTTTGCCGAAGGGAAAGGTGTAGGGAGCCGACTTGCCGATTCTTGCCGATGGAAATGGCCGACTGCACCCTTGACCCTTATGCGAAGATGACTAAACCTTACAATTTTTTCAACGGTTATGTTTTGGGTTTCATGGTCTCAACCTTTGAACACGGTGACCTCACCATGTTTATAATATCTGTCACCAGAGATAATTTCAATATTGCTTAAATACTGGTATTTAAAATATTGGGACTGATCTTTCATAGAAATTCTACGTTTTCCAAACGTCAACTGTTTTTTCTAATTTGAATGGCTCCAAACGTCAACTATTCTAAACACATATAGCGTGATGTTAGTTTATGATGGGGTCTTTTACCGGGGTTAAAAAATGATATTATGCAAAATAAAATGGAAAAAATCGCAAAACAATCTTGGTCGATGAATCGTCAGCCTATAAAAATAACATACCGGTATATTTTAACTACAATAATCCTAAAACTTCTTACCTATAAATACATTTCACAACTCCATTCAATAACAATGTTCGACTTCTCCGCCATGAACAACTCACCTGTCGTTCCATTTTGTTCATTTGATTCACTATCATAATATATATTTTATATATTTATATATGTGACCCTTATAATCATTTATCTAATTATAATGATCAATGACCTAATTATCCCTAAATAATTAATAGGTAATTATTTGATGGACGCAATTACCATGCATATTTATAAATTAGGGTTTCCCCTTGGATGTGTCTATATATAGAAATCAATAGAGAGACTTAATTCATTAGACAATAATATCAACATCTCCATCTCCCTCTCTACTCATATCCCATCCTTAGAGCACATCCTAAACGGGAACCCGTCCCTCAACTGAGTCATAATGTCTTCTTCCTTTGCGGTTATCGGATGATCATGTACACATCCCTAATCTATTATATGTTTAGTTTATATAATAATTGATCAACATGTGGCATCAGAGCGATGTTGTTAAATCAATTATTATCTATTTTGATCTCGATCGAATGTATGTAAATTTGTTCGATTCAAGTTTTGATCGCCGCCGCCATAAACAAATCTGATTGAGGATGAATTTTTATCAAATCTCATTCTTATTGACTTTAAGCATATGTTAAATGCCTTAAGTTGTAAATGGTTAAGGAAACTAGTGAGCTTCCATCATGAGTTCTATCTCATCAAACTTAATGGAGCTTATCCCAAATTGGAATATTCAGACATAATTTGTATCTAATGTATTTAGCTATCATTGATCAAATGTCTTATAGAAATCTATTCATATATATTTACTATGATTCCTTCTAAATTTGTCCTTTATAATTTCTTATAAAATAAGGACAACAAGGTAATGAAGTCTAACATATATGTATAGTTTCCCACATCACAAGATCATTTGAAACTTCTCATACTGAGTTCTTAGAGATCTTAGAGATTAGTGGGAGCATTATGTATCCTGATTATAACTTGCAAAAGTTTCAAGAGGTGAGGTAGTGACATTTTGTTCTTACCTTAAAATACACCTCTTGTGCATGATACTGCTCTATAACGACTTGTCTCCTTAGTATCCAATATTACTCCTAACAAAGTTTAACTGATACCTAATTGAATATGGATAAACTTAGATTTCTTACATAGAACCTCATGTAATCCTCAACAAGAGAAAATGATATAAAGTTATAAACATCATTAAGTTGTTTTCTCTATTATATTTGTTTTGGTCTTAATATAATGTTGACCCTAAGCATGCTGAATTTCTAAGGATTTCTAAGCTTAGTGGGAGTAGTAAAGCTATGATCTGGACTTTCCAGAAGTACAAGAGGCGGGGGGGGGGAGAGACTCATTAAATTTCACTCTAAATTTAACTCCGATTACACCTCTTGTCTACCAGACTTTACCAACTTTTACACACTTAGAAATTAATGTTGCTCCTAATATACCTGAATTAACCAAGAGCTAATCTATAAATTTGAAATTTTAATAAACCCAATAATCAACTCACGAGGTTCATCAATCTAGATCCAAAAGATCTACTAACGTTGATGATTATATACCTTACCTAATTAAAGTTGAAATGGATGTTGGAAAGTTTACTGATTCTATATCTCTTCTAATTATGCCGTTAGCAATAATCAATCTTCTACATGTGATAAAGCTATTATTGGCATCTTAACCTCATAAATTAGTATAACGTTTGGAATTTGGTTGAACTGCTTTAAAGGTGTTCATAACTTAAACTAAATTCGAATGAAAACGTTATTATTTTAAAAGAATGATTGATTGCATAATGACTTAACTTAAGAGAATATAAGTTATCAAAGAACCTACTTGCCTGTCTTACAAGGTTTTTTTGAGGATCAGTGTTGTTTCAGTAGCTTATTATGATTTAGAGCTACATTAGATGGATATTAAAACAACTTTCATAACTTACATGTTCATCAATGAACCTTATGATTCTTAGCTGAGATGAAGAACACTTAGTCTGTATGTCAATAAAATCCATATATGAGTTGATATAAGTGGATTTTGATGAAATTCTAGTGCAATTCTTTTCATGAGTATTCAAGTGGATTAATGTACCTACCTAAAGATGAGTGAGAGCAAATAATGTAAACTTGTCCTTATTTAGATGACATTCTTTTGACAAGTATATATTACATAATGTCAAAGTAATGGTAACTCATATTTGACATGATAGATCTGACGGGATATTATTTTCTTCCCATAAGCTTTTGTAATTAGCATATCCTTATAAGTGTAATATGCAATATTGCTCTCTTTAGATGCTAATAGGATAAATGAGATTATTTCCATATGCTTAGAAGCCTTATATATGCTTCATTAGTTTGAAGCTTTATGTATGTTCAAGTCTGAACTCGTTTAGATATTGATTACATTGCTGGATCACTAGACTAATATAAGTATAGTTTTGGTCTAGATTATGATAAAGCATCTTAGAAAGTATTTCAATATCTATAAGAAACGAAAAAGTATAATTTGAACTATAAAAGGAAATGAGAAGATTAAATCTGATTGACTACCTTGAACTCTTATTTTCGTCTTATTCAGAGGAAACATAATGTTAATTTCAGGGCACATCTTTATGTCAGCAGACATAATTATCTTATGGAATAGTCATAAGGAACTGTCATCAACCTAAGTTATTATGACATATGTTTGGCCATATAATGTTGTTGGAAATTTATCAGTTGACTCATGAGTAACTCCATATTAGTAACATATTGAAGACTTATTGTGATAAAAGTCAGTTACCCTAATTTCTTGAACAGTAACAGCTTGAGAGGAGCCGAATTAGATTCAATATGAGATTATTGTTTTCAAATAGTAACAATTTGAACAAGTAGAGGAAAATAAATACTCATATTGAATACATTCATGATATGCTTAAGGTACATGTAACTAAAGGTCTATCACCCATAAGTCTTTTCTAAGAGTTCAAAATAAAGACGGGTGTTACTGATGACCATGCGCAACTGCATATCGTACTATGAATGATTAGTTATGAATTTTTCCTCCCGTTTAGATTTGTTCGTCTCTAAATATGTTTTGCTAGCCTAATGACGTATAGACACTAATTATACAAATCAACATTAAGGTTTATTTGTCATTTGATCCTACTGTTTACTTAAGTTTTAAACTTGGGATTGTAGTATGATTAATGGGGGTCCTGAGTTGAATAACTGACTCAACGACTGTATTTGTTTGCTACAGTTCTGGTTTAAAACTAAAATGGGTATTAACTTCTGATCAGGCTAATCTAATACTCATAATAAATGATTACTCGGCTAAGTGGGAGAATGTAAGAACAAATATATTTTTTTATATACTTATATACGTGACCCTTATAATCATTTATCTAATTATAATGATCAATGACCTAATTACTCCTAAATAATTAATAGGTAATTATTTGATAGACGTAATTACCATATTTATTAATTAAGGTTTCTCCTTGGGTGTGTCTATACATAGAGATCAATAGGGAGACTTAATTCATTAGACAATAACACCAACACCTCTATCTCTCTCTCTACTCATGACCCATCCTTAAAGCACATCCTAAACGGGAACCCGTTCCTCAACTGAGTCATAATGTCTTCTTCCTTTGCGATTACCAAATGATCAGGTACACATCCCTAATCTATTATATGTTTAGTTTATATAATAATTGATCATAGTAAAATTGATGCACAAAGATTCACGAAACAATTCATGCACGATGATTTTCATGATGTACGGTGATTTTCAGAGAACAAAAACCTATGGTTTTATTTGTTTTACTTTAATACTTGTTTTATTTTACTTAAAACCATTATATCAAAACTTTTGAAAGCTAAAAAAACATACCCTCTCTAGTGTTTGAAATGCGGAAACAATCGTAGGGTAGTTGAAGCTTACTATATCTTTAGTATCTCCATAACAATAATTAGCCCTGACCCACCTTGAATCTCTGGAGGACAGATGCTTCGTTTTCTTCGCGAAGGAATAACATCTATGAGCTGAGCTCCTCATAAGTTAGATCATGGTGCCATCGACTAAACATTATTATTTTTTAAACATAGGAACTCTCGACTGGCCAGGATGCAGCTCGTGCCAGTCCACATGGCGGAGATGCCTAGCTAATCCCTATCATTTTCTGCTTGGCAACGCATTCGGGTTCAGCCTCTCTTAGCAGGCTTATGCCCCTTTTATTATTCCTTCGTTGTCTTTTAAACTCAACCGTCTTAAAGTTGAAATTTTCTAATACTTTGTGACTCCAGTTTGTGAAGTGTCTCTAGTTTGGAGTCACGAAAACACAGGTCTACGTGATTCAGATTGACATTTTGTTGTTTTGGATGAAATGATTGCAATCTCCCTCGTAAAAGATGACAATGAACTTCCTCTCGATCAAGTGCACTTGTTACAGAATCTGGATTACGTATTGGATCAACCTATTTGGAAAAAACGAAAAGGTTGCTATATCTTTTGTATATTAACGAAATCTATGGGGGTGATTGTCCTTTTGTATCATCCGGAGTTACGAGAAAAACGTAAACAAGGAGGCACATGAATTAAAACATTAAAGATAGATACATGCAAGAGTGTTAAGTTTGAGAAGATTTCAAAATTGAATCGTAGGTCATTCTAAAAAAAACATGTTTTACATCTCCATAAATATATCCTCATCCTCCCCTCAGGAATATCCTACATGATTAATTTTTCATTTTTCCCATTTAGTTGATGAACTTGACTTGAATACTGTTGTAGATCGAGTATGAAACTTGACTTGTTTAAGTTTTGTGTTGATCAAAATTTTCAAACAAGCAAGCTCCGCCCAAGTCAAGTTCATGAACTACTCGAGGATAATGAAAATTTCATCTTAGGAATTTCTTGATGGCCGGGTAGGACGGGGATATAGTTATAGAGACGTGACACATGTTTGTAGCGCGCATGACCTACGATTTGATTTTAAAAGCTTTACCAACACTAGTGTAAGTGTACTTTATAGTTTTTAATATATGTGCTTCCTTTTTTATGTTTTTCTCGTAACTCCATATGTTACAAAAGGGCAATAGCTACCATGTATTTTGTTAAATATTGAAAAGATATAACATTTTTTCAATATGTTGATTCAATACCAAATTTAGATTCGAGTACAAAAAGAACCTGAGAAATTCAGTGTCATCTTTTGCGAGGAAGCTAGGTCTCAATATAATATCCAAAACAACCAGCTTTTTAATATAAATTTTGTAGACTTGTTTAAACTGGGGATACTTTACCGTCATGAGTCAGAAAGCTTTATAAAATTCTGACTATTGTTGTGTTTGATGACGAAGGAATAATATAAGGGACATAAGAAAACTTTGAGAGGTTGGATCCCAATGCGTTGCGCCGCTGAGAAAATAATAGGGATCAGGCATCAAAGCCAAGGTGGACTTGCATGAGACATCGCCTGGCCAGCCGCGAATTGTTTTGTTTAATAGAATTAAACATTCGTCTTAAGGCAAGATGATCAAACTTAGATTGTTTTACGAAGACTAGCTCAACTCATAGATTGTTATCCCTTCACGAAGAAAATGAGGCATCCGTGCTCCAAAATTCATGATGGATCGGGGCAAGTAGTTATCGTTATGGAGATACTAAGCATATAGTAAGCTTGGACTACCTTGAGACATGTTCCACTTTTCAAACATTAGCGAGGGTATGTTTTTTGCTTTTGAAATATTAGATATGATATTGGTTAAATTAACAATATCATGTTCGAGTGGGTTTATATATATTATAGATGATGTTGTTGTTGAATAGTTTTTGGTCCATGTTTTGCTTTGATGGTCTTGTATTATCTTGGATGTTCTTGTACATTGTATCCCTAATATCATATCTTGCTAGGGAACTACAAAAATAACTTGTTAAAAAAATAGTAATATGTTCGATATTGTAAAAATAAACATTTTCTATTTGTTATGGTACCCCATTTGGATCCAGCGAAAATAAAAAAAGTCCATTAGGCATTCATGTTCATTTTATGTGAAAGATCTAGGAATAGGTGGCTTTCGTACGTTAGAGTTTCAAGCTATTTTAAAGAAACGATAGAAAATGGGTTATGAAGACATGAGCTGTATTTATTTAGACTGCCCACAACGGGGATATCCATGGAAAAACAAGCTTACTTGGAGGTTGTCCATGTGAGAGATACCATTATGAGTGATGATGTGGTGGATTTCTATTCGTGGAGAAGGATTTGAACGGATGGCTTCGTCTTGCTTGCTGGAAATAGATTAATAATAAATTTGTTTGTTTTAGTGTTACAAGTAAATATATTATATGTATATACATATATATTACTTTACTATAGATAAATATAAATGTAAAAAACAAATTTGAGTTGCACATTCTAGCTGAATAAGATGAAGATTTGTTGAAAAGTGAACCAAAGTCAAGATCTGGATTCTTATTTTATACCATTTAATATAAAATTATTTTTTAGCCCCTCAACTATTTTTTAGCCCCTCAACTAGTATAAATTGATAAAATAGTTTGTTTAGTTTTAAAAGTTCTTTTAAAAGACCTATTCCTTTTTAACAGTAAGATTTTGCATTGTATTTTCTATTTCGTTGAACATGGGCGACTAGCCAATACTTATACTTTTCTTCAATTTCATATTGTATTTTTTATTTTATTATATTTCTTTGTAGTTTAATTTAATGTAATGTGATCATAATTTTGTTTATTTATATAGTTTAATTTAAATTTAATATAATCGTATTTTTGTTTGTTTATATATTATTATAAACAATTTATCTAAAAAATTTCATATAATTAATAAAATTAGAAACATAAAGTTATTGATGATTTGGAAATTATTTAAATGTTTGTAGGAAGGATGAATGTATTATTGTTATGGGTAAAAAGTGTTTGTAGGAAGGATGGATGAAAAGCTGATGTGGCATGCTGATTAAGATGTTTGTTAAATGGACATCCTGAACTGATGCGGAGAGTCTTACATGCAAGAATACACGAACTTTACCGAGTGGGAAAAACACAAAAGCTATTAAAAAACGTAATAAAAAACATGCTCGAATGAGACAACCATACACGCAACGTAATGGCCCTGAAAGTAAGAAAGATTAAACATCTCTTGATCGAAAAGAGACCAAATAAAAATAATGGAATTGAAAGTTGGGCATATTCTAACCAGGGCCGGCCCAACAATATAGAGGGACTAAGCCATTGATTTGGGTCTCCAAAGTTATAAGGCCCCCATATTCTATACAATGGGCCCAAGTTTTAAAAATTTGGGCTAATTCTACTGCGTAATCTATACAAAGCAAAACAAAAGACGCGCCGCTCAAAAGAAATTAGGGGATGCCGCTCATAAAAAGAAATGGCTCGTAAAGAAACCATATTGAAAATTGAACCTTTCATTCTCTGTCAACATATGAAGGCAAAATTCAATATATACAAGTCAAATACTAATTTTTTCTTTTTTTTATTACTCACAAATTATAATAGCATTATAACACATAAATGGGAGCCTTGTGGTCCTTCTTAGTTAACAGTAGCAGGTATCTTCTCCTTTCTTTTTGGCTTTCATTGTTATATATTACGCCCCCAATTTTGATCCGGCTTAAAGCCACCAAAAAGCTTAAGCCAGCACTGATTCTAACTATCTTACCCTGAGCATTAGATTATTCAAGACAGGCTAGCTATGAATATAATGGAATTGAAAGTTGGGCATATTCTAACTATCTTGCCTTGGGCATTATATACTCATGACAGGCTCTGAATATAATGGAATTGAAAGTTGACTAAGAATTGAAGCTAGACTGTTCCCGGTGGTAAATTGGTAAACAAAATAGAGAAAATATCGTCAATGGAGTTGGTGGCCCATTGATAACTTCTTTAACATTGGGGGGATATGATCCACTTGGTTCGAATCCTACTTTACACATTTGTGGGGGGGATTAATAGAGAATTTTTTGGATTTTCATTGAGACACTACAACCAATATTGAATTTGTTCATACTTTTTAGAAATTAAAAATTTTGTCACGCTTTTTAGTGTGTAGAAATATATTGAATTAAAAGTGTATGGAAATTTCTTCACACTAAAAAGTGTGTATAAATAAAAGTTCACACTTTTTAGTGTGAACTTTCATAGTTATTTTGTCACACCTCATTTGTTCACGGTAACATTTTTATTTACCGTGAACAAATCGAGTGTGACAAAATAATTATGAAAGTTCACGCCAAATGTATTTTAATTTCCTACGGCTACCTTGTGACAGACTTCAATTTTAGATTTGCATAACAGAATATTCTGATTTCCTAAACCAAATGTATATTCGGGACTCTTATTTTGGGCCAATGCTACATTATACTATGTGCTGTTGGGGTGAGATGTTGGAAAATTATCAATTTGATAGGGTAGGGCTAAGAATTCAAGCCTGACCATGGTAAAACATTCAAGACAGCTTCAAGCCTTGAAATAGAGTTATCATATCAAATGCATTCACAGATAAAGGACCTGTGTCTTCATCTATCCTTTCTTCTTGAATGGCGCAACAAATAAGCAACAATTTATAAGAAAATGTAGGAACCTCAACTGGTAACATAGTAGTATGATTTAAGAAGTCGTCTGTCTAATTTACAGTAATATGAATATGACAGGAATATAGTAAAATATGGAGCATGTTTTGAGTGCTTTGTTAACCTCCGAGTCATCAAAAACAGCATTTACATCATCAAGATTAACGTCATCATACACACAAAATCTAGCAGGAACATAAATCATTTTGAGCCATTCATCATTCTTTATTTCTTCAATACTAATTCGGTGCACATTAAACAGTTATAGTAAGACACTGCAACATAATAAAAATTAAGATTGACATATCTTGTTTATGGCAGCCTTCACACACGATAAATTAAATGCGTTAGCAGTAAATTAAATTACAGTAAAGAACATCATGGATAACACTCACTGTATCGGGATTTGGATCTAATATTCGGTTAAATGATGATTTTGCTCCTACTGGAAACCATATTGGTGTTGGTCCCTCGTCCCTCTCACTCACGAACACAAAACAATACACGCACTAAACTTATCTTTTTATTATTTACAACGTCGGTTTACACATATATATAGTTTTCCAACAGACACAAACGAACCATCATGTCCGTTCACTAATAGGTATGACTTTCTAATAGACACAACTTTTCCTAAATGACACTTCCTTTCACTAACTAACCGTTTAACCGAAAATAACTTCCATTCGGTTGTAGACTTTATTCTTGACACTTTAGACCCCCTAACTTACATATAGACACTTCCATGGATTGATAAATTAGTATTCAACACTCCTCCCTAATTTATTAATCCATGCCTTTGATTTCTTTAAGCTTCATCATCTTTATCCTTGAACTTTGGCTTGTTTCCATTTCCTACTTGATCTTTAACACGAACTATGCCTTTAACTTCTTCATTGATTTCACTTCTTTCTTCCTTGTCTTGAATCTCATCTTCATCATCCTTGTTAACGTTGTCAGTATCTTCCTTCACTTGTATCATCTCATAGTCTTGAATCTCCAACAATGTGTTTCTTGTATTACGATCTTCGTATTCAACTTTCTTGTTTCTTGACTTGTTGTCTTTCTCAATTTTGCTTTCCTTTTGAAATTTTGATGGCGTCTCTCAATGTTTCTTGCATTCGCCGTTGTCAACTCTTGGTTCTTCTTCTAGTAGTTTCTTATTTGAAACAACTTCATAGTTTTCTTTCTCAAACTGGTTCTCTTTCTGACTTTAACTCTTTCATCTCTTTGCTTATGCAATCTCTCAACTTCTTCAGGTTTTCTAACTCCTTTTGCATTTGTTTCTCAAATGCTATCTCTTTATCTCTCATTTTCTTCTCAAACTCTTGTTTCTCCATCTCAAAGTCTTGGAGTAATTCAAACTTCCAAAACTCTAGTTTACTTCTTAAGTCACTTTCTATTTCTGATCTCATCTCTTCGAACTTTCCTTTTGGAATTTCATCTTCCTTAATGAGAATTTCATTTCTTCGCTTCTCTTGTTTTAAGGACGTTGTCTCTTTTTCATCCTTAGTAGTAACCATCAATAGCGCTGGTTCGTCATCTTCGAACACAAGGTTTGCTTTTTCTTCTCTATGGTTTGGTTTTGGACAATTTGCAGCAAAGTGTCCAAAATCTTGACAATTATAACATTGTATGTCCTTAAGTTGTCTTCTTGGATAGTTTTGATCTCCGGGGCTTTTCTTCCATCGATCGAAACTATCTTCATTTCTATTATCTCTCATGAATCTTCCTTGGCCTCTTCCTCTTATCTGATTACCACCCCTTCCTCTATTGTTCCCATAGTTGCGTTCATAATTTCTAGCATTCCCTTGACGTGTGAACAATAACTTCTCACTATTATCTTCGAGACTTTCTTTTCTAAACTTAAGCCTTTCTTCGTAAGTCTTATAATTCCCAATAACCTCCTCCAATTTCGCTTCCTTAAAATCAACAACCATTTCAATGGTTGCTACTATTGGTATAAACTTATCTGGCATTGCGTTGAGTATTTTTCGTACTTTCGTTTGTTCATCAAATGCCAATCCACATGTAGCAGCCTTTGTAGTAATACTCATCATCTTTCTGGCAAATGAATCTATTGATTCATCTTCTTTCATAACAAGTCTCTCAAATTCTGACTTCAATTGTTGCGAGTGCGCTTGTTGAACATCTTCTGTCCCAACAAATCTGGCCTTTAATGAGTCCCAAATTTGTTTTGCTGTTTCACATCCCACAACTTGCATTTGTAGATCTTCTGGCAATCCTTGAAATAGATACGCGGATGCAAAACTATCTTTCTTTCTATCAATCTCCTTTGATGTAGTCGCTTCTTCTAACAAATCCCATACTCTATTTGCCACTAATATCTTCTTCATTCTTATGGCTCATAACGTATTGTTCGTATTGTTTAGAATTGGACATTAATAGGATGATAACGGTATGTCAACAACATGATTGTTGTTTCCATTTTTTATCTCCCGCCATATCCTTTCGTTTTGATTTTCTTATAAAATCAATATAATTCTAACAATCGTCGAACTTATTTTTGTGTCTAACCACAATAATTCTCTAAATAATTTCTATTTTCCAACTTATATCTATTCTTCTAATAGATAAAAAAATAAAGCAATAAATATTTAGAGGATTAATAAAACCTGTTATTTGGGCTTCCTTTTAATTTTGTGGGCTCTTTTCTCCAACCCCTTAATAAAACTGATAGTTATTTTTACTTTTCCTAAATAAAATACTTCTGCTTCCTTCTTTCTTTCTTCTCTACACAAACAGCAAACTAGGGAAAATCCAATTCCTTTGCTCTTTTTCTGATTAACGATTACAATAGGTGGTGGTATGGATTTTGTTTCAATCACACAGCGGTGGTGGTTTCTTTTCCTTTATTCTCCGATGGTGGTGGTTAATCAATCTTTCCTTGGTAATGACGGTTACTCTTTCTTTTCCGGCAACACACGACGGCGGCGACTTCTTCTTTTAATAACTGGTACGTTTCTCTTTATCTTTTCTCTCTAATTTGATCTTTACTCAGTCAATTCTTTTCTTTCTCTATTTGCTTTTCTGAATCAATCTTCACTTGATTGGTTATTGATTCCCCTGAATCAATTTTTTCTTAGTCTCTTTCTTCTCTCCTAATCGGTCTACACTTGATCACTTTTCTCTCAATTGATTCCCTGAATCAAATCGGTTCTCTTTTCCGTTCCTATCTTTCTCTAGAACGATTCCCTGAATCGTTGGTCTTCTTCTCTGGTTCGGACAACCTTGGCTCTGATGCCACTGTTGGTCCCTCGTCCCTCTCACTCATGAACACAAAACAATACACACACTAAACTTATCTTCTTATTATTTACAACGTAGGTTTACACATATATATAGTTTTCCAACAGACACAAAGGAACCATCATGTCCGTTCACTAATAGGTATTACTTTCTAATAGACACAACTTTTCCTAAACGACACTTCCTTTCACTAACTAACTGTTTAACCGAAAATAACTTCCATTCGGTTGTAGACTTTATCCTTGACAATTTAGACCCCTGTTTAAACGTGTCTCGTCGTCTAATTACTAAAGGGTTGAACTTGCTAAAGGAGGGTCAGAAGAAGGTGCAGGTGTGTGAAAACATGATCCTCAAATGAGTGATTGAGAGGAGTATTTATAGAGGCTGAGGAGACAAGATCTGAGTACTTGTCTCCTATGACGTTTTAGTATGATTTGGAGCCTGTTGGGAGCGTACCTTTCTCAACGGTGATTAGCTTAGTTATTACATCATCCTGTCCTGTTGGTCGGCCACGTGCTATTCACATGACAATCTATTCGTTCTATCATGTTGGATCCGGAGCTTGGTCCGGATCATGCGATTACTTCTATTCGGGAGCTACGCTGCTCTATATGTATTCGGGAGCTACACTGCTCTATATGTATTCGGGAGCTACGCTGCTTTATGTTGCTTTAATCAAGTCATAGTGCTAACTAGGATGGTACACTATCAAGCCCCCAGCTTGGCATTGTAACGTTTAGAATGCTAAGATAAAAATAAAGAGAGTTACTAAGCAATGTATTTTTTGGGAGCGTGTTTTAGGGATCCTTCCTCTAGTTCGAATTCATGTTGATATCTGGATATCAATCCCAAATGTTCATTATATCTTACCCTTCCCCTTTTTGAAAAAATAACAAAAACGAAAGCTACTCCAAAGTATTCCGAATACCCCTTTTTTTTAGCTAATATAATAAATACAAATTCGTATTTATATATTATTTATTTGTTATTTTATTTTTATCTTTGGAAAGTACCGTGCTTCGATCCGTATTTTCTGAAAAATATCCTACTTAATTTGTGAAATGTTTTTATCAAAGAGACTATAAAAAGGAGGAGGGGTTCTCATTTACCTTTTTTTACTTTTTTTACTTTCACTTCTCTCTCAAAAAACCTTTTATTCCCTTCCTCCTTCCACCTACTGATCCGGAGCATCCTTGTGGCTCGCGGGTACCCGACCGGACCAAAGCCGGAGCCTACACCTGGACCGGAGTCAAAGCCTACATCAATGGAGCCTATTTCCGTAGCCTAAATCTCAATTGGAGCATCCGGAGCCTACACCTCGGCCGGAGCATACGCTCCCGATCCGAAGCATCTTCACCGATTTCGTATCCCGCAGCCGAACCGGAGCGTGTATGTAGCTCCCGGGTTTTGTGCCTACGATCCGTAGCCTCCTCAATTTCCGGAGCCTAATCATCTATTCTGGCCGTAGCCGGAGCCGACATTATCAAATCCGGAGTCTGTGATACCTACTTGACCAGGTCGAAGCCAGAGCTTCCTGTGGCCTTCGGTTTATCTGCCGATCCTGAGTCTCTTTGTGGCTCCCGTTTTCTTGCTGCCAATCCGGAGCTTCCCTTTGGCTCCTATTGTGTCAGTCCAAGTTTGGAGCATCTATTAGGTTTCTGGAGCATAGGCCACTTATATTGGAACCTGCTTTAATTCCGGAGCATACACCACCGATTCAGGAACATACATTATCGACACCAGAGCGTAATTCCCCGAACCGTTACATCTTTTTTCAGGTTTGTCTCACCGTTTCATCTTATCTTTATGGCAAAAAGTGACTTGAAAAAGCAAACTTGTAGCTTGAGCTTTGATGAGTTAGGATCCTTTCTATCGGCACATAGGTTTCCACCCGGGTTGGGATGTATGCTTCCGCAGCCATACCATATAGCTACTAGGGCTCCCCCAGGAAAAGTTACTCTTTATTGTACTCCTTTCGAGAAGGGTAACATGCGTCTTCCTTTCACTGACTTTTATTGTAGAGTGCTTAACCATTTCCGAGTCCATGTTTCTCAAGTGAATCCTTATGGTAACATTAGGGTGACTATGTTTGAGCTTTCTTGTCGGAGTCGTGGGAGGGAGCCTAGTCTTACTTTGTTTAGGAGGTTCTTTAGGTTAGCTAAAGCTGGGAGCTGGTACACTTTTGAGAAGCATCCTGAAGATGAGGTAGGTGAGTGTGTAACTGGGGTACCGTCTTCCATTAAAGGTTGGAAAACTTGGTTCTTTTATGTTGATGAGTCTGTGATACCTTCTAACTATCCTTTCGCTCGGACCAAACGAAAAAAGTCTAGAGGGAATATGTCTTTTGAGCTTCCGTCTAGCGGATTCGACATGTCTTTAGTTGTCGAGATGACTGAGTATCCATTGGAGTATCGTGTGCTTCCGGAGCCTATCCTTTATCTTACCGGCTTATCCAAGTTATGGTCCCATCATCCTGCTATTCCTAAGATAGCCGTTGGAGGGCGGGGTATGGTTCCGGACTACTTTTCATTAGATCTTTATTTATTTCAATATTGTTTTCGCTACCCTTCATTATTTTGTTCTTATTACTTATTCGCATATACATGCCTTTACTAACTTTAACTTTATTTTTGTAGCGATGGGGCTTAGAGGATATCTTAGAGATGGTCACAAGAATGGTTCCTTTACTCCTAATCCTCCCAATACCGCAGCTGTTCCTTTAAAAGATTTTACTAATGAGATAGCTATTGCCCCGGAGGGAGATGACTTTGTGGAAGGCGACTCGGATCCTCCTTCTGATAATGAAGTTGCAGCCTCTCATCCTGCTTCCGGTGTTGACAATTATGTCCCTTTTGGTACGACGGTCGCTCCACAGAAGAAAAGGAGGCTTACTTGTAATGCTCCCTCTGACTCACAAGTTCCATCGATCCATGTGGAGGGTACTAGCTCTGTTGCTCCCCATTGTACCCATTCTGATCCACCTAGACGCGACATAATACTTGTGAATGGTGGTAGGCCATTGCCTCCACTCGGGCCTGGTAAGGGTAAGGATCGTAAAACTTTAGAGGAATTTAGTGCGGGGGCAGGGGTAGGCGGTAGAGAAGAGGAAAATGAGGAAGGTGAGGACCCTCCTCTAGATGTTCCCCAGGGTACATTTGTTCCTCCATTCAGTAAGGTTACGCACATGAGTACCCTTGAGGACGGTGAGGAACGTCTTGATTTTGTCCGAAATATCATGGTGCCTCATCGAGTGCAGATGACTGAGAAGATGCGTAAGAATGAGTTCGTAGATTTTGCTAATGGAGCCGGGATTGATATCCTCAACACGCTGGTATGTTGCTCCCTTCTCTCTTTTTTCTTTTGTTAATTATATAGTCATGCTTGTGTTATGTATGCTCCCTTATTATTAACTTGTTATAATTTTGATATCTTGTAGTCAGGGTACATGACACACCTCTCTCTTTTCGAGGATGAACGACACAAGCTCAAGAAGCAGAATGGCAAATTAAAAGAAAAAGTGAAGTTGTTGGAAGATTCTGAAGGGCGTGCTTGTCAGCATACTGATCTTAAGGTTCTCACTGAGAAGCTTGATTTGAAGGATCGCGAGATAGAGAGTCTGCAGGAGCAGCTAGGAAAAGTCCGGAATGCGAAGAATGGATGGAAAGATAAATATAATGAAGCTAAACAGCAATCTGAAGGTTTTGCTGCAGATCTCGTGGATCTAGTGAATCAGATGATAAAGCTTCAAGATAGTAAGACTAGGCGTGTCAAAGAAGCTGAGGAGGCTGTTGCTGAAAAGAAGCTACTTGTGGAGAGGTTGCCTTTGTTGTTTAAAAAATTCTTGAAAAGTGATGAATTTAGTGAAGTGCTTACCAAACTACAACCTTCCTCGTAAGTATCTGAAGGTTGATCCTACTACACTGGATGGACATAAACCGACTGCTATGGATACTCTCTATGCTGTTGCCTCTCAGATGGAGAATATGGTCTTCCCCTACATTACTGCATTGGCTTCTAGCTTTGAGCTTACCACTGATGAGATCCTTGCCATTGATCTGGAGGTGATTCCGGAAGATGATTGATTGGTACCACTTATCTTTAGTGTTGATTGTCTCGGCCCTGCGTGGCTTTATTGATGCCTTTGTTGGCAATGTATGAACATTTTTATTTTCTCTTGTTCCGTATGTGTACTCGGAGTTATGGTTATGATGTATTGAGAACAATTACTTTACTTTCCTTTATCATTTATGCGTGTTACCTATTAATTACTTGCCATGCTTTCTTGTTATAAGGTACATCGATGCTCCCTTTTAATTTGATGGAGCGTGCTATTTGCTTTTGATAGACTTTTCATCGATATGTGATGGAACATGCTACTTAGTTTTTCTTTAAGTTGTTAAAATATGATGGAGCATGCTATTTAATTTAATATAGGAGCATGCTTGTGCAATATCGATGAAGGAGCATGCAATTTCTTGTCATGAAGTACATCGATGTTCTATTCTCATTTGATGGAGCATGTTATTTGGTTTTGATAGAATTTTCATCAACACATAATGGAGCATGCTACTTAGCTTAATAAAGGAGTATGCGATGGAACATGGTTATGTATTTTGATAAAGGAGAATGTAATGGAACATGCTTATATAATTTTGATGAAGGAGCATGTGATGGAACATGCTTTTATAATTTTGATGAAGGAGCATGTGATGGAACCTGCTTATATAATTTTGATGAAGGAGCATGTGATGGAACATGCTTATATAATTTTGATGAAGGAGCATGTGATGGAACATGCTTATATAATTTTGATGAAGGAGCATGTGAGGGAACATGCTTATATAATTTTGATGAAGGAGCATGTGAGGGAACATGCTTATATAATTTTGATGAAGGAGCATGTAAGGGAACATGCTTATATAATTTTGATGAAGGAGCATGTGATGGAACATGCTTATACAATTTTGATGAAGGAGCATGTGATGGAACATGCTTATACAATTTTGATGAAGGAGCATACTATTGTGCATCAATGAGCGTGATCATTGTGAACTTATCATTGTAAGTTGTTTTGCACTCATTGTTAACTTTTAAGACAAGTATATGAAAATTAGCTGTTTAGCTGCAGCTTTTCATTAAAAGGTTGTGGCCGCAGCCATGCTCCAACCCGCTACGATAGTCGGGTTTAATTACAAAAAACGTGGCCTGAGCCTACAAGGAGCGTTTAATTTGTTATATTTACACAAAATGGACAAAATAAGAGAACTTTTCTAAATGTGTGCTCTTCTTTCACTGCTTCGAAATAAAAGGATTTCTTTCACCTTTCACAAGTAACATTTTTTCAGTTGTGCTCCATTCCAAGTTCTGGGGAGGCCTTCTCCCTCCATAGTGGCTAACTTGTATGCACCATTTCCACATGCTTCAATCACAATGTAAGGACCTTCCCATTGGGGTCCCAATTTCCCAAGATTTTCTACCTTGCTCGCTTCATTGTTGCGAAAGACAAATTCTGGTGGGAACACTCACTTCTGGTGGGATCATTGCTTCAGTACAATACACCAAACTATATGGTGTGATTCCATTGCTTGTCTTTGGTGTAGTTCTGTGTGCCCATAACACTTGATGAAGCTCTTCCACCCATCCGGAATGGCTCCTTCCCAATCTTGCTTTTATTCCTTGTACAATTGCTTTGTTAGTTACTTCTACTTGACCGTTGGCTTGTGGATGTGCCACAGAAGTGAAAGATTGTTCGATTTCTAGGTTTTCACAAAACGTTCTGAAGACTCCTTCACAAAATTGCTTCCCATTGTCACTCACTATCATTTTCGGTATTCCAGATCTCGTGACAACATGCTCCCACACAAAATTTTCCATGTGCTTCCCTGAAATTACCGCCAGTGGTTTAGCTTCTACCCATTTAGTAAAGTAATCTATGGTTACCACTAGAAACTTCAATCTTCCTGGAGCTGGTGGAAAAGGACCCACTATATCAATACCCCACTTAGAGAATGGCCACGTTGAGGACACGGGTATCATACTGTTCTTGGGAGCCTTTGAAATAGATGAATGTATTTGACACGAATCACAGTTCCGAATATCTGCTTCCACATCTTGGTACATAGATGGCCAATAGTACCCCATTGTTCCTATTTTAGCTATCACCATTCTTGGTCCAGCATGTAGGCCACAAGATCCTCTATGCACTTCTTGTATTATTTCCTTAGCTTGGTTTGGACCTACGCACCTGAGTAGGGGTCCCATATATGACCTCTTGTATAGTCCTTCTTCTCGAAGTTCATATTGGGGTGCTTTTACTCTTATCTTTCGGGCTTGGTCTCTGTCTAATGGGAGCAAGCCGCTAGTAAGATACTCTATCATTGGCGTCATCCATGTTGGTCCTTCTTCTTCTATAACATTCACTTCTGGTTCTTCAATTGATCTTTTTTCCAATACTTCTACCAGGACTTCTTTTGTTAAGTGAGCAAAGGAGGTGGATGCTAGCTTACTTAAGGCATCCGCTATTTTGTTTTTGTTTCGGCTGATGTTCGATATTCTGAATGATCGAAACTTCTCTTTTATCTCCTTGACCTTTTCTAGATATTTTTTCATCATAGGCTCCTTTGCTTCATAGGTACCATTTACTTGGAAGGCTACAATTTGAGAGTCCACATGAACATGTACATGCTTCACGCCCATTGCTTTTGCTATTCGAAGACCTGTTAGTAATGCTTCGTATTCAGCCGCATTGTTTGAGGCTTTGAAATTGAATCTTAAAGAATAAGTAAATTCTTTTCCTTCTGGGCTTGTCAAGATAAGTCCGGATCCGGACCCGTCTGCACTTGAAGCTCCATCCGTGAAAAGCTTCCACACAGGGTCCTCGGAGCTTGATTCTGCATCCTCCGGGAGTGTTACTTCAGGTTCTTTTCGCTTCTTTTTAGCATCTTTGACTGGTGTCTCGGCTATGAAATCTGCTAATACTTGTCCTTTAATGGAACTTCTTGGCTGAAACTCAATTTCATGCTCCCCCAATTCTATTGCCCATTTTGCTAGCCTTCCCGAAGCTTCCGGCCTTGCTAACACTTGCTTGATGGGCTTATTTGTTAACACTTGGATGGTATGAGCTTGAAAATACCTTCTTAGCCTTCTTGCCGCATGTATGAGTGCTAATGTTAGTTTCTCTATTTCTGAGTATCTAGTTTCGGGCCCTTGGAGCACCCTACTTACATAATATACTGGCATCTGGTTGTCTCTCACATTTGCCAACAAAACTGCACTTACAGCTTCTTCCGATGTTGCCAGATACATCTGGAGCACTTCTCCCTTCCCCGGAGCCACCATGGTTGGGAGGTGGTCCAAATATTCTTTTAGCTCCCCAAAAGCCTTTTCTGCTTTGGGCGTCCAATGGAAACTTTGTTTGTCGGTGCATCCTTTTAGAGTTTTGAAGAAAGGAAGGGACCGATCTACTGATTTTGATAAGAAGCGGTGAAGTGATGCTAGCTTCCCGTTCAGACTTTGCACTTCCTTCAATGTTCTTGGGGATTTCATACTTTTAATTTTCTTCACCTTCTCCGGGTCTGGGCGTATACCCTGCTTTGTTATTATATGGCCCAAGAACTGCCCTTCTTCCATGCCGAAATGACACTTTTTCGGGTTGAGCTTCATCCTTATGGACCTTAACGTTTCAAAAGTCTCTTGAATGTCCCACAACATGTCTTCCTCCGTTCTACTTTTTATGACCATGTCATCCACATACGCTTCTAGGTTCCTCCCTATTTGGCCACTAAAAGCTTTGTCAATAAGTCTTTGATATGTTGCTCCAGCATTCTTGAGGCCAAATGACATCTTCTTAAAGCAGTATATTCCCTCTCCGGTGTAGAACGCTATTTTTTCCTCATCATCTTTATGCATCTGAATTTGGTGGTACCCTTTATACGCATCCAAAAAACACTTCAATTTGAAACCCATCAAAGACTCGACCTTCCAGTCTATTTCAGGTAGCGAGTAACAATCTTTCGGACAAGCTTTGTTTATATCTGTAAAGTCCATGCACATTCTCCAACCTCCATCAAGCTTCTTTACCATTACTGGGTTTGCTACCCAGCTTTGGTATTTAACCTCCCGAAGTATGCCTGCTTTAACTAGATCCGATACTTGTTCTTGTGCTGCTCGTGCCCGCTCCGGAGCTAGGCTCCTTCTTTTCTGTTTGATGCGTTCAACATGTGGACGAACATTTAACCTATGCTGCGTATCGAACACTTCATCTCCAAACTTGAGTTGCCTTGGTACCCCTGTCATGTCTGAAGGAGCCCATGCAAATACGTCTTTATTCAATCGGAGCATGTCTTTAAGCTGCTTCTTGACCTCTGTTGGCAACTGCTTCCCTATGGATATAGACTGATCTGGATATTCAGGATTAATAAATATTTTCTCTGCTTCGATATTTAGCTCCAGCTTCTTTGGTTCTGGTGCTTCACTTGTTGGAGCTTCTACTTGTGCACAATGGTGAGGCTTCCTATATTCAGAACGTACACTTCCAACTCCATTTCTTGTCAGGAACATGGCTAAACCGTGGAGTGGGGAAGGTATTATTCCCATTCGGCGCATGGCTGTTCGGCCCAATATCACATTGTAAGGCGACTCCGCCCTGATGATTATGAATGTTAGTTCCTCCATCCTTGTTCTTGGATGTTCCCCAATTCCACTTTAAGATTTATTTCTCCTAAATGCCAATACTTTTCTCCAGAGAATCCCACTAATGCATTTCCCGAATCTCTTCTCTTCATCCGCAGGGCAGCTTTTAGTTTTAAGAAACAGTGTTCATACATTATTTCACAACCGCTTCCAGTATCTAGATAGACTCTATTCACTGGATGGTTCCCTATAACTGCTTTTATCAGAATTGGCCCTTATGTTCCTTCATCTGGAGGTAACATCGGGAAGGTTATAGCTGTTTGTTCCCACCTTTGTCTTTCTCTTTCTGTAAAGTGTCTTTCTATTGCATATTCCACCATCATGATGGGTTCATCAAGGGGTTCCTGCTTTGGGTCCATAGGTTCGACCACATTCTGCCTTCTTTGATCATTCTTTGGATGCTGCTCCTTCAACCCCTTTATTAGGTTGCTCAATCTTCCTGTCTTCATGGCTTCTTCCATCTTGATTTTCAGTATGCGACAATCATTTGTATCGTGCCCATGGTCGTTGTGGAATTCACAAAATTTTGTGAGGTCCTTCGCCTTTCCTTACTACGATCCCTTGGTGGTAACCTCTCTGTTGCCAAAACATCTCTTTGGGGTCTCGGGGGAGTGAACAACGTTCCCCTATTTAATGGGGGTCCTCTAGGATGCGAGGGATATGGAGAGTGCTTATGCCTTTCTACCCTTTCATTTCTATATACCCTCCCCCTTTTACCACCGGACCCTGGACCTCCTCCCCACGGTGGCCTCCCATCCGGAGCATGCGCACCATGGACCTCTCCAGCTGTTTCTTTCGCTGTAAGGAACGTGTATGTTTTGTCCATGACACTTGTATACGTTGCCGGAAGATCCTGTGACAAAAATTCTACCAAGGGGCGATATTGGAGACCATGGACGAAACCGGAGATTTTTTGATCTTCATTCAATCCTTTGATAAGGGATGTTTCTTCCGTGTACCTTGTGATGAACTGACGTATGCTTTCATTATCTTTTCTCTTAATATTGTGTGCTTCCAAATGGATCTTCTTATACTTTCTTTGCTGGCTGAAAAAAGACCTGAACTTTGTCTTAAGATCTTCAAAGTTCATTATGCTTCCCATAGGCAAACCGTCTAACCATGCCCGAGCAGTATCTTTCAAGGTAAGTGCGAACATATGGCATGCCACTGGGACTGTCCACCTCTCCATCCGGATTATGGCATTAAAGTGCTTTAAATGATTATCTGGATCATCCTTTCCATCATACATTTCTGCTCCTTTTGGCAAGCGAGCTCCCTGAGGTAAAGGGTATTCTTCAATCCATTGAGTGAAAGGACCTGGTTCCATTTGCACCAACATATCCTTTTCATTTAGAGCCCACTGAGGATTCATGGTTGGCACCGCCATGCTATATTGGGGAACTACCTGCTCCTGCCTTACCCCTGGTGTTTGCTAGTAGGACAGGAGGGTGTTTTGAGTACTTAGCCTTGGTTGCGAAGGTGATACTTGTGTGAAATTCGGTGCCGGCGTGTTGTGTTGCTGGGTTGGAGTAACATACTGAGCGTTGCTTTGGGGTATTGGATTGATATATTGTGTGTTTGGTGTTGCCACGTAGGGTCCATATTGGTAGCCTTGCATCTGAGGTAGGGGAGCTTGCGCATATTGTGCTTGTGGCACACTAGTATACCCATGATAGGTTGGGTTATATGTTTGCCCTGTCTGTTGAACGTATGCTGCTGCAAGAGGAGGAAGTTGACTTGGTTGTTCCGGTACTGCTGTACTTGCTACATTCCCTGCTATATGCGGCATTGCTGCCGGGGCTGCATTAGTGGGTACGGACCTTTGCTGAATCCTTGGTTCAGATTGGCGTATTGGTGGAGCTTCAGCTTCTATCTCTTCGTCTACCTCTTCACTTTCACCATCGAAGTTCAATTGTGTTTGAACTTCCCCTAAAGTAGCTTTCTTAACACTTCTCTTAGTATTGGCTCAATAGCTTCCACCTGCCTTTGAGTTGGTCGGAGGGTGGTTCGGATTGATGATGGAGCTTCATTGTTTCCGGAACCACTTCCGGAAGGGTTGCCGAACCCGGGGGGTGGTCCCGGATTTTCTTCTGCTGACATTGTAGCCTCCGTCACAAGCTCTTCGGAGTAGAGTGCGGATGGCGCCACTTGTTTAAACGTGTTTCGTCGTCTAATTACTAAAGGGTTGAACTTGCTAATGGAGGGTCAGAAGAAGGTTGATTATGTTTATTGGCGGTTCCCTATTGGTGATGGAGGCTACTCCACGCCACTAAAATAATCAGAGCAAAATGTGTAGGTGTGAAAACATGATCCTCAAATGAGTGATTGAGAGGAGTATTTATAGAGGTTGAGGAGACAAGATCTGAGTACTTGTCTCCTATGACGTTTTAGTACGATTTGGAGCCCGTTGGGAGCGTACCTTTCTCAACGGTGATTAGCTTAGTTATTACATCATCTTGTCCTGTTGGTCGGCCACGTGCTATTCACATGACAATCTATTCGTTCTATCATGTTGGATCCGGAGCTTGGTCCGGATCATGCGATTACTTCTATTCGGGAGCTACGCTGCTCTATATGTATTCGGGAGCTACGCTGCTTTATGTTGCTTTGATCAAGTCATAGTGCTAACTAGGATGGTACACTATCAACCCCCTAACTTATACATCGACACTTCCATGGATTGATAAATTAGTATTCAACAGTTGGGCATGAAAAGTCAGCTTTATCAATCTGCATATTTCAATGTTGAGACAAGATGTCATAACTTTGTAACTATACAGTTTCTCATGAAGTGAATTTCACACAAAGTAAATTTGACATGCCTTGTACAATGTCGTTAGAGGTATCCAGCCATTAACACATAGATAGGATGATGCCATACGGCCATACATCAGCCAATGCACCCTTGTAACCTTTGTGATTGAGAACCTAAAGTATATAATATTATGCACGGCGTTCGCCGTATGCAATACTTAAGAAATGAAGAAGAGAGTACCCAATGTACAGCTTTAGAAGTATGATAATATTATGCACGGTGTTCGCCGTATGCAATACTTACCAGATAATCAGGCTCCTTGATATGCGGGAACAAATCTCCGCCTATGCGCAACAATCTATGTCATCTCCGGGGTATCCCCACAAGACCTGAAATATGTAGTTTCAAAATTCTAGTTTTTTTCCCCTCAGGATGTTTTATTTATTTTATAATGACCGAAAACACATCTCCAAACACGAAAAGAACGTATTTTGTATCCAACTTATTTCCCCTCAGGTAAATCATTAATTCATCATGTGCAAAGGGATCGAGGGAATGAGAAAAATCTGGCAATAGCTATACACAACCGTGAGAAATTAATATAGCATATGTTGTTTATATTTATATAATGTTACTTAACAGCAACAAGATTCCTGTGTGTGTGTACCAGTAACTCTACTAAAATCGGCACAATACTGACATAAAGACACCTTTTACATTCCAGGGGGCTACAATTGGAGATACCATCGTTTCTGGTACTGAAGTTCCTTCCTACAAAAATGGTAAATGTCCTACCTTTGAGGACGGTTTGAAAACCAATTATCTTTACAGTATTATAGTATCATTTTTACATTTATATCTTATTTATTGATAGTCATATTGTTTTGGTAGTAAGTAGTAACTAGATTATGAAAAATTCAATTTTGTCATCAATTTTGTTAGTACTATTTTAGTATATATCATCTTATTATAGTTTGTTGTCTTATGAACCTATGATTTTAACACTTAAACGTGAATATATAAACATGTGGAAAATGACTAAAGATCGAACAACTAGTAACATTATTTGAAAACTTCATCAAATACTAGTGTAAGTTTAACAACGGATGTTTGGTCGACTCTTCATGGTTTGCATACTTCATACCTTTGCATTACAGCGCATTGGATTGATCCTAGTAGTTGGCAAATGATAAAGCGTACCATTGCTTTTAAACATTTTGAATCTCTATACACAGGTGATAATCTATTTTTTTTGTTAAAACGTGTTATGGCTTATTATAAAATTAAACAAATGATTTTTTACAATCTCATTTCATAAAGCAAGTAATAATAGCAGTGTACTAGTGCTATGGCTTATTATAAAATTAAACAAATGGTTTAAATTTGTATACTAGTAGTAGTGTACTAGTGTGAGTGAGGTGCTGCTGCTTGTTTGCCTTTTCCTTTGGGCCAATTCAAATAAAAAGTGAGGATGATTGGGCTTGCGTGTATATCTGTTAGAAGCCCAGAACCAAAAATAATTTTAAGGAAGCAAATGGTGATTGGAGTGTAAATCGTTTCCAGGAACAAAATAATAGCAGCCTGCTTAGTTATAGATAATCAATTTGAATTGCTACTTTGCCTTGAATATGTTTGAATTTAGACCCTTCACTTCATCATTACTTTATGTAATTCTTTGTCGTACTCTAGTTCCATTTAAGCTCCATAATCAACCCAAGTTATATTATAAACATACAAAATACTTGCACAATAATAAGTGACTAAATTTACAAGAAATGGACACAAAATCCATAAGAGTAACGGATATTAACTAGCAAATAATGATGCAAAATACTTAGATAACATCATCCCTTTGGGGCTTCTTTTTTTAAAAATAAAATCTCAAGCCCTTCTCTGTCAAACAAGGTTTTTATATTTAAAATGACCTTTTTTTAAAAAACCTTAAGCCCCATCCCCAAAAGCCCTTCAAAAGCCTTTTATCAAACAGTCACTTGGCTTTCATTAAGTTAGGGATAGTCTTGATGGATCAATGTTGAGATACTTCTATGTACAAGTGGTAAACTTGTAAAATATAATTAAAAGTATCTCTATTCGCTCTAATCTCTAACCTCCCAAACATACAATTTCACCGCAACACACAATAAACCCATAATCCACCATTAAAACACCTTCAAAGCTTAATTTATGCTTTACATTTGGTAGAGCAAAATCATCATTGTCGAACAATCTACCAGCTTAATTGTAGTAATTGTAGTGATTTAATCTGAGTTTTAGACAGAAGGAATACAACTTAAGTTGTGTTACCAGGTTAAAGAATGTTACATAAAGTATTTAAGAGGGAACAAAGTAAAACATGTAATGCGGAATTGAAAAAAGAATAACATAATCAAAACAAAAACAATTGGCGAAATCTGGAAATCTCGAATTAAGCTGTAATTCATGTCTAAAAGATTCGAATTAAATCCACTGTAATCATTACAAATCAAGCACGTGGATCGTTCAACGCGTTCATTTTGTATTTCCAAATGTAAAGATGAAATCTAAGTTTTGAAGGTGGGTTGATGCTGGATTAGGACTTATTATGCTTTAAGGTAAAAGTAAGCGTTTGGGAGGTTAAGAATATGAGAGAATAAATATTTTGATATATTCAAATGGAATTATGAAAAGCCTTATATACATAGTAAGGAAATAAGGGTATATATACTCTAGTTTTATTATACAAATTTATACGTAATACATACAATCTAACTATAAATTTAGTTCAAATAAAATACTAAAAATAAAGAGAATTAGGGTTGTTTTTATTAATATCATGGAAAAGGATATATAGTTACATGTTGGAATATTATCTTTCAAAAGAAACTAATCTTCTAATTTATTCTACAATCTCTAAAGATATGCACATTTATTCCATAGTTATCCATCATAGATTCTATATTTTGGTTTAAATTGGTTTTATTGAATATAAACTGATTTATCAACCTAAATAAAAAATCACTAAGGGTAATATAATCATTCAAAGTTAGTTACGCATACAATAGAATGAAATCGAAAGATGAATGTGTTACAATAAAGATTTGAAAGATGGATGAGTACAATAAGATATTCATTGCAATCTCAATCAATTAGCCTTATAAATAATGAAAATAAAAGTAGAGATTTGAACCCACAAGTAAAAAACAATTGATAAGGTGGATGTCTTTTTAAAGTTTCAACTTCTTCAATAACTTAACTTCAAGTTACGTTAATCCTCTTTGATTATTGGGTAAAAGCAACGAACGGGTTGTGTGGATGATGGTGAGTTTGATATGGGACAATGGAAGTGATAGAATGATAGTGGAATAAGACGGATTTGGTGGTGGTTTATTATGGTAGAGTATCTTTAAAAATAATTGTTTGACAAGAATAATACGAGTATAAAATTACATGGAGGTTGTGTCTATAAAAAGAGTGTGAGATGGTCTTCTGTTGCTGTTCGTTTTCCGCTCAACGATCAAAACACGGAAAATAAATGAAAGTTAAGTTTGAGTGGCTAGGATGTATGTTTGTGATTGGTTAATAAGAATAATATAAAATGAAATGTGAATGTTGTGTGTAGACGTGTACTAATATACCTGCCGTCTAGTGTGTATTTGTTCAGCAAGAGAAAAAGAAGCCCAAGGATGGCTTGTGAAAATTCAGCCCAGAAGGCTGGGTACTCTGAGCCCACTAATTGAGTAGCTAGTCAAGCAACTAGGCCATGTGAGTTGTGACATATACAAAATGCTCAAACAAATCGACCACCTTGAACTCATACATTAAACTCATACTGCCTAATGCCTATAACTTATAGTTAGTTTGCTCAAGTCACATCATGATTCATATAATTTAAGAAGATTATATCAACTTAACATATAAACACATACTTAAGGTAAGAAATTATGAAGTTGGCCCTATAAAACTCAATTTAACTTCAGTTTGTTTGAAAGGAAATAGATATGATAAGCCATCAAGCAAACTAAGAGTTTAATAAAAGCAAACTAATGTTCAGTTTTCCTAATCAAGCAAATCAATGGACAAACCATTCATTGGATATTTAGACATGGCCTTAGACTTTTAGATCTTATAGAAACATCTCTTGTTTTACAATAAAACTTTTCAATAAAAACATAAAAAAAAAAAAAACAAGCAAGACATATATTAGAGTTTTTTAAAAGAAAAAAATGAAAAATATCATTTTTCATTTTATAACATAAATTTGAGAAATAAAATTTAAGGACATGTTTGGTTGTTGAAATGTTTTGAAGTGTTTCATTTCTAATCTTTTAGAAAATGAAATGGGCTTTTTGTTTTAACAAATAAAAATTTTGAATATACGTTCTAATTAGAAAATTAAAAAATATGTTAGAGTTGTGAGGGGAAGGGGAAGAATGAAATTGAAAATGGAAACAGAATACAAGAAAAAATTGTTTTCAAGTTTCTATGAAAAAGTGAAAAACATTGTTTTTTGTTTTTTTAGAAAACTATGACGAATTAAAACGGGTTTCTGTTTTTCATGTTTTTTTAAAAAACAATGATTATTTTTTTGTAACCAAACGCCCCGAATGCTTTCCATTTTCAATTTCTCATCCCACTCAAGATGTATTCTAGTTTTATTGTACGAAAATGTTCCAATTTGGTCATTTGGTTATAATTTTGACACCGACAGTTTGTTGTCCCATATAAAGAGAAAACTGCATTTTACGTCTTGCCAATTTATATAGAATTAATTATATATAATTTTGGTTAATTCGGCCAGTCTTTAATTTGTTATTATCTTATCAGCTGATAATAACTGCAAATCGATTTCGTGTTTGTGATGATTGATTCCAATAAACACAAAAATTGTTCATAGCATAACTCCATTATAATTAAAAATATGCATGGCCTTCTTTTTTATAATTTTCTTAAGTTTGTTCCCATTGTACGCATACATGCCTATTATTCCATGATCACGTTTGTTTCTTTCCGTTTTATTTTGATTCTTAGGAAAGCTGATATATTTTTCCAATTATGTAAAATAAAAGAGATAATATATATTTTGGAAAATGTTAAAAAGGAAGGCGTTGGTGTATAAAACAAATAGCTGACACAGATCTTTAATATTCTTGATATTTCACTTTCTCAAGAATGTGAATGGTACAATACCATGGCCATGGCCTTCATAAACTTGGCCACCATCATAATTGATAATCCTTCAAGTTTCTATCTAGTACTAATATGGGGTGCACTCAAACTTCATCTTTTTGGCCACAATATCAAATTACAAGTGCTTTCCTTATCATTTTATTGGTTTTAAGCTCCACCTATGCAAGATTTATGCCTCAAGGTTTGTTACTATGCTTCATTTCTTCACTTCAAATTCTTCAATATTCACTCTAAATATATGTACATACACGCGCGCACACAAGTGTACATGAACACATCATATAAATTTCCATATAGACGTGTATGTGTAGGTGCGCGAGTGTGCTGTGTATGTTCAATACATATGTGTATATGGTTAAACGTTATTCTTGCTAAAATTCAAACAATGAGTAATGTACTTGTTAGCAATTTTTCTATTAGGACATTGATATTCGTATCATTTGTTTTGATTAATTTACCATACCTACAAGTAAAACAAGTGGATGATGTTATGAAATGATAGTTACTTTCCTTGTAAGCAAGGAAGTGTTTGAGTAAGCTTATGTAACAAGCTTACTAGCCTAGCTTTATATGCCTTATTGACCAATAGATTGTTGGTTGTAGTCTCAATTATTAGGACATTTGTGTAGTAATAAGGTGCTATATTTGTCTTGTCAAATAAAAAAGAAAGCTTATTGGCTTATTTGAGCCAGGACTTGTATACTTGAAAGGCTTACCAATCAGTTAAAGGGGTGCAAGGAGTTGAAATTTTCGAAAAAACGAACTTGTAATGCGCAAGCAACGAAAAAAAACTCAAGAATGAATTTTGCATTTGGGTGTAATTTCTGTTCCAAAAGGTTTATTTGGTAACATTCTTTCGGTAGTTCATTTGCAAACAAATTTAAAAATATTAATTATCTTTAAAGTCAATCAATAAGATTGTAATGAAGTTAATTTCATATGTAATAATGGTTGCAGGCAGACTGAATTGGAAGCTACTTGACAATGATACTCAGGTGCTCTAAACATTGCCTCTCTTTTTAAAGCCATACTTCTTAACCTTTTTTACCCATTTTCAATAGCTAGATTCATTGATTCTATAGAGGAGTTGATCCGGTGTTACAGTTTTACCACTCCAGGTTACAAATTCTTTGAAGTTTATTAGCGTTTGCGGAAATTTTTTCACTTGAATAGTCCTAGAACTGATGTGAATCATGACATAAAAGCCGCACTGTAACTGCAAAACAGACTACAGTTTTTATAAGTTTCACAAGTGACATGTTAAAATGGAAAAACTCCGTTATATATGTTTGTCAAAATAGTTAGAGTTGACTTGACAGGTAGATTTATAAGTTGAAGTTTTCATTCAAACAATACTTTCAATAATCTTTATTTTGTAAGCATTTACATTCTGGCATAAAGGCTACATCAAAACATAGTGCTTCTTTTTATATTTTCAAACTCATAAAAAGCTCGGAAAAGCTCCTAGAAAGCCTTCCAGAAACACGCTTAGATTTTTTCTTGAATATATATGTTTGATTCTAAGGTAATAAATAAGTACTTGCATATGAATATTATGGATGATTGGATGTAGGTAGCTAAATATGGAGATGAGTATAATGGCAACTTGAAAATGAAAAATGAAATGATTGGATCAAGACCACCAAGATGTGAGTGGAAGAAGTACTGTGGATGGTGTGGTAAATGTGAAGCAATTCAAGTCCCAATAATTGGCCCAAGACCAAGGAAGACCACAAGAAGAGATGACATCTCTAATTACAAGCCAATGGGTTGGAAATGTAAATGTGGTGACTTCACATTCAACCCTTGACTTTATTTGTTCTACCCATCATGTCTACAAATATTTTGGTTTATTAGTTCTAATAAATATAAAAAATTCCATTGGAACCTTTTTCATAATCGTAATATAGACTAGAATAAGAGTCTCCCAAATTACCTAATTTGACTAGATTTGACTAGTCAAGTCAAAGAGATCTTCTTGATTTTAAATCAAAGGGTTAAGATTTCTCGTAACCCAAACCGGTTTGTTTTTGTTGTTTTTCATAAATCCTATTAATATAGTACTATAGAAGCCAACTAATATGATTTTTTTTTTGTACCTAACTCACCTATTTATTAGAGGTGATAAAGCAGATAATAGTACTATTTATTCTAGTCTTGATCTAAAAACATAGCTACCGAACTCAGAAAGCCACAAATATAACACTCTATGCATCAACTCGGAAAGCCACAAATGTATCGCTCTATGCTTCAACTCGCCGATGGTAAAATAGTGTTTTTTGTTCATTCAGCTAATAAAACAAAAAACATTGCTATTTATTCTTCATATTTATATTTACTTAAGCACAAAGAAATACCATGATCCGGAAATAATATAAAAACAAACTTATTTACATAACTATAGTACCAAAAAGAGCAAACAAGTCCCTGATGCAAAGATATGAAAAAGAGAATGCTACAAGTCAAAAGGATTCTGCAGTTAGGATGTATATATGGTGTCAAGGTACACACCTAGCATGGCCTATTTGAAATCAAATATATACAACACATGCAAACTGCTTTAACATTGACCACATTTTAAAGAAACCGTGGATTGTGGAGTCATGAATCTCTCAACCTTCTGTACATGATCGGCTATCACGGGCAACTGTGTGATTAAGTTCCTTCAGGTGCTATCCTTTTTCAGCATCTTGTTGGTGACCGGGTGCTTTTATTAAAGTTCTGAAGGTAGGTTTTCTAAGGAAAGCTTGCAGAGCGTTTCTTGTATTTATTGTTAGCCAAGTTTAATAGAAAGTCTGTAAATATATGCTCGTATTCTGGCATTTTACCATACCCTGCAAGATTCGGATATATCACAAAACATATTCCAAGATTCAAGATATACCATAAAACATATGAAGTGTAAGACCCGAATACTTGTCATTAACCCATATTCCAAGATTCGAGATATATCATAAAATATATGAAATATCAATTTACCTGGAAAATAATTTATGTCAATGACATAAAAGCGATCTCTTGTTCCATGCTCACGAATCATGTCCAAGTTGAACAGATGGAGCCCCTACACCAAACATCATGCACAATGTATAAATGGCCAAGCTGGGAGAAGTAAGCTTATTTATTTTATTCATTTTGAAAACAGGGTAAATTTGGAATACCAGTCGTCGACGAAGTTCTCTAGAAAGGCGTTCAAGCAATGCTCTTGGAGGAAGCTCTGAACACAACATACAAACGTAATCAATTTTCATAAGTCATGACTTCAGTTCAGGTCATTAGTTCTTTTGAAGAATTTCCAAAAGTAGGCAAAGATTAACTTACCAGCAATACGTGGGTCTAAATCTGCGTCATCCGCTGACTGGGCAGCACATGAAACCCTTGGAAAGCGGAACACACCGGCACTTCTTGACAGCTCACGCTTGCTAACATCGGGCAAGGAGAAACGCCTCACAACCTTAATTGCATCCCCAACAATGTACACTTTGAACAGAACACCTCCTACGAACCGATATCACCAATAATAAGCATTTCAACATATATAAGCATAATTCCCCCAAAAAAGAACATCCATATTGATTTAAATAACATACCATGGTTAACGAATTCTTGAAGAACAAGTGGTGGCTCCAGCTTCTGAAGGGAATACTCATCATACGCCAGTGATAGCTCATGTGACTTAGCAACCAAAGGCTTTGCAACTAAATAAGATGTACATATTAGATAAAACTACAATCAAATGAAAACGAAAAACAAAAAATATAACCTACAACATAAAATTTCCCCAAATCTATCAATTGGCATTTCCATATGAGAAGCGTTTTGTTAACATACCAAGAGGAAGGGATAATCCTGCAACCTTTACAGCATCAGAGATCGATGATGGATCTTTTTCTATGACCAATTGTTTAGGGACACCTACTGTACCTGCAACGTGTACTAACATGTGAGAACACACTTCTCTATGAATTAATTCCGACAGCCACCTTATATAACCTAGTAAAAGCTTTACCATATGAATCAGAAAAGTCCAGGTCAGCGACATCCTGGAGCATGGATTGTCTGTTGTAAACATGTTGTATAGCATCCGGAGGATCAAGTACTGTAACTTCTGGATGCGTCAACCGATAATCCTTCATAAGCAGAGACAACAGTTTAGCTCATCTTGTATACATCATAGATATTCAACTCATGATATGTATATATATAGTTATATACTATAATGTTAACAACTAGTTTTCTACTCCGGGAGTTGCCCCGGAGAAAATAACGATACGTAAAACTGAAACATATATAAGGTCGGTGATAGATACATAACGGTAAATATACTTATAAAAACGTATCATTAACATAATAAAAAGTATAGCATGAAGATTAAAACGTGATGCAAAAGACTATTAAAAAAACAACTTTTTAGTACTGTACCTGTCCGTTGGGTTGTGAATAACCACTTGTTTTCTAATTTAAAATCAGTCCTAAAGACACCTTAAAAATTAATATACTAATAAACGAATAAAAAAGAAAAATTAACATTGGGTATAAGTATGACTAAAATGAAGAAAAAAAAGTAAAAATAATGTAGGTAGCTATGACCACCGTTGGCTAGAGGTATAAAAATTAACCTTTTTATTATCTAATTAAAGAAGTTTAGAAAAATCTTTGCAAAGTAAATACATTAATAAATGAATGAGAAAAACTAACATATGAACGTGAGACAAAAACATACAAAAAAAGTAAAAAAATAAAATAAAATGCAAACTTAGATGCATGTATGCGGTAACCTGTAAGCTTATAATGATTAAAAAACGAAATTTAATACACTAATAAATTAATGAAAAAAACAAACGCAATGTCAACGCAAGGTAAAATCACGAGATAAAAAGCTTTAATGAAAAAAACAAACGCAATATGAATGCAAGGTAAAATCACGACATAAAAAGCTAAAAAGAATAAACATAAAAAAGTGCTTAAATGTATGCAGTAACCTAGAAGACGAAATTAAAAAAAAAAAAAAAAACAAGCATGCATGCAGGCTGCTGAGTCAGCAGCCTGCTAGGCTGCTTCTACTGTAGCTAACGCTACCTTAATTGTTATATATAATAATGCTGTATAAGTACAAGAACATTGTTACAAGAACCAACCTCGAGAATTTTCTGCCACTCCTTCCCAGTCAACTGATTAATAACAAGTAAAATCGAATATATCATTATTACTGGATATGAAAAAGCTCTGGTATTTACATGCCAGATATGAAAAAAGAGAGTTAAAAGTAGCATGAAAAGTTCACCATGGTGGTTGACATATGTATTCAGACCAATATGGAAGAACACGCCGCACTGACCTTATGCAGCACAATGTCAAAAGGACCTTGATCGGAAAGTGGTCTGGTTTGATCAATTGCAACAAAACATATCCCCTTGTTCCTGAATCAATTACAACCAAAGTTGTAGTCAAAACCCTAATCACAGCACTAACTTCATCTGTAATAAGATTTAAACAATTTGCAACATGTACTCAATTTGTAATCAAGTTCAGAACCACTAAGTCTAATATTACGAATCATTAACCAATTCAAACTATAAATTTATTTGCCATTACTTATTAAAATTTAATGTATAGATGTATAACCAACGCGTTATCAACCTCCCATAACCGGTTCCACAGCCAACATGAGAGAAGGTAAATCACGTAACATTATGATTAAAGGGACACATATCAATGTAACAAACATAGCATAGAAAATCTAACAGTGTATCAACAAAAGGATACTTGTTCTAATAACGTCTCATTTGATATTTTTTTAATACAAAGATTAAAAACACATCACTAATATAATTAAGACATTTGTCTCTTATAAACTTGAACCAACAACCTCGTGGTTGGTGGGCAAACTCAAATTCTGCGGGAATAGAAGCCCTTTCGTGGCTCGTTTGTTATTTGTTACATTTTCATAAATGCTATAAAAAAAAAAAAGTTTAATTCCCAAAGACTACCAATATGCTATAAATCATCAAAAGTTTACACAAGAATTCACATAACAAAGATAAATCTATAGAAACATACTATACGTCTATACAATTTGTTAGACATGGCAAGAATCCAGTTTACGAGTATTAAGTAGATATCATGGATATAACCAAATCGCACAACACAGAGACCTTATAACCATTAAAGTCCTGTTTTTCATTTCGTACAAAACTAATAATCTTGCTAACTCAAAACCTACTTTTCATAGTATTACAAACGATAAATCTCAATGCAAAGGCAGTCATTTGAAAAAATAAAATTCATAATAAGTTAAACAAAACCAACATGGAATGTAACTCACCTTTGGCAAAACAGATCAAATGAAAGCAAGATCATGTTTTCATATCACTAAACAAGCAACATTTTAAATACTTCAATTTCTTGATATTCAATTTATCATTTTCAGAAGCAACCTTCAATCAAAAAGCAACAATATTTACAACAAGAATGTTTGTATCCAAGTAACTACTTAAAGTTATACATCCCCAAAATTTACACAGGTATGATATAGCCTTAAAAAATCATGAAAGCTAAACATCTTGACCCATGCATCTAAGCAAATCACAACACATTTAGACCTTATAACTATTCACTAGAAAACCTCATAGCTTCTTTATTATGAGATGCAAAAAGTAAGTAATGTCAAATCAATACTTCAATCATTCATATTTCATAACACCTAAAACCAAAACCAATCATCTGTGAACAAAATGGGTCAAATATATGATAACATACTCAAGTAGTTATTTTCAAAAGGTCAAACATACAATAATACAAAGATTCACAATCAAGAATCTTCCTACAAGAAAATAATCTCAATCCTAGTGCATAACATGTAGATACATCCCATCTTTCAAAAAAACATATCAAATCAAATCAAAATGATATATTCATAACTTCATACATATCAATATTGGCCCATTTGGTAAGTTCATTGACCTTTGAAAATTCACAAGGGTTCAAGTCCCATTTCCTACATTTGTAGAGGTGGATTATTAGGGGTTTCTTGAGAGTCTTGGGTTCCGTCTAGACATGCTTGTAATTTCGGATTAGAAGTAGATTAGCTTGCCGTTCCGAAGAAAATATTCACAAACCACTTAATTAATTATTAATTAATTAATTGAATTCCTTGATCAATCCCCATTACTAATACAAACCCACCATCAAAAAGTAACAATCTTTACAAACACCCACATATAATACATTAAATTGAATTGAATACATAAAATAAGAACCAATGATCAAACATCCTGATTTCCTCACAAAAGGTAACTATGTGACCAAAATAGGGACAAAACTATAACTTTTTTATTAAAAAGGAAACAAGAAAAAGTTACCTAGCCAAACCTTCAAGTTTAGGTTGCAAAAAGCTTTTGATCTTTTTAGAGGTAAGTGCATAACCAACAACAACAACTTTCATTGATTTCTCATTACTATTTGATTCCATTTCTTCCTCTTGCATCAACCTCATTCTTATTCCCTTCAATCCTTTTCTTCAAATTCTTTTTTTTTTTTGACACCAAAAGGCCAAAGTTTCAATCTTTTTCCTCAAATTGATTCTTTTCAACACATAAAAGTCCAAAGTTTCAATCTTTTTTATTCAAACTGATTTTTCTCAACAAAAAAAGGGAAAAGTTTCAATCTTTTTCTTCAAATTGATTGTTTGGAAAATGGGCAAAGTTTTGTTTCAAAAAAAAAATCAAAATCTTGAAAAGTGGGGATGTTTCTATAAAGGGTATATGATTAAAGAAAAATGTAGGAACAAAAATCGGTTTGTTTCAGGTTATTTTGATGAATAAAGCGATAAAATTTGCGGAAGGAATGGGTGAGGAGATTAAAACTGAAATATATAGATATAGATATAGATAGATATGAAATGTGTGTATATGTGGGGGTGTATATATAGAAAAAAAAACCCAACACCTTGGAGAAGGTTCTGTTTGCCACTTGCTGCCTTGTGCTTGTGTTTGGGATTTGGATTTTGAGAGGCTATAGACTATAGTTTCGAAAAATACATTTATACCCTTCAACATTTTATAATTATTATTCTGTTTTTGGTTTTTGGAATTGTTTTTGTATGTTTAGAAAGAGTGACTATGACACCATTTTGGCATTTCTTTGTGTCACCAAATAAAAAATTATCAACACATTTTTGGGATTTATACACTTTATCAAAACAAACTAGCCCTTCATTTTAAAATTAAACATTTATTAGAATATTCTCAATTTATTCTTTATCAAAGTATTCTTTAAGATATCAAACACACAATCGGGTCTTTTTTTCACATATACACGCACATCAACACCACCACCATCCATCATCATCGTCGGCCGGCAACACCACCACCATTCATCACGATTGCCTCCATCATTCCCGAAAATCATCACCATCCCCGTCATCAACACCACCATCAATCACTTCCCCTAATCCGATTACTCTATTCGTTTCCCTTTTTTGTTGCCGGTGAAACACCACCAACATCAACACCGCCATCACCAACATCATTATCGGCGTCATTACCACGACATAATTTTAGAGGTTTTTGCCGCCACCATTCCTTTTCTTTCTTTCTTTCCGGCCAACTACCACTTACTTCAACGCCACCATCACCAACATCATTAACTCTGCAATCACCACGATCTCCTACGCCTCCCTGCATGTCTACTTATGTCCGTCTTATTGTTTTTTATATATAAAATATTATTGTAATATGGTTCGTCAAAATATATATCTAAAAATATGATATTATATCTTTTGTAATGAATTTATGTTATAAAGCTTATTATCCAATTGCTGCTAAAAGAGTCCATGTGTGGCCAGATTCTGCACTTGAGTTTAGAAGTATAAAGACGAGAACGATGAAGCTAATTGTGGATGTGTTGCCACACTTAGTGTAGATAGCAATCAGTTTGAATTTTATTTGCCATTTTTGTTGACATGAAACTAAATTCAAAGGAAAGATTCAAAATGAGTTTTAAATTTTGACTTTTGATTTTAATCCAATGATCATAATATATGTAACTTTAATACGTACTGAAGTCATTTCTAACTTTAAAGGATCTTTCATTATTTTGTGTCATTTTAATTGACCGGATATAGTATAGTATTGGTAGAGTGTAAAGATGAAAGGTTAAGAAGAAAAAAAATAATAAAATGAGTGAAAAAGTAAAACTGACATGATAAGAAAAAATATTTGTGAAAAGAGTTATTGGTTACGGAGTGAATGAACTCACAATCTAAATGAAATTTCTCTTAAAATGAATGAATATTTTATATTTGACACCCGTGACTAAATGTATTTTCATTTAAAACAGATGAATTAAAGTACGGTTTTTTAAACTAGTGAAAAGGACATGTAGAGTTGTAAATATCTGAAAACAATATCTATGGTCAAATTTTATATCAATTACACAATTTATTAATTGTTATCGATTTAGACAGATTCTGATATATTCAAATGAAGTGTTACATCCGATAATAAATCTCCTCATTCTTGATGTTCCTATGTTGAGTCTTCACCTATTTTTATTCCATTTAATCATTTGAAGATATAGTCACCACAACCGTATAAATTTTGATCGTCCATAGATTCCATAATTCTCAACAATTGTGTTGCTACTTATTACAATCTCTTCGCTTTTCATGTTCTATGTATAGTATTCATAATTCATAAGTGGTTTGTATAAAGAGAAATTAAAAGCACATAATCTTAATCTTAATCTTAATATATACTATAAGACACTTGAACTAATGACTTATTAACTAATCACATCACTCAATTTCATCAAATTGACTTTTGATGATGTCATCATTTAGATAAACTACAAATTAAAAATCCCGATAATCATTATCCAAATATATTATTATATTGATATTTATATTATTTTGTAAAAAGAAATCTCATTAATTTACACTTTTTTGTTTTCCATCAATAATTTACACTTTAATCTATATATATTTTTAACCATCAACTTGAGAGGATTCTTTAAAATTTGCAATCATTTAATTAATTAAAAAAAAGTTCAAATATGAAATATTGTCTACAAAAATTTATTTCAAAACCTAATGGCTAATTAACAAATATTAGATTAGATTTTTATAAATTATAAATATTAATATTTAGTTTAATATTTAATATAAACATAAATTGAACTCTAGATACATATCCCAAACATAATAACAGATGACGATATATAACATCATCACTTTAAACACAATAGAAATTACAAAACATTTGACGATCACAGAACGAAACACGATTTAGAACAGAGCGTTACTTGAATACTAAATCCAAATCAATATGAACTCCATTCAAAATTTATTTTATCTCTCAATCAAGAAGGTACATAATTTTCTCCTTTTTTATATAATAGTTTTGCGTATTAAGGTTTAAAGTTACAATTGTCACTCAAATCAAGAGTCCTAATTGTTATCAAAAAATATAAAAACAATTCTAATTGTTATCAAATTATTATAGGACATGTGATTGAAAATAAACCTATGCGTGTTATGGGTCTGCATCATGATCAAATACATATACTTGAATGTTAAGTAGTATGTTTATATTTTAATTCCTAAATATTTTTCATAATAATATCACATTATGAGTACACATGGTTTCAAAATATTCTATAATATGTCTAGGATAATAATGACAGTGACGAACATATGATTATTGTACTCCAACTTGCAAAATATAACACTTAAAACCGTATTTTTACAAAATTATAATTTGTAACTTAAATATATGAAGATTTAATATTGATAATATCGTAAATTCCGTATCCAGTGTTGGACACGGGTCTAAAATCTAGTATGTAAAACTACACTCAATAACACTACTGTAAATTACATTTTTTGTAAAGTAAGATCGACTTACCTAGCTAAAGGTATTAATATAATATACTTATAATTTTTGAAGGTGGCTTAAACCACACACGTTCGAAAAACGACATACTGTATTTTCAATGCATACGCAATTTGTAATTCGGCAAGGTCCACATCATTTAGTTTATAACTAAGAAATTATATATTAACAATTTACAAAGTTAATGTCGTCTATCCAAAATTTAGTTTGTACCTATTGTTTAAGGGCAATATAATGGATTAGAATTTAGGCTAGCTAGGTGACTAGCAACGGTCTGCTGACCTATTAGAGAATAAGAAAAATAATATTCTACGAAAAATATATATTTTGTAACAGACTAATTTACGTCGCAATTTTCACCAATTGCGACGAATTTGTTACATATTTTGGGATGCCGATTGATCATAAATTGATCTATAGCAAATGATCTCTTTTGAATATTGTACACAACTTTTAACTTTAATTATCTAATGCAACTAGCTAGTAGCTACTATGGTACGTTATTTTCAGAATATACAGTAATTATGTGGAAAGCAAGGATCTGATCACGATATCATGTCGAGGTGTTAATCACTACATATATATGACGTTTTGTAGTTATATAAACAGGAACTACAACGAAGTTTATTTATGTGAAATGGATGGAGTACACGTATCATGAAGAAGACATGCAACATGTGCCCAAAATTATTTATTATTAGTCTTTTTGTCCGAATTATGTCTACTACTACATTTATATCATTTCCTATAGATGTATGTGGATATTATCCTTGGATATTTTGTTATTCATTTTATCATCTTTAAAATTTGGTTAATTCGATAGCTAGAATGAGACTATAATCAATGAATGTGGAATTAGCTTTTGTTAATTCGATACAAAGCGCCCTACCACACTATATATCACATATAAGATCGAAAGAGATGTATTTAAGATTATCTCACATACCAAATTCTCTGTAATTAAGATTATCCATATCAATAAACCTAAGCTTTCTTCATTTGATTCAAACAAGTTCTATAATGTTGTTATTTTTTTAGCTAAGATAAGTGGTAAAAAGAAAAAAAAAGACAACAAAAGTAATTAGGATCAAATTAGAGACAAAGTTGTTAAAATAGTAATGAGTGTAAAATGTAAACGAAATATAAAAAAATGTAAAGAAAAGGAATAAAAACATAAGGAGGGGCTAAAGGGGACTTTACAAAACCTGGTGATGAAAAAATAAAGAGAAATGAGTGGTAGCTTTGCTTCAATAGTTGAAGTATTCGATAATGATAATGTATTTGTATTTTGTAGGGATCAGGTATGGTTTATATAGTTTTCATATATTACAAAACAGGATGCAAATAAACATATATAACTTGATGGAGAGACGGTATTAAGAAAATTTAAAAAGATGACAGAATTAATAAATTCTACGGAAAAAGATCGAACAAGTAGGGTTCATATAATCATAGTTATAAACCCATATGAATTTTTAAAAAATACAAGTCAAAATTTAAAATTTTGCCTTGATGTTTGAACCATGAGGCATGTATTACTGTATTAGCTATGTAATTATGGTTGTTATTCATGATTTTGTTGAGCCGTATATAAGAGATTAATAGATAAATGTAGTGTGCTATTCTAGCATAAGCAGTTTAACAACATGATGGTTGAAAGTTATTTTTAAGCAAGTATTATGTTTATGTCCAACATTTGTTGCATGTTTGTATAGTTCTAAAAACCATGAATACAAAAATCTTTCCGATATAAAATTCAAAACTGTTGTTGTTGTGGTCAAAACATTCTACTTAAGCTAAATTGCAATCCAACTGGTGGCTCAAAATGATGGAATTAATCGTGTTGGTGTGGTCCTCACTTAATAGTACTAATTTCATGTTTTGCATAGGTCAGATAATTGTATTTTGTGGAAGAGAAATTAAAAGGTATCATTGGGGAATCTCAATATATCTTTGTGTCAACTTCTTGTTTTCTACTACAATTTGGGAGATAGTTTTAAACCACTCAATAATTTCCTTGATAATGGTCTCTATTGTGTATTCCTTTTGAATTTACATGTTTAATTGTTTATTAACTTCAAAAGAGGACAGCCAACTCACTAGGTTCGATTACATTGAAAATAAGATGTTTGCGGTTAAGGCTTTGAGTTGATTTGTTTTCTATTGTCGTTGGTATTACTTGTCATTCTTTGTATTTTTTATTTATTTAATATTTAACTTCTATCCGTGATAAATAGTAACTTGCTAGTCGGTCACTCCTATTAATACGAGTAATATTTATGTTGTTCCAAAAAAAAAAAAAAGGTTAAAAATAAAATATTCTTTCATTTGCATTTGTTTTATGGTCAAGATGTTTAGAACTATAGTATATCGCAGTATTTTTGGTTTAACAATATACTAGATTTTAGACCCGTGTCCAATACTGGACACGGGATTACGATATTATCAATATTAAATCTTCATACATTTAATTAATAAAAGTTTATAATTTTGAAGATATACGGTTCTAGGTGTTATACTTTGAAAGTTGTAATACAATAATAACAGGTTCATCACTGTCATTATTAGCTGAGATATATTGATGAAATTGTTTGTCGTAGTCATTTCACAAGACTTATGCTACAATAATTTCCCTATTATAGAACTATTTGAAACCAGTTTTACTCATAAGGTGATATTATTATGAAAGATAATTAAGAATTAAAGTATAAATATGTTTGTGATCTTGTACTTGACATTCAAGTATATGTATTTCATCATGATGCAAGTCGTAACACGAATAGGTTTATTTTCAATAACATGTCTTATGATAATTAGATATGATAATTAGATGTCAATTAAGATTGTTTTCATATTCTTTGATAACAATTAGGATTTTGAATTTAAGATACAAATTAAGATTTTTATAATGTCTATCATTATGATACGTTCGTTTTGTTGTTCGTAAATAAGTGACTTCAATGTATTATAGTTATTAGTTGGAGTCCATCTCTAGCTATATTAGTTTTAGTACGTTTATTATTATTTTGTTAGATTTTTAATAAAGATTTTTAACTAATATTATTATAAAAAGGTTTAAATTGTAAATATGAAGATGACATCATCAAATCTTAATTTTTTCAAATTATATTCGAGCTAGGTATGATAATTTGTCGTGTTGGTGTATATATGGATTGTTTCATGAATTAAGTTGATACAAAATGTCTTTAAGACATCGACTTGGATTCCAATTCAGATGAGTCTCACCAACACGACTCGAGGGTGTTGTCAGCATAGTTGTCGACTCGTAAATCTCGACTTGATTCGAAATCTGATTTTTCGACTCGTGACTCGAATTGTAAGAGTCAGATATTTGAAAATACAGTATTTTTTATAATATGTGCAAGTATATATGCTAAAAATAAAAGATACTATTATAATCAAATCAAATTTAAAAGCATATAATAGAGTTATGTTTAAAAAAAAATTTAAAAATAAAAAAAAATTTAAAAATTATCTTGTGACTCGTGACTCGGAACATGACTCGGACCGATTCACACCATAAAACACGAGTCATGTTACGAGTCTAGAGTAAAACGAGTTATCCCATCGAGTCGCCTTTGTTTACCTTTTGTTTTGACTTGACTCGTCGCGACTCGTGACTCGTACGAGTTTGAAAACTACCAGTATTTCAGTCGTCTTTGAATAATAAAAAAATATAAATTGAATTAGCTCAAATAAATATCTGGTTATAAAAAGTGGTTGAACATAAAAGGATAAGGCAGTGGACTTGCCAGTCCATTGTAAAAGTTGCTTTTAGAGTTTTAGCCTTTTAGGTACTTCAATTATAAAAAGTTCAGAAGTAGAGGACACCCAACTCACTAGGTTCGATTATATTGAATACAGTCAAGTACTCAAGTAGCTATCAGATATCCTTAATTCATTTAAATTTGTTCTATGCTCAAAGTATTTAAGAATATGTTATCTCGAAGCGTTTTGGGTCTAAATTCGAGGTTTTCATTCGTAACGTGTTAGTGTATGTGTAAATTAATGCGCGCGTTTCATGAATTAAATTGTACAATACATACCATCAAAAAGTACGTTCTATTGGTAAAACAAAAGCAACTAAGTTTGAGTTTCTTTTGCAGTTAGCAGAGATTGATAAAGAGAAATTAAAAATGTTAATTAGCTTGTTTAATTTATCTATATTTATTTATTGTGCTTGTATTCTAAAACAGTTTTGCCATCTATTTATTCACATTAAAACTTCTAAAGTATGAAATATGATGAATCCAAAAAAGGAAAGCGGGTGCAAAGTTTGAAAATTTGAAAGTCGGATGAAGTCATCTATAATATAACTAAAAGAGGGGGTTGGGGTACACTTGACACTCCTAATCCACTTCCTTGAGTCTAATCCCCCCTCCTTATTAATCCTCTAATTTTTTTTTAATATTAAGCTAAATTAATTTACACTTTTTGGTTTTCCATCACCAATTTACACTTTAAGCCCAATCTAAAACAATTAATTTACACTTTTTAGTTTCTCATCACCAATTTACACTTTAACCCAATTTAAAATAATTAACTTACACTTTTTGATTTTTCCATTACCAATTTACACTTTAACCTAATTTATATTTAATTATACTTTTATATATATAGTTTACACTTTTAAAATATAAGAAACTGTAAATTTTTTATTTAACTAAAGTTGAAAAAAAGGGGTAAACTGAAATCAATATTTATATGGAGTTAATTTTCGTATGTTTCTTCGTTGGGCGGATAATTTTTGGAGTATTTTGACCGATGGAATATATATTCAGCTAGCAAATTTTCAAGTTGATTTCGGTATATCTATTTAATATATTTGAAATCCAATTGTTTAACTTTGATTAATATATTTTGAGATTACCCGTCTATTGAACGGGCCTGACCACTAGTTATATACATATCTAATGATGATAATGTAGTGTTGATCAATAAGAAATTAAGGATTATTGTACCGGTTGAATGATAATCATTAAGATGATTATATTCATATCTATATTTATATTACTCTATAAAGCAAACTACTCTTTTTTTATATAATTAAAATTTTGAAATTACCATATTACCTTTTTTTTTTATTTATTAATTTAAACATATTCACTTATTTACCTATAATAGTCTTAGTAAATTAAATTACAACAAAGATCCTCTAACCCTTAGGGAACCATATTAGCCCCTTTTACATTATATAATTTACATTTACCACCACGCCACCACCGTCACTGACACACATCGCCGTTGTCGGACAGCTTCGTCGCTACCACCGTCACCGCCACATCGCGTAGACATCCGTCTAGTTATTATATAAATGATGGAGTGTATTGTTTTTATGTTTAGTACGTTGATCGTAGTTTATCTTATGATATGTGTTTTATGCTATTTCGTTTTTTACAAATTTGTTCTTATTTCACTTTTTATTTTTATTTCTTGTATAAACCCTAAACCTTAAACCAAAATTACCTCAGCTAATAAATCCAAAAATTTAAAGATTTTATAGTTACAACACCTTCTTATTGTTTTTTTTTTTCCCGAACGGCGGATTTAATATTAAAAAAACAAGACCAACTAACAAGGTACTAGTGGTCAAGATAGAAAGATACAGAACTAGAATATAGAAAAATACATCTAGACTCATCCCAAAACTTAAGCTCCTAGGGAAACACGGGATCAATTACAAGCAACTTAATATACAAGCAAAACAACTCAAAGAAATAGACCTAGTATCACTATAAGACTAGCGCTGGGTTTTTAAGCCACTCATCCCAACCAATGATGATCTTCGATTGTTTATTTCGAAACCAAAGATAAGACAAGTTAATAATGGAGTCAACCAAAATGTTTACCCTTTTCTTAGAAGGGTAGAAAATAACGTGATTGTGAAACTTCCATAGCTACCATCAACTTGTAAAAATGATTGTTAGTACCATGTCCTTAATCACCTTTTTTCTAGTCATGTTATCCATATTTATGAGGAGGTCGACAGGTTCAAGGTGAGTAGGGAAGTCCATTTCCAGCCACTTACAAATGGATTTCTAAACCTGTTTAGCAATGTAACAATCCGACATGACATGAAATGAAAGGTAGTTTCGATGCCATTGCCACAGCTAGCTTGGACAAACCAGTGAATTATGAGAAACTCCCCTAAACCAAAGATTGAATCGTGTAAGAATACGATCCTTAATCACTCTCCACACATGAATATTAACTTTTTTTTTGGACAACTTTATTCCAACTAGTGGCTAGATAGTGTGAAGGTAAAGATATATTATCAATGTGAGACTGTAGCCCTTTGACATCAAAATCAGACATGCCCTCAAGATACCATAGCTATTAATCCAAAGCAGTTGTTATAGTCACATGCTTAATGTTTTCATCATCAAGTTGGGACAACTGCACTTCTTCAGTTCACTTCTAATGTTTCGACGCCAACTCCATTGAGTATTTAGCCCATTCCATCGATCACCGACTTTTTGACTTTTTGATGTGTCTCTAAAGCATAGAGTCGCGGATATTGAGACGCAAGGGGGGAATCATTAAACCAGATATCATGCCAAAACAACATGTCCTTGCCATTGTCAATTTTTCTTTTTATTGTAGTCATTGGAATTATACCTGCGATATGTAACTCATGAACAAGTTTCAATATCAAATGCCACGTGCCTATAACTCCACTCGTGACATATCCATTCCAGACTTGCAAATATCAGATGTTTTGGATATAAGTTTGTAAGAACTTTCCCCCAAATGCATGTGGGCAATTTAGAAATCTCCATTTCCATTTATACATAAGAGCCAAGCTGAATGCTTTTAATGCTCCCAAAAACAAGGCCACCATTCTTTTTGCTAGCAAGAACCAAGTCCCATTTAACCCAATGCATCTTTGACTCCTCGGCATCTTCTCCCCAAAAAAATTTAGCACGCATTCCTTCCAAGATATTACATACTACAATTGGCATACGAGACAGGGACATATAATGAGTAGGAAGTGACCCAAGAACATAAGTGATTAACACGGAACAGAAGATATTACATTTTTAGACTAAGAGGAGTGGTGTCGGGGGAAGGAGGGGGCGACTTGTGCCATGTGGCATGGGGGATAAAAAGAGTTGCCCCTCAAAAAAGGTGGAAATGGCATGTGGCATGTGGTAATGATTGATTTAATTTTATTTTTGATTTTTTTGTAAACTTTGTTATAATAAAAAGGAAATACATATATATTTTAAACACAAACAAATTTATTAAACATAATTAAAATTACTACTAGTTAATCATAAAAATAACAAAATTCTTAAAATAACAAAGTTCGAAAAATAAAAAAGTTCATAAAAATAACAAAGTTATTAAATATAAAAACTAATCAAGACAAATATTTTTCACGAAGCGCTTGTTTTTTGCGTTCCATAATTAAGCATAATAAAATGAACATATATAGATTAGACATAATTAAACATAATAAAATGAAATGTACATATATATATTAGACATAATAAAACATAATAAAATGAAATGTACATATATATATATACATATATATACTAGACATAATAAAACATAATAAAATGAAATGTACATATATATATTAGACATAATAAAACATAATAAAATGAAATCTACATATATATATATACATATATATACTAGACATAATAAAACATAATAAAATGAAATGTACATATATATATACATATATATATTAGACATAATAAAACATAATAAAATGAAATGTACATACATATATATATATATATATTAAACATAATTAGACTTAATAAAAAGTAAAATATATACCGAATTTTGCCCCAAATTGATGAATACGAAAATGGCTTGCGATAAGTTCCTTCATACTCTTCGTTGGCCTTTCTAACACGATCTAAATCGTTTTCCCCACTTGCATGACCGATTCGAGTATAGATTTGGTTGAAGTTTTAAATAATTGGTCGTATCTTCCTCCATTTTGCACTCACAACTTTGGGGTCACGGTAATCTATTGGCTTTTCTTCTAATGTCGCCAAAGCCTCGGTTATTCGTGACCAATATACCCCTTTTTTTTGATAATTTGCTACAACAAAAAACAAAACACAAATAATATTTCAAATAAAAAAAACTATTTTTTTAATTAAAATACTCGGCTGTTTTTTTTTAAAATAAAAAACTGTTTTATATAATAAAAAAACTCGGCTTTTTTTTATAAAAAAAACTGTTTTTTTTAATATAAAAATCTGTTTTTTTTATAAAAAAAAGTCGCCTGTTTTTTAAAAAATAAAAATAAAAACTGTTTCTCTTTTTAAAAAAATCCGAAATATATTTAAAAAAATAAAACTAAAACATTTTTTTATTTTATAAAAAAAAAACGAAATAGATTAAAAAAAAAACGGAACAAATTTAAAAAAAAAAAAGAAAAAACCGAAACAGTTTTTTTTTTATTTTTAAAATGGGCATATTTATATATAAAAAAAATAGTATGCGTAAAAAGAAAAATACCACATTCCGGGTCTTCGGTCACCGATAGCCAAGCCGTAGCTAAATTGATTTCTTTCGACGGTAACCACGTTTGTATGACATTTCTTGGTCGTGGTTCGTCTTCGCCGGCCACTTTTTTCCTATGCCGCCTTGGTTTTGATGGTTGAGGGGGTGGTTGTGTCTCTTGAACAACATCATCATCTTGAAAATCTAGGGGTGGAGTCTCAACTAGCTTTTGACGATCAAAAAATGAACCGGGAGTGTTTTGTTGGCTAGACGACCCACCAAAAGTTTCATGTTGGCTCGAACCACCCATACCCATACCCGGACCCATACCCATACCCATACCCGGACCCATACCCATAAGCAGTGCCGGCTCAAGCATTTTGGTGGCCTTAAACGAGGTCAATTTTGGGGGCCTAGTTTCTTAGCATACAAAGTAAACGGAAAAAAAAAACCGTACCTGCAGACTGCTGGGCTGCTGGTTGCTGGGTTGGGCTACTGGTCTGTTGAGCTGATGGGTTACTGTTTGCTGGGCTGCAGAGTTACTTGCTGGGCTGCAAAAGCTACTGGGCTGGGCTGCTGTTTTGTTGATGTTGCTGTCCTAGAGGCTGCAATCTTCCTGTTTTGTTGATGATGCTGTTTTGTTAAGGCTGCTGTCATTTTACAAAAATCACAGATTCACAAAATAAAAAGCTGGAATTAAATAGGAATAAATCAGAAAATCCGGATTCACGCATTCATTAACTGATTAACATGAAAAATAAAAAAAGCACAAAAGGTTAAAGAGGAACCTGGTGGTGCCGTTGTGCTACACTGCTGCTGCGTTGGTGGACTAGTGCCGTGGTGGCGCCGAGCCGCCGCTGGTTCACCGTGAAGTCAAGAACAGAATAATTTAATGACAAATTTTGGTGAATATTAAAGTCTCTCCTTTTAATCACTTGTTCATGCTTATAATCTACACTAAAACAGAATTTTATAGCATAATTAGTAAGAATATCAGTGAATAATTTTTGAAGAACTAGAAAATTAGTAAGCTTACCCATATTTATAGTCAAATTGGGAGGCCCTTCGATTTCTCCATAATCATACGAAAGGAACGGTAACATCATAAATTTGAGAGAGAAAATCTATTCAATTTTCAAGAATTTAGGGTTTGAGGGAATGGGGGGCGTGACTACTCGTGACTGATGTCTGATGTTATGTTTCTTTTTTTTTTTTAATTAGCCGATAGAAATATAATTAGTATATATGGAAATGGATAAATTTGGGGGCCTATGGAAAATGGAGGCCTCAAGCACTTGCTTGACCCAACAATATGTTTAGGTCGGCCCTGCCCATAAGAGAACCCATACCCATACCCATACCCATTTGTTGATTAGTAGATATATGTTGAATCAATTGGAAAATTTGTGGGTTATTGAGTAAATTAGGGTCGTTTAACATATCGGGTTTTGTTGATTTGAGTTATTTGGACGTTGACTACGATTACCCGGGGTAAAAGGGCTGTTGTTGATGTTGTTGTTTGGAAACATTTTTGGTTAAAGATGAAGAAGATGAAAGTAAAAAAGGAAGAAGAAAGAGATATGTGTGTGTGAATTGTAAAAGGGAAATGGAATGGAAAGGATTTGTTTTAAAAAAAAGGGGAAATTTTTTTTTTTTTTTTTTTATCTTGGTCAAACTAGCCGGTAGGCATTTACTCCACCTCGGTCAACGTGATGGTCAAAGGAAGAAAGGGCGAGAGGGAGAAGTCGGGCGAATGGGTGGTCGGTTGACGGGGGTGGTGTGGGGGGCGACGGTCGGCGAGGGAGGGCGAGGGTCGGGGGTTTCAAGGTCCACTCCGCTCAGTCTTATTGTTTTGCTTCCAAATTTAAAGTAAAGACTCATTTTACATATGAGATTTCTGACCCATTAGTCTCATTGGGTGTCGATACAAAATCATTCCCAAAGTTCTTGTCGTAGACTTGCAAAAGTCATTGGTTCGGTATAGTAACTGAAATCCAAATGAAAGAGATCGACAAATTATTGATGACCCTCTCATTGTAGATGAACTAATAACGTGGAGAAAGAAGAAAAAGAAAGAACAAAACACATGTTCTTTTAGGTGGAATTTTGAAAAAGCTTTTGATTATTCGATTCATTTAATTGGGACTTTCAATATATGGGTACTAGGTCAGTTGCTAATGCTCGTATTTTACTAATTTATCGAGGATGCTTAATTGCTTTCATTTGGTAATTTCTGATTTGTGTTTGATGTTTTTATTGCAGAACTTTTATAAGTTAATACTTGATAAATTAATAACTCGATAAAATTAATAATTTGTCAAGTCTCAACAGAAGAAAAATGTTGTAAATTTACACTCGATAAATTAATAACTCGATCATGGTTTAACATAATATCTTGGTCCTAACACTATTAATTCATAAAGGTTTTAAAACAAAACAACACTTCGTGACGACATTAAGCTTCTCCCCGATCCATTACAATTTCGAGTAACAAGTGTAAATATTCTCCAATATTTCCCCTGACACCTTGCTAGATATTTAATTGATAGAGTAAATTTCATGTTATTACCAAAAAATAAAATAAAAAATCTATATCATGTGTCACATAGCGTCGTCTATACAAGTTGTCATGTGTATAGACTAAAAATGTATACAAAGTTAATATACAGTTAAAAATTTGAATAAACAATATAAAAATCATTTAGTATTGTTATTTTAGGTCAATATATACGAACAATAATTATGTACTCTCGTAAAGTCATAATTGTTGTTGGTACTATATATACGTATGTAGCTAGGGAAATACACGTATGTAGCGTAGTATTCCATCGATCTGTATGTATTTAAAATACATATATACTTACGTATTAAAATACATATATGTATATAAAATACGTGTATGTATTTAAAATACACATATTGTTGGTCTAAAAAATATATATACTTACGTATTAGATTTAGATTTATATGAATGTTATATATGCCCTACCAAATATATATAAGTATAATATCCAAATTAATTATATGCATAGAATAAATAAATTGTTAACTTATATAGATGACATGTATACTCCTTATATAGATGACATGTATACTCCTTTCAATCTTATCCATTGCATGTTCATAGATATCTTAAAGCTTCTCTACTTTGTATGCCACCATGCAAATCTTATCGATGTACTATATTTTACAAAAATGGTGTGTAGAGACTAGCATACAAGTATTCCAGGAAATATAAAGATATAAAGAAGGGTTTTAGGTATAATAAAACAACTATTAAAGTAAAACAAATAAAACAATAGGTTTTTCTTCAGTGATAATCACCGTGCATCATGAAAATCATCATACATCAATTGCTTCGTGAATCTTCGTGCATCAATTTAACCATGATCTAAAGGTCAAGATCTTGTCTTATTTGTTTTACCATAATACTTGTTTTACAATATCTAACCCCTATAAAGAAGTATGAAAAATTAAAATATCATCAATTCAATTCAAACGTTATTTAACTGTTGCTAGAAGTCTGGAATAGTATAATTTGAGCATAAACACTGTCACAAAAATATCCAAGCGGTTTTGAGAAAATGATCCGTACTGCATTATTTTACTTATTATAAGTATTGACATATTAAATAAAAATTTATAAATTAAACTTCTAAATTTGATAAAAATACATAATCCCCTTAAATTTTACATAATTCACCCTTAAAATACACATGCTTTACCTAAGATACATACTACATATTTTACTGAAGCTTTCCTCATAGTTTTAATCTCTAAGGGAGAAAATCCGATCACACTCGCAAAACGTGAATAATTTGTCAACTTTTTATAGGGGGTTGGCATTGTATGGATGGTGGGCGAGTGGTGAGTGATGACCACTTGTAGAACACCGCCACCATCACTCTTTCACGCATTGAGTGGTGAGTTTGAGTTGTTCTACTGGTCACTCCAACCACTCGTGGTTTCTTCTTCTTCTCTTTCTTTACTTTTGTCTTTTAATTTGTGTCTTTTCTTGTAAGGAATAGTGTGGTGTGAGTGATGAGTAAGTGGTGGGTTGCTAACAAAATTTGGGTGAGTGATAAAGTTTTGGTGATATAAAAAGATTGGTTGGAGATGAATGTTGAATAAAGGGTTGAGAGGTGGTCAATACCCTTATAACACTTATAATGGTTTTGGTCGATTAACTTAAATATAGATTAGAATTTTGGTGGATGATCAAATGAATATTTTTCTTTTAAAAGAAAAATAATTTTAATGTTTTCCTCTTTGTTTTCACATTTATAAGGCTTATTAGTTATTATCTCATTTGAAATATTTTCCACGAACAAGACGATGGGATAAATTTTTTTTTTTTTACAACGAATTAGTAGTTAACATGCGAACCGTAGTGACATATATTGTGCATTATGCAAAACCCGAACCACAAATGTCTAAGATGAAACTCGGGACTATCAAAAAAAGCAAGTCCAAAGTCTTAATGGGAAGTTGGCTGACTCAGCAAGATTTTTGTCCAAGTCTGCTGAAAGATCTTTACCTTTCTTTAGAACACTAAAGGGATGCTTAAGAAAGCAAGACTTCTCTTGGTCAGCAGAAGCAGAAGAAACATTGAAAGACATGAAGAAATTCCTTGTTCATCTCCCGACTCTCACGGCTCCGATCGCAGGTGAAACACTTACTCTATATCGTGCCGGTTCTAAAGAATGTGTTAGTGCAGTATTACTTGCAGAGAGAAGCATTGACCAAATACCAATATACTTTGTAAGCAAAGCCTTAAAAGACCCCGAAATAAATTATCCATATTTGGAAAAGTTGGCTCTTGCCTTAGTCGTGGCCAGACGCCTAAGGCAATACTTTCAAGGTGACCTGATTTGGGTTCCGACCGACAAACCAATAAGGCAAGTGCTGGCCAAACCTGAGTATCTGGTCGATTAGCTAAGTGGGCTATCGAGCTGGGTGAACATGAAATAAGCTTTCACCGAAGAACATCTATAAAAGGTCAAATCTTCGCCGACTTCTTGGCTGACTTCTTGGCAAAAATTGACTCCTTAGATGTTTTAGGAAAGGAAATCCAAGAACCACACCAAGAAGAAAGCCCAAAGTGAACACTCTTCACAGATGGAGCATCTAATCAAGAAGGATTAGATGCAGGTCTCATTTTAATTGATCCCCAAAAAAGAGAATATACTTATGCCTTGAGATTCAACTTCCTAGCACCTCCAACAATGAGGCAGAGTATGAAGCTCTCCTCGCTGTTCTGAGAATGGCAAAACAGATGGGAGTAAAGAAGATACAAGTATTTGTAGACTCTCAGTTAGTGGCAAACCAGATCAATGGGACATTTGAAGCTAACCAAGCGTAAATGCAACTCTACCTAGAAGAAACAAAGAAGCTTATAAGAGAGTTTGAGTCCTTTGACATAGAGCAAGTTCGAAGAAACCAAAGCAGATGCTTTAAGTAAGTTAGCTTCCTTACTGGGAAGGACCATACATGGTTAGCCAAGCAAATGGAAATGGTTCATACATACTTACTGAGCTTGATGGGTACTCAGTGCCTAGAACATGGAATGGGACGAAGTTGAAAAAATGTTATGTTTAAACAAAGTGATTTAATGGCAATTTAATTTTATGGTCTGATCTATGGATCCCATTTGTTTGTACTTTGATCAATGAATCATATCTCTTTATATTTCAATCAAAAGAATCCTTCTATATTATATGCATTTGGTTTATCAATGAAAATGATTCTCATTTATGGTCTGATCTAAGTATCCCATATATTATTATAACTTTTATGTTACTTACATTGCTTGAAACAAGTTACCTTCTTTTAAAAAAAATTATAAAGTTTTATATAAACCTTTGCAAATTACACTCACAAGTTGAGAACAAAGTCTCGAACATGGAGTCGAGCATGGGAAATGAAAAATGCTAACTAAATAATTCCCAAAGTCCCAAGGTATACCCTTAGATGTAATTATCTTGTAAGATGTAAAAAGCCCAAGAACAACATAATTTTTTAAGGCTGAACACTTACATAATTTTTCGTCTTTTTATCTATAGGATAAAAGGCAAACACTTCCTATTGGGAAGCGATACTCGCGAGTAACAAATATACAATAAAGGTTAAAACAACCAAACGACATACATAGTTTTTCCAACACACATCTTTAAATAAGAAACGATACGAGACAAGGCAAACATGCCAATACAAATGAAAAATCTATACCATATTATAAAACAGATTCCCTATCTAACATTTTAAGTTTCAACATTTACTTCCGCAAAATGCTCATTCTATCAATTCTATATATACCAAACACCTTTTCACTCTCCTCAAATCTCAACTAATCTTTTTTCTCTCTCCCCCATAAATCATTTATTCCTCCAATTCATTCAAAATCTTTTATCTCACAAACCGTACATCGATAAATTATAAAAATTATATGGGTGTTCTTAAAATTTCATGCTCTTTCATTAGAGATGTCATTCGATATATTTTCGACGAATTTTTAAATTCGAGGGCGAAACCCTTACCGTTAAGGCATTTGGCTATCACACTTTATGACCTATCACCCCTACCATCTCACCGCCGCAACGCGCAGGTACTTACTCTCGTAAGTACAAATACATAGTCTCTAAACGAAAATACCAACTAGTCTTACAAAATATAAAGTCTAAAAAAATACATGACAAATATGATTGAGTGGGCTAACCTAAGTCAGCGAAAGCATCCTCAATAACTGCTGAAGTATCTGGGACATCGTGAGCTGCCGAGGTCGAGGCAAAAGTAGCTGAGACAACAGAAGCTCGAGAAGTAGATGCGAGAAGAGAACCTGGAGGAGGAACTGGATGAGGAACATCTGACTTAAATGCAGCACGATAAGCTTCTGGGGTCTCGGAAACACGAATGAGCTTAGATAGGTCTGCAACAGAAACCTTAGGCGTGCTAAGTAGAGACGCAACCTCGTCCAATACAGGAAACTTATGCTCAATCTAGAATTTACCAATGTTGTCCATCACCGTGCGAGCCTCAGATGCACTGCCTTTATAAAAAACCAACTTCTTGTAAGCACCATCCCAATGGCCAAAATTAATGGCAGCACGCAGGAAGGGGGCAAAAGTCTCCCTCACGTTTGGATGACCAAGTAGATCCTTAAAAAACTGAGGAAAGGAAGTCAATAAAGATCTCATGCGCTCAATGTCACTAGCCTGGACCTCCAACTTAGAGTGGGAAGCAACACTCCTAGCACTCCCCGATGAATCCATGGTCGGCTCGGATTCCTCTTCTTGTTATGGGGGCTGTTGAGAGGCCATTGTAGGCTCCGATTCTTCATCCTCTTGTCGCCTCCTTTCATTTTCCACTACTCAGTCCACAAATCCGTACAAGTTCTTTGATCGAGGGGCTGATCCGGATGCTCCACCAGCATGTGACATGATGTTGCTACATAAGTTACATAAAGTGTGAGATGACGACTCGATCCGATACTTAGACGACCATTCACGACCGACTTGACCATTGACTACCCACGCGACAATTTGCGGACAGCAAGACGACTTAACGGACGGCATGACGACCTTATCCGTTCGACGACCAACCAACCAACTGGACCGACGACTCACAAACTTGACGAGCGAACCATAACATGACGATCCACAACCAACGTAAGCAACGATAACCAGCACAACTACCAACGACCAAACTTGACTTCCAACGAACAATATAACCATTTATAACCAACATAACAACTATCAACCGACTTGTGCATAATTCTCATATATTATATCTATATGGACAAGGTAATACTAGCCAAGTGGGGGTATTAACTAAGGGTTCTAATAAGTAATGCAAATATTGGATTTGGTTATACGTCTTTTGCACCAAGAATCGTTTTAAAGCTTATTTTCAAAAGACTTATTTTTGAACATTTCTTAGACAATTAATTTGAGCATTCCATGTTACATGCTTAGTTAGTCGTAGTTGGCCAAGCTACGCTTAACTAAGACAAGAACACTTTATGATCGAATTGATTCTTTAAGAAATATTCGACTCGTTTTGGAAATAAGTAGGTTATAGTAAAATTTATCTATAACCTTGGCTCTGGTACCATTTTTCTGTAACACCCAACTAAGGCAGAATCACGAGGTGCCACAGAACGATATGGTACAAAAGATTTAAATATAAAACATCAACATAAAGTTTCAAATACCATTTAAACCCAAAAGATTACAAGTTCAAGTTGACGTTTAATAACCATTATATAACCCGTATCCATAATCAAAAGATCAAATGTTTGCATTACAAACCGTCAAGCAAATAGTCAACAAACATCCAAAAGAGGGGTCAAGCAACAACCTTACTGCTCTAAACCTGAAAAGCATGACGAAAAAGTGTCAACTACGAGAGTTGAGTGAGTTAATAGATTTATGTTACAAACACGTATCCATTCAATCCAATTTAAGAAGTAATAAGTCATAAGGTTTCCAAGAATTTCATCATAGTATTCATACCCAAACCGTATGTTCAAACCATAATATACATCCATAAATAATATCAATAATATTTAGCCAAATACATAATTTGATGAGTTTGTGCTTGAGACACTACTAAGACCGGTTATGTCCCAAATGAAATATTAATGAGAAGCACGTGTTGTCAATCACGTGCAATAACAACAACAACAACAACAACAACAACAACAATAGTAATGTGAAAAGTCGCGATACGTATCCCTGTCATATCACACCTGCTGCAATTTTGGTCCAAAAGTAGCGTGCCGTTAGAATTCAGCCGTTAATGCCCCCATGTGCTTGTCACATGGGGGTAGTTTCATCCATTTATTGCTCATAGGACCATTTCTGCAAATATATATATATATATATATGTATTTCTTTTGTATACGAGTATATCTATGAGTCTATGATCATCATCAACAAATGCCATCAGATTAAATCAAAAACATCAATCACACTTACATTTATCATCAAAATTAACTCACAAAATCATCCAAACTCCAAAAACCAAAAAATCAAATCTCAAAAAAATAATACAATGATTTTAGCAATAAGAATTAAGCTCTAAACAAACCGGATGGAAGGTGTACTATGTGTTTTTTCTCACAATTTGGGCGATTTTCTCGCCTAGGGATCTGTGCCTCTTTGTCTTGCAAAATCCATCATAATCAATCAAAACACAATCAAAATAAACAATCTAATCTCATTCTCTTGTTCCTTTTTCAATTCCGATCCAAACCATGCCTAAAAAACCTAATCAAAATCGTGGAAAAAGTGCAAATAAATCTAAAATTGTGGAAATAGTAAAATCTGAGATCTAATTCCTCCAATTCTGAGTCATTTGTTGCAGATTCATTTGAATCTAATGTTGTTGCTACGCTATTTCCTTCAAAAACGGTGGAAACCCCTAAAATCACCAGACAACCGCCGCTCGTCGCTGCTGGGGTGGCTGCCGGTCACTGGGGGAGGCCATGGCAGCGAATGTCGATGGTGATGGGATTAGTTTGATTAATTCTGACTGGAGAAATGATCTGGGGGCTGGGGGATCGACCAAAAACCCTAAAAATTCGGAAAACCCTTGCCGCCCCATATTTTTTTCCCCCACCACCTACGGCTGCCGCTGCTACTGTTAAGATTCCGGTCAGCCACCAGGAGGCTCCTGGTGGTGCGACTGATGGATCCCAAGTGGCTACTGGTTCGGTTAGTGTTGGGTCTTTGGGTTCAAACTTGAATGAAACACAAACCGAAAACACTTCTTTTTCGTAGACTCATAGATATACTTGTATACAAATTATTATTTTTTTTACAGAAATGGTCCTATGAGCAATAAATTGACGAAACTACCCCCATGTGACAACCACATGGGGGCATTAACGGCTGAACTCTGATGGCACGTTACTTTTGGACCAATATTGCAACATGTGTGATATGACAGGGATACGTTTCGTGACTTTTCACATTTTTGTATCAAACTTGCAAAAGGTGTAATAACACATGGACCAAAAATGCAATTCGTTCTAATAATAATAATAATAATAATAATAATAATAATAATAATAATAATAATAATAATAATAATAATAATAATAATAATAATAATACTCATCGAAGGGGCGTGGCATGGGATGACCAGCCTGTAGCCGTTCTAGCTCTCGGAGTTCCAGGTATTAGGATATAGTTTCCCTTGCATCAAAGCCAAGAAGAAGAAAGGATAAAAAAGAAGAGAGGGAAGGGAGCTCAACCGGCTTATCAGAAGGCTTCATCCTCGCGTTTCATTTAAATGAATATATAGAACTAATGGAAGGAAATCTCTCTCTCCCTTTGCTACCTAGATCTTAGTATGTACGGGTATCGATAATGGAAGAGACTAGATCAAATAGGGCAATTTGTAATGCTCTCTTCCTTCCTGTCCTAAAGAAGGTAAATCTCATCGGCTGCCATTCTTCTTAGTTCTGAGGTATCTAATGCTGTACCGTTACCTAATTTGTGGGTGAGGGGACAAATCCTAGTTGCGCAACTCTCAGACTACAGGCCTCTCGAAGAGTTAATAGTATTGTATCGAGGTGGAACAGTTTGAGAGTACTCAATCTCATCATATAATATATAACACGTTGAACATATAATATAAATCCCATATCATAAACATTCTTTCAAAGTATCGTTTCATAAAAGAAAACAATTATATCTATCATGCTTTTTACCCCGAAAGTAAACACATAAAGGAGTTTGAAAGGGGACTATGACTCACTTGATTTGAGAGTGATAAGGGTTGATCCAATACGAGTCCTTCGCCTAGTTTTGTTGCTCCTCAAGCAAACCTAAACCATAAAATATATATATATATATATATATATATATATATATATATATATTCACGATGTAAGTTCGTGTGACATGAACTAGTAAGCTAGATCATGAGATGTGTACTAGTAGACTTGCCCATCTTTGATTGTTGTTTAATTATGGAGTTCAAGTGTCATATATTGCTCACAATGTTTGGTTAGAAGATACTTTGTGAAGAAAGTCATTTTCTCATTATACGTATTTACACGTTTGTTGGAATTTCAGTAACTTGGCTTTGATTGTCATGGCTTCTATTGTAAGCTTTGTGATGTGTTAAATCGAGTAATAAAATTTATAAACACGAATTACTAGAAAACTGACTACAACACACTTGCGGGAGTGGACCCGTTCGTATGCAGTATAGTAAACCGGTAAATCCGAGGTCGAATACAAGGACTTTGTAAAGCAATTGTTAAAATTAAAGTGATTCAGAAAATGGGGGTTTTGTGGCCGAATTGCCACGTTGCAAAACTTAGTAGAAAAAGTTTGTAATCTCAGAGGATTAATCGAAAAGAGAATTTTTGTTATTAAGTTTTAAACAATAATTTAAAAGGGACACCTACTTGGATCAGCTTACATGTCAATCATTGGGTCTAAACATTACTTGCATTTGTTGAACGACTCAAAAGGTAGACAAGATTAACTCCCGTTATACTTGAAACTTTAACGACACGAAATATAATTATTGTTCCCGCACTTAATTTATACTCAAAACAGTTAAGCATTAAAAACCTGAGTTGATTTTATGATTTAATCTTTTAAAATCTTTCTCCCGAACTGCTTATTCGCCTAATCAGATCCCTCTATCATAGACGTTGACACACTCAAAATGGATTTAATTGTTTAAAACCTTTATCGCTAGTTTCTCCCGAACTCCAACGACTTTAGGTTACTTATAGACCGATTAACCGTTTCATAAACCAATTGACAATGACATAAATTTCTCCCGAACTTCTAATTAGAATTATCAATCAATAAATATAAAAGATAAAAACAATATTTAAACCCAAATAAATGTGGATCTACGATTAAACATAAAAATCTTGTTCAACGATTGCAAGTAACATCAAACAACCCTATGACATGCTTAATACCCAAGCGGGTGCAAAGAGATTTAGCTACTCGTGACAAGATAAATAAAATCAACAATCATCAAATAAATAAGATCCATACTAATAATTGTATAGTAATATAATCTTGTAATTAAACAACTAAAACTAATAATAAAGATAGAAAAGAAATTTGAACGAAGTTGCGGCTCTTGCTTCTCAAAACTCAAGGGAATAATCCCCTTTTTTTTGTCTTATGGGGCTACACACTCCACGACCAACACCTCTTGCACCGTCCAATTCTCCCCAATTTGAGTTGCTCCCAAAATATATATAGTTGTGTTGATGTTCCGTTGCACGCCGACCTCACAAAAACAAAAGGCTATGACCCTTTTGGGCTTTCTTTATTTTTGGGCCTAGTATCCTCGCGAATCATGAAGTAGGCTGCCACTTTTTGTACTTCTTTTATTTATAGCTGAGTCCATCACACCAGACTTTAGTCTTTTAAAATCTTTTTCCCGAACTGCTTATTCACTTAATCAGATCCATCTATCATAGACGTTAACACACTCTGATATGTCGTATTTTATACCCATTTCCCACAATGAATATAGTGGTTTTAGCATGGTTTATAAGTCGTTTTTGTATACATTTGGTGCGTTTATGGTATTTGTTAGTGTTTCAGGCTACTGACAGGTGTTTAAGCGTAAATCTGGAGAAAACGACATTATTGAGGTGAAATAAGTGCTAACGGATGATTCCTGAAGCGTTTGGATGAAGATAGCAGAAAGTCAATGAAAGTCAAAGCTGAAAAGTGGGGAGTTGCCCCGCAATAGGAAAACAGAGAGGAATCGTTGCCCCGCAGCACCTTCAGCTTTAAATCATTGGACATCAACAAGTCAACGCGAAGCTAGACCTAGTTGCCCCGCAACTAGGTCCGAATCTTGGCAGATTTTTGGAAACTTATAAATAGCTTGCTTAATCATCCGAAAAACCTAACTTTTGCATTCCAGCCGATTTTTAGCATCTTTTCAAGGGTTTTTCATCTACAACCATTCTTTGAAGATTGCTAGAACGATTGGAGATTTATTTAGCTATTGTTTATCATTCTCAAACGATTTCAACATTCGGTACAATATGTTTTCATATATTATTGTTTGTTTTTATCTTTTATTTATGAGTAGCTAAATCCTTCAACACCCGCTTGGGTAGTAAACATGTCATAGGGTCGTTTTGAATCTTACTTGCAATCGTTGCACAAGATTTTCATGTTTAATCAAAGATCCATATTTATTTGAGTTTAAATATTGTTTTTATCTTTTATATTTATTGATTGATAATTGTAATTAGAAGTTCGGAAGAAATCTATGTCATTGTCAATTGATTTATGAAAAGGTTGATCGGTCCATAATTAACCTAAAGTCGTTGGAGTTCGGGAGAAATCAACGATAAAGATTTTAAACAATTAAATTCATTTTGAGTGTGTAAACGCTTATGATAGAGGGATCTGATTAGGCGAATAAGCAGTTCGGGAGAAAGCTTTCAAAAGATTAAATCATAAAATCAACTCAGGTATTTAATGCTTAACTGTTTAAAGTAGAAATTAAGTGCGGGAGCAATAATTATGTTTTGAGCAGTTAAAGTTTCAAGTATAACGGAAGTTCATCTTGTCTACCTTTTGAGTCGTTCAACAAATGCAAGTAATATTTAGACCCGATGATTGGCATGTTAGCTGATCCAAGTAGGTGTTCCTTTTAAATGTCTGCTAAGATTCAACAACAAATAATCTCTTGCGATTAATCTTACGGGATTACTGACTTTTCTTACTAACTCTTGCAAAGTGGCAATTCGGCCATAAAACCCATCTTTTAATCTGAATCATTTTATTGTAATAATTGCTTACAAAGTCCTTGTGTTTGATCTCGTACTTACCAAGTCAACTATACTGCATACGAACGGGTCCACTGCCCGCAAGTGTGTAGTAGACAGTTACTAGGTATTTCGTGATATAAATTTAAAACTAGAAAAGACACATCACACTCAAAATGGATTTAATTGTTTAAAATCTTTATCGCTAGTTTCTCCCGAACTCAACGACTTTAGGTTAATTATAGACTGATTAACTGTTTCATAAACCAATTGATAATGACATAGATTTCTCCCGAACTTCTAATTACAATTATCAATCAATAAATATAAAAGATAAAAACAATATTTAAACCTAAATAAATGTGAATCTACGATTAAACATAAGAATCTTGTTCAACGATTGCAAGTAACATCAAATAATGAGGTAGGGAATAAATCCCTTACCTATTTTATATATAGAAGAAAAGATGAGGAGATAGCTGAGAGATCTTGAATTGATCGGAAAGAAGGAAGTAAGGTGGGAATAAGAGAAAATGTTGAGAGTAAGAAGGGAAAAGAGGAGAGAAGATCGGAGTATACCTCTTGGTGGGACCTAGCCAGACCTCACCTCAAGGAAGAGAGAAGGTCGAGAGTGATTTTCAGCAAAAAGGAATGAGAGTTATCCTTGACCAAACAAGAGCTCAAGGCGAGAGCTATATATATATATATATATGGAGGTTGGGATATTGTGGGTCCCAGCTGAAAGTAAAGAGAAGAGAGAGAAACAAGAGTGAAGAAGAGTACCTTCAGTCGAGAGTTACTCCTGGAGTGAGCTTTTGGTCGAGAGTTATATATATATGATCAAGAATAAATATGATCCTTAACTATACCCTAACGGGACTTAAAGGAGGGAGTAAATCCAAAGCCCAGCGAACGCTATGGGCCAAAACTACGAGAGCCCATGAAGAAGTTGGCAATAGCCTAGTTAATCTGAAAGCCTGTCGAGAACCAATGCTAGGTGAGAGTAAGTCCTGAAAGGCTCCTTCCTAATATGTCAAGATTTATACATATGTTTTCATATATGTGTGTTTAATATAATACATGAAAACATACATATATTAAATATGACGAGATCTATCCATTCACGACAAGTTAGAATTTAGCAATCGTTCTCTCGAAGGTTCCATTCCTGGTACATTCTTTTGGGTTTCAAGGTCAGGCCCATATTTGACGGGCCCAATCTACGATGTAACCCTAATTGGTATGCCTATAAATACGTGTAATCATTGGATGTCATTTTTCCAGACATTCAACATTCATTCAATATATTCGATTATCGTATTTACACACATTTCACCATCTCTCTCTAAATCTATCAATCAATCAATCATTATCAAAATCACCAGAATCATCAATATTCAATATCCTCCAAATATCGATACATCTCTTTCGGAAAACCATTATTCACCTTAGATTCGCGAAGAATTTAGTAGGTTTGCACTACGAAGTAAGAGATTATAATGGTTTTCATGGTTAAACCTCATTTGTGATTGAGTTTGATATCTCATGCTCAAACATCAAACAACCCTATGACATGCTTACTACCCAAGCGGGTGCAAAGAGATTTAGATACTCATGACAAGATAAATAAAATCAACAATCATCAAATAAATAAGATCCATAATAATAATTGTATAGTAATATAATCTTGTAATTACACAACTAAAACTAATAATAAAGATAGAAAAGAAATTCGAACGAAGTTGTGGCTGTTGCTTCTCAAAACTCAAGGGAATAATCCCCCTTTTTTTGTCTTATGGGGCTACACACTCCACGACCAACACCTCCTGCACCATCCAATTCTCCCCAATTTGGGCTGCTCCCAAAATATATATAGATGTGTTAATGTTCTGTTGCACGCCAACGTCACAATAACAAAGGGCTACGGCCCTTTAGGGCTTTCAGGTGAATCATGAAGTGGGTTGCCACTTTTTGTACTTTTATTTATAGCCGAGCCCATCATATGAGACTTTAATTTGTCTCTTTTGTCTTCCAATCCACGAGACCACCAGCCAACTTCTTTTATTGATAACATTTTTGTCCAGGTCTTCGACTAATATTTATGCATATAACAGTTAATGTGTCACAATTTTTTGTCTTTTAAACTTCGATCTTCATTTTCTTCATAAATGATCTTTATTCAGTCCATTATCATCATTTTCCATCTTAGACCTGCTTATCACTGGAAAGTACTAGTAGATACCATAAAGTACCGAAAACTCATAGAGAACGACCTTAAACAACCATAAAACATCAAACAATTATGTGGGAAATATGTATAAATTAAGTCACATCAAATCCCCCCATACTTAAGCTTTACTTGTCCTCAAGCAAATCCAATTTGAAAAACAATAATAACATTGGCACATTATGGAACCACATTTCAGTAATCAAAAAAGGTTCTCCCTTAAGAATTTAAGTATCTGTCCACGCTTCCAGTTGTCAATCCTGCATCAAATAACAAGAGCATAAGGTCTTAAAAGTTTCAAGCAGTAACCACAATACTGTTAACTTCATTATATACCATTCAGGGGACATTTGAAAAATCAACATAACTACATGTATCATCAGAGTTTGCAAACTTGCAACTACAACCTATTTGCTTAGAAATGGTTCAGCTTGGGTTATGTTTTATCCTAAGTAGTCAAGGACATAAATTTTGGTGTTTCAGTCACGGACTGGTATACGAAATATCGTTTTTTTCGGTGGTATTTCGGTAATTCTAATATTATATATGTATTTATATATATATACATAAATAAGAGTAAAAGATAAAACCTAGAAGTGCTCAAAAGGAATTCACCAAAATTTCAGAAATTTCGGTCAAACTCGGTAATTTCGGTGGTATTTCGGTCAAAACCACCGACTGAGCAGTTCCCTCAACTGTTCATGGAGTGGTGAAGTTTCCAACCCCGCTAGAGTGGCTACAATCCGGGGACGGATAACTTGGCCAAAAGAATGTAGGCAAGTTGAGAAAACTTTACCAAGGAAAGTTGAAAAATTACAAGAAGAAAGCCAAGTGCAAGATGGTCCAGAAGAGAATGTGGTAATCAATAAAAGGTTTCCTGATCAACCTTTGATCATTGGATCACAACTCCCAAAAAGAATCAAGGAGGAGTTGATTGACTTGTTAAAAAACAACTTGGACATCTTTGCATGGCAGACATCTGATATGACTGGAGTCCCCAGAGAGTTAGCTGAACATGCCTTAAATGCCAACCCCAATATATCACCAATAAGACAAAAGAAGAGGGGAATGTCTCAAGATAGAAGCAAAGCTGCATGTGAACAAGTGAACGAAATGGTGGAAGCTGGAATTCTTAGAAAGGTGAAATACCAAACCTGGGTAGCCAACCCAGTCATGGTGAAAAAGCCTGATGGTTCATGGAGACTTTGTGTAGATTTCAAAGATATCAACAAAGCATGCCCAAAAGATAACTACCCTCTCCCTGAGATTGACTGGAAGGTGGAATCCCTTGATGGGTTTAGATTAAAGTGCTTATTGGATGCTTATAAAGGATACCATCAAATTTCCATGAAAAAGATGGATGAAGATAAGACAGCCTTCCACACAGACCAAGTTGAAAAAATGCCTTTTGGTCTAAAAAATGTCGGGGCTACATACCAACGTTTGATAGACAAAGCATTCAAAGATCAAATTGGAAGGAATGTTGAGGCATATGTGGATGACATTGTGATAAAGAGTCATAGGGAGGAAATGATGTTGGCGGACGTGCAAGAAACCTTTGACACCCTGAGAAGCATCAACATGAAGTTAAACCCATCAAAGTGTAGTTTTGGAATGGAAGAAGGAAAGTTTCTTGGCACATAGTCACTCCTAAAGGAATCAAGGCTAACCTAAAGAAAATACAAGCAGTATTGGACATGCCCTCCCCTTGAACTAAGAAGCAAGTTCAAAGTCTTAATGGGAAATTGGCTGCCTTAGCAAGATTTTTATCAAAGTCTGCTGAAAGATCTTTACCTTTCTTTAGAACACTAAAGGGGTGCTTGAGAAAGCAAGACTTCTCCTGGTCAGCAGAGGCGGAAGAAGCATTCAAAGAAATGAAGAAATTACTTGCTAACCTCCCAACTCTCACGGCTCCTATAGCAGGTGAAACACTTACTCTATATCTTGCTTCTTCCAAAGAATGTGTTAGTGCAGTATTACTTGCAGAAAGAAGCAATGGCCAAATGCCAATATACTTCGTAAGCAGAGCCTTAAAAGGTCCAGAAATAAACTATCCATGTTTGGAAAAGTTGGCTCTTGCCTTGGTCCACGCGGCCAGACGCTTAAGGCGATACTTTCAGGGTCACCCGATACGGGTTCTGACCGACAAACCAATAAGGCAAGTGTTGGCCAAACCAAAAGTATCTGGTAGACTAGCAAAATGGGCTATCGAGTTGGGTGAACATGAAATAAGCTTTCACCCAAGAACATGTATAAAGGGCCAAATCTTGGCTAACTTCTTGGCAGAGACTGACTCCTCAGGTATTGCAGGAAAGGAGGTCCAAGAGCTTCACCAAGAAGAAAGCCCAAAGTGGACCCTCTTCACAGATGGAGCATCGAATCAAGAAGGATCAGGAGCAGGTCTCATCTTAATTGATCCAGAAGAAAGGGAATACACTTACGCTTTAAGATTCAACTTTCCAGCATCCAACAATGAAGCAGAGTATGAAGCTCTCCTTGCCAGCCTTAGAATGGCAAATCAAATGGGAGTGAAAAAGATACAAGTATTTGTAGACTCTCAATTAGTGTCAAATCAGATCAACAGAACATTTGAAGCTAACCAACCATCCATGCAACTTAGAAGAAACAAAGAAACTTATTGGAGAATTTGAGTCCTTTCATATAGAGCAAGTTAGAAGGAACCAAAACAAGAAAGCCGATGCTTTAAGCAAGTTAGCTTCCCTAACTTTTGCTTACCTCACCAAAGAAGTCCTTGTTGAAGTCCTACAAGAAAAATCAATAACAAAAGGAAGTGAAGTATCCCAAGTAGAAGAGGAAGAAGACTGTTGGATGACCCCAATCTACAACTTTATCAAGAATGAAACACTACCTGAAGACAACCATGAGGCTCAGAAGGTGAGAATGAAGGCCCCGATGTATCTTCTCATAGAAGATAAGCTCTTCAGAAAGTCATTCCTAGGTCCGCATCTCTGATCTGTAGGTCTCTCCCAAGCTCAAAGACTTATTCAAGAAGTCCATGGAGGTACATGTGGAATTCATGCTGGACCAAGATCTGTGACCACAAAGATAATGAGGCTTGGTTATTACTGGCCTTCAATGAACAAAGATGCTAAGGAAGAAATAGAAAAGTGTGAATCCTGCCAAATACACGCTCCAATATCAAGAATGCCAAAGCAAGATCTCATTCCAATTAACACTACTTGGCCATTTTACAAGTGGGGAATAGACACTGTAGGCCCATTCCCGGCTGGGTCAGAAATGTGAAGTTTCTAATAGTGGTTGTCGACTACTTTTCAAAATGGGTGGAAGCCAAGCCACTAGCTACTATTACTGGCCAAAGGATGATCAATTTCCTTTGGGAATACATAGTATGCAGGTTTAGAGTGCCTCATGTCCTAGTAAGTGACAATGGAAAACAATTTGCTGACAATCCTTTTAATACCTGGTGTGAAGACATGGACATAAGGCAAGTATTTACTTCTGTTGCCCAACCTTAAGCAAATGGACAAGTTGAAGTGATGAACAAGGCAATAGTGGGAGGAATTAAAGCAAGGCTTGGCAAGGGTAGATCCGGTTGGGTGGATGAGCTTTCAGGAGTATTGTGGGCCCACCGGACTACCCCAAGAGGAAGCACCATGGAAACACCATTTAGTCTTGTCTATGGAACTGAGGCAGTTATCCCACCCGAGCTAAGCATTCCAAGCCATCGTATTGTCAACTTTGACCCAACCCAAAATGAAGAAGCTTTAAGAGAGAACTTGAATCTCATTGAAGAGGGGAGAGAAGTCTCTCACATTAAGTTGGCTGAAAACAAGCAAAAAATGGCCAAGTATTACAACAAAAGAGTCCACTATGTGTCTTTCAAACCGGGGGACTACGTCTGGAGAAAAAATGAGGCAAACAGGGTGGAGAACTTAAGAAAACTTGGACCAAATTGGGAAGGACCATACATGGTTAGCCAAGCAAATGGAGATGGTCCATACATCCTTAATGACCTTGATGGATACCCAATACCTAGAACATGGAATAAGAATAATTTGAAAAACTGTTATGTTTGAACAAAGCAACTTAAAAGCAGTTTATTTTATGGTCTGATCTATAGATCCCATCTATTTGTATTTTGATCAATGAATCATACGTCTTTATATTTCAATCAAAGTGATCCTTGTATCTTGTATTCATTTGGTTTATCAATGAAAAGGATTCTCATTTATGGTCTGATCTAAGTATCCCATATATTTTTACATATTTTATTGCTTACATTGCTTGAAACAAGTTACCTTCTTTTAAGAAAAATTATAAAGTTTTATATAAACCTTTGCAATTTGCACTCACAAGTTGAGAACAAAGTCTCGAACATGGAGTCGAGCATGGGAAAAGAACTATGCTAGCTAAATAATTCCCTAAGTCCCCAAGGTATACCCTTGGATGCGATTATGTTGTAAGATGTAAAAAGCCCAATTTTAAGGCTGAACACTTCGATAATTTTTCGTCTTTTTGTCTATACGAGAAAAGGCAAGCACTTCTTATTGGGAAGCGACACTCGCGAGTAACAAGTATACAATAAAGGTTAAAGCAAATAAAAGAAACATACATAGTTATTCCAACACACATCTTTAAATAAGAAATGATATGAGACAAGGCAAACATGCCAATACAAATGAAAATTAAGCACAAATACATAATCTCTAAATGAAAATACAAGTAGCATTACAAAATATAAAGTCTGCATGACAAAAACTATAAAGTGAACTAAGCTACACATCATTTGCTGGAACATCCGGAACAGTATCAGTGGAAACAACCCTGGTAGAGACAGAATCAACTAGAATAACAGAAACTCTGGAAGTAGAAGCTCCAGAAGCAGGCTCAAGAACAACAAACGGAAGAGGACCTGGATGAGGAGCACCCGTCCTATATGCAGCAAGATAGGCCGCTTTGCTCTCCGGAACACGGAGAAACTGATGTAGGTCCGCAACAGAAACCTCCGGCGAGCTAAGTAGATGCACAATCCTATCCAATATAGGAAACCTACACTCAGTCCAAAATGAAGAAATGTGGTACATCATACGTTTGGCAGCGTCACCTATGTCTACATTGAATTTTAACCCCTTAGCAACACCCTCCCAATGTCCAAAGTTAATGGCTGCAAGAGTGAGGCGGGAAAGATTCTCCCTCAAGTCTGGATGATTAAGTAGATCACTTAAAAGCTGAGGAAAGGAAGTAACCAAAGATCTCAGGCACCCACTATCACCAGCCTGGGCTTCCAACTTAGAAAGAGAATCCTCACTCTCCTGCCTAAGCCTCTGAATCTCCTTATCCTTATGAAGGATACTAACCTCTAAGATATCAGCCTTACTCTCCAACTGGGAAACCTTCTCTGTCATCTTTTCTTTCTCTTGAGTTAAGGACTCAAGACTACTCCTCAAAGACTCAAGCTCAACATCACACTTCTCTTTCCCCTCCCTAAGACTAGTACAAGTAAGTCTCTCCTATTCTAAGTCCTTAGAGAGGGAAGCTAGTCTAGCATCACGAGAGGATAACTCTCCCCTAAGCCTCTCAACTTCACCTGTCAACGAGTCAATCCTACCCAGAACAGCAGTCTGAAATCCTATAACACTGGCAACACAGTTAAGGGTGTTGACACATTGAATACGGGAAAGCTCGGGAATGTCTCTAAAGCGAGACTCGACAGAAAGAATAAGAGGAATCATAGACTCGAGAAGATTCTTCGCATGCTCGGGATTCTGGCCATCATCTTTAACCTTAATGGATGACCGAGGAGCATAGTAGAACTTCCCAATTGACCGGTTGAGATCACCCACCTCTGTGGGAATAAGAGACCCTGCCCTCAAGGGTTGAAAGGGAGCAGAAGGAGAGCTAGATTTACCCTAGCTTGAGCAAGACGGTCTAGATCAACCATATGCTCAAAAGAAAATGGGTCCACTCTAAGAGACGACCCAGTACCTGAAAAATAACCATCCTCTACAATACGGTCAGCAAAAGAAGGAAGGCTAGGACCGCAAGAAGCACCAAGTAAGAGAGAAGAATTAGGTGTTGGAATGGCCTGGGTCGATGAAGAAGGAAGAATCATCAAGGGGGCCGAAGTAATCTGAGCCTGCCCCACTTGACTATAAGGAGTAAAACCCCCACCACCCCCATAAGATGCAAAGATAGGCTGGGTAGGGTGGGTAGTCTTCTGAAGCTTAGAAGGGGACTCAAAAAGGTCATCTCCTGACCTCTTCTGTGACTGTTGGTTAGGAAGGAAATCATCATCTTCATCATCCTCAGGCTCAACAAGCTCTCTATCCGAGAGATCACCTATAATGAAAGTAAAGAATTTTACATTACACACACACATATATATATATATATATATATATACAATGATAATAGTAAAAACATTTAGCAAGGACTTACCCTCCTCAAGGCTACCAGAAGCCTGAGAAGAAGGAAAGGCAGTCATGGGAGCCAAGGAATGCTCGCTTCGATCCACAGCTCGATCTATATCCTGAGAGCGAATACTATAATTTTGGAAAGGATAGTAAAAAATATCCATGAGTCTGAGGGCTGAAAATAAGAAAGGAAACAAGTGTTAGAATTCACAAATAATACATACACAAGGCAAGTAAAGAAGCATATACAAAAGATGAATTTCATACGTCGGTTAGTCGATTTCTCTATGATGACCGGGATGACACGCCAATCCCAGTCTAGGCTAATCCCAACCATAGCTAACAAACCCTCATACTCCGGGGGGAAAGCTCGATAAGTAATACAACTAGAAAGAAGCTCCCCATAATGGTCGGGGTCAATCAAGTCATGAGAAACTTTTTTATTCATTTTAGCCAACGAATCTGAATTATAATCTTTACTTCCCTCCCGAAGAATTCCCTCATCATCATCTGGGAGAAATGTATCATCTAAGAAGAAGTCAAACCGCCAAGGCTTAATCTTCCCAGAAGTCTCTATCAATCTAAAATTCTTATCACGATAAAGGAAGTTGAAACAATCACCAAGTCTAGCAAGAAGAAACACCTTTCTAAACATAGGAAGGGACAAAGGTTGTCCTAAAGCCTTACAAATCATCTCAAACCTCACAATCTTCCCAGCAGCAATCGGATGTAACTGGGTAAGGCCAATCCTATAATAATGCAAAACCTCAAGGTAGAAGGGTGTCAATGGGACCCTAAGGCCAGAGCAGACGAGATAATCCTTATAAAAACCAACCTTCCCAGGAGGTGGAAGGTTCACCCTTTCGGTATCCTCAGGAACAATGGGGTTATACTTGGCAAGACAAGGATAGGTCTCAACCAACTTTGCTAAACTATCACTAGTCACTGAAGTACAACAATCCCCAACTAAGGAAGGAGGTTTCCTAACTTTGCTAGCCTTAGCCCTAGATTTACTACTTCCTTCAACATTCTCATTGCTAGCCTCGGACATGGTTAAAGCCTAAAAGAACTTCTAGCTTTCAAGATTCAAGGCAAGGCAGAAACACAACCTGCGCCAAACAAAAGCCCCAAATAAGGATCGAAACCAAAATCATCCTATGAAGAATAAAGGCAAGATTCAAAGATTTGATATGCATTCAAACTTAATAAAAACTAAAGCTACATGCTAAGATCACAGTACATAACATGTACACAAATGCATATTCATGTCAACAAAGGCAGGAACACATGATTTTCATCATTACACTACAATTTCTAAACATTTAAAATGGTAAGAGATAAACATGTGATAAATCACATATAATTACATATCACAAACATTTCAAAAGCCGAGACTAAGTGCAGAAAATATTCATGTATCAACGTATTACACAAGCAGTCAAGCAAAATATGACAGTCTCATCTGTCAACAAATACAAAAATGCATACATACAGAATATAAAGAAAAAATGTATAGAGAAATTCTAACCTTTAAACAAAGGAAGAATAATTAAATCTGTGGCAAGATTCACCACGTTGAGAAGTTGAGAAAACGGCTATTCTTCCAACACCACTATCGGACCTTCAAATTGAAGTAACAAATATAAATCTTGTCAAGAATTCCTTGATTATACAGATTATGTATATATATAGAGTATATACATATATATAAACATATATGTGGTGAAGTAAAGCTGAAAGAATAAGGTTAAGAGAAAGAGAATCAAAATCACCTTTTTTCTTTTCTTGCTTTTTAACAAGGACGATTCAGAAAAGAGAGAAATCTTTTTGCTTTCCTCTCTAACTGCAAATCCAAAAAGAAAAGAAAATGAAAAGATATACCCCTCTTTCTTTTCTTGTCACCTGGCGAACAAAAAAAAAAGCAAGAAAAAAAAACTCTTGTTACTTTGATATTTTAACTTAAACAAAAAATAAGAGAAAGATAAAGAAGCAAGTATCTGGCTAAAATAGCCTCCCTCAGCCGATTTATATATATATATGTGCACACGATCCTTTGAAAAAATAAAACAGAAAAGTCTATACCTTCCTTTTCCCCTTTACATCGACTGATGTCCAGAGAAATAACTTTCCCTTCATTGTTGCTTCGGTCAGATTCAAGAAAATTAAAGCTGATATGGACTCAATTGACAAATCTGGAAAGGAATGGGAAAAGATTTGTTTAAAAACTCGGACTATTTGAAAATAATAATAAAAGTTCGGATCCATGTTTGTAAGAAAAACCTTACCTCCAAACTTAGGGGACTTGATGAGTATGGTGATATCTCACCTAAACAAGCCCTAATTTGTGAATATAAGAAAATGTCGAACCTAAGGAAGGAAGGAAAGACGGAAGAAAGAAAGAAGGGAAGGAAGGAAAAATTGGATATATTCTAGTCTACATTATATATATACGGAATATATTATGGATCGGAATCTAAGCCTAAAGAAGAAGTCTAGAGAGAGAGAGAGACTAAAGGAAGCTGGATATCTAATCTAAATATTAGCTAATATATATATATATATATAGCCGAAAGCAAAGTTAGAGAGAGAGGGGAAAGGAATCAAAGTTAGAGAGAGAGGGGAGAAAGACTTGGTCTTCAGATAAAACAAATATATAAACATATATTATATATATACTCGTACGGAAAGAAAGGAGGAGGCAAAGCTATGGGACCCACTCCCAGCCGGACCTAGATAGGAGAGAGAGAGAGAGAGAGAGAGAGAGTCGAGGCTTATGAGAGAGAGGGGCAAGAAGCCAAGGTTGGGAAAGTAAGTATTTAGCCTTGTTCTCCTTACACGCGTCCAAGCTTCAAAGCATATTTATGCAAGTACTTACATACTTACATGTTTCCAAATATACATGTGTGTAAATACTGAAACGATAATTCTAGAATGTTCCTCGTACATTGGGATTTGGGCCAGGCCCATAATCGTTAAAGCCCAGTGTACTAATACCCTAATCTGACAGCCTATAAATAGCCTTGTCATTGGTTGTCAGAAACATTCTATTCATTCCTTTCACAATCAATTTATTACACATACATTTAATACAATATTCTCTGTAGCAGCAGTACATTCAACCATCAGAAGAATATTCATATATTTTGATCATCAATCAATCATTATATAATCATCATACTACATTTTATATCCTACATAGATCGATACATCTCTATGCAAAAATCATCATACACCTTAGAGTCGCCAAGAACTTATTAGGTTTGCACTACTTAGTAGGAGATCTTGATGATTTTCATGGTTAAACCCACTTTTTGATTAAGCTCCACTTTTCATGCTCAAACAGCCTACAAATTCGATTCATTAAATCCATGAAAACGGCAGGCACATTTGTGAGACCAAATGGCATCACCAGAAACTCGTAATGCCCATAGTGAGTTCTAAAATCCGTTTTAGGTACATCTTCTTCTCGTACCCTCAATTGATGATAACCGGATCTAAGATCGATTTTTGAGAAATGCGACACTCCTTGAAGTTGATCGAACAAATCGTCTATTCGTGGCAGCAGGTATCTATTCTTGATCGTCAATTTATTCAACTCCCTATAATCTATGTACATTCTCAAAGATTCATCCTCTTCTTGACAAAAAGAATTGGATCACCCTAAGGCGAAGAACTAGGTTGGATTAAACCCTTATTAAGAAATTCTTGCAATTGCTCAGAGAGTTCTCGCATTTCGGATGGCGCTAACCTATACGGTGCTTTAGGGGGTTGCCCCGGGAACTAAATCGATCGTAAACTCCACCTGCCTCGTGGGTGGAAATCCAGGTAGTTTGTCAGGGAACACATCTAGAAAGTCCTTAACCACCATTACCTTGTGAGGGTCCTTACTTGTTACTTGCTTATCCACCACTTGTGCCAAGTTTATGTGGTATTCTTTACATAAATATTTCCTTACCTTCATAGATGACACTATCTTTGGTTGGACTCCCGCCTTATGGCCTTGTACTATAAGCACTTCATCATTTTCTAAGGGAATCCTAATGACCTTTTCATGGCAAAGTATTTCAGCACGCATTTTTGACAACCAATCCATTCCTACTATCACATCAAAACTTCCTATCTCAATGGGAATCAAGTCTATACTATAATCTTTCTCGTCTAAAGTTAACTTACAATCAGAAATAATTTCCTTAGTTCTATACTCGTTTCCATTAGCATATTCAACATAGTAGGTTTCATCAAGCTCACTAGGTTTCTTATTAATCATTTCCTTACATTCAAAAGAAATAAAACTTCTTTCGGCTCCAGAATCAAACAACATAAAGGCATAAACATTATTTAATGGAAACGTACCTACGATGACATTAGGGTCATCCCTTGCCTCATTCGCGCCCATTGCGTACACCCTTCCTCGAGCTTGACCTCCTTGATTTCCATGGTTCCGGTTTGCATTGTTCCCTTGATTCCCATTGTTTGCTCTGTTTCCACCATTCCCTTGATCCACTTGGTTCCTATTGTTTCCTTGATTTGCTTGATTCCCACGGTTGCCTACATTCCTATAGTTGCCACGGGTTTCATTTCCATTTCCTCGGTTACCTTGAGCTCTTCCCAGCCTAGGACATGCGTTCCTCCAATGATCTGCACCTCCACATTCATGAGATACTCCCGAGTTTCCTCCAACTCTTGCTCCATTGCGGCAAGTGGCAGAAAGGTGTCCCAATCGGTTACAAGTTGTGCAATGCCTACACTCACCAAGATGGTTGTATCCACAACGATTGCCATATGCCAACCACCATGTGATCATAGTCACACAACCACAAACAAGTTCAAGAAAATCATAACAAAGTACAAACATTTGTCTATCGAATAAGTTCATGAATAAAACTTCCTTAGGGTCATTTCCTAAGCACAAGAATTACCACAATGGAGCACACCGCTGCAAGTACACATCCCATTATGAATATCACCTCATAAATCCGGCGCACTCCATCTATTGCCATTCCCGTATCATCTCCTATTCGCCTCATTACTCCCAAGGCTTTTTTCATCACGACTTCTTGATGTCGGACCCTCACTCGAGCATCCCTTAGTCCTCCGGCTATGTCCCACACCCGTTCCCTTTCCTCCCAAGTCATACCCATGGAAAGTGGAGGGGGTACTCCATAAACGGGATGGTGGGGAATCTCTCCTTGTATTGGGCTGAGATGGTAAGGATGGTTGCGAGGAAGGCGTGGATGGATGTATGGGTTATGAGTTGGGAAGCGTCCATCACTTACATTCATAGCCGCATTTTGTCTCGGCGGTGTGGGAGCTCCAGGGGCTGGTGGTGGCCGTGGTGGAGTAGGCGAGTGACGTTCCGGTTGGCTAGAAGCAACGCTCCTAGCATCACCACCATTTGATGGGTCTTCCATGGGCTCGGACTCCTCCTCCTCTCGTTGTGGGGGTTGTTGGGAGTCCATCGTGGGCTTCGTTTCTTCGTCTTCTTGTCTTTGTTGCCTCTCCCCGACCATGTCCACAAATGCATAAATGTCTCTTACTTGACTGGAGGTTCTTGAGGCTCCACTCCTTTGCGACTTGATATTCCTACACAAGTCACATAAAGCATAAGATGACGACTCCACTTGACGCTTAGACGACCATTTACGACCGACTTGACCATTGACGACCCATGTGACCATTTGCAGACAACAAGACGACTTGACGGACCACGAGACGACCTTAATCATTCGACGACAACCAACCAATTCGACCAACGACTCACAAGCTTGACGACCAACAACATCATGACTATCCACCACCGACGTACCCAACAATAATTAGCAAGACTACCAACGACCAACTTGACACTCATGACTCACACGACCATTTAGAATCAACGAAATGACTAGAATTCGACTTGTGCATAGCTCTTGTGTATTATATCTAAATAGACAAAGGAATACTAGCCAAATGGGGGTATTAACTAAGGGTTCTAATAAGTAATGCAAACATCGGATTTTGTTATGTATCTCTTGCACCAAGAATCATTTTAAAGCTTCATTTTCAAAAGACCCATTTTGAATATTCCTTAGACAACAATTTCGATCATTCCATATTAAATATTTTATTAGGCATAGTTAATCGGGCTATGCATAAGTAAAACAAGAATACTTTATGATCGACTCAATTGTTTAAGAAATATTCGACTCGTTTTGAAAATACGTAGGTTATAGCAAAAATTCTCTATAACCTTGGCTCTTGATACCATTTTTCTGTAACACCCCGACTAAGGTGGAAACACGAGATACCACAGAACGACATGGTACAAAAGATTTAAACATAAAACATCAACACAAGTTTCCAAATGACATTTAAACCCAAAAGATTACAAGTTCAAGATGATGTTTAAATCCATTACATAACCAAATTCATAATCAAAAGATCAAATGTTTGCATTACTTGTCCAACCATACAACAAACACATAACATCAAAGAGGCGGTCCATGAAGCTAACTTACTGCCCTAAACCTGAAAAGCATGAAGGAAAAGTGTCAACTACGAGAGTTGAGTAAGTTCATAGGTTTTAATTAACAACACAAATAAATACATATACCAACCATATTCAAGAATAATGAGTCATAAAACTTCCAAGTATTCTTTCAAATAATCATTTCCAAAGCGTATGTTCAACTTATAACATCCAACATAATAATATCAATATCATTTAGCCACATGGGCATAATTCAAGTAAACTTTGATGAGTAAATGCTTGAGTCACTACTACTACCATTTTATCAAGTCCAACAATATATATATAATTCATTTCATAGCACAAGCTGTCAATCAAGTGCCGTATTAATAATAATAGGGTCGTGCCATGGAGACGACCAATTTAAATTTAAGGTAGCTAGAGCACCACTATGGTCAGACTGGAAGCGAAGGTCGTCACAAAGGCAACCAACCTTCCACCGTTACACTTATGGGTGGGTGGACGAAACCTAGTTGCGCAACTCTCTAACTACATGTCTCCACTTTCGGACTAAATAGTAGTGTACCGAAAGAAAACGGGTTGACAGAACTCAAGCTCATCATAAAACATTTATCACATTGAACATACGAAACAATTTCATTTCATAATCATTATATCAAGAATCATTTCATATATATATATAAGCAATTTAATTTATATATCATGCTTTTCACCCCGATAGTTAAACACATAAAATAGTTTGAAAGGGGGCTATGACCATGGTATTTAAAATATACACAACGTAAGTGTGATGCATGAACTAGTAAACTAGATCATGAGATGTACGCTAGTAGACTTGCCCATCTTTGATTGTTGTTTATTTATGGAATTCAAGTGCCTTATATTGTTCGCATCATTTGGTTGGAAGATATTTGGTAGTGATGGTCATTTATACGATTTTGTACGTTTATTAAAATTTCGGTAGTTCGGCTGTGTTTTATATAATTTCCATTGCATACTTTGTTTTATAATAATGTTTGACATTTGTAATCTTATAATATGAATGTTGATGAATATTTCTGGTTTATATTTAATTTATTCAATTTAATATTATTTAATTAATTATAAATTTATTTTATTGATTTATTAATTAAATAATTCCTTATAATTATTTTTAAGTTCTTAAATTGTCTTTAAAATTCATGGATAATTATACTTGGATTATTTACTGATTTTTCAGCCTTTTGATTTATAATATTATGATTTATACACTTATTAATGCATTATTTTTATTTATTTTATAATAGTGATTAATTAGTGAGTTTTACTAGATTATTTATCTTTAAAAGGTATGGAACTTGATCCTTCACATGTAATTATTTTTTCCCAGTAGGTTTTAGTTATTTTTACTATTGGTTATATAAATTTAATCAAGTTCATGGTTTATACAATTTATATATTAATTTATATATATTTTAATTACCATTTTAATCCATTAAATCATAGAAATACTCACAAATCACCACAAAAGCTTTTGTACAAAAATCCCAGGCCTTTTAGGCAACTTTTATCAAGATAAATTTATATCAATTCAACCTCTCTTGTGTATAGCTTAAATTGAGGACTTTATGGTCAAAAATCGTTTACCGAAAACGTGTTTTAAGCCTCATTTTTCAAGCGATTTAAGTACTTCCAATTGGATTTTTGTCCTTGCTTCAACATTTCCAGAAAGTTCATCATATTTTGATAGTCCAAGTCGTGGTAGTGGTGGTGGTGTGATATGTGCAAATTTGTGCTTTCGGTTAGTGATTAATTAACCCGAAAAGGTGATTTTTGAGCTTGTTATTGCCATGAGTCGTATGACTTGACTTTTATACTTTTGAAATACAATGTTCCCAGTAGGTTTATTATACTTTCATGCTCAAAAGATTATGGTGCATGTGTGTGCTCAAAATGCATTTTTGCAAGCTTTTGGTTTGTGATTTCTAGCTTATTTTAACATGTTTTGATCTAACCTTTATATCCTTGGTATGTTGTCAAATTTTCCAGATTAATAGCATCAAGTTTAACATATTTTTCACTTAGAACAAGCCTAGCCTCATCTCATGATTCAACAAAAGATCCAACCTTCTTAAATCTAACAAACATGCAATTATCTCAACTTTTTAACAATAAATCTTTATCCATCTATAATCCATCAACATAAAAACACACTTTTATGAAAAATTCCAGAAAATTTCCAAATATATGAACATAAAAATTATATAAAACATGTCCATCATTTCATGCAAAAAGATTATCTTACAACTATCAACATATCTCAACACTTTTCATGCTAACTTTTATAGATCTAACAACACAACATCAAAGTCCATATTTTTATGAAATTTCTAGAAAACTATAACTTCAAAATATATATAAATATGACCATCTTTCAAAGGAAAAATCATTTTAAAAGCTATATAATCAATATCTACACTTTTGGGTCTTAAACTAGTTAAATCCTTGGATCTTTCTTCATGGAATCAACATGCATGAGCATGGAAAGAAAGATCCTATCAACTTTGCCCTCATCAAGTGTATATTCAAAAGAAAACATGAAGAAAACATGAACTTTTGATAAAACCTTTTTAATATGAACAAGAACAAGATTAATCTAGTAAAGAGATGAAGATATATACCCTTGAAGAACACTTTTTGAAGATTACATAAAAATTAATCATCTTTTCATGCAAAAGTTACTTTACAAACTAATAACACATAACAACACTTTTGATGCAAGCTTTTATAGATCCAACAATACAGCAACAAAAGTCTACTTTTTCATAATTTTTCCAGAAAATAGAACTTCAAAATATATAAAAACATGACCATCTTTCAAAGGGAAAACTACTTTAAAAGCTATATAATCTATAACTACACTTTTGGGTCTTAAACTAGTTAAATCCTTGGATCTTTCTTCATAGATTCAACATGCATGAGCATGGAAAGAAAGATCTTATCAACTTTGCCCTCATCAAGTGTATATTTAAAAGAAAACATGAACTTTTGATGAAACCTTTTAATATTCAACAAGAACAAGATTAATCTAGTAAAAAGGATGAAGATATATACCCTTAGAATAACACTTTTGGAGATGAAAAGATGCTGATTTTCGTGACCCCTTTGGCTCCAAATAACCCTTATTCTATCCTTAAAACAACCTTAAATCCTTAGCTTAATATAATTCTTACTTAATCTAATCTAACCCTTATTATTAGTATAACTTTAAGTTGGATTTTTGCCTTGTTCTTGGCCAAAAATAAGAAGAAAAGAAAGGGAGAAGAGTTTTTCCTAGAGAAAATAAAAATTAGTGTTTGTAAAATGTGAAGAGTATTTTGTTTGTGAGTTTCAAGACTAATATTGCATGCAAATTTTGAAAAGGAAGAGTGTGTGAGTGTATAGGGGGTAGGGGGGGGGGGGGACGGCCATGGGGAGAAATGGAGTGCTTTTGATCCTTTTTTCTTATTATTTAAAGTTGTGTATATACGGTGTAAGTATATTAGATGTAGGTATATATATTTTGTAAGAGTAAGTTTGTATTTATTTGTAACATGTGTTGATTATTTTTCGCGCCCCGTATCGCGACCAAGATTTTTAGTATTTTGACCACCCACATATTGCAGCGAGGGTCGCTGCAAAAACCTCTGCCACGTCAGCATTCCACTAACACCGCTTTAAATGGTTGACCGACTTTATGACACTTATTGCAGCGACCCTCGCTGCAATAAGTTAACCTGGATTTAATTTCGAAATAAAACCGATCCACCCATCCATTCCTTCATTTTCTTTCATCCACCCATCCATTCCATCATTTTCTTTCACTTTTCATTCGATTTTCTTTAAGAATTTCTACCAAATCTATCCACCAAAACACCTCCGGCTACTAACAATCCAGTCCCCTTGGTATAACAATCTGGGTATCACGAAGTTTCGGGATCATCACCCCGCCAGCCACCACCGGCTAGTACCGCCAGCCGCCACCGCCGTCCACCGCCACCCATCACCGTCTGTCTTACAGGGAAGTAGTATTAGCAGCGACATCTGGACTTTTAAAAGCCCCGTTATTTCCCGTCCGCCGTTTGATTATCCGGCTATCCTTCCCCAAATTCCGGCTGGTCGTCCTCCCCCAAATTTTCCGGCCATTTCAAATTCTGGTATGTATTTTATGCTTTTTGATTTTTATTATATGTGTTTTTGATAGTTAATTGGTTATATTGGTATGTTAGTATAGTTTTTGTATATATATTAATTTTGTTAATTTGTTAGTTTTGTTAGGATTATTAGTTGTTTATAGGATTTTAATAGGTTTGTTAGTATAGTTAGTTTTGATTTGTTGATAATTTAGTGATTTGTTAGGAGCCACTAATTTGTTTTGTTAGTGATTTGTTAGAATATTTTAGTCATTAGTGTTAGGTGTTTTAGTGTTTGGTTAGAATATATTGTTAAATGCAAAATTACGTAGATTAAAATTTGTTAAAAATTGATTAAAATAAATAGGCAAGATTATGATCAAAATATATGTATTGAACTAAATACCCAAGATTATGTAAAAAAATTGATTAAAAAAACGACTTAAAACTTATAAAAAATTAGTTTAACAAAAATATAGATAAAACTATATATAAAAATTAAGTTAAAAGTATGACGTGTACAAAATTTAGTTTAAAAGTTAAAAATATATTATAGAACTAAGTTACCAAGATTATGTAAAAATTTTGATTAAATAAACTACTTAAGACGTATTAAAAATTAGTTCAACAAAAATATAGATAAAACTAATTATAAAAATTAAGTTAAAAAGTATGACGTATAAAAAATTAAGTTAAAAAGTTAATATATTGATTTGTTAGAATATTTTAGTCATTAGTGTTAGGTGTTTTAGTGTTTGGTTAGAATATTGACAAATGAAAAATGACGTAGATTAAAATTTGTTAAAAAATTGATTAAAATAAATAGCCAAGATTATGTTAAAAAAATATATTGTATTGAACTAAATACCCAAAATTATGTAAAAAAATTTATTAAAAAAAAACGATTTAAAACTTATAAAAAATTAGTTTAATAAAAATATAGATAAAACTATATATAAAAAATAAGTTAAAAAGTATGACGTGTACAAAATTTAGTTAAAAAGTTAAAAATATATTATAGAACTAAATTACCAAGATTATGTAAAAATTTTGATTAAATAAACTACTTAAGACGTGTTAAAAATTATTATAAAGTTAAAATTAAAAGTATAAAGTAAATATATATTGTATAAACGGAGTTCTAAAAATTATTATAAAGTTAAAAAGATATATATAAAAGTAATAAAATTTGTGATAATTTTGTTATATGATTTGTATTTTGCAAAAAACGTATAATATGATTTGTATTTTGCAGTATAGATGGCGACTTACCATGGCGGTGATGGTGGCAATGAAGACCCACGTAGACCATGGTGGAAGATTACATGGGGCTGCAAAGGCAACGGCGGTAAGGAATTTGGTTCTTTATAATTCATATTTTAATTTAATATTTTTTTACTAACTTGTGTTTTTAATTTTTGCTAGCCCCACGAAAGGGAAAGGGGAGGGGGCCCTGTCAGAATTTAAATCTGGAGGCCGAGTTCGCCAAAAATCGATCGACTTTGACACCAGCAACTTAAAAACGTGGCAGGCGATCGGCCCAAACTACAGCATGTACAAGAGCCTCATTGGCACACTGGTCCGCCACATCCCTCAGACCTACGACTCTTGGGACCATGTGCCTGCTGAAAGAAAGGAGTTTATCATCCCGACTTTAAACGTAAAATATTATTAACTTTTAATTTCTTCTTTGATGTTTGTATCAATTTTTAATTTCGCTAACTTTTACTTTTATAAATTGCAGACTCGGTTCAAATTGGACCACTTTATTCAAATTCCTAACCCCGAGGATCCTATCAGGCGGGGATTCAGGCTGTGTGTTGATAGGGACTATTCAGATCAGTATCGGCTCCGAAAGAGCCAGTTCAAGAGAGCCCACTTTTCCAAAAGGGGGGCCTGGATGCAATTGCCTAGTTGGAACAAGCTGTTCCCCCAGAGGGTATGTCGCAGGAGGACTGGAGAGCTTTGTAGGGGTATTACCAGAGGGAGGACAAGGTCAAGAAGTCAGAGACAAACAGCACGAACAGGGGCAAGCAAGTTCTTGCGGGGACCCATGGTCGTAAGTCTTACTCTGAGTACGTCCACCAGGAGAAGGTTAGTTATGAATTATATATGTATTAAATATATATACTTGTGTTTAAAAGTATAAGTTAAATAATGTATATATCTTATGATATATATGTATTAAATATATATACTTGTGTTTAAAAGTATAAGTTAAATAATGTATATTTCTTATGATATATATGTATTAAACTAGCTAATCAACCCGAGTAATTACCCGGGCATGATTAGAAAAATATAAATAAAACTTTTATTATTTGACTATAAAAAAACTAAATATGAACCTTTATGTTCTACGGCTAATCTATGGAAGTGATAAATAATTACTCCCGCTGAAATCATTACCACATATTAGTAACTCAAAACTTAAAATAGAAATTGTATTAGTAAAACCATCCAACGATTCGTTTTAGAAGGTAACTAACTTGTAAAAGTCATGTTACCTGCATTTTATCCAACAATTATCTTATGTTCTATTACACAAGGTGCCATTCGTGTAATCTAAAGACATGTACCATTACATAGCTTTGACTTGATAACTCGTAATTCTTAATCTCCTTACTAATAAAGACTTGATTGATGAAAATAGAACCTTCATAAATTCAAATAAAACATAAAATTATTAAAGATATAACAAAAATCCAAACATATCTATAGAATCCAAAATTACCGGTAACATTATAACTTATGATAAATATCGTTTGTTGGACATCTTTGATAGCCTTTGAAGCAAATGCAACTTGATCTAAATAAAATATTTGGTTGTATAGTATGTCCGTTGTTCCTCGTACATGAAAATGGGTGGAGGTTCTAGGCATGAATAAAAAGTTGGAGATTGCACAAATTCATATATGCTCTACAACATAGTCCAATCGCTTCAATTTATTTCCATGAGCTACATGCCTACATTCTATTCTACTTGAGAATCTGATCTCCTTAATTTTCACAGCTTCTTTAGGGGGCCATGACGGGTTCCTTTGATTTGTTCTTTATATCTGGCAAGTTCCCCATCAAGTTGCTTGATTTTCTCATCCACATACTCGCGTCTTATATTGATCTAAAAAAGCAATCAATAGTAACCAAACGTTTGTTAATACATAACAGATTTGAAGTTTCATTAACTCGTAGAGCAATGAAGGATGAAGGAAGCTTCACAAGATAAAGAGCATACTTTGTTCAGTGGGACCATATTAAGAATTGGTAACTTCTTTTAATTAGGACTTAACTAAGCACGTGCATTTGTCTCGATTCCCCCTCAGTTCCTTCACTGCACATCTCAACTAAGATTCTTACGCATGATTAATCTGCTACATTGTTTGAATTTTGAGGTCACGAGATGTGGTAACATGTCCAAATGGGTTTGTGTCCAAACAACAAATGTGTTAGTTTGAGTCAAAGCGGGTATGGATAACCTACACACTACTTTATCCATTTTAAACGTATCAAATAGAGGTTTACTAAAAACTTACAGTTATAGTTAAAATCCAAATTCTAAACGACTACTCATGAGGTTCTATGCATTTTAATTAGATTTTATATAACTTTCGATCTGTCCTTTCTTAGCTATAAGTTAAGCAACTCATTCCATTTTACTCGATGATAAATAACCTATATCCACCCATTTATATGTAATTTACAATACCTGCAAAAAAGTATATTGAACTGAAATGACAATTTTTACCTGAATATGTCCTTGCAGAAACTTGACGTACTTAACCACCTCTTCTAGCATGGGCTGCCGTATAAGTTTCCTACAGCAAATCCTATTATACATTAGAGCATCTCAATAACTTAAAGCTAAAGAAACAGTAAAGCAACATTATATGGCCAGAACACAACAGACTTCGTGCTACTACTACACCATAGTTTCCAGCTCAAAGATGGCTAATGGTGCCACAATGACTACTTATTTTATGAAAAAAAAGATAATGTGAAATGGTCATGTATATTTGGATCCCCTTTACATATGTTTTGTTTATTTGCTCTGCAATTTTGTAAATGATAGCGAAAGAAGAGCAGTTAAAAGGGTCAGTAAAACTTTTGAGCTAGGCTCTAAGCTAGCCACAATTATTTTTTCACAGACCTAAGAGAAGCTGCATACTATTGACTACTAAACACCTTGCAAACATGGATGTCTTTGCTCTAACGGTATATATAAAGGTAAATAAGCTTGGTTTCATGCATAGACTTACCTTGGTTTTAGCTAGGCAGCGTTCCTTCACCACAATTCCACTACCTAATAGTAAGCTGAACCAGTTCCTAGAAAAACAATCTAAACAGTTAGGATTGCTGATCAACTGGGAAGCCGGCTTGTGGACATAACCGGCCACATCACGCTCAAATAGAACACATGAGATGAAACCTGTAGCATCTTGAACACAAAGCTGAATCTTAATCCTTAATTTTAATAGAACATTAGTTTTTAACCCATTGTTGTGAAATGTCCAAAATTGTATAACCAAAATTAGTGGAGTAAGTGCAAACTAATTAAACAAATAAGAGAACTAATATGATTATTAGTTCGGATAAACATTAGTTATGACACTGTAATCACCACATTTAAACCTACAACACCCTCATCATTGGAATCTTCATCAACCAGTTTGTAACGACCATCAACTTTTTTTAAGCATTTGGTGCAAGCATGGTAGAAACAACCAAATTCAGTCTAAATTTGAAGACTAAACATCACCATGAGTTATAATATTTACTATCCTAATAACATAACCTTAACAGAAAACAATCTCATTTGGTTTAAATACCCATTGGAAAAAATGAACTAAAGTAAGATAAATTTATCACTAACATTTTAACAAACACTTGATGTGCTTCAATATTTTGTTCTACATTCACAATGAAAATTGAAATAGGTGGATTTATGATATAAAAAAACCTAATCGATAAAAATAAAATCACAAATATGAAACAATTAATAAAAAATATGGATCAATACTAACCAGTAAACTAAAAGTTCAAGACAACTGTATATATCTTCTTCACTAAACCTCATTAATCTCTATAATAAAAAAAAAAAAGCTGCAATATAATTATCATTGAGCAAAGCTGGATAATCTATGAATCCATGGATTGAAGATGGAAGTTTTTTTTTCAATAAAAGTTGGGTAAAGATAGATGAAGAAGAGAAAAAAAAAAAAAAAAAAGATATACTCCGTATTATATTTTTTTAAAAGAAAGGGATATTGGAAAGGTGGCATGCTGCCACGTGTAAGCTGTTTAAAGGCTTTTATCAAATAGAAAGATATATATACTTGTGTTTAAAAGTATAAGTTAAAAAAATGTATATTTCTTATGATCTATATGTATTAAATATAAATACTTGTGTTTAAAAGTATAAGTTAAAGAATGTATATTTCTTATGATATATATGTATTAAATATATATACTTGTTTTTAAAAGTATAAGTTAAAGAATGTATATGTCTTATGATAAATTGATGTGTTTACAGATTGAAAATAACCAGGACGTGGACTTGGTGGATTTGTTCGAGATTAAGCACAAGAAGAAGAAGGATAAAAAATGGGAACACCCCATGGCTGAAGAAATACATGTAAGTTTATATTTTTTAGTATTAAATGTTAATTAATCAACCTTATGTATAATGTAACGTTTTTTACAGTCTCAGCTCAAGAAGAAGAAGGAGGAGGCTGAACAGGACCCCGTTCCAACACCAGATCCTGACATTGTCATGGATGTGCGGGGACCCCGGGCGGGGCATCGTCGAGGCATAGGGCGGGTCATCAGGCATATGGGTACCCAGGCGTATGACTATACGCATCTTACAGAAGGACAGCCACGTGCATCATTCGACTTGAACAATGACCCACCTCAGACTAGCCAGAATTCCTCCTTATTTGAGAAATTATTTAACTATGCTATTTATGCACATACTCCTTTTCCTCCTCATCCGTCCCAGCAGCTTCCCACAGCCCCTCAATTCTGTCGGATCGTATCATGTCAATTTGGATGATGATGATGATGATGATGAGAGCGATGATGTATTTTCTGGTTATAAACAATATATTTTGTATCGTATGAATTATGTTTGTGGTGTATATGTATTTATCTTTTCGGATGTGTTGATGATGTTGCTCATAATAACCAAAAAAAACGTAAAAAAGAAAAATGCCTAATCTATATAAATAAATAATAACAAAAACATCAAAGATAGCTATAGAATACGTCAACTATTATTAGTAATCATCATAACAAATATAAGTAAAAAAATACATCAACTATATCTATTACTTATAATAACTATTATTACATACGTTAAAGAATTACAAACAAATAATTATACGATATAAATAAACTATTCAAGGATCTCATATCCCGTAGGTGCCTTATTAGCTTGAATGTGTCTGTGGTACTCAGCCAAACGGTCTTTGTACTTCGGATGTCTTACCCAGGCCTGCGATGCAGGTTTATCATGTCCCCAAGGTTTATCATGTCCCCAAGCTGAGGTGTAAGGCATTGGGCAGTCCTTATCTAAAAAAACCGTAACAAAATGTGTCGACCCCGATACCAGGGCAATGCATATCAGGTCGTCTATGTATAGCTCGCCTGGCCCCTTCCAAAAAGGAAAACATGTGATGTTCTCCTCTAGACTTAAACAGCTAATTATTACACCCGACGCATTAGACAGAAGCATAGCGCAATATGGATTCATCATCCAGTAATCTTGTGGGCGACCATTTGGATAAGACATTGATAGCAAAGTGTGTATGTGTTTAGCGTCACCAGCGAATGCACCCTCATAGTATCCGCGCCTGGACTCATACTCCTCTAGCATTAGTTTGCGAATCCACTCGAATTTTTGCTCGTTTTCACCCAAAGCAACAGCCAGTGCCCGAAACCCACAGTTACCATCAGACTGTACATTTTTTATATTGACAACGTATCTTTGATAGAACTTAGGGAGCTGACCTAAGTAATGACTCATGTCAAACGATGTTGACTCACTCTGGAAAAAGTTGTGTGTAAACGGTTCAGGGTTGTTCAGTGGATTTTGTGTATTCTGTGTAATGGGTGTCGAGAATAACCGATCAACAAAGCTATATGTTTCTTCTTGTGTTTGGTTATTCTGGTCTCCGAAATAACTTTGTGTGTCTGCGAAACGTGAATCGCTACCCACATACGAACTATGTCTGCCACTTTGTCCCCAGTATAGTTTGTTATAAGGTTCGCCAAAGGAATCTGTATTTCCCGGGATGTTAAACTCGTAACCCACATACCCACTCTGCCTACCACTTTGACCCCATAATACTTTGTTATATGGTTCGTCTACATTGTCTGGCACGTTCATTAATAGGCCCACATAATTACTTTGTCTCCCAATTTGACCCCATTCGGGCTGGCTTTGAGCCCAATTTGAACTGGTTCCCACATGATCATTGTGCCTCCCACTTTGAGGTGATTGTGGTTGGCTTTCAATTTCATTGAAGAAATGTGATTGTGTTTCTGCGAAAAAAGAACTAGTGCCCACATGATCACTCTGTCTCCGACTTTGAGGTGATTGTAATTGACTTTCCGTTTCTTCGAAAAAACGTGATTGTGTGCTCATGTATTCACTGTGTCTCGCATACTGGCCTTCTCCAAATGCACATGACGGCTGCGAAAATTGATCGGAGAACTCCCCCATGGACTGGGTATCTTGGATTTTTGAGACCGGAGGGTGCTGTGTTTGTCGCTGGTCTGTTATGTTCGGGCGCCTGCAAAAAAAAAAAAAAAATTAATTACACTTACAAGTATACTAACAAATAGGGGGCAATTACAAAAAAAATAAAAATAAAAATAAAATAAAAAAATAAAAAAATCAATTAATTAACTGTAGTTCGAATTATGATCCGACATACTTGAGGTATATTTTTCTTTGACCCGATTGGTCTTCCACGTTTATTTTTAATAACAGAAGGGTCCTTGATTTTCATTCTCCCCAAATAGACGATGTCTTTTAATTTAGAAATCCAGTTTTTGCGATTTGACTTCGGTTGATCCTTAAACTGGACTTTAACATCCTCTACTAATTCGTCAATAGCTTCGTCATCGTCAGAGTCTTTTCGATGATCGTTGTCCGGTAGACATGTTGACGGTGTCAGGTCTAGCTTTCTCCAAAAGTCATTTATATTATGCACCTTAACACGTTTGTCTACATTTTTGACGAAAAATATTTACAATATTTATGCATTTACCAAAAAAAAAACATGAATTACCTATATTTCAATAAACTTACTGCAATGCATGTACGCAGCTAGACAGCAGGCACATGGAAGGCCACAACTAATCCACACCTTACACCCGCAATTAAGTCTTTTCCGATCTCATTTTTTAATCGTTTAATTTCATCGACCATCATATCAAGAGCTGTCATAGATACAACACAAAGCAGGTCTTTTAAACATGGGTAGTTGTGTTTACCAGCTCTATAAATCCTGCTTTCCTCCAGTTGGCCCTTGATTTCTGTATCTTGTCCGAGGAGGATATCATTAACACATTGAATTATTCTTTGAAATGTACATCTCCCCTGCAACTCGGACTTGAGGAGTGAATGCTCAGCCTCAACTCTGTTGGTAGTGTAGTTGCGGTAGTTGAGGTGCTGATCGACCCAAAAGGACACAAACTTTTCCTTGTATGGGAAAAGCCACTCCTTCTGCAGGTACTTGTAAACCTCTGTCAATTTAACATTTAATTAGCTTGTGTGGGTATATGTGATTTACCAAAAATTAAAAAATAAAAAACTTCAAAAGCACTTCACTTACTGTCTAAACGGGGACCCATCTTCTCTTTTAAATCTGATAAATCGTTGGTGTACTCTTCTAGTGTGCGGGACTCGTAAAGTTTTTTCCACCATCCGTAAAAAAGCCCCCATTTCCCTTCCCCTTTTAACGATGGCATGCTAAATTTGTCTATGTTCCTCCATATGTGCACTCTACACAGTAAATGGTATGCTTCAGGCATAACGATTTTGCATGCTTTCATTAACACCAGATCCCTGTCCATGAGTACCACGCGCACAGCAAACCCTTCACCTAACGTCTACTTCAAACACTCCAACACCCATCTATAATTATGCTCTTGTTCGCTTATGATAAACGCATATGATATGCTAAAGGTCCTGTTTGTTGGAGTGACACCAACGATCTCGACCAACGGCATGTTGTACAAATTAGTTTTGTACGTGGCGTCTATTTGGATAACATAAGGAAATGCACGCCACAACTTAAATGATGTCGGATGTATAAAAAACAGATTCTCCAACTGACCAGATACACTCTTTGTTGTATGATAATACAAGTAATTATGCTCCTTAAGCAAACTGAACATAACCTGTTTCGTTTGAACAATATGGCGTACATATGTCGTTTCAGATACTCTATCATAGTAAATAAATAAAAAGATATGTAAATTTGATATAATATACCTGCATTGGAGTGTTCCCATGTTTTTCGGCCGCCTTCTTCCGCATAGCTTTTTGGAAATTGTAAATGTCATCACTGCGGGTCAAGTTTCCTGAAAAATTTTCTTTCAATAGCTTTAACATCTTACGGGGCGTAGTACCGCGATGATATTCATCTTCCAGAAATGATCTCTCCTCTTCAGTCAACCTTCTTGCGTACGCGTAACCCTCCAGATTCTCAGCTGGATAGTGATTATGTGTGTCGTCTACAACGGTTACCCTCCAACCATCATCAGTCAAACGGCCGATTAATCTAAAGGGGCACTGACATTTAAGTGTCTTTTTAACGAGCTCGCCTATCCTATCATCCATTTTCCCAGAAAGATTACAGACTATCGTCACTTTATTTTTTACACCAGCTAAGTTGGAATTTGTTCGTCGTTTGATTAACACATAACCAAGCTGCAATCCTGTACTTTTGGCCCAGTTGAACAATTCTTCGTGTGAATCGAACACCTAAATTAGTTTTTTTTTAAATTATCATTAATTTGTATACTTATAAATATCTAACACCTAAAAATTTATCGTTATCTCAACTTGTGAGACTTATATTATTATTTAATAACTTGATTGAACATTAATAAAAAAAATTTGTTCAATGGTGTTTTATTAAATTGAATTTAGAACTAATCAATAGCTTTAGATTACTAATTTAGGGGCATTATCTACTAGCTTTAAGTATAACTATGGCTTGCGGGATCGTAAACAATCTAACTAACACGTATATAATATTTAAAAAGTAAGGTTGTTACTGTTGTAGCGTGGTCAGGTCCCAATGTCATATAGATTGTGAGTTTAATTAGTGTAAAAAGGCCTCGTTTGTATGCATAGGTATACATATATTTCTAAATTCATTTTCCTTCCTTTAATCACAACCTACTTATCATTATGAATTACAAATGTTGGGTAAGCTTAAAACATGTCAATCTTATTTTTGGGTTGTTAGACAGATTTTTCCAAAATCTGTGTACGAACTTGAAGCACGAAAAATGTGGCTCAAGATGGACGAACTGGGCAAAACTCATAAAATAATAAAATGTAGCCCCATGAGTTAAGTTTCACCTCCAACTGGAATCAGGTCAAAAGACCAAACAGAACTCCAGATATGGCCGTTCTACCAAAAATGGTCAGATCTAATTTCCTGCTGTAACTTTCACTTTGCAACAAGCATAACTATAACATATAGAGATTAACACATCATATAATAGTGAAAAGGCATCAAGCTTTCATTCCAATAATCCAATATCAGTTTACAAAATTGCCATATGCCAACAAACATGTGATCATAGTCACACAACCACAAACAAGTTCAAGAAAACCATAACAAAGTACAAACATTGGTCTACCGAATAAGTTTATGAATAAAACATCCTTAGGGTCATTTCCTAAGCACAAGAGCCACAACAATGGAGCAAAGGGCTGCAAGAACGCATCCCATCATGAAAATCACTTCGTTGATTCGGCGTATTCCATCTATAGCCATCCCCGCTTCATCTCCCGTTTGGCGCATTATTCCCAACGCCCTTTCCATCATCACCTCTTGTGTTCTCACCCGAACCCTTGCATCACGTAAGCCATTGGCAATGCCCCACACTCGATCTCTCTCCTCCCGTGTCATTCCCATAGGAGCTGGAGGTGGTACCCCAAAAACGGGACGTGGGAGGTCTTCTCCATGTCTTGGGCCGAAGTGAAAAGGATGATGGTGAGGGAGGCGCGGGTGGAAGTGTGGGTCATGGGCTGGAAATCGCCCATCACCTACATTCATCGCCACATTTTGTCTTGGTGAGGGCGAGCGGCGTACGGGTTGGCTAGAGGCAACGCTCCTAGCATCACCGTTTGACGGGTCCTCCATTGGTTCGGACTCCTCCTCTTGTCGTGAGGGCTGTTGGGAGTCCATTGTGGGCTCCGTTTCCTCGCTCTCTTGTCTCTCTTGCCTTTCACGGACCATGTCTACAAACGCATAAATGTATCCTGCGTGTCCGGGAGATCTTGATGTTCCGCTTCTTTGTGACATATCGTTTCCTACATAAGTTACATAAAACATAAAATGACGACTCCCAAGCTTCACGACCGAGCAATGACATGACCATTCAGAACCGACGTATGCCAAAACTACTAACGATCAACTCGACACTCACGGCTCGCATAACCATATATAATCAACGAAATGACTAGAATTTAACTTGTGCATAGCTCTTGTGTATTATATCTAAATAGGCAAAGTAATACTAGCCAAGTGGGGTTATTAACTAAGGGCTATGATAAGTAATGCAAACATTGGATTTGGTTATGTATGTTTTGCACCAAGAATCGTTTTAAAGCTTTATTTTCAAAAGACTCATTTTGAATATTCCTTAAACAACCATTTCGATCATTCCATATTAAATTTTTAATTAGGCATAGTTGATCAGGCTATGCATAAGTAAAACAAGAATACTTAATAATCAACTCAATTGTTTAAGAAATATTCGACTCGTTTTGAAAATACGTAGGTTATAGCAAAAATTCTCTATAACCTTGGCTCTTGATACCATTTTTCTGGAACACCCCGACTAAGGCGGAAACACGAAGTATCACAGAACGACATGGTACAAAAGATTTAGAGATAAAACATCAACATCAAGTTTTAAATATCATTCGAAATCAAAGACAACAAGTTCAAGATAACGTTTTAGAATCCATTACATAACCATAATCCATAAATGAAAAACAAATTGTTCGCATTACAAGTCAACCGAATAACAAGCAAGTACAATCCATAAGGCGGTCCAAGTTACGAACCTAATGCTCTAAACCTGAAAAGCATGAAGAAAAAGTGTCAAGTATGAGAGTTGAGTGAGTTCATAGGTTTTTAATTAATAACCAATTTATATTCCAACCATATTCAAGATAATAAGTCATAAAAACCTTCAAGTATTCTTTCAAATATTCATTTCCAAAACGTATGTTCAATTCATAATATTTATTCATATTAACATCAATATCATTTAACCACGAGTATATATTCAATATATCAAATTTAATTTGACCACACGGGCATAATTTCAATAACTTTTGATGAGTAAGATGCTTGAGCCACTACTACTACCATTTTCATGTCCAAACAACATTTTAATTCATTTCATAGCACAAGCTGTCAATCAAGTGCTTTATTTATAAATAGGGTCGCGCCATGGAGACGACCATTTAATTTAAGGTAGCTAGAGCTCCACTCCGGTCGGACTGGAAGAGAAGGTCGTCACAAAGGCAACCAAACTTCCACCGTTACGCTCCGGGTGGGTGGACGAATCCTAGTTGCGCAACTATCTAACTACAAGCCTCCGCTTTCGGAGTAAATAGTAGTGTACTGAAAGAAAACAGGTTGACAGAACTCAAGCTCATCATATAACATTTAGCACATTAAACATACGATATAACTTCATTTCATAATTATATTATCAAAAATCATTTTATATATATGTATATATATAAAAGCAAATTTCATTTATATATCATGTTTTTCACCCCGATAGTTAAACACATAAAGTAGTTTGAAAGGGGGCTATGACTCACTTGTTTTGAGAGAGATAGAGAGCTGTTCAAATGCGTGGAGAGTGCCTAGTGGTGTCGCCCCTTAAGCAAGCCTAAACCATGGTATTCAAAAATATACACAATATACACAACGTAAGTGTGTGTTGCATGAACTAGTAAACTAGATTATGAGATGTACGCTAGTAGACTTGTCCATCTTTGGTTGTTTAATTATGGTATTCAAGTACATTATGTTGTTCATCTCCTTTGGTTGGAAAGTATTTGGTGATCAAGGTCATTTATACGATTTTTGTACGTTTATTGAAATTTCGGTAGTTTAACTTTGTTTTATATATATTTTCCATTGCATACTTTGTTTAATAAGAACATTTGACATTTGTGTTCTTATAATGTTAATGTTGATATTTTTACTGATTTATAATTATTTATTTAATTTAATATTATTTAATTAATTATTTATTTACTTTATTGATTTATTAGTTAAATAATTCTTTATAATTATTTTTAAGTTTTTAAATTATCTTTAAAATTCATGGATAATTACTTATGGATTATTTAATGATTTTTATACTTCTTGATTTATAATATTATGATTTATACTTATATTTATGTATTTCTATTTAATTATTTGATAATAGTGATTAATAAGTGATTTTACTAAATAATTTACTTTTAAATTGTATAGTTCTTATTTCTTTGCTTATAATTATTTTTCCCCCAGTAGGTTTTGGTCACTTTTATCATTAGTTATGTAGTTTTGATCAGATTCATAATTTACACAATTTATTAATTAATTTTTATACCTTTTAATTACCATTTTAATTCATTAAATCATAGAAATTCTTACAAGTCACCACAAAAGCTTTTGTCCAAAAATCCCAGGCCTTTTAGGCAACTTATATCAATAAAAATTTATATCAATTCAACCTCTCTTGTGTCTTTGTAATTTAAGGACTTTTAAGCATAAAAATCGTTTACTGAAATAACGTAAGCCTCATTTCTTAAGCAATTTAGGTACTTCAAAAAGGATTTTTGCTCTTGTTTCATTTTGTCCAGAAAGTGCATCATATTTTGATGATTCAAGTCGTGAGAGTGGTGGTGGTGTGATATGTGTAATTTTGTGCTTTCGGTTAGTGATTATTTGAACCGAAAAGGTGATTTTTGAGCTTGTTATTGCCATGCATCAAATGACTTGACTTTTATACTTTTGAAACACATTTCATGCTAACTTTTATAGATCTAACTTTCCAACAACAAAAGTCCATATCTTTATCAAATTTCCAGAAACTCATACTTCAAAATATATAAAAACATGACCATCTTTCAAAGGAAAACTACTTTACAAGCTATTTAATCCATAACAACACTTTTGGGTCTTAAACTAGTTAAATCCTTGGATCTTTCTTCATGGATTCAACATGCATGAGCATGGAAAGAAAGATCCTATTAACTTTGCCATCATCAAGTGCATATTCAAGAGAAAACATAAAGAAAACATAACCTTTTGATAAAACCTTTTTAATAAAAACAAGAACAAGATTAAACTAGTAAAGAGATGAAGATATATACCCTTGAAGAACACTTTTTGGTGATGAAAATGGTGCAGATTTTCATGGCCTTTAACCTCCAATAAACCCTTATTCAAACCTTGAAACAACCCTTACTTTGTAGCTTAATGTAACCCTTGTTTAATCTAACCTAAACCCTTATTATTATTACAAGTTTAAGTTGATTTTTCTCCCCTCTTTCTTGATATATGGCTGCCGAACTTTAGAAGAGAAAAGGGAGAGGAGAAGAGTTTCTTTGAGAGAGAATGAAGGCTAGTAGGTGTAAAGTGTGAGAAGTGTGTTTTGTGTGAGTTTCAAGAGTGAGTTGGAAGAAGTAAAAATTCAAAATGTGGAGTGTGTGTGTGTGTGAAGGGGGTCGGCCTCTTTAGGGGTATTTGGAGGGTTTCCATCTTTTTTTTTATATAAATGTTGTAGGTATATTTGTATATATGTATAGGTTGTAAGTATATAGTTTGTAAGAGTATATTGTGTTTATTTGTAATGTTAGTGGATTATTTATCCTAGTATATGCATATGTATATATGCCATGTGTATATATGTGTATGTATATGTATTTTTCTGTTTTAAGTTTACTACATGGCTCATTGGTTGTAAATCTTATATTTATATTAAACATACATACATATTCTTATTATTATTCAAGCATTTTTATGTACATAAAGAACTTACAATTATTTCTAGGTGTTCATACTATTTCCATGATCAAATATTATTTAGTTGGCTTGATGGTTAAATTGTTAGGCATTTACAAGTATTTTTAATCGCTAACTCAACTTGTGAGACTTATATTATTATTTACGAGCATGGTACCCGCGCAATGCGGCGGTGATGACGAAGACAGTGACGTGGTGGCATCGACGGATGGTGACGGCGGCGGCGATCGTTGGTGGCGGCAGATGCGTCAAATGGTGTAGGTAGTTGATATAAAGATATTTGATTTGAAATAGTAGTGTATCTCTTTTAGGAGATAGTGGAATGATTGTGTAAGTTAATTCATTAAGAGTAAAATGATAATTTTGCATGTCCCAAAAATGTTAACTTTTCAACATGGGGTATAATTTTTATATAGTAGTATAGATAAGTTGGTTAATTATTTATTAAAATTTTGTTCAATGGCATTTCATTGAATTAAACTTATCACTAATAATAGCTTTAGATTGATAATTTAGGGGCATTATCTACTAGCTTCAAGTATAACTATGGCTTGCGGGAACATAGACAACCTAACTAGCACGTATATAATATTTAAAAAGTATGGTTGTTACATTATTTATTCTCTTGCAAGCATTTAAACTAATTGTTAATGATCCCAACACCATTCTTGATTTACTAACGCATGAAGTTAAAGAACTTGGACCTGACGAAAAAGAGGTACTTATTCTATATCCTTGCTAATTAGATAATTCACTACATCTTGTGTTGTTATTCTTTAATGATATATACTTACACAAGAAGGATTTGCAATTAATCTAAGTACCAAAAGTTTTTCCTACTTTGTCTAATGAAGTCAATGATCTATTAGTGAAACTTATTAGAAGTTTTTCCTGATTGATTGCTGCTCCTCCTTATAATCTTGTCACTTATATGGACGTGTCGTCTTTGATTTGAAGTTTGGGATGGGAAGTGATTGTGGTGGTTCTTGTAGTTATTTGCTTATTCACTAAGTAACAAAGTTTTAGAGATATCAACTTTATTTGTCGTGTTTCCCCGGTTTATAGAGGTGGGTCATGGTATACAACCTGCTATGTTTTTCCTATTTTAAGCATGATTAGTCTGCCTTGATGAATGTGGTAGGTCTCCAAATACTTATCTGTATTTTAAATTCTTTTTCAATTTCTAGGACACATCACACAACTATCCACTGAATGCTTTTCGGAAGGCACACCATTAATGTCACATGAGGTTTGCATACATGCTCGTTATTCATTATTTTGACAATTCAATTTTTTGTTTTCCAACGTATCAGAGTATATGTGGTTGTATATGTTTATAATAGATCATGGAGTTTGTTAAATTTTAACTTGTAGAGATCTTCGGAAGTGCAAGAAAGTTACATCACAACTCATAGATTTAGTAGTTGCAATGAGGATAAACTCATAGAAATAATGAAATGTGTAGCTTATAGAAGTATAATGACTTAAAACTTATGTAGTTTGTGAATTTTGTGAGATACATTTAGTACTTAACACTTAGTTTGTGTATAGCTCATAGAAATCATGAATTACGTAGTTTGTGGAAAATATGAGAATCTCATTTCTATTATTTCCGGTGTATGTACAGGTATTATCCATGTGGATATCATTACTGTATACTTGTCCAGGTTACGAGTATTAAAGTAGCTAATAAAGTACGTATTACATGACACTATATTGATGGCAAATGGGATGTGTAAAATATCTTCAAACTTCGAAAGTTTGAACAATTAAGCTAATTATTTTCATACATAAAAGTGTGAGTATATAAAAGTGTGAAATACTCAGTGTGAATTATTTTGACAAATATGTTTACACTTTCAAGTGTGAAGTATTATAGTAAAGTATTCACAATTTTAAATGCGAAGAATTATGACAATTTATTTACACTTTGAAGTGTGAAGAATTATTACAATATGTTTACGCTTTCAAATGTGAGGGGTTGACATTATTTTGTAACACCTATTCTTTTCACACCCCATTAAAATGTGAATTATATTTTTTTACACAATTTCAAATGTGAATAACTCAACTAAAAGCATGTGAATAATCCACCATTTTGTTGTAGTGATTATTATTATTAAGGTATAATTGGTTTTAGTTGATTCGGTTTCACATAACAATTTGGATAGTTTGGTTTGAAAAATCGTTGAATCATATGTATTGGTTCGGTCGACATTTTAGACTAAAATCGTCCAAACAGGACTATACACATCCCTACTAATTGTTACTATAACCAACTATTCTACCAAACACAACTACTCTCGCTAGCGAGGTGTCATGTAGTCCTTGGACGAAGATGCCTAAGTCGTATCATTATCTCCGCACAACGCATTTGTTTCGTCCTAATTCATACTCAATTTCTAATATAAAATGATAGAAACTTCTCAAATTAGAATTAAACACATGAATTATCATAAATTAAGAACATCACGATCCAATGCATTATCATAAATAAAGAACATGAAGTTCCAATGTGAAATTGTAGTAAAAAAAGCTTATCTATACTTTTATTATAAAAAAAATAGCACTTTATTTTTGAAAGTTTAAAAAAAATTAATATATTTTCATTTAGCATCACTTAAAATATTTTCACCTATATTACATCCTTAAATATTATTGATTAAATTACACTATCAATAGTTTATTTTATAAACTATCTTCGTTAACACTTTACGCCTCATCAACCACCAAGAGTTGCCCCCACCACCACATCGTCGTCACAACCACCGCCGTATTGCGCGGTTAACGTTTTAGTATTCATTAAATGCATGTATAAAGAATGTAATAATGCTTTCTAAATTGTCATTCCCTACAACTTTTTTAATATATCCTAATATTAAAAAACATTATGAAGCTAAACACGTCTAGAGTTTAGAAAGTATGCAATCATACCTAGTAAGTAATTCTGAACTTCAAAAACACGTCTAGAGTCAAGTCTTTAGAACCCGATGATGTTGAATAAGACGCCATTGAAGGTTTGCTATACTAATCTTGATAAACCTCATCTTTCCTAGTGATAAAGCTCCTATAACACAATAAAAGATACTTATTTAAACTTAAAGAAACATACATCAAATGCATTTCAAACTCAAAGTAAGAGAAATTCATAATACTCGTATTACATCTTCCTTAATCTTTGTGTTTTTCAAACCAAGACACGTTACAAGGGACAGAGGGAGCACCAATTTATTTTTCAAAATTTTGTGTAAAGTTTATGTTGAGTTTGCTGGTGTCAGACAAGAACCCAGGAAAAAAAAAAAAAAACCTCTAAAAAGAAATACTATAATATAATCAGTTTATTTTTATGAAGAAGAAAAACTCAAACTTAGATAAAATTACTTTGTAGATAAAAAGGAAAAAAAAAAAGTGAATAAATAATCAGGGAATACAGAAGATACATAACAAATCTGCGTAACTACCTTTGAAATTTTTCGGAGATCGATGCAAAGTATGAGAAACCTCTTAGATACGCAGACAAACAAAATCTTCAAAATAAATCTTAAATCTAAAAACAAGAAAGGAGGAGAAAGAAGGAACACAACAATTGGGTTTTAAACCAATCAGATCAAGGAACAAACTATAGCCTCCGGCCATCGTTCAGCTGCCACAATCTCTAACATATTTTGTATAGAAAAAAAAAAAACAAGATTCTATTTTTGTATTCTTTTTCTCGATAATTAAAAAAAAAAAAAAAAAAAACAAAGAGAATGAAAAATGGGAAGTAGGTGTTGAAATGAGGAGGTTGGCGGCTGTGGTTTGGTCGATAGGTTCAGATGGAAAGGTTGTTGTCTTGTTGATAGGTTTAAAATGTTCAAGGAAAATGATATGCGTATGTTTTTTTATGTCCATTATCGTCTTTCTTTGTAATGGTTAATAACTCCGGGTTCAACCCGAGCATTTTAATTAAGGATAATGATCAATCCTCCTAAGTTATTATCTTATAAATTCTCTTAATTAATAGGATTGTGACATGTACAAAATCAAAGGGTAAAATTTGGAAAGAAAATTAATGGATTACATATATTTACAAGTGGATATATTAGAGGATTTTTAGGAGGATTTATCATTTTCCTTTAATTAAAACTTTAAAACCAAAAATATATATATAATGTATGTAATTTTTGTTATTGAAATATTATAACTTGATATGAACATAATGAATCAATGAATACAATGATATATAAAATAATAATACATATTTCGTTAATAAGAAATAAAAGGTATTTCATAACATTATATAGAAAAATTTAAATTTTTCTCCAAATAAAATATTATGAATTTTAAATAATCATTAAATGGGGTTTTTTAGATATGACATCATAAATATAAATCTTGACACATCATAATTTTTCTTAAAATACTTTTAAAAAATAATCCTTCTTTATTATATATAAAGATGTGTCCATTATTATTATTTTGTATTTTATATTTTAAAAGATCGTGTTAATACTTAATAGTTAGCCGTTAGCATTAGAGATACTAAAGTGACATCCGATTGGGTAGTCACAAATAACTCAAATCACGCATGTCTGGGATGAAACTCAAAATTCTCAAACACCTCAATAATCCACTCATACAAATATAGGGAATTAGATTCAAACTCTATATGATTTTCCAAAGATCAAAAACATTACCTTTGGATAATGTTATGTTATTAAAATAAATAAATAAGTTTTACTCGTTTATATACCTATAAAGGGTATATTACTATGTTTGACAAAATTAACTAATATTTTATGCCTGTTAACTTAAAGTTCGTAGTGGTTTTGGCCTTGAGTCTTGATAGGTCTAAATTTAGGGGGAGGTTACTCTACCGTTTGTTGACCCCAAAAATGTTTTGTCTATCGGAAGACATGCCAATGAGAGTTTTTCTAGAGGACTCGGTGTATAGGTTAAGTTTAGTGGTTTGTGTGAGTGGTTTAGAATTACTTTAGCTAAGCGATCTAAGTTATTTCGTTCCGTAAGTTGATTAGCAACCATTAACTTCCTTGGCTCCTGAAATTCATAGCCATTTCCTATTTATATTATGTTTGTCTTGGTTGTTTTCTTACCACTGTGTTTGAGTTTCTTGTAGGTAACTTTGTCTATTATGCTTTATATTTTTATGTTGTTTTCTATGTTTAATAAGGTCGTTATTTTATATGTATAGTACTGTCGAACATGTGATAAGGTATTGCTAGGTCGAATGCTACTCCCAAGGTAGCCAGACTAAGCAGACTTGTATATCTTCCTATGATGTTTTCGGACGACATGTATGGTATCTAATTCACTTTACACTCCCCGACTTTTACCCCTTGGTGGCCGGAAGTACTAATGGAAGCAGTCACTTTTACCTCCCCTCTAACCCGCGCAAGAATTGGGTCCTGGACGTTGTTATTGTTGTTGTAAATAAAACTCGGTAGTTGATACTATAGCTGAAATAAAGCGGGTAATTGTAGCTTTTAAGAAATGTTAGATGTTTAATAGGTTAATTTTATTTGTTAATAAAAGTGTGTAAAATACACTAACAAGAATAGACATTAGTGATAACAATTAGGGGGTGTTTGGTATTCTGATTACAAAATAAAATCTGCGTTTTCAAAATAGATTATGCGTTTTCGAAAAGCATGTAGGTACATGTTTCTCCAAAACTGCGTTTTCATAGCTGATAATCACTTTTTCATACAAACATTTTTTTAGATTATTTGCGTTTTACAAACGTAATAATTAGATAATCACCTTATAACGCAATCTCAAACACCCTCTTAGTCACTTACTATATATTAAGCTATTTCCAGTATTTCCACGACGGGATTAAACGTCCAACCGGTTTTCTTACCATTCCATTGGTCGCACCAGTAATCATATATATAGGTAACCATGGTTTAGGATAGGATGGTGAACTATACCACCAACTTCTAATTATATATACCACCAAGCATGCATTGAGATATTGTACTGTATAATAATGTAAAATATGTTTGGTGGTATACGGTCAAAAAATGGTAATATACATATCACTACCCTTTAGGATTTCATGAAATGATACACGTAGAAGTTTGTCCATTTCAATTTAACATAAAACATAATTAAACTTACAAAGCCCATCATGTACTAAAGAAATAAAGGAAAAAAAGTTTTGATCTTTTGCTATGTATCACGTAAGGTCAGTGTTGGCCTTAATGGTTGTTATAATGGTGTTGTAACGGATAACGGAAGGCTCCCGTTACGCTATCATGCAGCTAAATTTCAAGGCCGAGTTGTTAACGTGGATTTTTGACATTAAGACGCAAAGAAGTCTCGGATTGAATAAATATCACCACACAAGTTATGTTTGAATCACATCTTTTTCAAGTCGGCTTATGCTTTTCATTCTTTCTTCCAAAAGGATTTTTCTCATTGTCTGGCAATGGAATTTAAGACTTACGAAAACCCTTCAAAGAATTCACTTTTACAAATGTAGGAAGTGGGAACCGTGGTGAATTTCCCTAAAGTCTAAGACCTTACCAATGGGCTACCAATTAGAATTTGTCCTCTAGCGTCGACGAAGATGAGGGTTATTTGGCCTGACTATGTGTGTTTCCCATCGCTGGAAAATAAAAAAAAATAAAAATAAAGTTGACGAGTAAATAGGGTCATACCTCAAGATTATGTTCCGAAACTCAATAACATGTTTATAAACAACTCTTAATAACCAATAATGTTGAATAAAACGTCATTGAAAGTTTATTGTACGAATTTTAACAAACCTCGTCTTTTTAGTGATAAATCCCTTATAACACGATAAATAAATATACTTTTTCTAAACTTAAAAGTTCATACATAAATGCATTTCAAAATCAAAATAAGAGAGATGTTCTATACGAATTTATTCTTCAAAACTTTTGTGTAAATTCTATGTTCTGTTTGTTGACATTCCAAATGATTTGAGAAAATTTAGAAAAGGAAAAAAAAAACTCAAAAATAAAAACACTATTGTAAACTAAGAATAATATAGAGAAGAAGAGAAGAGATGGAGAGAAGGGATTGATCTTTCATTCACATTAGGAAGAATATATACAACTTAGTTAGAGTAGGCTTCAAGTAAATAGAGATTAAGGAAACTAAATCTCTTTACAAAACATCCATAATATAATATATAACTATTATTTACAACACTCCCCCTTCGATGTTTGTTGTACAATGCGCTTAGAGTTGTTGGCTTATTAAAAACCTTGCTAGGAAAACCCACTGGGATAAAGCCATAATCAAAGGAAAAAGAGTGCAACACGTATTGTGTCTCCCCCTGCTGACGATATCACTTCATATCTTTATGTTGATGCAATCCAATATCTTGAACTAACTTCTTGAATGATAAGGCTCGAAGTGTCTTAATAAACATATCTGCATATCTCTATTTTTATTTGATGTATCATTCTTTAAGTTGAATTATACAAGCTGCATCACCCTTATACAAAATTGTTTGGAGCGTTGTTTCTTGAAGAAATACCGCAAGATCCACAAACATGTATGACATTACCCTTTGGATGTCCTTTAGAAAGATTATGCCTCGTTAAAACCTTATTAGATAAAACCCAATGGGACAAAAAATCTAATGAAGGAAAAAGAGTACATAACTCATTTGATACGCTCGGGGATATTGCCTCGTTAAAACCTTACCAGAAAAACCCAATGGGATAAAACCATGGCTAAAGGAAAAAGAGTGCAATGCGTATCTTCTCCCCCTCATTTGATCACATCACTTAAACTCATTAACACAAATCAATATCACTGACCAAAGTCTCAGGTTATCGTAATAAGTTTCTCGATAAATCAATTTGATTATCTCATGAACCAACTTGCTATAATATTGATTTCTCCACATATGGCTCAACTACCCAATTTAAGGTTTCAATATGCATCAAACGTTTCATTTAAGTACATACCCGTACTTCATAGGTTAAGCTCTATAAACAAATTCAATTTAAATGATGCATGATGAGCAATCGATAACTATCAATGCTTTAGCAACACTTTTGAACCAACATTTTGATCATTGTCTTTGAAAACCGAGGGGTGCTTATAACATCATGTGACATCATAGTCATGAGCGTCTCTTGTTCAAAAAAAGTATAGCTTCGTCTTTTAGCAATTATGATACTCAATGATATTGTCCTTAACTTAACTTAGTCAATTCGTAAATCAAGACAGTCTTTTTATTTTATCTCACATTCATTTTCTAATAATTCAATTTGTATGAGACACTTTCTCAAAGTTCCATTGAAACTCATATCATATTCAAATCCAAATTTCTTTATGGAGTTTCATGAGCAAACGTAGTAATTTATATAGCACATTTCAATAGATACGCACTAAGGCGATTCTATCACATTCCAATTTCACATAGGTTTTTCAAATCACGAAACATGCTTCATGCATTTTATTTCTCTCATTAAAATCTTAAAACCAAATGAGCTCTGTTCGTATTCTTTAGACGCAAATCAAATATCTTATTTTGCCAGACTTTCCGTAGTTCAATAATTGCTTCCATCATATGACATTTCTTTCCCATATCAATACAAGATTTGTTCAACAATCTATGTGCCATATTTTCAATTATCTTAATTAATATCCAAATACAGATCATCATCATATAATTACGCACTTGCAAGTGTTTGGACTTCATGTCCTAAATTGCTAGTGTCTTTTCATCTTTGGTCAATCATTCATATCTTATAACTTATGCATGCATGCTTTCAAGATCCTCACCATTATACATACTCTTAGCGCTATCATATTCAATTAGTGTCGACGCTGTTTTTATCTATTATCGATTCTACAAGTCTCTAGATATTTTATAATTTATTGAGATCTCATAATTTTTAGGTACCCGAGGTTTCTCAAAAACCCTCCATGTCTAGTTTCTCATCATCAATCTCTAACGGGGTCTTTATACCTCGACTTTGACCATCTTAATTTAATGCTCCTTTTATTTTTGTAACACCTGTCATTTAAAAACATGGATTTCCAAAAACTTTCGTCTAACGACGTCAAGAAAGCGGAATTAAACTTTAAAAGTCCAAACCAGCAAATTTTGTTTGGTTTATTCATTAAATGGTGTTACCAGCCATATCATCAAAACAAGTCTAAATGGAAATCCATCAGTTGCCCAACATTAAACAACCGACCACATTATCAATACAAGTCATTATTATCTAAACATAAAACAAATGTCTAAGGCGAGCTGCCACTATGGGTAAACTATAGCCAGCTTCAAGATCATCTACTCATGTTTCACATCTTCTCATATCTACCTGCTCACTATTGTTGGACCTGAGGGCACAACACATTTTAAAAAAGCAAGTGTTAGCTAACGAATTAGCTAAGTAAGATAACACATAGTTTATAAATCATTTGTCTATTTAAAACATTATATAAAAGTCATATTAAGTCGTTAAGGCACATATCATCTCAGATACATATCATAGCATCGACATCTTTCATATTAGGATGGGTCATCCTAAATGTGTCTAGTCATCTTTTGCATCTCCACATATCACATCTAAACATCTTTATAATTGTGACATAAGTCACGCATCTCATATAACATATGCATTTTTATAAGTGCGACATAAGTCACACCCGACTGGATGGACAAACCTTACAGTTGTACATCATTGTCGTTAAGGAAGGGCAAGCCAATCCCGGAGTAATCCGTATGTTCAAGACAAGTGGGGCGGGTCAGACCTCCCGTATTACTCTTCACATCTTTGACCATGTTGCAAGGAGCCACCCAAGCAACCACATCTACGCACTTAGCCGGGAAAGGGCAAGTACGGGTTAAGCTTAACACTTTCATCTAAAATTACGAGCTCGATTTCACATCTCATATAGTTTAGGTGTTCATATTACCTAAACATTATCACATATACATCATAACGTTTGGGCCCTTAAACGTGCACGTGTCATGGCAACTTAATAAGTCTAGTGAACTAGATGAACAAGCCATGTAGTCATGCACATTTTACATATCATCAACCTATAACACATTTCAGTTCATCTCAAGACATTACATAGCATTTCATAGCATATCATTACATCGCATACATTGTTACATCACGTACATCATCATATATCATTACATATCGTATATCATTACAACATTGCATATCATCTATCATCTCAGATCATACATCACTTCATATCATCTTTCGTATCATACTATATATTTGTCATTTCATATCATCTATCATCTCATCGTTGCAAATCATCTATCATCTCATATCATATATCATTTCATATCATATCATCTATTAAGCATACATAGAATCTCATATCAGTACATATTATAGGGGTAGCATTTCAGGCTTCAATATGCATCTACATAGTCCATATCACCTCTCATATAATCCCGAATACCCCTAAGCAAACAAGATACCATTAGGGGAAGTTACTATATGAAAACTATGTTTTTGTTGAACCCTCAGCGTGTCAAATTAGTGTATCTTACCTCGTAGAAGCGTACAACAAATGATAACGTAAGTTACCAAGCTTTGCAAGTATTCCCGACTACCTATAATCAACATAGGACCAATTTTATGAGTATAACGAGACTAAATTGACCTACAGTCTATATACGTGTCGCATACCCTTTAATTACCATCATTACAGATAATAGTCTCTTTTTTTTACTATTACCCCTGGTAAGTTGTTTTTTTTTGTCTACTTCGAGACTATTATCCCAGGTACGTAGCCTCTTTTTGTCTATTCTCAACTTTTGTCCATTTCTAGACTATCACCCCAGGTAGTTAGTCTCTTTTTGTCATTTTTTCCAAAAACGGGTTTTACACCAAAAAGAAGACTCTTTTAAGACCTAATTGATGATTTGGCACCATCAATTGCTCCATGAACGTATTGTTAACAAAAATGGATCATTAGGTCACATTAAACAACCATTCTTACTATTGATACTCGATTAATTAACCACAAATGATTATCAACAACCCCCATCCATTCTCCAAACCCTAAGACCTGAATTAAAACCATAAAACTGATTCATATGATCACAAATAAAAGGGAAATCACCTATAATACCTGTAGATGATCATAAGGATGAAAGATCTTAATCAAATCTTGCTCGAAGCACTACGAAACGAATGGATCTTGGAGGGAATCACTTTGAGAGAGGGGAGGGGCGGCTTGGGGGTTTTTTCTCACACCCATCAGACCTGGAAAATGACAATTAGGGAAACCTAATTATCATACAAACCCTGGCCATCCTTAACAAATTTCATCTTAAGCCCTGTTTAGGGTCAGATTTTCTATAACTATGATCTTGAACAATTATATCACTAACATAATTTTCTATTGTACACGATAATATCTTGATGTTTTGCAGGATCCTGGATTCTACAATTTAAATGCAGGATATTCAGGAAATGGCTAGCAGTAAAAAATGTATCAACACTTATGCAACGGACTTTACAAGAGAGTCAATATGCAATCCCTTGAATATCGGAACAGAATGGAAGAATAAACGTGTCAAAGAAGACTCAACGTCTATTTTCCACTTCAACACATTGATTAAACAAGACGCGGAAGATCCCGGATATTTTGGATAAGTAGTCAGCCTTTTACATTATAAATATCGAGTGATTGATCGAAGTCTAGGCACTGAGCATTTAGTACTCACACTTGTATTCACACACACTTACTCACTGCTTTATTTTCATAACTTCGATCAAATTACTTACTCATCCATTGTATTGTAATTAACGAAAATAATAAAAGAACATAGGAATGGTCGATTGCATCCTTCCGGGGTTTTTTACCTAAGATCACTTAACTGGATCAAGGGTTTTTCCTCGTCAACAAAATTCTGGTGTCTTTACTTTTATTTGCAATTTCATTAAGCTTTTACGTTATTTTATTCTATTTTACATTATCTTCAACTGTTTTCTTATTTACTCAAAGTATTTCGATCTCAAAGATCTTCTCAAACTCGTTTTTAGTACAAACTCTTAGTTTATTTATTTTTGATAAGAAAACTTTCCTTTTTATTTGAAAATCCTTGAACACCAAGCCCCACTTACAAATCTTCGGTTGATTATTAATCTAAAATCCTTTCTAAAATTATCTTAGGTAATTTTTGACCGGAACAAGCCCCTCGACTCTTTAAACTTGACTTTCTTAGCTTAGTTCACCTACCAGGAAATTTAACGATCTTATAAGCGCTTAACTTTTTGTAACGTTACTTTAATTACTTTCATTAAACATCATCTTATTCATATCACATTATCACACATAAGCATTTAATCACATAATCACATATAGGGCACATAAAGTTAACGAACCCGACGTTAACTAACGGTCAAGTCAATTAGTCAAACTTGAAAAGTTTGGGATGTTACAATTACCTCTCTCTTAAGAGGATTCCGTCCTAAGAATCATTTTGCCACTAATATATAAATGACTTATCTGTATCCCTCACTTTATCATATCGTTTTAGGATTTCCTTGAGTTGTACTTTATCTTAGCATAACCAACGCATTCGGCTTCTTACATAGCTTTTTCCACCTTCACTTTACCATTTCAACCGTTTCGTCATTTCTTTGGTTCAATCTTTAAATCAAACCAAGTAACCACCTAGCTTCTTCAACCTTCGTAAATAGTACACACATTACATTCGGCGAAGGCTATTCATTTGGTGTTTATGCCCCTCATACACGTATTCCTTATTAACTTGCTACCATAACTCACATAATTCATTTGAGCAAAGGGTCGACTTGCTAACTTTTGATACATAAAATATCCCTCTATAAAGTCTTATAGTTATACCATAATACCCGCTTTGTACATTACAAACTTTCTTTGCTCACCATGAAACCTTTGGTCAACTTAGAGTAATCAGAACTCTTCTTTAACGATTCCAGCTTCATGAACTTTTATCTTCATGATCTTTGGCTCCACAACTTTCCTTACAAATACATATCGTATCATGAAGTGACATCCAACGCCTATGGCATAACCATGGTTGAATATGAACACAATAATAAATCTCGACGCACCATCACACGATAAACAACCATCGATTGCTCCATGAACGTGTTGTTAACAAAGTTGGATCATTAGGTCACATTAAACAACCATTCTTACTATTGAAACTTGATTACTTAACCACAAATGATTATCAACAGCCCCCTATCCATTCTCCAAACCCTAAGACCTAAATTAAAACCATAAATTGATTCATATGATCACAAATCAAAGGGAAATCACCTATAACACCTGTAGATGATCATAAGGATGAAAGATTTTAATCAAATCTTGCTCGAAGCACTACGAAACGAATGGATCTTGGAAGGAATTGCTTTGAGAGAGGGGAGGGGTGGCTTGGGGTTTTTTCTCACACGCATCAAACCTGGAAAATGACAATTAGGGAAACCTAATTGTCATACAACCCCTGGCCATCCTTGATAAATTTCATCTTAAGCCCCTCGACTCTTTAAACTTGACTTTCTTAGCTTAGTTCACCTACCGGGAAATTTAACGATCTTATAAGCGCTTAACTTTAGTAACATTACTTTAATTACTTTCATTAAACATCATCTTATTCATCTCACATTATCACATATAAGCATTTAATCACATAATCACATATAGGGCACATAAAGTTAACGAACCCGACGTTAACTAACGGTCAAATCAATTAGTCAAACTTGAAAAGTTTAGGATGTTACAATTACCTCCCTCTTAAGAGGATTCTGTCCTCAGAATCATTTTGCCACTTATATATAAATGACTTATCCGTATCCCTCACTTTATCATATCGTTTTAGGATTTCCTTGAGTTGTACTTTATCTTAGCATAACTAACGCATTCGGCTTCTTACATAGCCTTTTCCACCTTCACTTTACCATTTCAACCGTTTCGTCATTTCTTTGGTTCAATCTTTAAATCAAACCAAGTAACCACCTAGCTTCTTCAACCTTCGTAAATAGTACAGACATTACATTCGGCGAAGACTAATCATTTGGCGTTTATGCCCCTCATACACGTATTCCTTATTAACTTGCTACCATAACTCACATAATTCATTTGAGCAAAGGGTCGACTCGCTAACTTTTGATACATAACATATCCCTCTATAAAGTCTTATAGTTAGACCATAATACCCGCTTTGTACACTACAAACTTTCTTTGCTCACCACAAAACCTTTGGTTAATTTTAAGCTAATCAGAACTCTTCTTTAACGATTCCAGCTTCATGAACTTTTATCTTCATGATCTTTGGCTCCACAACTTTCCTTACAAATACATATCGCATCATGAAGTGACATCCAACGCCTATGGCATAACCATGGTTGCATATGAACACAACAATAAATCTCGGCGCACCATCACACGATCTTATGATTTATCCTGAGTTTCTAATTCATTCATCCCTTTCCCATCAATCTAGGAGTGATAGACACCATTTGAGTTCACCATTCGCTTCATACTTTACCAAAACATATATGAAAAATTGTTTACACATCGGTCGTCTCGATTTGAAGCCTTCAACAATTAGCTTTCACACTTTAAGAGAACTTCTTTAACAAACACTTTCATGCCCAATGAAATGGTACAATAGTTCACGAGGAAGTAAACATTCTTGGACAGCCAGTTTACTAATGGCTCATATCATTATCTTTAGCTTCTTGCGCAACTTTGTCTCTTAGTCCATGAATGATGCGTCTCCTCACTTCCGTTAAGGGATCATTAAATAGTTACTTTCGTAACAAAACTTTCAGTGTCTAGGCTAGGCTTCTAACCTTATCACACGTCAACATATAAGTTTTACTACACCTCGTATCATAATATAATCATCTATATAATCATTTCTTTTCATGTATAGTGCTTTACCATTAACGGATAGCAAATTTATACTTTTATATGACTTTTATATATCGAGCAAAATTTTACTCACTTTGCATCTATCCCGAATGATTTGCCTATTGATCTCAAACAAGTTCTTACGAAATACGAAGTGTGGCAACCGTCATCCGAGGATATCGTTTGATTGTACTTTTCCGTTCGTCATTCCAATGACTAGTCATGTACGTGTTAGTATAGTTCGTCATTGGTCAATTTAGAGCATGTGCATGTGCTTTTGTAAGACATTAAGTATTAATAAAGCGAGATTATGTTCATTCGGGTTCTAGTGCATTTAATGTTTAGGGATTTGGTGCGAGAGTTCGTGTTTGAAGGAATACTAGTTGTTTTGTAGAAATGTCAAATGATCGGAAAATACTTAAAAATGAACTAATAAATTTATAATAATTAAACATGGTCATATTTATAACCGTTGGAAAACTAGTCGAAAAATAGGTTCATTTATGTAATGGAACATCGGGTCTCTTAAAGTTTGCGAGTCAAACGTATCCGGTTAAAGAGTCAAACTTGGGTTGAGAGGCTAGGAGGCTACTAACTCTCCCCACCTCTCATTTCTCCTTATCATTTTCACTTATCCACTCTCTCACTAAAAGCTTTGCTACCCCATCTTTACTACCCCATTTCATCCCTCTAGAAAATTTATAAACTTTTCCTACCAAATCAAAGATCTAAGTTTGTTATCACCAAATTTGCTCATAGATCGGTTGTTACTACCTGATTTCATAACCAAAACGTGATTATTATAACTTTAAATCCTGTTTTTATTTTATATCTAAAGTTTTCTTAACTTTTAGACTTTAATCTTTAAAATCAAGAAAGAAAATGGTTATGGGTAAAGAAAATATGTCAAATCCTTAAGTTTTGTGTTTATATTCAAGATCTATGCATTTTCAACCCAAAAACTAGTTAAATCGTGATCTATACTCAAAAATAAGTGATATTGAGCGAACAGTGCGTAGGGGTCGTAAAACCTCTTTTTGATCTGAAATTTACTAGCCCAAATGTAATTTGCGAAGTCATAAATCACTAAGGTCATTGCGAGGTCGTATTTAACTTGCGAGGTCATATTTAAGTTGCGAGGTCGCATTTGGATTGTGAGGTCGTATTCCTCATTGTTCAATAAGAGGTCGTAAATGTCAGCCGGGTCGTAATTGCTTTTGACGAACAAAAATCAATTGAGCTAGTAATTAATGCGCTGAGTCATAATTAATTAATTATTGGCGTGAAACAATCTGAGCGTGTAAGGCAAAATGGAAGCACGTCAATTTGAAGCACGTCAACATTAAATGTCACGATTGACTTTAATTTCTTAATAACGAGATTAATAGAACTATTGTTATTAATTACAGAATTTATATTAATTAATTAACTTGGGATTATATGATAAACAAACTTAATGATATTTCTTAAGACACTAGTATAGGACATAGACAAGTACATTAGAGTTCTAGTACTACTATGTAATTTGTGGTAGTGTGAGACTTTTGGACTGTTCGAGCGCTTATTATAGGCTGACTTTGATTGTTCGTGTTCAAGATCTTTGTGCTAGGTCTTTTGTACTTGTTCATCTTGTCAGGTGAATTTCGTAGCCCCGCTTTTATGTGCTTTGGGGTGAAAAGTATACAAATTTTTTCTAACAGTTTGTCGATTACTATTTTTATCATGTACAATATATATATTGATTATTGAGCCTTGCATTTAGAGTTACCTGTTCATGTTCATTATTTGGTACCAAGTCGGCCCGTGTTCATGGGATTCGTTCATTAGTGCCATTGGGATGCGTTCCTGGTACTAGTCCCGGCCATATGTGCATTAGGTCATTATTTGTCATCGTGTGCTTACTTGTGTGTTCGAGACATTTGGTATGTAACTCTAAGTTGTTACATATATTGTACAAAATATTCATGTTCATAAAGAATCGACAAGTTTTCATGGTTCACCGCTAGTTCTTTCGTGCAAAAACCTACGAACTCACCAACCTCGTGTTGACATATTTTAGTATACTTTTCGGGTGATCAGGCTAGGCAGAGATGAAGTAGCTAGGAGCAGGAGCTTTGGATCGAGGAACTGACACATCTTTTGTTAGATTTTATTCAGGGATATGCGCTCTAGATAGCGTTCCTTGATTGACTTTTGATTCACGGGCTTAATGCCTTGTATGCACCCCATTGAGGGTTGGATGTTATAGTGACATACTAGTACATTGTCCATTTATGCATGTTTCGCTGACGTTCATGTGCAATTTGTTGTGCTTGTACCATTGCAAATACCTGTTCATTTAGATTTTTTCTATGTAATGCCATGTCATGTTTTGCTTCCGTGACATCTCGATATTCCGCCGTAATTGGGGTGTTATACGAATCCATTATCGTTCATGCATTCCTAAACTGTAACACCCCAAGATTTTAAGGTAAAAGAAATTAACCCTTTTTTATAGCTTTGGCATTAAATTAATTTTCTAGTATTTTATTTTTAGTTATGGGGTTAATTTAGTTGGAACTTTAGCGGATAGCGGGTATAATACCCACATTTTTTAGAGATGGGTCGTGGCACCCATAGAAAATGTCAGCCACATCTCCTTTTTCCACCTTTACACTTCATTTTGTTCTTCCAAAAATTTCTTCATGCAACCTTCTTCCATTTCTTTCAAAATCAAGGGTTAATTCTTCAATTCAAAGGAAAGGTTATCCATAATAATCATTATCATCATCAATTTCTATCAAGTAAATTTAAAAGCTAGGGTTTGGGTGGTGAAGGGTGGTGGCCGAAAATTGAGAAGAAAAAGGGAAGGATTTGTGGATTTAAAATCTCAAGTAATTGTCTTCCATTGTTGAGGTAATAAATTTCCCCAATCTAGCTTTGTCAATTCTCTTGAAAATTAGGGTTCATGAGTGAACCAATTTGGGGGTTTTACTAGAAAATGATTTATGGTTAATTTTTCCCCAATTCCTTAGTTAACCTAGTTGTCATTGAGTTATATGATATGTTTGATTATGAAGATAATGAGTGCATGTGATAAATTTGAGTTCTTGAGAAAAGATGAGTTTTGACTAGTCATGGAATTGTTGATGAAAATGTTAGATTGAACTACCTAGTGTGTTTGTTAAAGAAAATGAAGCTCAATGACAAATGGGTTGGGTTTTGGGTTTAGAAAGGCTAGTGATTGAGTATGACTAGGTTGAACTAGTCAAGTTGTGAATGTAAGCTTATGCATTTTATGTGATGATCATAGGTTGAAGCTTGTTGTGCATAATCGTTTTAGCTTTATTTTCCAAGTTGCGGAGGAGGTGAGTATTATTGCATACCTTTATGTATACGTTGGGCCAATTACCATGAGATGTGAATGTTCCAAGCATGGTAATTGGTTCGGCGTTAAGCCCATGTGGGGCATTGTTTATGAGGCCTAAGAACCTCCGGGGCCTAAGAATCCCGATAGTTGATGTAACATGAGGCCTAAGAACCTCCGAGGCCTAAGAATCCCGATAGATATGATTTGTTATGATTGTTTAGCTTATATGGATCCATATATGTGTTGTTAGTGTGCAAGGTGAATATGTAAATGTGACATGACGATGCCATAGGTTACATGTGAAAGTCCTTGTACTTTGCCCTCCTTTGTATCCATAGATGTATGCAAGTATATTCACTAAGCCTTTGCTTATATTTTAGTTGTTTACCCTTTTTATAGGTAGTTCCGGAAGAGGGAACTAGGATTGTTGATTTGAAAGTGTTGATTTAGAGCTTGAAGTGGTTGAATTAAAGATTTGCAAGATTTGAAGGTATTTAGGTCATTCATGGATGAATGACAAGCTTTTGGGTTTAGAGGCTTAGTTATCCCTCTCCTTTTGGCTCTTGGTACATTTTGGGTTGATGGTCATATTTTGTTATATTATGTAAAAGATCAGGTGTAAAGCTTTTTAGAAAAGATGTAAAGTTGTACTTTGGGCGAAAATTGTGTCAAAATGGGTAAGATGACCCGTTTACTTGTAGAAACTTGGTTTGTATAAATGGATGGTATGGAGACTTTTGGAAATGTAGTGTTAGTTGATTTATGTCAAAACTAAGTTGCTAATCAGTTGTCGGAAGCTCGGTTTTGAGAAAAAGGGGTCGAAAGTTGTTCAATGTGTCAAAAGTACGAAACCTGAAGAGGACGGCCTTTGTGCAGAGGACGGCTCTTGTGGACGGCCTCTGCAGGACACAAGAGCCGTGCTCCTCTGTAATTTTTACACCTTTTTTTACCGAGGCTTCGTTTGATCTTTCCGGGACCTGAAACTCATACAATAGACTTATTGTTAGGTCAAGTTTAAGCTAAACTGGAGCTCTCCAGTGACATCTGGAGAGCATGAGGAATTGTCCGAAATATTAGAAGTCCAGTTGCATTGTACAGGTTCAGCAACTGATGACTTCCTCCAGTTGAGATCAGAAGACTAGAATCTGAAGACCTTCCAGTTGAAGTCAAACACAACAAATGGAAGATAGAGATTGGCAATGGCAGCGAAGCCCAGTTGACAATCTACCAGATCAATCAACTGGAGAATCCTCCAGTGTAAATGCTCTTACAAAGCTTTACACTGATTACGAAGAGGACCTTTTTACTCTACATCCTTTTAACCGGACAATGATATTGTCTTTGGATAAAGATACAAAGATGTAGAGTGGTTGAATAAAGTAACCTTTTGTCTTACTTTATTTAACACACACAAAGGATTATTTAAACAATACTTTTGTGTGCTGTCAACCATATTTGTACATCGAAGTTGAGATCCCCATGCTCAATCTTCGACTATAAATAGAGGTCCTTGCACAAGCTGTTTCAACAACTTTGCAAATACATATATTCTGCAATATTGGTGAACTTGTGCAATATTCTCTCAATCGTAAAAAGGAACATTTCACAACTCTAAGTGTTTCGATTGTTAAGGAGAATTTCCAAGTTTAGATCAATTGTAATTCATGGGTTGTTAGGATATTTACATTCTTGTATTATCTTGGTTCCGCAACAACCTTGTATTTTATTTGAACAAGTAATAAATAAAATACACTTGAAAATTACATATTGTCTCACCAGTTTATATACTCGTCATTTATATTATTGCACTTATTTATATTCTGTAACTCCAGTTAACCTGTTAACCTGGTACACGATCAATCTAAACTGGTCACTTCCAGATTAATTGATCGTGTTGCAAAGTTCACTCACCATCGACATAGAGGTGTCTTCAGCACCCATCTAGTAATAGTTGGGACTTACAAGTGGTATCAGAGCAGGCAGGTTGAATTGTTTCAATTCTATAACCTAGGTCTGCTTCGATGGCTGCTGAAGGTGAGAATGGTTCTGGTCCAAATGAATTTAATCCTAATATTGCTACTCCTTTAAATACTAACCCTCCTCCTCCTCCTACTCCTGGGGCTAACCACGTTCATGTACATTACTCCAACTCTCCTGTTCCCAAATTCGATGGGAATGGTGAGACATTTGGTACATGGAAGGCTAGAATGCTCTTGCATTTTGGTGGGATAGAGAGGTATATGTTGAAAATCCTTAAGGATGGACCATATATACCCATGTCCAGTGGTGTTAGCCCTCTTCTCGACCCCACTGGAAGAAGAGGCACCAGGGAAAAATCTGAGGAACATTGGTCAGATGAGGATCGCAGATTGGTTGATCTTGATACCAAACTGAAAAACATGATTCTTTCTGCTATACCTGAGGAACTAATCCCTACTCTTGTGCTGTTTCCAAGTGCAAAATCTATGTGGGATGAATTAGTTCTCCAGTTTGAAGGAGGAAATGACACCATTGTCACTAGAAAGGTTGCTCTCAACAAGAAGTATGAATCCTTCTTTGCTCTTCCCAATGAAAGTTTAACTGGTACTTATACCAGATTTACCGGCCTAATTAATCAACTTAGAGGCTTGGGAGTGGAGAAGGATAAGGATATTCTTCTTGAAAAATTCTGTGATGTTTTGCCATCCAAATGGGCACACATGGTTCTTGTCTTAAGACAAGGAAAGACCTTGCACAGCCATACCCTTGCTTCCCTTTATGGAGCCTTCAGATTCACTGAAGATAACGATGCTGCAAGATTGCTGGCTGAGCAAGATGCTTTAAACCATGCTCAGAGTTCCAAGGCTGCCAATTTTTCTGGGCAACCTTGTGCTGCTTTAATGTCTACTGAGAATGTCCAGTCACATTCTGTGAAGGAAATGTTAAACAACCTTTTGAACTCTGGCCTGACCTCTAATCTCAGTGATGGTTGTGAGGAAACTGACGATGATGATCTGGTAGCCATGATTGCTAAAACCTTTAATAGGTTTCAGCATAAATCTAATCGATTTAATGGGTCCAATAATGCTTCCAGTTCAATTTCTATGGATAAGGCTAATCTTACCTGCTACAAATGTGGTAAGAAAGGCCATTTCATGAAGGAATGCAGATCTAGTCAAATGAACAACCAAACTGGTCCTGTTGTCCCAAACTTTGTTAAAACTGATGACTATAAGGCCAAATACAAGAAACTTAAGGCCCAGATTGCTCTCATGTCTCTTGATCAAAATAATGAGAAAGAAAAGAACAGGTGCATGATAGCTCAGACTGAAGGGAAATGGGAACTCTCTGATGACTCATCTGATGATGAAGAAGAGATTAGAGATATGTGTTTTATGGCATTGAAGAGTCAACAACCAGTGGTGAAAGATGATGTTGTGTCTGGAAGATGGGTTGATATCATCTTAAAGAAGGTAAGGGATTATGATATCGAAATTGATTCAGAATTGAAACTGGATATTGCTGAATCATTGAATGATGACTTATTATTTGTTGAAACCATGAGAACTGACTGTGAAAGATATTTAGAAACAGTTTTGGATGAATTAAACAACATGAAAAGTCAAGTAAATGATTTGCAAAGTGTCCAGTTGGCTCTTAAAGAGTCAGATTTGAAAAATGAGGCATTAGAAAGAGATAACCAAAAACTAAAACTTGATCTTGAAAAGGAACATATGGTTATCAACTCATGGGTACAAGCATCTGGCAAAAATTATGACGCTTTTTCTAAAACCATCGATGCTCAAAAAACTGCCTGGAAATCTGGTGATCTTCAGATGGCAGCTGTTTTACCCATAATTCACCAATTGCCAGAATCTGTCAGAATCGAAACTCCTTATGATTCTTCTGACACACTCAAATCTGAATCAATTAAGACCAACCCTGTTGAGGTCAAAACTGGAGCCAAGAAGGCTAAAGCTCCAGTTAAAAAGGAAACTGGTGATAATCCTTTACCTCATAAGTCGAGTGAGTCCTCTACTCTAAAGACTAAAACCCCCGCTGTGCCAAAGTCCAAAGGCCAGCAGCCTGAAGAAAAAGACATTTTGGTTAAAATGGAAAATCAACTCCAAAATTTGTCAAGGCAGGTACAAAGTTGTACTGCCAGAATTAAAAATTTGGAAGGAGGTGCATCCTCTTCTGTTGAAAAACAAATTGTCAAAACTCCTCCTCAAAAACAAAAGATAAAACAATCTGCTCAGAAAGGAGCATACATCGAAAAGAAAAAGGAGGTCAATGTTCCACTGAAACCAATTGTTTTTATTCCAGAAACTGGAGAGAACCCTCCAGTTTCCTCATCCAGTTCAACACCTAGTCAAGCACATGGGACTTCTCAGAAGAAGTCTAGTGGACCCATCAAGAAAAGATGGGTTCACAAAAATAACTGATCACTAACTTGGGTGTGCAGGGCGATCGAAACAAAAATATTTGGTATCTGGACAGCGCAGCTGGCCGGACTATGACCGGATGTAAGCCCCTGCTGGAAGAGTTCACTGCTTGTGATGGACCTACAGTGACATTTGGTAATGATGGAAGTGGGAAAACTGAAGGATATGGTGTTGTTGACAATGGGCAGATTCAATTCACTAAGGTTGCATTTGTAAATGGTTTGAAATATAACCTGATAAGTGTCAATCAACTTTGTGATGATGGATATAGGGTACTGTTCGACATTGCTCAAGGCACTGTTTTTAACAAGGATTGGAAGGTAGTAATGATTGCACCAAGAAAAGGGAATGTGTACATCATGAACATGGAGCCTGCTCCAAAAGAGCATTGTTTCTATGTCAAGGCTGATGAGGACACCAACTGGCTGTGGCATAAACGGTTATCCCATCTTAACTTCAAAAATATTAACAAGTTGTCAAGAAAGCAACTAGTTGATGGGATACCTTTGTTTTCCTTTAAAAGGGAGAAGCCATGTCCAGGGTGTGAAATGGGCAAAAAGAAAAGAGCCAGTTTTAAGACCAAACAGAATTTCAGCATCACTGAACCTCTTCACATGCTTCATATGGATCTTTTTGGTCCAGTGAATGTTCAAACTAAAGCTGGTAAGAGATACACTTTAGTTGTGGTCGATGAATACACCAGATTTTGTTGGGTGATATTTATCAGATCAAAGAGTGATGCATCTGGTGAAATTATCTCTCTCATCAAGCGAATTGAGCTCAAGTATACCAAGAAAGTGTGTCAGTTGCGAAGTGATAACGGTACAGAATTCATGAATAAAGAATTGGAGACATTTTGCACTGACACTGGCATCTCTCAAAACTTTTCGTCAGCTCGTTCTCCAGAACAAAATGGTGTGGTTGAAAGGAAGAATCGCACATTGATTGAAGCTGCCAGAAGTATGTTATCTGAATCTGGTCTTCCCACCTGTTTTTGGGCTGAAGCTGTGGCAACTGCATGTCACACCCAAAACCGGTCAGTTTATGTCAAGAGACACAGGAAGACTGCCTATGAAGTCCTCAGGAATCGTAAACCAAATATTGGATACTTCCATGTATTTGGTTGTCCAGTTTACATTTTAAACGATTCCAGTCAGTTGGGAAAATTTGATGCAAAAGCTGACGAAGGTGTCTTTGTGGGGTATTCAAATATTAGAAAAGCCTATAGAGTTTATAATTATAAACTCCAAAAGGTACATGAGACAATTCATGTCACGTTCGATGAATCAAATGAAGCAATCTACAAAAGACCAACCCTTGATTTATCTTCAGTTGTTCCAGTTGATTTTGGTGTATCTGATCAGGTTCATCAATCAGATAGTGCACCAGAAAATGTTTCCAGACATCAAGTTTTGGAACCAGTAATGGAAAAGAAGAACATGTGTGACACCTCGTTTTATCCTTCTATCAGTTTTAACCTACCTGAAAAACTGGTAATTGGATCTGATGTGCGTGCCACAACAACATCAGAACCAGTTCAAGCTTCTCCAGTTCTTCAAGATATACCTTTGTTTGAAGATAATCATGTCAACTCTTCAGTTGACACTGATGATGAAGTTGAGGTAGTTTGGACTGATCCTCCTCCAGTTGCTGAACCTGTTGGAGATCGTCATGTGTCTTGCACTGATGTTGTATTATACCAACCTAGTCAATACACTAAATGGACTGCTGCTCATCCCATTGAGCAGATTATTGGCAATCCAGATAGTGGGGTTCAGACTAGAAGAGCCACAAGTGATCAATGCTTGAACGTCACCTTCTTATCACTGATTGAACCGAAGAAGATTGACGAGGCTATGGCAGATCCAAGCTGGGTTGAAGCTATGCAAGAAGAACTCAACCAGTTCGACAGGAACAACGTTTGGGAGCTTGTTCCTTGTCCTCCAGGGTTAAAGAGAGAACCCATTGGAACGAGGTGGGTCTACCGGAACAAGATGGATGAAGATGGCAACGTTATCAGGAACAAAGCTAGATTAGTTGCCAAGGGTTATTGTCAAGCAGAAGGTGTTGATTTCGATGAAACTTTTGCTCCAGTTGCAAGACTTGAAGCCATCAGAATTTTCTTGGCTTATGCTGCTCACTTGCAATTCAAGGTTTTCCAGATGGATGTAAAAAGTGCGTTTCTAAATGGCACATTGGAAGAAGAAGTGTATGTTACGCAGACTCCAGGCTTCATAAATGAAAAGCATCCACATTGGGTATATAGACTAAACAAAGCCTTATATGGTCTTCGACAAGCCCCAAGAGCCTGGTATGATACTCTAACTAAACATCTTCTCAAAAATGGTTTTCAAAGAGGTGCAATAGATAATACCTTGTTCGTTCTGAAAGAAAAAGGCAATATCTTGTTGGTACAAATTTATGTTGATGATATTATATTTGGGTCAACTGATGATGGAATGTGTAAAAGGTTTTCGAAAATTATGTCTCAAGAATATGAGATGAGTTTAATGGGTGAATTAACATTTTTCTTAGGTTTACAAATCAAACAAACCATGGATGGTATTTTTATTAACCAAGAAAAATATGTCAGAGATTTGTTGAGAAAATACAAATTTGATTCAGTCCCATCAAAAACCACACCTATTTCAGCTCCATTAAATTTGGACTCTGACCCAAATGGAAAACCAGTGGATCAAAAAGAATATCGTGGAATGGTTGGTTCACTGATGTATTTAACTGCCAGTCGACCAGATATAATGTTTGCAACATGTTTATGTGCCAGATTTCAGGCAAATCCAAAAGAATCACACTTGCATGCTGTTAAACGCATTTTTAGGTACCTGAAAGGGTGCCCTAGCCTTGGTCTTTGGTATCCCAAAGGCTCAGGGTTAGATCTAATGGGTTATTCAGATTCAGATCATGCAAGTTGTAAGATTGATAGAAAATCCACAACTGGTGGATGCCATTTCCTAGGGGGAAAACTGGTGAGTTGGACCAGTAAGAAGCAGACTTCGGTCTCAATGTCTACTGCTGAGGCAGAATACATTTCTGCGGCCAGTTGCTGTGCCCAGATTCTCTGGATCAAAAACCAGTTACTTGATTATGGCATGAAATTCACAAGAACCCCAATCTTTTGTGACAACACCAGTGCTATTGCTATATCTCACAACCCAGTGATGCACTCAAAGACAAAGCATATTGATATCAGGTATCACTTCATTCGTGATCATGTTATGAAAGGAGATATTGAAATACATTTCATCCCCACTGATAAACAGTTAGCTGATGTTTTTACAAAACCTCTTGATGAAAAGACCTTCAAACATCTCATCAGTGAACTGGGTATGTTAAATCCTCATTAAACTGAAGAGGCCCTTCAGTTGAGGATGGTCCAGGTGATCCTTGATTGGTTGGAGATTGAACGCCTTGATGTACTCAAAGACTAGTCACTGATCAAATGGATCACATTTTTAGGGGGAAAAAGACTCAAAATATTTTTTTTTTCAAATAAATTATTGAAAAATACAACTGAAGGTCATCAGTTGAAACTGGCATCTAAATTTTTCTTTTGGTTGCCAGTTTGGTCTTGTCTCAAAATGGTGGTCAGCCAGATTTCATAACGTTGTGTTTTACTTGGTGGATACTTGTGACACGTGATGTTACTCGAGTGCTTACCTCGCACTCACGAACGTCACCTGACATGTCTTACGTGTCAAGACTTTTGCTGAAATGTACTGCACTTTTTATGGGTATTGGTGAAGTTAGTGGGTGAGTGGGAATACCAGCCGTCGTAGCATTAAATGCTTGATGGGAAGTATTAAATATTTTTGAATTCTCAAAATTTTGGAAAATAACTTTTTACAAATTATTTCAAATTTTTGGAGACTAAAATATCTTTTTGTATATATTTTGGCAATATTTTACTGCCTATATATACTCACTGCTGAGTACATTCCATCACAAAATGTTGTTCGTGCCACTGGCGCTCCCATAAGCTCTAAGCTTATTAAACTAAATCCTAATAATCCAATGGCATCTCTTCAAGGGCTCCAGGCCGCTGACTCTCTTATCGGGAGAATCCAATCCTTTCTTCGGATTTCTCCCCTCAGTGATGCCTTCTCTTTGAATCCACACAAGCTATTCCATGATTACTTGTGTGAGTTCTGGTACACTGCCTCTCTTTCTGAGGACTGCTCATCCATCTCCTTTTCTCTAAAGGATGGGTCAGTCCCGTGTACCATCACCACTGGAACGTTGAGGGAAGCCCTTAACCTCAACTACTGGAGACATAATGAAACTCCAGTGGTGATTTCCTCCAATATCAATTTCCGCCAGGTCTTCCTTGATATGGGAAATAAGGAGATGGTGGAGGGGGATGTGTTGAAGACCAAGGGGTCCATTACAATGAAGGGGCTTTCACCATCCTGGAAGTTCTTTATGGTCCACTTGGTGGAAAGTCTGGGAGGGAGTTCTGGTGGATTGGACCAGATAAACTCCTTCCAGGCAGAGATGGCGTACTGCCTTTGGAATGGGCTGAGGGTGGATTTTGCAAGCATTTTGTTCAGAAGCCTGGTATTCAAGTTGAAGGGTAACAGGGGTCCTTGTGTTCCCTTTTCAAGGTTTCTGTCCCTTTGTTTTATTCAGATTCTGGGCAGAGACGAGTACAACAACACGCAATCCTCGTTCTCTGTGCCAGAACTGTTAAGGAATCTGGACAACCTGGTGTCCACTTCTGATGAAGTCCAGATGTCCCCAAGAATGATTTTTGCATTCTCTCGAACTGATGCACCACAATCTGGTGAGTCAGAAAGGCAACTGGGCGGGCCTCAAAATAATGAGGGACCCACCGGTTTGCCTACAGAAGCGGTAACTGTGGCAGGAGCAGGAGTTCAGGCAGTTCCTAAAGCTAGAAGATCTTCCAAGAGCAGGAGATCAAGATCTGGACTCGCTGCACCTGACCAGTCACAATCTGTGACTGTGGTCTCTGAAGCCATTGCCAGTGATATTGCAACTGAGGATAGAGCAGTTGTAGTTGAGGCACCAGTCACCTCTGTCCAGGGAGAAGATGCTTCGGCAACGGATCCCAGAACTGATGATACCATTGAGGCAACTCAAACTGGTCATCAGGAGTCTGAACAACTTGTTCAGCCACCCCCAACATTTATGGATCTTGGCATAAATGAGGGTGTGTTTCAGCTTGAGTCTTCGGACTCATCTGAGACAGAATCTGACCAGGAGATGGCTGATGCAACTATACTTGATCAGCTCCCTTCTCTCCTTGGTCAACCCCAAGAACCACATGTTTCAGTTTCCCAACTCTTGTACAAAGCTTAGAAATACCTCCAATATTCACCTCTCGCCAATCACCTTCTTCTATGGGTGTGCCTAGAAATAGACACATCCTAACCCCACCGTCGCCGTCGTTCACACCTGAGCATTCTCAGCATGAACGACACATTGAATCTCTTCCTTTCATTTCTACAACCACTCCTCTTCTATCTACTGATGCTACTGCAACTGGAGAACCAGATATTGTCATACCTCGTCCAGTTGCACCTGTAGCTTTTTCAGCTGGTCCAGTGACACCTTCTCCTCCGTCATTGGACAGCCAGTTCGTGTCTTTTCAAACCGATCTCTCGAACCTTCTTGCGAGGGTGGAAGAGATTCAAAAGACACTGGAGAAGAACACCAAGTCCCTCTCCAGGTACCACAAGGATCATCTGCAAAATATTAAAGTGGTTGACCTGGGGATTAACAAGTTCTCTGCTAATGAGGACTTGGTGTTTGGCAAGCTGAACGAGTTAGTGGAATCCTCCAATCAATTGGCAATATCTTTAAGGGAGGCATTCGCACTGACTCAATCTGGAGTCACATCCTCAATATCCAACCTGCTGAACAATACTGTCAGATCTTCAGAGGTTGATATTAAGAATCTGGAAAGGCAGGTGCAAGAGCTGTGTAGCAAACCTGGCCTAGATGTGACAGAGCTTGGAAGTCGGTTGGCCTCTTCAGTGGGTCTCAAGATCGAAGAAACTTTGGCTGCCAGTGAGAGTAACTTGATAGAAAAGGTGATATCTGAGATCACCAAGATTGCAGTGCCCCAGGTCGATCTCACTCCAATTACATCTGAGATTGATCGGTTGAGGTGCAGTCTGGATACGCTGGCTAGCAAAGTGTCTGAACATTCAACTGCCATATCTGATCTGACCACTGAAGTTGGCAAAGGAAGGGCGGTTGAGCCTGACAGTGCTCAGGAAGTCCCTGCAACTGGGCTCTCTTCAGATGATCTCTCCATTCTCAAACAAATTTTAAAGAGTCAAGAGCAGACAAGTGGAAATGTAATGACTCAGTCTCAAGAGATAAATCATCTTTGGAGGACAGTTCGCATGCTTTGTGGAGTCTTCAAAGAGTGTAAGACAATGCAATCATGGCAGCCTCTAGATCGTCTGCCCTCTAGTCATGCTGATTTTGAAGCCATCAGGCAGGGACTAGATGCTGCCAAGGGGGAAAGGTCGGTATATGCCCCTCACACTCTTGTGAAGACTTCAAGTAAAGGGAAGGAGATTGTGGTGGCTACCAGTACTGAGGCTGGTGAGCAAGGGTTTGAGGTGTTTGCTGATGTGGTGGTAGGGAGTGTTGACAAGGGAAAGGCCATTGCTGATGAATCTTTGGAACCAGCCACCGATGCACCAATGTTGGAAACTGGCAATGTCGATTTGTTGCCTCCAGTTACTGAAAGCGAGAGTCAGAAGTTAGCAAGAGTGAGATACCTGGTCAAGGAAAGGAAGAAAAAAATGAAGGTGAACCAATTCGAATCAAGAAGAAATCTTCCAACCCCTCTTGTTGATATCACTGATGCTCAACTCCTTGGCTTGACACTGGTTGAATACAAGAAGATCAAAGAAGATCCAAGAATAGTCAATGCACTGAAGGAGATGCTTGAAGTAGAGCTGGACAAACACTACCAGAATGATGAGGCTGAACTGGATGCAAAGTGTTTGAATGTATCGGTGGAAAAGGCCAGAGAGATCAGATCTGAAGGGATTCTCAAGAGGACTGAGCAGGTAAAGAAGGCAGTCACCAAAGTATTGAATCCACCCAAGTCCAAAGGAAGAAAACAAAAGGTCTTGCCAAGAGATGCAAATCTGAGGACTTGGGTAGAACCATCTGAACCCACAACTGATGATATTCGAGCTGCTACACAAAAGCTGAGCACGAGCAAAATCAAACTGACAAATGAATCTGAAGCTCGCACATATTTGTCAGATGTACAGCGTCGAAGGCACAATAGAGGCAGGATTACTGATGTTAAGGTTTCGATTAAGCCTGGTGCCAAGCATTTTGTTGTTGAGGTACAATACTTTGGTGGACCTAAAAGGACTACTGAGAACCCGGATGTCAATCAGTATGGTCATTCCGAGCATGTTGAGATGTTGAGGCTGTTGGAGGGGAGGCAGAGGAAGAATAAAGTTGAAAGAGGCTGGGAGTATGTATTGCAAAATCTTATCAAGTTCAAGGAAAACATTGAAGAAAGATTAGGCCTTGATCCTGAGGATACTCAGCCAATTTCAGCAGTCTCAAAGAGAAGGAAAACTGGCGAAGGGCCATCTGTTTAAGTTTTCCTTCTAACTATTATCTGCTTGTAATTTTGTGTACTCTCTTGTAATTTATTTGAAATTGTATGTATATACAAGTTGCCAGATTGTAACCTACAAGTAAGATATCTGATAAGATCTACAAACACTTAAAACAAAATCCAAGACATTTGATGATCTATAAAAATGTCTTGGAAACTTAATAGGTTTTATCAAATTCAAGTATTTCAAACTTAAACTTGTATAGAAACAAGTTTGAAAATACTTGACAATATTTCAGGACAATTAGGGGGAATTTGTTAGGTCCAGTTTAAGCTAAACTGGAGCTCTCCAGTGACATCTGGAGAGCATGAGGAATTGTCCGAAATATTAGAAGTCCAGTTGCATTGTACAGGTTCAGCAACTGATGACTTCCTCCAGTTGAGATCAGAAGACTAGAATCTAAAGACCTTCCAGTTGAAGTCAAAGACAACAAATGGAAGATAGAGATTGGCAATGGCAGCGAAGCCCAGTTGACAATCTACCAGATCAATCAACTGGAGAATCCTCTAGTGTAAATGCTCTTACAAAGCTTTACACTGATTACGAGGAGGACCTTTTTACTCTATATCCTTTTAACCGGACAATGATATTGTCTTTGGATAAAGATACAAAGATGTAGAGTGGTTGAATAAAGTAACCTTTTGTCTTACTTTATTTAACACACACAAAGGATTATTTAAACAATACTTTTGTGTGCTGTCAACCATATTTGTACATCGAAGTTGAGATCCCCATGCTCAATCTTCGACTATAAATAGAGGTCCTTGCACAAGCTGTTTCAACAACTTTGCAAATACATATATTCTGCAATATTGGTGAACTTGTGCAATATTCTCTCAATCGTAAAAAGGAACATTTCACAACTCTAAGTGTTTCGATTGTTAAGGAGAATTTCCAAGTTTAGATCAATTGTAATTCATGGGTTGTTAGGATATTTACATTCTTTTATTATCTTGGTTCCGCATCAACCTTGTATTTTATTTGAACAAGTAATAAATAAAATACACTTGAAAATTACATATTGTCTCACCAGTTTATATACTCGTCATTTATATTATTGCACTTATTTATATTCTGTAACTCCAGTTAACCTGGTACACGATCAATCTAAACTGGTCACTTCCAGATTAATTGATCGTGTTGCAAAGTTCACTCACCATCGACATAGAGGTGTCTTCAGCACCCATCTAGTAATAGTTGGGACTTACACTTATATTAACATTCTAAGAAGGTTCAATTTGTCATTTTTCAAATTTGAGAACTTTGAATTTTGGCAAAAATTGGCCGTATTTTTCTAAGTATAATTTATCTAATTTGCGTTTCTTTTCTTTTATGTTCATACCTTTGGGATTAAATTGAGTTGAGGCGTTTCAAGTTGGTATCAGAGCCAAGGTTTAAGGGATTTAGGTTTACCCTCGTTGAGAGAGTGCCTAGACTTAAACCTTAGTTGAGACTCGACCTTAGGTATCCGAAACATTATATGGGACCGAAAGATGTGTTTGATGATGTTAGTTTATCTACTTGTTAGTATTTGAAGCACAATAAGAAGCCGGCCTTATTGTGGTTGGAATACTAATGGATTTATAAACTAACGGCATCAAACCTTGAACGGTTTTGTATAAAGATATAGGTTTGGCTTTAGTTTGCGTGTGTAGAGATAGGCTTTGAAATTAAATCCGTTTATTTAAATCTTATTATAGCATGGCCGATCAACACAACGATGAAGATGAGCACCAACGACAAAATGATGAAGAAGAGCCTATATTTGATGCGGATAGCATGGACATATCGGATCAAATTGGGAGAGCCTTGGAAAAGTACACTCCTATTCTACTCAAACGGTTGAATGCTACATTAGAAGGAGCGGTGAATGACCACATCGCTCAAATGATTAAAGAAGAAGTGGCAATCAATGTGCAACGGGAATTTGAAAAGCGAGATGCCAAGGATAAAGGCAAGAAAACCGAGGATGAAAAGGAGGTGGAAGTGACCGGGGAAAGAATCTATAAAAAGAAGTTCACTTTTCGAGACTTTGAAGTGTGCCACCCACCGGAGTATCATGGTGACCGTGATCCCATCGTGTGTACACGGTGGATATCCGAGATCGAGGGGGCATTCCGTACTAGTCAATATCCCTCTCATTTGAAAGTGGTATTCGCGGTTGGGATGTTGAGAAGTGGTGGAAAGAGGTGGTGGGATGGCTTGTTGACAATTAAGAAGGGGGCCTTGGATAATGTGGAGTGGCCCGAGTTTAAAGAAATGTTCTTCAAGGAGTTTCGGTCGGAGGCCGAAGTAACAAAGTTGAGAAGTGAATTTTTGAATGATTGTCAAGGCAATATGAGCTTGAATGAATTCCGAGCTCAATTCTTGGACAAGGCACAATTTTGTCCGGAATTCCTTGAAAATGATCAATTGCTTAAAGAGCAATTTTACTTGAAGTTAAGGAAGAATCTTCGGGAGAAGATTAGTTTACTTCAAATGGAGTCTTTCTCCATGTTGGCGGATGTGGCTAGAGATCACGAAATTGAGATGTCAAGGGTAGATGAAGGTGTCTTGAAGAGGAAGCACGAAGAAACAAACTCTCCCAATAAGCGGTTTAGACAAGAGGGTAGTTCCGGTAGCCCCTATAATAAAAGAAATGTTCCATTTTGCCGTCAATGCAAGAAAAATCATCCGGGGGTTTGTAGAGCGGGAGATAAGGCTTGTTACACTTGTGGAAAGTCGGGGCATACTAGCCGGGAATGTAGGTCCAAACCTCACAAGCCCGTGATTTGCTTCAAATGCTTCGAAGAGGGTCACATGAGAAGCTCATGTCCGAAATTGACGGAGGAGGAGAGGTTGGAAGAAAGAAGAAGATAGGCGGAAAGGAAGAATGCACAAATGCATGGAAATCCAAGGGGAAGGTCGTTTCAACTCTCCGTGGAGCAAGCAAGAAACACCGATGATGTTGTAACAGGTACATTCCTTGTATACAATGTGCCTATGCGTATTCTCTTTGATTCGGGGGCGAATAGATCATTTGTTGCTATTAGAATGATTCATGTTATTCCCGTGTCTAAATCATGTTTAGAAAATACTTTGCAAGTTGAGGTTGGCAATGGTAGGGTAGAATTAGTAAAGGATGTGTATAAAGGGTGCGAAATCAAAATTTCTTCGGAACTCTTTCAAGCTAATTTTAATTCCTTTTCCAATGGGAGAGTTTGACATAATCTTGGGTATGGATTGGTTGAGCTCTTGTAACGCAAAAATTTCATGTGATGAGAAAGCGGTGTATTTGAAGACGTCTAAGGGCGAAGACTTGGTGGTTTATGGTGATAAGAAAGAACGTTCTATACCCGTTTGTACCTTTGCTCGTGCTAAACGTTATATGTCTCATGGTTGTCATGCTTATCTTACTCACATCGTTGATGTTGAGAAGAAACCTCTTTCTATTGAAGACATCCCCATTGTTAAAGATTTCGTCGATGTTTTTCCCGAAGACTTGCCGGGCATTCCTCCCGGACGGCAAGTTGAATTCTCCATTGATCTCATTCCGGGGGCTAACCCCATTGCTAAAGCTCCTTATCGTTTGGCTCCAACGGAAATGCAAGAGATGATGAAGCAACTACAAGAATTGCTTGACAAGGGTTTTATTCGACCTAGTAACTCTCCATGGGGTGCACCGGTACTTTTTGTCAAAAAGAAGGATGGAAGCATGCGAATGTGCATCGACTATCGTGAGCTCAACAAAGTCACCGTGAAGAACAAGTATCCTTTGCCTAGAATCGATGATTTATTCGATCAACTTCAAGGAGCTTCGTATTTTTCTAAAATTGATCTTCATTCGGGTTACCATCAACTCAAAGTACGTGAAGAAGATATTCCTAAGACCGCCTTTCGGACTCGTTATGGTCATTTCGAGTTTGTGGTCATGCCTTTTGGACTCACGAATGCTCCCGCGGCTTTCATGGACCTCATGAACCGTGTTTGTCGCCCTATGCTCGATAAGTCCGTGATCGTCTTCATTGATGACATTCTAATCTATTCAAAAAGTTCTTCCGATCATGAAGTACATTTAAGGGAGGTGTTAGAAACCTTACGTAAGGAGAAGCTCTATGCTAAGTTCTCCAAATGTGAGTTTTGGCTAAGGGAAGTTCAATTTCTTGGTCACATCGTTAATAGTGAAGGAATTATGGTGGACCCGACCAAGATTGATGCGGTGATGAAGTGGGAGCAACCAAAGAACCCGTCGGAAATTAGAAGTTTTCTTGGTCTAGCGGGCTATTACCGTCGTTTCATCCAAGACTTTTCTAAAATAGCTTCCCCATTGACCAAGTTAACTCGAAAGAACATCAAATTTGAATGGAAGAGCGAACAAGAGATGGCTTTCCAACAACTCCGAGAAAGGTTAAGCCAAGCACCGGTTCTTGTTTTACCCGATGGTCTTGAAGATATGGTGGTGTATTGTGATGCATCATCTAATGGCCTTGGGTGTGTTCTTATGCAACGGGGGAAAGTCATTGCCTATGCTTCAAGGCAATTGAAAGAGCATGAGAAACGGTATCCTACTCATGATTTGGAGTTAGCGGCGGTGATCTTTGCTTTAAAAATTTGGCGTCATTATCTCTATGGAGTCAAGTTTACCATATATTCCGATCATAAAAGCCTCAAATATTTCTTTGAACAACGAGATCTCAATAATCGCCAAAGAAGATGGTTAGATCTTTTGAAAGATTATGATTGTGAAATCTTGTACCATCCCGGAAAGGCTAATGTCGTGGCGGACGCCTTGAGTCGGAAGAGTTCTCATCATGCCTTAGTTGTTTCTCCTCTTTGGGTTTTGATCACTAACGACTTCTTTGATCAAATTAAAGAAGCTCAAGAAAAGGCCTTGCAACGGGATCCTAAAAGAGAAAGAATTCAGGGCCAACTTCAATATTTTACTAAGGATTCTCGTGGCCTTACTCTACGTTTTGGGAGGATTTGGATCCCATTCTCTTGTGAGTTGAAGCTAGTTCTTCTCGATGAGGCTCACAAATCCAAGTACTCCATCCACCCCGGTGCTACAAAGATGTACCATGACCTTAAGGTAGAATATTGGTGGCCCGGAATGAAGCGTGATGTAGTGAAGTATGTGGAGAAATGTTTGACTTGTGCACAAGTGAAAGCGGAGCATCAAAAGCCTTATGGCACGTTGCAACCCTTGGAGATACCCAAATGGAAATGGGAAGAGATAACCATGGATTTTGTTACAAAATTGCCCAAGACACCAAGAAATCAATTTGATACAATTTGGGTAATCGTTGATAGATTGACCAAGAGTGCCTTGTTTCTTCCTATTTGTGAGGCATCATCATCCGAAGTTTTGGCAAAGATCTATGTAAAAGAGGTTGTAGCTAGACATGGAGTTCCCATCTCCATTGTGTCGGATAGAGACACTCGTTTTACTTCTCACTTTTGGCGGAGATTTCATGAAGATATGGGCACCAAGCTCAAGCTTAGCACCGCCTATCACCCTCAATCGGATGGTCAAAGTGAGAGAACCATTCAAACGCTTGAAGACATGCTTCGGGCATGTATAATTGACTTTGGAGGCACTTGGGATCTTCACTTGCCTTTGGTAGAATTCTCGTACAACAATAGCTACCATTCGAGTATTCAAATGCCACCATATGAGATGTTGTATGGAAGGAAGTGCCGGTCTCCAATATGTTGGGGAGAAGTAGGTCAAAGAGAAATAGGTAGTACGGAAGTGGTATTGAAAACCATCGAGAAGATTGATATAATCAAGGAAAGACTTAAAGCGGCCCAAGATCGACAAAAGTCTTATGCGGATAAACGGAGAAGGCCAATTGAATTCAATGTTGGGGATCGTGTTTTGTTGAAAGTTTCCCCATGGAAGGGCGTTTTACGATTTCGAAAACGTGGAAAGCTAAGTCCTCGTTTTATTGGCCCGTTCAAAATTTTGGCGAAAGTTGGCAAGGTAGCATACTGCTTGGAGTTACCGGAAGAGTTATCGGGAATTCATCCTACATTTCATGTGTCCCATCTTAAAAAGTGTCTCGCCGACGAATCTACTTATGTGCCTTTGAATGAAATCGAAGTTGATAATAAGTTGAATTATATTGAGGAGCCTATAGCCATAGTAGAAGAAGAGCTTAGAAGAGTACAAAATAAGACGGTGAGAACGTATAAAATTTTGTGGAAGCATGGCAAGATGTCCGATTGTACATGGGAGTCCGAGCATGACGTCCTAGTTTATTATCCGTCTTTGCATATGGCTTGGATCACGAGGCCGTGATCCGTTCCAAGTGGGGGAGAGTTGTAACACCCCAAGATTTTAAGGTAAAAGAAATTAACCCCTTTTTATAGCTTTGGCATTAAATTAATTTTCTAGTATTTTATTTTTAGTTATGGGGTTAATTTAGTTGGAACTTTAGCGGATAGCGGGTATAATACCCACATTTTTTAGAGATGGGTCGTGGCACCCATAGAAAATGTCAGCCACATCTCCTTTTTCCACCTTTACACTTCATTTTGTTCTTCCAAAAATTTCTTCATGCAACCTTCTTCCATTCCTTTCAAAATCAAGGGTTAATTCTTCAATTCAAAGGAAAGGTTATCCATAATAATCATTATCATCATCAATTTCTATCAAGTAAATTTAAAAGCTAGGGTTTGGGTGGTGAAGGGTGGTGGCCGAAAATTGAGAAGAAAAAGGGAAGGATTTGTGGATTTAAAATCTCAAGTAATTGTCTTCCATTGTTGAGGTAATAAATTTCCCCAATCTAGCTTTGTCAATTCTCTTGAAAATTAGGGTTCATGAGTGAACCAATTTGGGGGTTTTACTAGAAAAATGATTTATGGTTAATTTTTCCCCAATTCCTTAGTTAACCTAGTTGTCATTGAGTTATATGATATGTTTGATTATGAAAATAATGAGTGCATGTGATAAATTTGAGTTCTTGAGAAAAGATGAGTTTTGACTAGTCATGGAATTGTTGATGAAAATGTTAGATTGAACTACCTAGTGTGTTTGTTAAAGAAAATGAAGCTCAATGACAAATGGGTTGGGTTTTGGGTTTAGAAAGGCTAGTGATTGAGTATGACTAGGTTGAACTAGTCAAGTTGTGAATGTAAGCTTATGCATTTTATGTGATGATCATAGGTTGAAGCTTGTTGTGCATAATCGTTTTAGCTTTATTTTCCAAGTTGCGGAGGAGGTGAGTATTCTTGCATACATTTATGTATACGTTGGGCCAATTACCATGAGATGTGAATGTTCCAAGCATGGTAATTGGTTCGGCGTTAAGCCCATGTGGGGCATTGTTTATGAGGCCTAAGAACCTCCGGGGCCTAAGAATCCCGATAGTTGATGTAACATGAGGCCTAAGAACCTCCGGGGCCTAAGAATCCCGATAGATATGATTTGTTATGATTGTTTAGCTTATATGGATCCATATATGTGTTGTTAGTGTGCAAGGTGAATATGTAAATGTGACATGACGATGCCATAGGTTACATGTGAAAGTCCTTGTACTTTGCCCTCCTTTGTATCCATAGATGTATGCAAGTATATTCACTAAGCCTTTGCTTATATTTTAGTTGTTTACCCTTTTTATAGGTAGTTCCGGAAGAGGGAACTAGGATTGTTGATTTGAAAGTGTTGATTTAGAGCTTGAAGTGGTTGAATTAAAGATTTGCAAGATTTGAAGGTATTTAGGTCATTCATGGATGAATGACAAGCTTTTGGGTTTAGAGGCTTAGTTATCCCTCTCCTTTTGGCTCTTGGTACATTTTGGGTTGATGGTCATATTTTGTTATATTATGTAAAAGATCAGGTGTAAAGCTTTTTAGAAAAGATGTAAAGTTGCACTTTGGGCGAAAATTGTGTCAAAATGGGTAAGATGACCCGTTTACTTGTAGAAACTTGGTTTGTATAAATGGATGGTATGGAGACTTTTGGAAATGTAGTGTTAGTTGATTTATGTCAAAACTAAGTTGCTAATCAGTTGTCGGAAGCTCGGTTTTGAGAAAAAGGGGTCGAAAGTTGTTCAATGTGTCAAAAGTACGAAACCTGAAGAGGACGGCCTTTGTGCAGAGGACGGCTCTTGTGGACGGCCTCTGCAGGACACAAGAGCCGTGCTCCTCTGTAATTTTTACACTTTTTTTTACCGAGGCTTCGTTTGATCTTTCCGGGACCTGAAACTCATACAATAGACTTATATTAACATTCTAAGAAGGTTCAATTTGTCATTTTTCAAATTTGAAAACTTTAAATTTTGGCGAAAATTGGCCGTATTTTTCTAAGTATAATTTATCTAATTTGCGTTTCTTTTCTTTTATGTTTATACCTTTAGGATTAAATTGAGTTGAGGCGTTTCATAAATCCACAGGGATTGACATAAAACCACAATTACCATCGTGCTTCATATCTTGTAGGCGTGAAAATTGCAAAAAGTTGTTTCCCATCATTATCAATACATATGTGAAAATTAAAGATGCGTTGATGACTACTTCTTCGAGTTTTTCTATAAAAGGATCCATCTTGGTGGGTATAATTGTTTCTCACAGGTTTTGTTTTCTATTTTGTGTTAAGTGTCTTCAATATGAATGATATAAAGTTATTGTTATCTGTTGTGATTGAGACCCTTCATTCTTTGATTCTCATAGATAGTTATTATGATATTTGTAGTACTCTTTTTATACCATATATTGAATTTTTATTAAAAAAAATGCTAAAAGTTTCTACTCATGTTAGACAGCCATATATATATGGCTAAGAGGTTTTCCTTCTAATCAAATGTAGCCCGTCGTATTTCCTCCATTTTTTTGTATGAAATAATTAGATAAATGGAGACATGGAGTTATCCTCATTGTATTAAAATCGGGTCTCGATGCAATTGCAAATATGCAATGTCTCTCCAATGATACCCCGTTGAAAACAGTTGCTCTAATAGTTTATTGACCGATCATATCTCTCAATTTTTTTAAATTCTCAATTTTGACTTTTCTTGACTTTTTATTATATAAATTAAATAATAAGTATATCTAAACATATATGTCAATGTCGATCTAACTAAAGATAGGTATTGCATTAGTTATAATTATTATAATTCTAACTAAAGATAATAATTATTGTGTGTTTAAATTTTGTACGCCTAATACATTTATTTAATAACAATGTAGATAAATAAATCCCACTAAATAATATATTTTTTAGGTTCGTGTCTAATACACCCGCTTACGACTTTATCACTATTAGATGTTAATTTATTATGATATATAATTCAGCATATTACTTTTAGTATTAAAAAAATGATCTATATTAGTGATCATTTTGAATTTTGTTCGTTTGAACGCATCAACGATTTTGCAAAAGATGATATATGCTTCTAATCTAATGTAAATATATCACATTGTTTTGCTTTTTATTTGCTATCATTTGAATTAAACAGTTAATTTTTACGTATATCTTCAACTTTGAAATTACAAACTTTCATAAGTTGAATGTATGAATATCTAATATTGATAATTTCATTAGTCCTCGTGTTCAGTGTTGGAAACGGGTCTAAAATCTAGTTTGGACACTATAACTCGGAAAGTTCATAATTCCGAGTTTTATCCGTATACTAGTCCTCAGGCCCGTCCAATGGACGGGTAGTCTCAAAATATATTAATCAAGCTAAAATAGTTAGAATTCAAGTTTATTAAATAGATACTGAAAAAAATTAGAATACTTAAAAATAAAACATAAAACGATTCAAAGTAAACTATTTAAACTAAATGAAATATTTAGATTAGCCAAGTCATATAAAACTTAATTAATACGGAAAAAAAAAACCTACAAAAATTAACTTTATATAAATATTGTATCTAGTTTACCTTTTTTTTCATATTTAATATTTAGATTAGCCAAGTCATATAAAACTTAATTAATACGAAAACTAAAAAAGAAATATACGAAATTAACTCCATATAAATATTGATTTTAGTTTACCCTTTTTTCCCAACTTTTAGTTAAATAAAAAATTTGCAGTTTCTTATATTCTCAAAATGTAAACTATATAATTTGAAAAACACATACCAATTCATCAACAAAGACCATCTCGAACGTTTTGATTTTCTTCGGGTTGTTCCACTCCGGTATAGTCCATACATGCACAACACGGAGTCGTAGATGATAGTTAACATGTGTTGGTTCAAACTCTTCAAGATGAACTAATGTGTTTTTATTTTTTGTTGTTGAAGAAGAAGTCATAATGAACCTATAATGGACAGCAAATTAAATTATAATCAATAATAATAACAGTAACATAAGAATTAAATGTTAAATCATAATAATAATAACGATTAATATGAACAAATTATATAACTAAATTAAAATCATAATGATTAATATGAAGTAATCTCATAAACTAAATTAAAATCAATAATCTAAAAAATCATGGTATAGTCGAACTATTTGCTAAGTCGAACTATCATATCTATAGTTTTTGCTGTCCATTCAGAGCCTGCCTCTGTTGTCTCTTTTATGTTATTAGCAATGATATTGATAAAGTAAACACAAAGCAAAGAAAATAGGGTGAGATGGGATGTGAACAAAAAGTAGAACAAAAATAGAACGTAAGGTAATTTTGTAAGTTTTTAGGTTTTATATATATAAATAGATAAATAATAATAATAATAATAATAATAAATTTTTTTTATTAAAAGTAATAGGTCGGTCATAGAATAAATAATATTAGAAGAAATAGAGGATTAATGAGAAAAGAGTATTAGGCTTAAGGAAGGGGATTATGGATGCCAAGTGTACCCCAACCCCCTCTTTTAGTTATATTATTATAGATTACATTAACTAGTCTTAATAATCGTACTATGTACAGATTGATTTAATTTATTGTATATTCATGTGTAATACAAAAGTTTAACTTAGTTTAGTTTATTGTGTTACATATATTTGTGATACTCGACCAATTCTTTTTAGTAAATTATAAATTATTATATCATCACTTTTTATGACAAATTAATTTTTAAAGTGGATTATCTATGGTTAATATACGATGTATCTATCAATAAACTAAAACAGGATTGAAGTATTTATTAATAGACAAGTGTCATATTATTTAAGCGACATGTGTCTTTTTAATCTATTTTGATAAATAATTAATATTTAAATATTTTATATCTACCAATAAGCTAAAACAGGATTAAAGGTTTTTTCAATCGACACTTGGCTTATTCTTTAGACGACAAGTGTCTTCTTGATTTCCTAATTTTAAGTTACCTTATTAATATCAAATATTAATCTTTAAAAATTAATAATATATTATTGTTTACATATTTAAACAGATTTCAATTTTACTTACATTAGGATACCCATTATTACGATTTATTTACATATCCTCCAAATATATACAACTTTTGAAAACTATAATTTTTTTAGCTACTATGTTTTTATAATTCAAATGGAAAGAGAAAAAATAACAAAAATACAAGATGACTACAATAAATCTATCAATAAACTAAAACATGATTGACATGTTCTTGAAACGACATGAGACGTAATCCTTGATCGACACGTGTCTTTTTAGTTTATTTATTTTATTAAGTTAGCATTTTTTTTATTGCATATGGATTCAATTTCCTTATTAGACTTAAAATCAAACTCTAACTTTTGGATTATAGATACAAAACACAATATAACATTATTTGATTGATCGTTTTCTCATTAATAAATTTGTCTATTTTTCTTTCTCAATTCTTCAACTCATATTACTTATATTACTGAACATTTCAAAATTTTGAGTTTACAATCCGAAAGCACAAGGATATTTATCGTCATCCACTATGCTTATAAGTTTTGACTTGGATGTGATTGTAAAAATTTAAAGTAGATCCAAAATTCTAACTAAACATATATGAATATTATATTTATCAATAATGTTTATTATAATTTAGCTTCGATAATCGGTTTACTTTAAACACAATATTTTTTATACTCACCAATCATGTATGAGACATATTCGAATTTTTTTTATGATACAATCTATATAACCGCCGTACATTGTACGGGTATCAGAACTAGTATAATATAAAAGTATTATATAGTTACCTTAAATAATTACAATAACAATAACTATAACTATCGTTTATAAATAAATTTAATTAAATTAAAAGCATCTATAATTATTTTTGTTATTGTTTCCATGTATGGATATGTCATAAAATACTTTTTTAAACGATACTATAATAGAATTACTATATAGAATTTGATACTATATAAAATGCCTTTTAAACTATTATGTCTTCAATCTCTATTATAAATAAAAAAGGATTGTTTACAAAAGTTATTTTTAGAAAAAAACTAATGTAACAAGTTAAAAATATTCTACACATAAATATTTTTAAAAAATATGACATCTATTACAAAAATATGTTTGCTTTTTAATTTCCTTTCTTTCCTTATTCAACTTTAGACTATATTATATTCTTTTACATATTTTCAATTATCCAAATCTAAGAATCATGTCATTTTGTTAGATTCTATTTGTGTGACATACAATTTTTTCAATAAAATGAGCAAGTGAGTATATATTTTTCCTGGTTGGTCATTGAAAAAAATTTAGAGACATAATTCACTTATTTCTCTTATAAATCAATATTTTTCAGTATTTTTTATGAGTTTAAAAGATATGAATAGCAGGATATACATTACAGTTATGTGATGGGCTGTAAAGTATATACTATTAAAACATCAATATTTAAGTTTTAACAATTGTTTGAGATCGTATTGTTTTCATTATTTCGTTTTTATCTTCTTTTTTTTTTTTAACTTACAGTTATGTGTTGTTATCAATCATAATGACTTATATATATCCATAAGTTTATCATTTTTGATTAATTTGGATTTACATTTTGTGTAAGTTGAGTATTTTGACTCGCATTAGCGCATAATAATGTTTAAGATCGAGGATTACCTTTTACAAATATTTTTATCTTATATTTATAATGAAAACATATTTTAACTACCCGGATTGAATCCGAGTTGATTAACTATTATCTTATAAAGATAGTAATTTGTCATACCAATATAATAATAATAATAATAATAATTAAAATCCATAATAGTTTCCTAAATCAAAACAAAGTAGAAAATCAGTAATTTGTCATATCCTATACGATATGAGTTATACAATATTTTGATCAATCCTTTTTGAGTTACGAATTTTGGTTCTTCATTGTCAACAAAAAGTCATCCTATGAGTTATACAATATTTTGATCAATCCTTTTTGAGTTACGAATTTTGGTTCTTCATTGTCAACAAAAAGTCATCCTATGAGTAAGTATATATTTATCTCTTTATTATTCAAATTATATAGTTAACATTAATTAATCTATTATTATAATAATTTAGTTCATGTTTCATATAGTTATTAGTAGTATCATAAATAACAAAATAGATTATGTCAACCGTGCATCGTGCACGGATATTAAGACTAGTATATATATATAATGCATTTTACTATATCTTTCAAAAAGGCTAATAGGGAGAACCCTAGCCCCAGTACTACAATTAGATACCCATCGACCAATTCCGTATAAGACATATGATGCTGGTAAAATACCTTCATCCTAAACCCCGCATGATCTGGGCAACCCAAAGGATCGAACCAGCGTATTTAAACTTCACATATGAGTCTATGTTTCATTGGGATCGAACTTGAGACCTTAAGGTTATCAAATGTTTGCATTATCACTAGGTTAATTTTTTGTTGGTAACTTTACTATATCTTTTATGGAGTTAAGATATGAAACATAAGAATCGTTTATTTTCATGTCTAGTTATATGGAATGTTTTATAGATTAACGAGAGAAAGGTACCCGTGCGTTGCGACGGTGACGATGATGTAATGGCGGCAACGGGAACGGGTGGTGGTGGTGGTGAGCGGCGGTGGTGGCGGCGGCGCCGGTGAATAATAGAAGTTATTAATGTAATGTGGTTATGATGTATGGTACATCATGCATTAGAATGTGTATTAGAAAAAAAGAAAAATGTGAAAAGTGTTAAAAAATAATTAAGGGTATTTTGGAAATAATAAAAAAATGCTTAATTTCTTAATCCAATATACATTATAAGAGATTATAGATATGTTATTCAAACTTATTATTTCTATCATACAAAATCTATAAAATATATGGTAAATATGGATATGAATCCAATAATCAAATAATGTTGTTCAATCGAGATAACTAAATTTCAGAAATTTTAATTTATATAAAATAGAGTAAAAGACATATGCCAGTCAAAGAATTCAACAGTGTAATTTAAATAAAACTACAGTCATGTTTTAATATATTGGTAGATATCATTATACATACATTAAAATGCGCATATCGTTTTTCATGTGGTTTTCTTTTAATCATTTTTAAATTTTGTTTTTTTTTTCTTTTGGTTTATCTATCTGTTGATAAACACTCATCATATACCAAAGATTTCACATTATCTATATATCGATATAAATTTTAAAAAAAACGAATCCAATCGAATTAGGTATATACTTATTGATTTAAGTATATATGAGACTCAACTTCTCGTGTCGTTCTATTTTGTTTGAGGTTTTGATTTTTCTTTTCTTTATTAACATAAACCAAACAATCATAGAGTTCCATTTCAATTCCAAACCCAAAACCACACAACACCAAATATTCTTTCAGCTTTCTATATAGTTGTTGATTTCTATGATGATGGTAATCTGATATTTAAAAATGCATGAACATTACTGGATATAAAGAATCTGTCTTAAAACATGTGCTTAACATCAAAAAACTGTGTTACACAAATTGTGCTTGTTTTTAATGTTGATTTCACGCCTTATATATATATATATATATATATATCAGGTAATCAATGAGGAGTTGAAAACCATTTTGTGCGCATAAAAAGATCAAATGACCATCGACAACCCTTAATTTTGTTCTCTTTGCAAAATATGTGACAACTCATCAAGTCATAAGAACAAGTATCATTGACATTTGGCACAGAGGGAACAAAAATAACATGTATCCACTTTAATAGAGATGGCGAACATAACATATTAGACAGGGAACAAGTTGGGTCAGGTCAGGTCGGATCTTTACAAGCATCAAATGTATACTTACATAAAAACACCATGAAAGAAGTTGTATTTGAAAAGCAAAGACGTTTCAATTTCATTTTATGACTTTTGATGTTCTGAATTTTTGGACGGGGAGGGTAAGACCCAATATTTTCCTCAATGTTCAACCAGTTCAACTTTTTGACTACAATACCACACGTTATTTTTTTATTTTAGCAAAATATAACAAGATATATATTTATACAAAATAGTTGCAAAATAAAATAACAATAAAGCCTAAAAGTGTTTTCTATTTAGACATAATAAATTATTTTGTCTAAAAATGTTTATATATTTAAATAACAATAATTTTTGTTATAAAGATTAAAAAGTAACAACCACTAACAAAAACACAATGAAATTAAACTTGTAGGTTTGGGCTTTTATACGTTTTTGGTATGCTTCAATTAAACAAAATTGGAACTTTTATATAGGCCCACCTAAACCAACATAGGGTTTCTATACTTTTTGAAAGAACCCCCATTACATTTGTTGGATATATTCTCACTTTCTCATCTCAGCCATTTCTTATTCTTTTTGAAGCACCAATTACAACAACTGCACTCCATGAATAAAGTAGAAGATACCAACAAAAGTACAAAACCTCACGGCTTCCTTCCTTCCTTCTTTATCTTCCATGTTTCTTTTTCAAATCCTTATAATTTACCTATGTCCACTACCTTCTTCAACATGTGTACATTACATTGTTTGTTAATTGTTTGCTAATGGTTACTAAAATTTTTTTGGTATATACGGAAACTTCAAGGAAACGTTTCGTACGCGTTTCGTATGAGTTTCCGTTCCCATGGAGTTTCCGAAACAGATACGGCTACCTGTTTGGAGTTTCGGTGCATCATAGATAGACACATGTCCCATACAATCTCTCCCCCCTCTTTCTACTCCCCTAACCAGATCTCTTTTCCTCCGATTTATTTTCCTTAACAAAAAAAATGAGTTAATTACAGAACTCGTCCCTATCGTGGTATTTTACTTGCAGCTTTTATCCATGACTTTCAAAAATTACAGTTTTGGTCCATTTTGGTTTTGGTCCTAACCCATAATATCTGTTTAAAAGGTATGCACGTGCCAAACACGTGATAGGTATTTTTGTCATTTTACTTGTCACATACTTACATACTATTTAATACCCAGGTTTATCAGAAGTTCTGATTCAACCCAGATTTATCATTGTATATTAAATCTATTTATGTTCATTACATCCACCAATATAATATAAAAATGTGTAAATCTATTAATGTTTATCAATAATATATTTTATAAATAACCGAAATCTGTTGGTGGCTAAGTGGGTTGAAGATAAGAATACCAATAGGTGTGGGTGGCGGCTGGATCTCAAAATGGATTGTGATGGCTTGGTTAGCATCTCGTCAGAAATCAAAAGAAGATTTATATGATGTGTAGTTTTATGGATTTGCGATTAAAAGAATATATAAATGAAGATTTTGTGGATTTTTCTTCCTCATTTTCTTTCTTTCTCCCCATCTGTTCTCTCTCGTTATCTCTTATTTTTCTTCTTCACAAATCCATTTATTTAATCTATCAAGGAATTAAAAAATGGTTAACTCTAATTGAGGTTTTTTTTTCCTATAAATATTATTTGCAGAATATAAAAAATATACTTTATGATGTGTATTCCCTTTCTTTTACATTAATATTATGTAAATAATTTGTAATAAAAAGGAGGGGTTGATTTTTGTTTGTTAAATATAAGTTGTTATTAATTAATATTATTGTCTTAATCCTTTTCAATGGATAAATGGTGGTGAAGACAAAATTAAGAGATGTAAATTCAGATAGAAAAATAGAACTCTTATGAGATTAAAAATCAAACAGTGGCTTCTTTCTTTGCTGGCCATGTATCACCAGTATCCATACATCTTGTTTTTTTTATTATTTTCTTATCCATCAAATTACATAGTAGATTTTTGAGATTTTTTTTTAACAGATTTGATGTTCTGATATTTGATAATGGTCTGATATTGATTTTGTTGACAAATCAACTTTGATTAGCTGGTTATTGACTTATTGTTATTGGTTTATTGTTATCAATGTTGATGATTAATCTGGTATTCATTTTGAAGAATGTAGGTAAGTGGGGTTATTACGGGAAAGAAGATTAGAATGAACTCTAATATTAAAGATCTGAAAAAGGAAATGAAATGACGAAAATACCCATCACGTGTTTGGCACGTGCATGCTTTTTAAACGGACGTTATGGGTGAGGACCAAAACTGTTGACGGGGTCAAAAAAATTGGACCAAAATTGTAATTTTTGAAAGTTAGGGACGAAAGTTGCAAGTAGATTATCTTGATAGGGACCATTTCTGTAATTAACTCAAAAAAAAAGAACGAATTGCATTTTTGGTCCTTGTGTTATCACACATTTTGCAAGTTTGATACAAACATGTGCAAAGTCGCGAAACGCATCCTTGTCATATCATACCTGTTGCAATTTCGGTCCAACAATAACGTTCCGTCTATTTTTACCGTTAAATACATCATGTGCCCCTCACGTGAGGGGTAATACCACCTTTTCATTATAAACAAGGACTATTTCTGCAACTAATTAAAATACATACCTCATCATCATCAAACACACACATATTCAAATTACCCTAAAATAAAAATTTATTAGCTACTAAAATAAAATTGTTTACAAGAACATGTATAGAGACAACATACTTACAGTAACTCGAATTGAGTTTTCATATGGTAATTTAATAAAAATTCACTTTGATTTTTCATATGGTAATTTATTAGCTACTACTAAAATAAAAATTCACTTTGAGTTTTCATATAGTAATTTAATCTGTTATTTTGCCCAAATCACTATTTCATTTATCATGCTTCAATGTTCCTTGCTCATCTACATGTTATTTTTAAGATTGGTTGTTGGAATGGCTAATGTTTGACTTGAACTTGTTTTGCCAACCAAATTAACATCCATATATTTGACCTGTAAGAGGTTAATGATAAATGGCTAGATTGAATAGAATGGATAGCTAGTTCAAGTAAGAACAGAATGCTTTGCAGGTCTAGTGGGTCAGATTGGGTTAACTGTCTATTTATGTACTCATATAGAATATTTAGAAGATTCGTATATTATATTTTTTTAACTAACAGAGCTAAATTACTTTACGGCATGAATGCAAATCTACTTTGTTTATTCCAAATATTTATTTTCTTTTTCTTGTTCCAGATATCTAATTATCCTTACTTCATGTAACAGAGAGAGATGCAGATCAAACCAAGCATCTGGACAAATTTTGTTGTTTCTACAGTTCATTAGATATAGTATGAAATGATTGATATTGTATTATTGTTTAAATTTAATAAATTTGAGTACCATTTGAAATTTAGTTTCTTTTCATGGAATTCATTTGTTAATTATGGTGACATAGAGTAATAAAATTTGTAGAGATTGTTGATTTTTCCTACTTTTAGCTAATGGGAACAAACCACTTTGTTAAGTATATATGTAAGTATTGACATGAAAGAGATGTTTTCGAATCAAAATATGTTGAGTTATTGATTTTCTATTGCTATAATATTGTTGATATTGTTGTTATGATATGAAAAAATTTGCAAAAGTCTATAGATGCATTCAAGTAAGCAATTTATTGGCCATCATGGCATCATCCACTTCTAGGTAACATTACGAGAATGCAATTGGCTACGAAACAACCAAATTGATTACAAAATATAAAAGAACACATTCAACTACTCAAACAACCTTTTAGAGCAAGAAGCTTTTTCTTGTTTAGTCTTGATTGGGAATTTGAATGGAGGATCCGGAGTGTTTTCAACATTTTCAGTCATCTCCACTGCGAGACGTAAACATCGACTTCTCTCACTTTTGTTCCCCTGTCTCCAATATGCTTGAACATGTTTGCCGTATCTTCAAGATCATTACGCAATCGACGTAGTCCATTATCCAAGTCCCCTTTGGGATTTCTAAAATAGTAGTACTTGGATGACTTTGGATCATAACCTAGTTTTGTTATCATTTGATCCATTTGAGCAATTCAAAAAGTATTTTGTGCTAATACAATCTACATAAGTTATTACATCGCCATCATAACTTCTTGAGGTGGAGATGTAAAACTTCCATGGTGGTGCAATTTGATAGTGAACAACCAAAGAATATCATCTGTGAATATTCATTTCATTATATATAGCAACAATTATTTCAATTATCAATGTAAGCTATACAAATATATAATAGAAAACTTACCATACATCTGGTCGGTAATATTTTGTTCACCATGAGATCTAAAATACCAATCATACTACTCATGATCCATCTTGATTTGTTTATCAATGTTATGGCTCCATATAACCCGTATTTATATAAACTAATTTTTGGGTTGTCATTTCACTCAATAATACACCCTATCTGTCATAAAGTATATTTATACCATTTTTTCTACTATTTGATTCCCTTTTGTTGGTGCTAGAAACAATTATTAGATAATTAAACAAACAGAGTTTAACCTTGATTAATATATAAAATGACAAGAGGATCATTAATACATAAGCCTAATTCTTTTAATTAAGCTGATCAAGACCCCATATAGCTCTTTCGACATCTGCAATGCAATATCCCAATGAGAAAATAGTATTGGAGACTTGTAAAATTAAATTATCTGTCCTCGTGCACTTTCATTGTAGGTACCCAACATAAATATCTTCAAGTGGGGACGTTGACCTTCTCTTTCTTAGTCTCTCGATTGCACGTTGGCTAGCAATTTTCGACGCCATAAGTTTGTGTGCAATATCATACATGTCTTCCTTATACTTTGTTTCCTCTTTCATATCTGCAATCATTGAAGATTTTACTTCATCAACTGTCATATGCTTAGTATATGACGAAGAGACATCCATTTTCCTAATTTTAAAAAAACTAAAAATTTATAAATCCTGTTATGATATGATTAGATGGTTAGAAAAGATAACCCTATATATAGGACAATTGACAGGGTCCTGCAAGCTAGAATTTACCGACATCTACATAATAACTCCGTGTTAAAGTTGTTTAGTCATCTTGATGTACAGTAATTCCGTGTTAAAGTTGATATGTCATTTGGATGAACAGTTTAATTCCGTGTTAAAGTGACCTTCTGACTCTACAGTACATAATTCCGTGTTAAAGTTGATTAGTCATTTTGATGAATAGTTTAATTCCGTGTTAAAGTTGACAAGTCTTTTTATGAATAGTATAATTCCGTGTTAAAGTTGACTAGTCATTTTCGGGATTAGTATAATTTTGTGGTAGAAGGTTGTTGTTTATATATGACTTATAATTATGAACACATGGGTTCAACGAAAGTAATTTAACACGGAGCAAAGGAAAAAGACTTGCTCTTTATTAAACATGCTTGATTGTGATCTTGTTTTTAATTGTAATTTACGTTCTTTTAATGTAATTGTTTCCAACGAGGATCAATAATAAGGCGTAATCTTGTTTTTATGAAAATTGAAAATGTAGTTGATCTTAATAAATTAATATAAGCATATAGTACAATGGTTCTACTAAAATACAATCATAACTAATACATAAAGCAGGGCACTTCAAGCATATTGATTGAAATTCTTATATGTCATACAAATCAACTGGAGCATTTGTTGAAGATTGACTACAAGTTGATCGGGGGGCTTCTGTGGTCTTGCCTTAGACTCAGATGGGAAAGGCGCCTGACATTGAGATCGCTTATGTCCAGGTTAATGGCAATGAGTGCAACCTCTCTTGATCGGCACTTCACCTTGAGACAGTATCAATCTTTATTTTTGGGTCTTCCTGCTTGCCGTTTCTCCATTAGTGGTGGATACAATGGTTCAACATCTTCTAGAATTTCCCAATCTTCAGTATCCCCGATATGAAAAAATGAGTCTCTATATGTCGCTTTATAAACTGGTTTTTTAAACCATTCTTTAGCGAAAGCCACACAACTGGGTTGTTTTAGAAATTTCGAGACAACAATAGTAGCATGACGACAAGGTAATCCAGAAAGTTGCCATTTACGACATCTACACATTCAATTCTCGAAATCAACAATAAATCTTTTCCTATCATCAACTTCATAATGGGTGTCATCAATGCCATAAGTTTTCCATGTGGCTAATTTTAAAACCTCATCTTCAACTTTGGCAGCTGCCCATTCTCTAAGCTCCCCTTGAAGTGACTCTATAGATACAATTGTTGGGGATATGTAATTCAATCTCTGAAGGCGTGTAACACTGTCAGATTGAATCAATTCAGTGGTTCACCCCAAATTACTCAATCAGATACAATCAGAGATTCGAGAACGTTCAATATGTTTGTGTTTGAGAGAGTGTGTGTGTGAAACGGGAGAGAATTCAGAGAGAATTCGTGTGTACCAAATAATGGATCCCTGGCCTGTAACTACATTTGTGGACGGTTTTCCAAGGGTTTTGAAATTGCCACTTTTGGTCCCTCAAGTTTCGAAAATTAAATTTTCGGAAGGATTTTCAGTATAGCAATGTCGGAAATAAATTTTTCCCAACCAGGGGCTCTGCCCCTTGGACCCCACCAGGGCTGCCACCCCTTGGACCCTGCTCCTGGGGGCGTTGTCCCCGGACCCCCATTTCTTTGGGGAATTGCTCCTAAGATCATAATAAATTGGTATAAGCGTGCACTCCGCAGCACCATATTTATATGATGTATTGTTATGATCAAAATAACCAATTAACCCAATTACACTAAAATATCCAACAACTACTTCAAGATAGAATAAATTAAAAGTTCAAGCAGTAAAAAATATTACAAAATTAGTCCATTTTTTAACACTAACCTCCTGATATTCTGTGTTCGTAGTACTTTTCTTGTACATGTTCCCGGAAAAACTCAATCAGCATGGTAATTGGCATTTTACGTGCACTCATTGACAATACGTTCATTGACTCCGCACTATTTGACGTACAATAATTGTTGTGATTTGCAGGACAATGTGCCCTAGACCATCTTCCATAACCGACTTCGCTAAGCTTAGCAAATGCAATTAGTTGAGCATCTGAGAGATAACTCATCAAAGTACTAAATTCATTAACGGTATACACTTTGCATATCTTCCGATACAAAGCCCTTACACTCTTGCTTTTTAGTTTAAGATTCATCTCCAGATGTGTACAACATAAACCATGAAACGAATTTGGAAATAGCTCCCTTACCGCCAATGCGACTGATGGATGTGGATCTGAAATTATTACTAGATTTTCACGTTCACCAATGCATTCTTTGAGCTTGGACAAAAACCATGTCCAACATTCACTAGACTCTCCTTTGCAAACACCATAAGCGATAGGAAGAATCTGATTGGTCCCATCCATGCTTACGGCAAGTAAATTTGTTCCTAAGAATTTTCCCTTCAAATGTGCACCATCAACTATAATCAACGGTCGCACGCAATTCACAAAGCTTCTTATCTGTAAAATAAATCAAAAGTCATTTATGAGATACAATTGGTAGCAGGTAAAGAACAAAGTTGATAAGGAGAATTTCTTACTGCGACTCCAATGGCGACAAATAACATATCAAACATGTTGCACTCATCGGTCTTAATATGTGTTACCGTACCAGGATTTGTAGTGAAACGAAAAGTTAAATGCTTTTGAAATTGATTTGTGAAGCCACTGGCTCTTATTTATAGAGTGAGATCAAGATTAGCCGTTCAGGAACTGAATGTATAAATATTTATAAATTTTTGGCCGTTTGATGGACTAAATGTGTAAATATTTTCCATGGTAAAGTTGTTTGGTCATCCAAATGTACAGTCATTTTCCGTGTTAAAGATGAAGGAGCGCCGTATATTTTACCTATAGATTTTTATCAAAATAATTATTACCAAAACACAAACATTTTTACAACTGAAAAGGCATCTTCATCAAATATTACTAACCCAAAACCGACAATGACTAGTGATCAGGTGAAAGACAATCATGGCCGATTTCCTTGACCATGAATTGTCTAAAGAGGAACTTGTGGCAATTAACTGACTACAAAGAAGAAATGGTGTCGAGAACATTTTCACTTTACAAAAAAGGAATTGTTCTAATCTTGAATGTTAATATTTTAATTATTGCAGCAGAAGATCAATAGAACGGAAGTTGCAATTGAACAACTTGATTGTGCGGTTTTTAAGTTGAACAATTTGATCAACTGGGCTCAAGCACTTTATAAGATGGTTGAATAAAAGTTTAATTTAATTTCTTTCAAGAACTCTTCGTGTGTTTGTTTTTTAATAAGTTTGTAATACTTTTCATTCATGAATAAATGTTTGTTCTTTTTAAATCACTAAGTAGGCCTATTTTATTACAATACTTGAAAGACATAACATTATAATACGCGAGGTGTTGAAATACTTTAAGAATGTAATTATCTCAAGGGGACTCCGGCAATTGCATTACCCTAAACCCAGTGTAAGACTTAAATTCAAAACCTCTAGGCTATAGGGTTAGGAAAGAAATCCAGAAGCATATTTAGTAGAGGTGACAACTTCGACATTTGGATGCTTCTTTAACCCTGATGGGTGAAACTGGGAAATTAGTACGAGTATCTAAAATGAATACAGGTCAAATGGGATCCAAGATTCAAAGGCCTCCCAAAGTGCATCTTTGCTGCACAAAAGCTTGTAAACCACTTTGTAAAAAATAGACTAATATAGTGATAATCTTGTTTTTGTAAAAAATAGACTAATATAGTGATTATCTTCATCAAGGAGTAGAAGGTGACCAGTGAGGGTTTTGACCAGTATTTGTGCTCCTTCAAATACCGTGACTATTATATTACACGCGCGTCTTGATTCCTCAAAAGCTGCTCCAAAACAACACATAACACCCGACCTGTTGTATAGTTGGTCCACCTGTGCCTTCTGTACCAGGGGCCTAAGAAACATCTCAACAATTTGGCAAGAAACAATATTGACCCATACACTTAACATTAGCGACATGAAAACTTAAGGTTACCAAAAAAAAATTAAAAACATTAGCGGTTTCAAAACGACAAGCTAATAGTCATTACATCCAGTCAAATTACTAAGCATTCTTTGGTACAAGTTGCAGCCAAAAGCTCCCCTATCCTAGTAGTCATTACATCCCGTCATATAAATAGGCAAACTTCGGTACAAGTTTGCAGCCAAATACACCTAACTTTAGTAACTCAATTCTTCAAGAAGTCCGTATCTTTGCTGCCTTCAGCCTAGCATGGAAAAAATTACCAGAATAAATTAAACAAGATCTAAATTTAGGGACCTGATGCTACAACTTCATTAAAGTTGTAATAGAACCTGTGTTGTTTAGCGAGATCAGACGCACATTCTTTATGTTCTATGAAAAGATTAGCCATGCGCTCTCGGTATGCTAACGCAGCTTGGAGTGGATCATCCACCTCTAAGCCCAACCCATGACTTAAACGATACAAAAATATACATTGAAACACACCACAGACCCCATACAAATGTCCTTGTCAACGGGTCATATCTTCTAGAAAAGGTTCAAATGTTATGTTGTACGACCGATTATCGATGCTTGCTTATTGAATACACCAACCTCTCAAGATATAAGGGTAGGTTTATTTGGACGTTGTTAAACATTCTGATAACTCCTGCTATGTCCGTTGGTACTTGTAGAGCTCCATGATAACTGTCATATATGGTAGGGAAAATTCCATAAAAAGGTAACCTATTTACATGAAATTCCTAATAAAGGTAACCTATTTTGTTTTCGTCTATTTAAAGGATCCTATTTTCAAAAAATTCCTAATAAAGGGTATATCGTTAGTTTTTGACAGACAGAGCTCGTTAAGTGCCACGTCAATGATGCCACGTATCAGTTTTGATGATGTGGCACTTGACTTTGACCGACTCATATATATTCATTGACTTTAGGCCGATAAAAGTCAATTGCCACGTCATCAAAACTGATGACGTGGCACTTAACGAACTTCGTCTGTCAAAAACTAACGATATACACTTTATTATGAATTTTTTGAATATAGGATCCTTTAAATAGACGAAAACAAAATAGGTTACCTTTAATAGGAATTTCGTGTAAATAGAATAAACCCTATATGGTAATGACCCCAGTTGGTATATCAAGGAGGTCGAGCGTCCAATGCTTATTGATTGTTGTTAATCGGAATGAATACCTATGGTTTACAGTACGCTTGTTACTTAAAGGGAATGAATAGCTATGCATGTGACTGTGTAAGTAAATATATGTATTTGCATACCCGGCGAGCTTCTCACCAGGACACTTTAAACCTACTGCCATTTCCATATAACTCGCTTACATCGCCCCTCATTAGAAGTGTCAAAAACCGGTTGTCAACCATACACCAATCTGGCCTGGTTTCGTTCAGATAATCAACCTATAATGATATATGTTGTTGACATGACAACGTAAGTATAATAATATTTGATTCAATATTTTTTATAAATTAATAGTCAATGGCATACAAATTCTAACCTCATCATGCAACCAACCATTTTGTAGAGACTGATGATCCAAGCAAAGTAAAGATTTCCAAAAGGATGGTCTTATGATTGTATCACGAGAAAAGAACAAATTCCATCCCTCAAGATTTCCCAAATTGTGCAAATCCAGTATTGATAACCCGGCACCGGGTATAGCTTTGATGGATCATCCCGTGTTAGATCCTATATATTAAAGAAGTTTACTAGAAGTTAATAAGTAGTAACAAGGCATTCAATATATACGCATAAAGTTAAAATAAATGACAATAAATATTTAGTTTAGTCAATATTTAGTTTACCGATCATACCTTGTTCAAAATTACAACTAGTTTGGAAAGTCAGGTCTAATCTGTGACTTGGTTGGTTATATCAGTTAGTGGAGCTGGGCAGACCTAGGATATTGAAACCTATATCTCTTACATAAAGTAATCACAGGTGGCTCTGCAAGAATTTTCACAAGAGAAATGACTCACCAAGTTACGATAAGTAACCATCTTGTACGGTTTTACTAGTAGATGACCATTTATTTGTCAGAGTAGCATCACATTCTGTCTTATGATACAACGAAATAACATGTTCATCATGAATGTGACACATTCAATATGGTGAAAGCATAGAGACTTGGGTAAGAATACATTTTAGTCTTGAACCAAACAACTAAGTATTATGAATCTATAGCAGAACACTGAAAGGTTTATGTCCCAGCTGCTGTTTCTTTAGAAAGAGAATTGATGAAGTTCAAGAAACCTAAATTAATTGTGCACATCTGTTTCGTTTAATGTATATAAGAAATTGTACATAATACTGTATTACAACTTTTACCCTTTACGAAGAAAGCAAATTCCCTGCTGCTAACTAGAAGTGACCATTTATAAGAACACAACATATTACTAGGAAACCAATGTGGATAAACATCACCACCTAGCCAGTTACATAGTGTTTTAATCATCTGACTCTCCATGTACATTACATAAAGATTTCAATAGCATTTAAAAAAGGTTTTTGTGATCTCCAAACGTAAGGAATCTAGTACCTTCAGCAAAACCTAAAGCAGGATAACATCTCTTTATTGCTGTTTGTCACAGAAGTGTATGCAGATCCTAGTTATGCATCATACAAGGCACTGAACTTTGTTTCAGGATTTACAACTATATTCACACCTCGGGTATCTTTTTGACCACTCATCAAGTTTTTCTGGTTTAAAATTTTCATCTTTGTGAATTGTATGAGATGCAGGCAGCTTTGAAGATTATAGAAGTGTATATGGAAGGGTATTGACGGGATTGGGAGCTTTCTTCTGAAAGAGATACCCGTACTAAAGGTGGCTGGTATGTATCTTATTAACACTAATCATTCAGAAAAAAGGTTTGTCCATCTGAACTGCAGCAATGGAACCTATATGTATATTTATAGAAGCTTAGTTTTTGAGCTAAAGTTTTAAAAAAATTCACCAGAAAACCAACGTGTTGCTAGTCATGCTGTGGTGGCAGTTTTTGACCTAAGCAACATCTCATACATTCACAAGGTGAGTCTCCTCATGCTATGCAGTACTATAATTATCTCTAGCAGCCCCACACATTTTGACAGCTTTACTAGAATTCAATTACAATGGTTTAAGTAGTACCTCAATCCAAGGTGTCACCGGGCACGGCATATAAGACTGCACCAATGCCTTCAATTTGTTGAAATCTTTCTTCATGTACCCGGGCAACGATGCCTCGGTAATATCTACAGGTTCTCCTCTTTTAAAAGCAGTGAACTTTTCTTCTTCATCATGGGTGGATGGTTTACTCACATTAGCACTATTCCAAGGAAAACTTGACTTCCTTTTCCTTGCTTCTAAATCTGCCCCAAACCTTTGGTAATGGTGTGACTTTTTGAATTCTTCCTCAGTGATGAAAGGCTTCTGTTCGTCTGATTGTGTTAAGATCTCCCATAAACGATTTTTATTCAAGATATAAACAGCTTCTTCCTGTTCATAAGCAATAAGAGCATTGAAAAACATATTAGGACATGCATATAATAAAATAAAAGATGTTTTCTAGTAATTTGTTATGCACGAAAACCTTAACAGGTGGTGGCTTCGGGCAAAGTCCTATTCCTGTGTCGGCAATATCCTGTCATTGATTCACAACATTGATTAACAACGGCTAAATTCTCAACCAAAACATCATCACACGTATCACTTTGATATGAATATACGGATCTCATTCGAGTGTCTACTAGATCAACTATACCCTTAATCTAATCAAGTTTTCCAGCGAGCTCATTTGCACTTGAACATAACCCCTATAAATTATGCAGCTAGGCTACATTTTCCCGGTCAACAACCTCTTCATTTTGTTCCTCCATGTGTTTCTACATATGTAAAACAGTATAAAAAAAGGCTTTTCGTTTAATAAACAAATTTGTATAGGACAAGTTTACCAAACCTTAACTTCATCGATTAGTTCATTTAGCCCAACACCTAAAGGCAACTAACATACTAGACACATAGACCGACTCCAACATTTTACCCATATTGTGTGCAAAGTCATACATCATCCATTCATACTTCAAAGAGTAGGAAAATTAACCAGTTTTTGCATTTCATGAAATAATTTGTATCTTTATTTTTTTGGCAAGGAGGGTTACCTGTAAATTTATATTGATGAAAAATACTAATTTAAAGTACAAGCATGGAAAAACCCTTGGGAAATAAAAGCCATGTTAGGTTATTTTAGTCCATGTTATCAAGTATCACTTACTGTCTTTGAAACAGTTCTCGAAATATTATTCAGAGTGCTCATTCAAATGTTTAATTAGTGCATAATATATGTAAAAAAGAATAGAGTAAGCATGCATAAATAAGCATTGTGTATGAGCGACTTATATATTCATCCGACAAAGAATACGGGATCCATTTACATCCATGATAAACAAATTTTTATAGGACAAGTTTACCAAACCTTATGTTCATTGAGCAATTCATCCAACATGAGCCAATCACCATCCTCTTCTTTCTGTATGTATGACAACATATATGAAAAAAACTATACATTCACTTAAACATATGACTAGATATTTTCTTACTTCTTTGTGCATTATCATACCTAAACTTTTTGCTCAAGAGCGGATACACGGTCCTTTAGATTACGCAATTCAGGAACTCTTGGACCTGGGTGTACTTGACTTTTTGATTCACTCCTAGTGTCGGCCAGGGAAGCCTATTAAAATAGGCAGAACTCAAGATGTACCGTTCTTGTGCACGCTCATTATCCTTAGCTTGTAAAGGATGTATCGGTGGTCGAAGCTACAAAGAAAAATGTATTTACCCATTAGTAAAAATTAATATATATATTAAGATATAGATGCAATCACTAACTAGTAGCATTCCATGAAATTTTCTAACCAGCAAGCATTTAGAAATAAGTTGTAATCTTACATTATGAATGCTACTTAAAAATTCAACACAATCTTCTTTCACATGAAACATGGATAACTTTCTCGAACCAAGTGCTCTTGGGATCATGGCATAATCATGTTCCCAGCAACACACATGCTAAGCAATTGTCTCTAGTATCCAAATCTAAAATAAAGTATGTATAAACACATTAAAATAAATTCACTAATGTATTTATTTTTGTAAAGTTGTTATAAAAGTTTTATTTCATCACCTTAAATGCCCATAAAAATCCGGTAAAAGTTAATATTGACATCTTTGGCTTTGTAGTATTGTCAGAAAGTTGACAGTTGATATCCATTCTCTTTTTTGCATTCTTTAAGCTTGTATACGTGTTTGGGCCACACATATGAGCCCCCATGCAAAACTATTCCATGCATTTAGATCTTCCACCAATCTTAGTAAATACTTTGACACGACATATGTATGCTCTCGCCCGGTAAATATCAATTCTAAACATATGACCAGACATACGTATAGCATCTTCATCTCCAAGATCAGCAAACCGGTTACTATTAAACAAGTTTGTAATTAGGGTAAATTACTTTGACTCAAAAAATCTAAAAACTCGGTCTTTAGATGGAATATCACCACGTGCATACGGCCAGGGGCGGATGCAACCTTATAAAGGTGGGGGAGATAGACCCCAGCCAAAAGTAGCCCAAACTCTAGGATTTTGATACATGAAGTAAATTGAACCCAGCCCAAATAAGAGTCTAATAAACAAATTATCCATGTCTTCCTTAATGCCGTTACAACTTATATGTCTAGTTCGTATATTGCGTAATATTTGTATAATATGTTATTAGTACAATATATATATAATATGTATAATATGTTATTATAGTGTAGAATATGTATCTGTATGGTATGTTACTACAATAGTCTAGTATAACTGAAAGTCCCTTTTGCCACCGGATCACACGAGATTAAGTATCTAATGTATAAGCGCAGAAAATCTTATACACTAGCAATCAACACAATATATGATCAAGAACACAAGTGGACAAACTGGAACTGTATATTACTTCGGTAAATGCAATTACAAGTTCGAAATATGAAAATGTGAAACGAAAAACCAACTAAGAGATCAACCTTAAACATAAGGTGTAATCTCTATTTATACTAAAACTTAATGGACTAAACAGACCTAGAATTTCATGGACCAAAGCCCATCTTGGACATCACACGAGCTCGACCTGGTCAAAGGTCGAGCTTGACTTGGTCAACAGTCGAGCTTGACTTGGTCAAAAGTCAAGGTTGACTTTATTATACATCCATTCTCCAAAATTTCATTTTTAACAAAATATTCGGCTTAAACTTCTTCATCGGAACTTCTTTTAAGCATTGAATTTCATTAAAAACCACTCGTCCTTTCGGCTTCTTAGTAATCGGGTCGACTTCATTTGGCTTAATCAACCGTTGACCCTTCTGAGGACGAAAATTCTGAAAATTACCGGTACTTGTTTCATATTTCATCATATCAACAAGATGATCAGCACGTGGACTTTTACTATAAAAAAGGAACTTTTGTAATATCAACAAAATCCCTTTTCGGTAAAGTACTCAATGCTATCTTATTTGGTCTAAAATACATCACCCCAGAAGTTCTTTTCACAGCAAACACACGTATTTCATAATCCCAAAAGAAACTCAAAATACGTCCACCAGTGCTTGGTAATGAAGAATCTTTCAACTTGTTTATGTAAAGAATCTTTGAAGCTTTCTTAATCTTCCGTTCAGAACATTCTTCATCAGTGATTCCTTCACGAAAAAACTTTCTTTCGTATCTTTCTACTCAGAGAATCTTTAGTGGCCTTTACAGATTTAGTTTGTTGATAAACAACTTCAACAACATCAGCCACAACATCTTCAGTACCAATGATCTCATCATTAGAGATGATTTGATCTAAGTCCACTTCCTTATCAACAGGAAGGCCTTCAGATACCCTTTCACTTCCTACTGCTTTAGAAGTCTCAACCTCATCATCAAGGATAACAACATGAGATTTTCCAGAGCTCCTTTTGCTTCTAGATGCATCAGACTCCCCCTGAGTGGTAGCAACACCTCGAGCATGAGATGTCGAGCACTTTGGCATCTCACGACCTCTAGATTCATTAGGATCATCGTCTTTATCATTCGGCCGATCATTACCAGAAGAATACCCAACCTTACAAGCATCAGAAGGGATCACTACTCTCCCCCTAGATGCCAAAGCTGCGAGTCGATCTTCAAAATACTTTATCCAGCTAGTAACTTTATCAAGTGTATCCCAATGACTGTTTATCGACTGTTGATGAGCAACTAGTGTTTCATTTAATTTTCCAAGCAAAGTCTTTGCCTCTTTTACTCTATCTAGGCTCATAGTTTTCATCCTCTTCTTTAGAATCGTTGCGCTTTCGTTTTTCCACTGGTGACACAGGAATCACTTCTTCCATATACATACCCTGAAGGAGTACTAGCATCACTTGAAAGAGAAGTGGAAACAGAATATGGAACCAAACCAAGACGAGTGATTGACGGACCAATACTAGTAGAAGGTCCAACAGTAGAACCAAAACCAGGAGTAGAAAAATCAAGCCCAAGGAAGGCTGCATCAGAACCCCAATCAACAGATTTATCCAAGCCAGCACTGTCAGTAAAGAAATCACCATCCGGTATAGATAAGTGACATATCAAGAAGAGGTCAATCATCCTCAAGAACATGATCAAGAAAAGCATCTACAGGATCAGGAGGTCTATGCACTGGATGGTCTCGATAGTGTATGTCGACAACAACATAAACAATATGTACCTCGGGAACAACAGCCTAATCAGGTAACGGAATCTGAGGATCACAGTAGCAGGATCTGGTATTTGACCCCGAGGAGCAACAAAATCATCATCCTCCCAGCCATCATCAACAGGCGCAACATAATGCACATCCACCAAATGACCAAACAACGGCACCCGTAGTTCTTCATCAGTTCTACCATTATCATGAGAAGTCATGGTATGAAAGATACGTGTCCCAACAAACATTAACCTTCAACAATTTGCCGACAGGCATCAAACCAGGCAACCGATCATTAATGATAGCGGTGATAAATCTCGGATACATCAAAAACCGACTATCAAGAGCTGTAGAAATATTTGACCGAAGATTCTCCCACAAAAACTTAGCAAAACTGAACGGTTTATTGTAAGTGAGAGCTATCATCATGGAGAACTCTCGTCCATTCAAAGAATCAAAACCGCTTTTCTTCTGTCCAAAGCAAGAAACAATGATATGAGCAAAAAATCTCCATTGCTCAAAGAAACCAGGTTTCTTGATACCTTTGTTCTTAGTAAACGTAGAAAGATATCCCATTCTATCTTCAGCACCATTTCGCAAAGTCAAAGGAAATTCAATCCTTTCATCAAACTGAGCCGCATCTCCAAGCTGTAGTGCTGAACACATCTCTTGCATAGTAAAAGTCAGCTCTCTACCATTTACAACCGCCCGGATGTAAGCCTGATTACCATCTCGAGCAGGATGATATGTAACACTAGTCCAGAAATCATTAACATAACGTTCCCAAATAACTGGATTCATAGAAATCAAATGGCGTATACGAGAACGTTGCAAAAACCGCATCAACGGATGATATGCTTCAGGAGTCTGATCTTCCATAAATGGATCGTACACACAATTATGAAGAGTCACAAACCGTAGTGCCAAATACAATCAAGACAAACAAACAAAAATGCACCAAAACAAAAATATAAGAAATACAATTCAAATTATTCTTTAAAAACACATAGTTTTCACAAAAGAATAAAAATAACAGCAAATACAATCAATGACTATCACAGTCCATTCATATACTTAATTAACGAAAACGTGCAAAACATAAATTTTGACAAAATCCCAGTTTTGATTTTTTTTTTTTAGATAAAAAACAACCCATCATTGTAAGTCAGAACCTAAAATTATTTAAGTCTACAAATCTCAAACTTAATTGACCCAATTCAAACCAAAACTGAAGTGAGTTTTCAAGTTTAAAATTAGTACAAGTCTAGATCTAAACTTAAATAAGATTACAAGTTTCTTACAAAAACAAAACAAAACCTAAAATTGTTCAAATTTACAAGTCGCAAACTTGATTGACATAACCTGAACCAAAACCCAAATGAGTTTTCAGGTTCAAAATTAATACAAGTCGAGACCTAAACTTAAATAAGATTACAAGTTTCTTACAAAAAAAAAAAAAACCCTAAAATTGTTCAAATTTACAAGTCGCAAACTTGATTGACATAACCTGAACCAAAACCCAAATGAGTTTTCAGGTTCAAAATTAATACAAGTCGAGACCTAAACTTGACCAACTTTACAAGTTTCGTATAGTTTAGGTTAAAAAATAAACCTCTTATGCAAATCACAAACAGTTCAAAGTCACTAGCATATTTAACAATTTCAATAGAAGATAAAAGAAGGAAGAAAAAATAGGTTAATCAAATACAAGAATGATTGCCATTCAAAAAAACCTTTACATCCATGCCGTAAGTTGATCAGGAGGTGGTCATTTTCAAACGGTGTTGATTCACTATATATTTGAAGTTGAAGAAGCAAAAAGAGAGAAAGGTGAGAGAACAGAAGATACGATCACATGTTCACATATATATGATATATATGTAGTAATAAAAAATGAAATGAATGAAGGGTTGAGGTTTACAGCAGGCCAATATCAAATTTGAGGTTTACAGCTAGCAAGCCCTATCAAATTTAATCCTTTTGTTAAATATATATATATCTTTTCCATATATTTTAAATATTACTCCGTACCTATTACTGATATATTGCTAAAAGTGTATTATAAAGAGTTATATATATATATATATATATATATATAATAAAATATATGAAAGGTAAAACACATTAATTTTAATACCTACAGAATATTGAAAGTTAAATAGTTTTTTTTATGACTATTGACTTATTTTATTATGATATTGGTAATATATATAAATTTTTTAAAATATATTTCTTTATAATTTATAGTCTCCGTTATAACGCCGTTATAACTCCGCGAAAGGGAATTTAACCTTAAAGGTCACTAGCCATCGAATCACCGTGAAGCGTTATTTACAACCTTGTATATATATGTATGTGTCGTGTATATATATACATATACATTTGTGTTTTAAAATTTGTTACTTGATCCATTAGTTATTAACTTGTATTTTTATTAGACATTTATACACTTATTAAGCATTTTTATGTACCTATTAGTTTATAAATATACTTTGAGATGGTCATTTTTATTTTCTTGTCATTTACTTAAATTTTGCTTGGTGATTAAATTGTTGAACATTTTTAAGAATTCTTGATTGTTATCTCAATTTGTAAGTCTTACATTATTATTTATATAACTTAATTGATTAACAACAAAATTTTTGTTCAATGGTATTTTTATTAAATTTAATTTAGAACTAAATAATAGTTTTAGATTGCTAATTTAGGGGCATTATCTACTAGCTTCTAATATAACTATGGCTTGCAAGATCATAGGCAACTAACTAGCACATATATAATATTAAAAATGAGGGTTGTTATAGACGTTGCAGCAGAAAGTGCCTGGTCGGGATACCCAAAATTCTATAGTCGGGGCACGGGTTACATTTTTTATATGTTCGTTCTAATTCTTACTCAATTTCAAATATAAAATGATACGAACGTCTTATATTAAAATAATAATCATGGATAAATAACAGGTACACATCATCAAAAATTAAGAACATCAAATTCCAATGCGAAAGTGTTGAAACAACACCGTAAAAAAAGGCTTAAATTCATTACATGGATGTATAAAGAATGTAATAACGCTTTCTAAATTGTGATTCTCTACAACTTTTTTTTTTTAAATCCTAATAAGAAAAAGTATTATGAAACTAATATTAAAGTTTCAAAAGTATGAAATTATACCTAGCAAGTAATTCTGAACCTCAAAAACACGTCTACAGTCAAGTCTTTAGAACCCGATGATGTTGAATAAGACGCCATTGAAGGTTTGCTATACTAATCTTGATAAACCTCATCTTTTCTAGTGATAAAGCTCCTGTAACACAATGAAAAGATACCTATTTTTCAAAACTTTGTGTAAAGTTTATGTTAAATTAATTTGCTGGTGTTAGACAAGATGGAAAAAAAACCTGAAAAAAGAAATATTATAATAAAATGTCTATTTTTATAAAGAAGAAAAACCTAACCTTAAACAAAATTACTTTTAGATACAAAGCAAAAGAAGTAAATTAATAATCAGTGATTAGAGAAGATACATAACAAATATGCGTCAATACCTTTGAAATTTTTCGGATCGATGCAAAGTATGAGAAACCTCTTAAATACTCAGACAAACAAAATCTTCAAAATAGATTTTGAATCTAAAAACAAGAAAGGAGGAGAAAGAAGGAATACAACAATTGGGTTTTAAACCAATCAGATCAAGGAACAAACACCGTGGTCTGCTAGCCTCCGGCCATCGTCCTCAGCTGCCACAATTTTATCTATATTTAGGAAAAAGAAAAAAACACAAGAACCTAATTTTGTTTTCTTTTTCTCGTTCCAAAAAAACACAGAATAAAAAATGGGAAGTATATATTGGTATGAGGAGGTTGGCGGCTGTGGTGTTTAAACCGTCGATAGGTTAGATTGAAATTGAAGTATGCATATGTTTCTCTCTTTTTTTATGTGTCCATTAATTGTACTGTATTTTTTATCCATTATTGTATGGATTTATGTATATTATATATTATAATAAGATAACAATAATTAATAATGTATATAATGTATAATAGGTTGTTTTTCAAATAATATGCGGGTAAAACATATTAAATTGTCGTTATAACTTATAACATAATTAATAGTTATTGTTGGAGTTAAGTTGTTCATAGAAAAATCTAATTTGAAGATGACAAACAAATTAAGAAATGCTTAACTCTTTGGTTTGTAGCTAAGTCAGCTTGTACTGATCCAAGTTGAATCAGCCTAAACATCTTCAATGTAAAGATAATAAGATGGTGTCATTCAAACTACATCAATTAGAAGATAAGAACTTGGTCTAAAGTCAAAGATGAAGATCAAGGATGGAAGGCCAAGTTGATGGGTGGAAGTCAACTTAGTTCTTACAGTCAGCTTGGAAGGTACTATACAGCTTAGAATATTGCAAGTGCTCTAATGTTGTTATACAACTTTGTATAAACATCACCTATCTAGATAAGCATTAGAAAGAACATTCTAGAATATCATTCGGTGATTGTAAACATTATACGAGGTGTCTATTGTCATGTGCCTGCACAATCATGCTTTGAAAGCATATGAGGAACATAAAGGACGGTGTTACTCTCACCTGGTACTGATCATGCAAAAGTCGTTGGATCAACACGTGTGGAAGACAATGGACAGCATATAAGGCATGGTTGATGCCTATATAAACCTGCATTAGAGACTCAAGAGTGTGTGCATCCATAATATTAACTCATACAACGATTAGACCTTTAGCTTGCATCTTTTGTACTCAGCTTAGGCTAGTAGAGTTAATATACAGAGTTATAACTTGCTTATAAATAAGATATGTTAAAATTTGATAATAATATTTTTTTTTAAAATATTGTGTATCGAAATCTTTTTTGATATGGAATTAATCTTAAAAGTGGTCGGCCGCTGAACGTTATATACAAATTTGGGTAAGATCATTACATAAAAAATCAAAAGGAAGTATTTTGCATATCTTATACATAGTGTAGAAGTTCATGGTGAAAGAAAAAAAAGATAGTAGAGTATTTTTACATTTTAGAAGTTATAGCCCAATCTCAAATACTGGTGGAAGTGAAGTTGGACTTGAAGTTGTTAGCTTCAACCTAAAACTTGAAGCTTTTTTAATGAAACTGAGACTTTTTATATAATAGAAGTTTTTTTTTTTTCTCAAAATCATAGATCTTGATACTCTTAAAAACTTGCTAACAAACATACCCATAGTGACAAAATAAATGTGTCTAAATATATAGGTATATATAGGTTTTTAGATGTTTTTAGATGAACAATTAGTTTTAATGATTCAGATTTCAAACATTTAAATCACCTTTCAACATTTTAAACCGACACTTAGATTTAGACACAAATCTTATGAAAAATAAAGAGGCCTAAATGAAAATCGATGGAGTCGTCGGAGATAGTTTCAAATTGATAAAACGAAAAGAGAAGAAAAGCATAAATATTATAGTGTTTGGTAGTGGATCGATTATTTCCCAACATTTTAGTTTATTTATGGGCTTAATATATAAATATATAACTTAATGGGCTTAGAATATAAAATGGTATATCTTAGACAAATGATATATAGAAATATAATAGTATATTTAAAAAAAGAGAAAATTATCTGAGTAGTCAATTTTGAGGGTGTATGTCCAATTTATGACAACTTAAAAATAAGTGAATTATTTGGTCATAATTTCCTTACCACCTAATAGGGGTGAGTACGGTTCGGTTTGGGTCGGTTTTTGATTAAAATCGAGACCAAACCGTTATAATTCGGTTTTTAAAAACTAAAACCATTGGTTTTTGGTTTTAAGTTAATTTCGGTTCGACTTTTCAATTTTAGTTGATTTTTACCACTTGTGGTTGGGGTCAAATTGAGCTTGAATAGTCTATAAGTTTATATCATATAATTACACCATAATTAATTTCAACAGTTTTTCAAAAAAATATTAGCAACAATAACACTACAACAATGACAACAAATCCATAAAAGTAAGTTGTACAAACTTTAAACGAATTTTATATATAATTATTTATATCTTTTGCGCGTTGTTTAATTATACATTTATTAAAGCAAATCAATCTTGTTGTGTATTTTCACTTAAACATATAAATGATATTATTATATACATCTAAAAATGCAAATATATTAACATATTTACCAAAAATTAATAATAAAATGATATAAATATAAAATAAAGTAATCAATATATATAGTTTTAGTTCGGTTCGGTTTTTATGGTTCAGTTTTTCATTAGAAACCAAAACTGAACCATAACTTTCGGCTTTTAGATAACCAAAACCAATGGTTTTCGGTATTTTTGGTTCGGATTTTTCGGTTTTTATGGCTTTTACGGTTTTCGGTTTGGTTTTTGCTCACCCCTACCAATCAATATATGACACATGTCATTAAGTGGCTCCATCATACTATATTAGCTTTCACTTTATTATTTGTTTTATACATTGTGTCTTATAAGGACGAGGGTGCAGAGCCGATTTGTAGCCATTTGGCAAATTTTTAGCCAAACACAACTTGACATGTGTCTTCCTAAAACCTCTTTTTGTATCACCATAAACAATTAAAACCTTAATTGTATTTATTTCTTTGAAATAACTCATAGTTAATTCATCATTTTGTCTATATAATACTAACAAGTATATATATATATATACTAGCGTGTATCCGGTTGTGGAATGCACAACCCACTAAATAATTTTTCTTTATGTTTTGTCAATGACATATACATTAGACTATTCATAATCGTTTACCTATTTCGTTTTCATTTTTTATTGTCACGTCAACTTCACTTCCTCATCTCTTTCATCTTTTCTTTTTATATAGAACCATTAACTTACCTTTTGAAACCTTTTTTATCATGTTCTTTTTAACATCTTCACTTATCTTTATTGGTGATTTACCCTCCTTCATCTAGGCTTTAAGAATAGTATTTAGTAACACTAAGTAATCTAACTGGTGGCTCAGCTTTCGTCTCATGAGGGTTTTCTCGTGTCTTGGATTACTGTAATTGGCACGAGTTTTTTCACCTTTTAAGCCATGGGGGAATTATCTAGGTGTTGTTTACGTGTTTGTTGGCTCTTAAATAGCGTGTTTGCTTTTGTAATTGTATTGTAATTATCTTTTGTACTTTGGCTTTCTAGTACTTTGCTAGATCTTATTTATATTTATATACTTTGTCGTTCTAAAAAAAATTATTAACATTTAATTTAACTAAGTGATATTAACTATATTGTTGTATAATTTGTATTTATTTCATTTCTATTCGATATACATTTCAAATATTTTGACTTTTAGATTAATTTCACACTATTTGCATTTAGACTTTAACATTGATTTCATACTATTTCAATTCCATTTCACTATTTTTGTTAGACACTTGAGCATTCTTTTTTTCTTTTGTAATTCATTTTTGTTTTTATTTAAAAAAAATTTTATAAATAAATAACACTTATATATATATATATATATATATATATAAAGAAGGAAGTGAAGGTAGTACTGTTAAGTACTTAAGTTAGGTGAAATCCCTCTCACATGCCAATTTTGTAATCTATTAAAAACATGAGGTCAGGCACATTATTTATTTATTATATATTTATAAATTAAAAAATCAGCTTGTAAGAGGTCAAACCTAATTAGCTGTGTGATAATACCACCTTCACTTTTCTTAATATATATAGAGAATTTTTGGTTGTGCAACCCACAAAAAGTAATATACAAATGATATATTAAACATATTGTATAAATTTAATGTTATGTGTATTGTATTTTGTAACAAACATTTTTATTTTAATATAGGTTTTTTGATGTTTGGTTTGCAAAGACCACATTTTTAGTGTGAAGCTTTCACTGGTTTATTTTTTTGAAGTAGTTTTAGTTTAATATCAATAAACACATAACTTCTAATATAAAAGAAAAAAAAAACTTTTAACTTGTGTCTTTTCAAAATCAGGATCCTAACTTTTAATCTAACCTAATAAAATAATATTACTTATTTCTGTTTTTCATTTTAAATTAATAACCATATATATCAATTTACGTTACTTCTATATCTATTACTTGCTACAAGTGTAGATTAAAAATAGTAAAATACAATATATAGTGATATCTACCTATACAAATAAGTCATGTTCATCAAGACCATACTTCACTATCAACCGTCCAACAAAGTCTTTCAATAGTCTTGTTTGACCATACTTGTCCAACCAAAACCACACTCCAATTGACTCCATCATTGTCTAGTCCAGTCTAAAATGTTTAAATAGGCTACCAACATAACTATTCAATATTCATCCATAGTTTGTTTGATTTGTTCATCAATATTTTGCCATGATAAACTTGTTTAAAGAAAAATGACAAATATTTTATCAATCTTGAAACCAATGTACAAAGATTGATCCAAATACACAATTAACATTTTTTCATTTCAATGTATTTTTAAAAAGCATTATGAAAAAAACATTGTTAGTTTAATAATAACAGATCAAAAGCAACACACATGTAGAAGTAACCTTCTTGAAATTGACACCTTAAATTTGAAAAAGAAAAATGTTAGTTATTTTGATATGTAAATAAAAGGAATTCCATACGACAACCATATACATACATTATATTGTAAGGCTAGATAAACTCACAAACATCAAAGTAATTATTGAGACCTTCAAAACTACATACTGTTGTACAAAAATTATTCTTAGAAACTCATGTAATTTTGAATTCCTTTTTAGAAACACAAAAGTATAAAAAAAAAACTAATAAGCCACAAAGACGCATATTCAAGAATCAAGATAGCCCAACCATATATTAAAAGGCATAACAAGCTTAAAACGTTGCTTAACAATATAAATAAATTGGTTTATTTTGGCAACATGCCTCTTTTTAATGTTATTATATATACAACGTTGCAAAAAATAATTTGCATTACCATTAATTAAATTAAATTCATCAACTCATTACTATGCTAACAACTCATTCAGTGTCACAACTTTTAATTCCAAAAATACAACAAACAATTACAAATATTAATCTTATATATCAAATAAATAAATAAAACAAATAATAAATCAGGAAACATTAAAATATAACTTAAACAACACCATTAAAAAACTAAACCAACCATGAGAAAAGAAAGCCCCATATCATAAAGAACTAACACTTGAAAGTAAACGAAACAAAAAAAAAATTATAGAATTTAAGTTGCATTTTTTTTCCCTTTCAATATAGGTTTAATATCCTTCACATGTCACAACTTACAACAAATCAACAATGCTATTTAAATCTACCAAAAAATCATAAAATTGGTACAACAAAGTTTCAATTGTTCACAAAAACTTGGAAAGAAACAACACTTTCTACCTAGCCTGAAAATTTGGATCTTTCTTCTTTTTATCATATTTATTTATGTATGAATAGGTATTAGGTAGATATATGGAGTATAAAAAAAGATGTTTGGTCATATCTTATAATCGAAACAATAACTTATGATATTAAAAATAAAGTAAAACGAAATTATAGAAAAAATATATTGTTAAAAAAATACCTCTCAAAAGTGAAATCATGGTCTAAATCCTGCATAAAACATTTAACTGTAGGTTAAATGTGAGTAATGTTTGTTAAGATTATGAAAAAAGGACATGTTTTGAAAAAAAAATCTTAAAAGAAAAAAAGAGAAATGGGTATGTTAGTGAAAGAGAAAGTGAAAGCATAGATGATGAAAAAGTGGTTATATATAATCCCATAAATTATTGGTTGGAAAAAAAGTAAATTAATAATGACTAAATAGTGTTGTTGTACTCTGACTTGGCTTCATTTTATGAACTTAAAAGCTATTTTGCAGTATAGATGAATGGATTGTTAAAAAGATATATATATATATATATATATATATATATATATATATATATATATATATATATATATATATATATAAAATATATAATAGTGTCCAACTATTTAAGGCCATGTGGCATTTTTTTTGAGAAATCCACAGTTAAAAAATGTGTCTCTCTATAATATAGGTAGATATATATATCATTTTTTTTACCACCATAAACAATAAAAACCTTAATGAGTTATTTCAAAGAAATACATACAATTAAGGTTCTATTGTTATGATGATTAAAAAAAGGTTTTAAATGATTTCAATAACTATATAAATTTAAAATTAATCATAAAATATCTAAAATGAAATTCAATATTCAAATTTATTTTAAAATATTCTAAACCTCTTTTTATATCACCACAAACAAGTTATATTTTTGAAAAACTCTTTTTGATGTATCTTTGCTAATAGACAAAGTATATATGCCCGTATATGCATAACCATATAATATACAATTGATATTAATTTTTTCAAATTCATCAATCACTACAAACAATATTGCATTTGTTCACATTTTTAATGAGTGTGAACAAATTAAAAAATTTGTTACGCTTTTTTGTGTGTAAAAATATATAAAAATAAAAGTGTGTATAAATTTCTCTACACTAAAAAGTGTGTATGATGTGACTTAATATATACATATTTCCCACATGGTTTTTAGGTAATTTTATGCTTAGTTATTAGTTATTTGTATGTACTTTCGATATTTTATGGTATGTACGAGTGGTTTTAGGTCCATAGAAGGTTCATGGAAGAAAATGGCTGAAAATGACTTAAGAAATGAAGAAATGATGTTCGTAGATGTAACGGGTGAAAGACATGTCGAAAAAGGATGTTAAAACGAAAATTTCATGAGTTCCAGAGCTTAACTCCCGTTAAACAAACCTTAACTGTCGTCAAAAGGGAAAGTGGAATTAAACTGCTCGCTAATGGGCGTTAGAACCAGACTAACGGTCGTTAGGATCTGAAGGGCTGATTTTGAAAGGAAATGGTTGACGGGCGTTAGAAATACCTAATGGCCGTTAAGAGGATCAAGGAACATGGCGTTTGTAACGACAGTTACAACTTCTACAACGGGAGTTACATCTGTCTTAATAGGTGTTACAAATCCTTAACGGGAGTTAGTGTCTGAAGGACGAAAATTGCAAAGAATTGTAGTTAGCCCGTGTAACGGGCGTTAGCCATCAGTAACGATCGTCAACCTCTGAAATCATATATATACTCTCTTATTCCTTATGGACGAATCTATGTCACTTTTTACTATTTCGAAACCCTAGAAACACGAAAAACGAAGGAGAAGCTTTTGTAGGTCGATTTCTTATCTTCTATTTGTTCAAGAATATCAATTTTTATTCAAGGATTCATTATTTCCTTCCAAATTCATCAAAATTATCGGTACAATATGATTTCTTTTAATACTATTTGTGTTTTCTTGGTTACTATGAGTGGCTAAATCTTCTTTGCACCCGCTTGGGTAGTGAACATGTCATAGGGTAATTTGATGTTACTTGCAATTGTTGAACAAGATTTTTATGTATAATCGAAGATCCGCATTTATTTGAGTTTAAATATTGTTTTTATCTTTTATATTTATTGCTTGATAATTTTAATTAGAAGTTCGGAAGAAATTTATGTCATTTTTAATTGGTTTATGAAACGGCTAATCGGTCTATAATTAACCTAAAGTCGTTGGAGTTCGGAAGAAACTAACGATAAAGATTTCAAACAATTAAATTCACTTCAAATGTGTAAACACTTATGATAGAGAAATCTGATTAGGTGAATAAGCAGTTCGGAAGAAAGCTTTTTAAGGTTAAATCGTAAAAATCAACTCAGGTTCTTAATGCTTAATTATTTTGAATAGAAATTATATGCGGAAGCGATAACTATATTTAGAGCAATTAAAGAGTCAAGTATAACGGAAGTTCGTCTTGTCTATCCTTTGTGTCGTTCAACAAATGCAAGTAATGTTTAGACCCGATGATTGACATGTGATCTGATCTAAATATGTGTCCTTTAATTATTATTGTCATACAAAATCATTTTTCACTATCGTTTGAGGGCGATTACTGCCCCGATTATACCGGAATTCTTGCGATTAATCTTTCGGGATTACTAACTTTTCTCTAACTTTTGCAACGTTGCAATTCAGTCACAAAACCCTCTTTCATTTGAATTACTTTATTGGTAACAATTTCTTAATAAGTCTTTGTGTTCAACCCCGGTTTACCAAGTAAACTATACTGCATGCCTGCATACGATCGGGTACACTGCCTGCAAGTGTGTAGTATACAGTAGCTAGGTATTTTATGTTTATAAATTTAAGACTGGAAAATAAACATCAGTGTAGAACAAAAAGTTCACACTTTTTAGTGTGAACTTTCATAATCATTTTGTAACACCTCATTTGTCTACGGTAACTAAAAAGTTAGCATGAACAAATTAGATGTTACAAAATAATTATAAAAGAACTTTTGTCAAGTTGTCTCAAGGAATATTAATGTTGAGAAGAAAAAAAATGAAGAAAAAAATAGATCATTAGTTCTCTTTAAACATTAAAAAAGTGACATGTGATATCCATTAATTTTCTTTTCTAATCTTGCCTCTTGATTTTTCCACGTGTTATCATTTTATGATTAGAAGGATTATATGGCTATTTGGTTAGGAGGATTAATCATTTCCCATTTATTATACGAGTATCTATACAACTTATACACACAAGAAAAGAAAAAAGAAAGTATCAAAAAGGAATATTAAGATATGGTATAGAAGGGCTAACTTGACGTTTGAACATACAAAAGGACTAAAACTATTAAGTTGTATAAAATACACGTAGGGCTTCTGGATTCTTCGGTCCTTATCCACAATACAGTAATAATAGTAGGAATACATTCTTTCTCTTACCCTATTTTCACATTATCCTCGTGATTTGCGCCGCATTTAATTAAAAAACAAAAAAGTAACTTTTATTTCCATAAAAACAACTAAAAAAGTGTGTATATATATAAATATTTACATTAATGTAAATTATGCAATGCCACCTGTGTATATGTATTTAAAATCTTTAGATTTATTGATACTTGAAGAAATGATCTGCATAAATATTTGAAGTTATTAAAATCTTTAGAGTTATTTAAAATTTTTATAGTTATTAAAATCTCACAAATAAAAAAATATCATAGTTGTATTTATATCATTTGGAATAAACTCATTTTTAATGTATTTTTGGTAGAAACTAAAATTGAAATCAATGGTAGTTTTTTACGAATATGTGAAATATATATATATATATATATATATATATTTAAATAAGAAAGATATTAACAATTACTAACCAATGTATGAAATTGTTTTTATTATATGGGCTATTTTATCAAATGCAAATAGTTGTGTATAAAAAGTAGATAAATAAAATAAAGAAACGGTAAAAAAAATTTTTTTTAAAACAAATAAAATAGAATCAACATTTAGAAAAACTTTATAAAATAAAGAAACTTTATAAATTCATATGATTTTTGTGGGAGAAGATGACAAAAACTAATATGTGGAGCTCATCAAAACACTATCATTTAATCGATTATTGGTATTTCTTACCATATAGATTAGCCGTTAGGATGTCTTGACCATTATGATAATTATTTTAGTAGGTGTCTATATTTATTTATTTTATAGAAAATGTGATTTACTGATGCGCCACATATTTTTTAACTTGGTAAAACTAATGGTCTTGAATTGTATTAATAGTTGATGTAATACTTCTTAGATTTTAAGTGTCCATGATTTTTTATTCTGTCAAGTGTCAACACACGGTACTTATTGTGTTGATGAGAGAATTTTAATTTAAGAGTTTGTTAACGGGTGCCCCATAAGCATTGTATAGTAAGCAATTAATTATCTGACTTTTTTCCTGTATCAATTTTACCCTTTCTATGAAAGCTGTTTAACTACTTCGTATAATACCTCTAAATTTATCTATATTTTTATTTCTACACTTCTATAATTCTATACTATCTATTAAAGATAATAGACCCGGTTGAAAATTACACAAGAGAATTTGACTAAACTACCCTCCCCTCTATTTTACAAGTCCAAAATGTTATTTCACGCCTCACACCTCCCCCCCCCCCAACCGGCCCTCCCCCCTCTGTAACACCCCGCTAAAGCGGAATATACGGGATGCACAGATAAGCACAATTGCACACAGTACAAGTTTCAACACAACCAATAACATTAAGAAAAAAAAAGAAGTATGATAGTTATTACAGAACATGGGATCTACCCAGAATAGTCAATGAACAAAAGACAGAACAATTGTCTTTAAGTACCGAAGTCTTGAACTGAACAAGCAAAGGAAAGTCTTCACATCTCCTGATTTGAATGCTCGAACAATCGCCAAATGAATGAGCTTAAAGAGGAAGACTCCTATGCTAAAGATCTACTTAGCCTAGCCTGAAAAACATGTAAGTTCAAAAGGTCAACTACGAAAGTAGTTGGTGAGATTCACATAACGTACACTTTAGTTTACATATATGTATATATGTATAATAAGATCAAGATCATTTTATTTGTACATTGAACCAAAGTACTTTGTAATAGTAGAAAAGTAAGAACTAGGTCATAAGATCTGCACGTTTAACATAAGTACTTGATAATAGGAAGAACAGTACAAGAATATAATGAACTGTAAATATATATTGTCATTGCTAACCCGATTGGCCAGAACTGAACTATAGTGAAGATATGCTCATAATATTCAAGTACGTCAAGTAAGATCTAGGTCAGAACAAGAACATATAATATGCATCCTCCAGAACTGCGGAGAATGAGGGTGGGCCTACCCTAAACAGCGCTGTCCATAATTACCTACGGTTCAAAACCTGAACTGTGGGATATGAATTGATAGCAATGAACAAGAACTGAACAAGTACAAGTAAGAACTAGAACATGATCATGAACAAGTACAGTGACATAAATGTATTTAAGGATCCTGCCCATTTAAGACTTAAATACTCTTTGTTAACAATTAAAAATCATATCATAAGTATCTCATAAGTTCGTATAATAGTACGTAAAATAGCTGAAGAACATATGTACAGGTACAAAATAGTTTTCATGCTTCAGTCCCCGATAAAAGAACTTGAACAAAATGTACGAAAGAAGGATTAGTGAACTCACAGTGGTCTGGTACTAGCACAGTTTATAAGTTCAGAGAACAAGCACAGAGATAGATATGTTATATCTATCGAAATCCAAGCACGTCTTGATGAAAGCCTAAGTACATGTCATTGATCATAAATAAGTACGCATATTAGTTCATGTGATTAATTATTCACTGAAATGTCCTTAATGAACTGATGATTTGGTCCTTTGAAGATCTTTGAACGTTTTGACTAAAAAGAGTTTGAATGAACTTTAAGTACTCGAACTGGACTCGATCTGAACGTCTTTGAACTCACACATAAGTGATTACAATGTTAATGAGTTGAATGTGTCTTTACTAATGAACTTTAGCCTTAAGAACTTAATTTGATTGTTCATAGAACTTGTACTTTAATGATTACGATGAATCATGACTTTAATGTACTTGGTCAATGATCGAACAATGATCATAGCTAGGACTCGAGTTTGTACTAGTCTTGACATGTTTGTAAGCCTTTAGTGTACATGATCGTATTGTAATGAAGCTAGGAACTAGTCTAGGAGTTATGTACAAGATCTGATCGATTTATGATTAAGTATGACAAGTTATAAGTGCAAGATCGTTTTAGGGTTTCAAAGTCGTCCTAGGGTTCCAAGACACAAGATCATCCTAGATGACTAGGCACAAGATTGTTTTAGATTAACTAGATCAAGATCGTTTTATAGGACAAGGCTCAAGATTGTTTTGGGTGTCAAGCTCAGGATCGTTTCAAGGTATCTAGCTCAAGATCGTTTCAAGGTGTCTAGCTCAAGATCGTTTCAAGGTGTCTAGCTCAAGATTGTTTTACCTTCAGTCAAGCAAGATCGTTTCACATGATTAAGTACAAGATCAAGATCATTTTCGATTCAAGAACACATATTGAGCGAAACCGATCTTAGAAGATCAGTTACCCAGGAGTGTACCAACACAACATCACAACGCAATCACCACACGAGATCAAACGAGCAAGCATGAAAGAACAAGAGGCTGCCCTAGGACGGTCTTGGTGACCAAGATCGTCCTAGTGCAAAGTTCAAGATCGTTTTATGCCCCAAAACGGGCTGAACAAGATGAGTGCACAAATGAACGACTAGATCGATTCCAGGACTTGTTTGGACATAACACTAGTACGTATATGCACAATAACATCATTTACTAACACATTTACTGGTTTTCGAGATCAAATATCACATGGACAAGTTGTGACTTCATGAACAAGTTGTACCTTCACTTTCAAAAATGGGTTTTGTAGATTAAAACATGTTATGACCCAAATTTGTTCACACAAATGTTATTAAACACATTTAGACACAAACCCATTAACTATTAACACGATTTTCATTAAAAAATTGGACCAAATCATCAAGAACATGAACTTGAAAAAGTACACTTTTAATTTGATCAAAAACTCATCAAATGTTGTTGTTACCTGAGAAATGGTTCAAGAAGTATGTTTTGATTATCACAAGGATGCTAAAAGTACAAACGATTTTGATTTAACAATCCAAAATCAAAAGATGCTCTTGTGTGTGTTTTAAGGTGTTTTTATGTGTGTTTTAGTGAGAGAGAGGTGAAAGAGGAAGAAGATGAATAGTGGTTGTTTCTCTCACTAGGGTTCTCCATCTCTTTCTATTTATACCTTCCCATAATAAATGAACTCAATAAATGCAAGGACTATTTGCGAACATTTTGAACTAGAACTTTTATGAACACGAACGTTTACGAACCGAACTTTAATATTTCATCGTACTTAATCATAAACTCGTCATGTAAACCAAGATTTAAGATCAAATTGACCTTCATATGAGCATATAATTGAGTCTAAAGCACGTCAAAAACTTAAATAAATTGAACTGTCTAGCCGTTTTAACGGCGAAAATACGATTCAAGGAACTTATTTAGAGCATTTCTAAGACGGTTGTTACACCCTCTCTCATTCTCTCTCTTATTCTACCGTAATCACCAACACCACTGTCGTTGACTACCACCACCGTCTTCGATTATCACAACCGTCAAAACTGTATGAAGAACCTGATTCATTGGTAAATCTTTATCGTTTCTTTCTTCAATTTAGTTTTCAATATATTTGTCCAATTGTTCTTCACATGCCAGATTTTTTATTTTGTCAATTTACTTTTAGATTTGGGGGAAATAACCGACGCCGCTGTCATCAATAACCATCTCCGCCATCAACGGTTTCATCAAGAAATATAATACGGCTAATGTTTTTGCCAATATTATAAGTAATATATATTGAATCTAGGAGACAGTAAATAAACCATTTTGCGACCCATTTGATGTGGGACCAGGTTACTACCATGTGTGAGAATTCTTTGTGATATGGGCTCGGGTCACTTCAAGTTTCATTGGAAAAAATATTAATTAGCGTGTATAAAACTTGCCTAGAATGATCAAGTGGAATTCTTTGTGATAGAGAGTTCATTAGCTTTCCCAAACACCCCTTTTGTTTTAGAGTGTTCACTAGCTTGTATAAAAAGGTTTATGTTTTTTACTTATAAAACTAATTGGCAGATTATATAAAACCTTATTTTGTTTTTGTGCAGAGGATCAATTGTACTTATGTGAGAAGAAATTATTGTTTTGAATACTAATTCTTGAATTATTCAATGAGGGTATGATATGATTTGTTTAAATTGTGTACTATTATATGTGTGATCTTACACTTAGATGAATTGTTACTTATAATTGCATATTTGGTTAACTGCCCGTAGACCATGGTTTTGAAATGCCACTTTCATGACTTTTGCAAAGATACGGAGATACTATTGCTCTTGACTTAACTGATAAGGTAAGAGCTTGCCAAAACATTAATTACAAGTTACTTTTTTTTTTTTTTTGTTAAACTTCATGATAGGATCCAAACTTCACCATAGTATTCTTTATATGATGTTGTTCACTTGTTTGGACAAATATATTGAAAGTTAAATTAAAAAAAATGAAACAACAAGGATTTACCATCGAATTAGGTTCTTCATACAGTTTTGTCGGTGGTGATAATCAAAGATGGTGGTGGTAGTCAACGACGGTGGTGTTGGTGATTAATCATAGCAGTGGTGATGGCCGGCAGGTGGTGTTAATATGATGGTTGATCGGATTAGGGTAGAATAAGAGAGAGAATGAGAGAGGGGGAGGGTCGAAGGGGGGGATTGAGGCGTGAAATAACATTTTGGACGTGTAAAGTAGAGGGAGGGTAGTTTAGTCAAATTCTCTTGTGTAACTTTCAACAGGGTCTATTTTCTTTAATAAATAATATAGAAGTATAGATGATACATATTTTTAGGTTGATCTCGCAATAGAAGATGTTGAGCAAAAAGAGATACATGATAATATGTTGGATAAGTATAATGGGTCGCATGTTGGAATATTTTTGCCTTTACAAGAACAAGGTCATCGATGTTATACTCCATATGCATTCAACAAACTTCAAGTGCAAATAAGAAAAGCATTTCAATACCCGGTTCAAGAAGAAAATAACATTACTTTTACCATCAAACATCATAAAACAGCTCGGTGGCACAAGGTTTCTTGGGATGGTAAAGTGGCTAACTGTACTTGCAAGCATTTTGAATTTGGTTGTGTCGTCATATCTTAAGCGTTCTTCACAAAGATTGTTTCAAAATTCCTAGCACTTATTGGCTTTCTTGATGGAGCCGAGAAGAAGTTAAATTTGATGACCGTGTTCTTTCCAACGAACAAACAACTCATATAGGTTCAACATCTACAAACAAATGTGAGTTTCCTTCTATCTCTATAGAGCAAGTACAATGTCCTCCTATTTCAAAAACAAAAGGCCGACTAAAGAATAAACAAATGAAAGGTGGGAAAGAGTTGATGAAAGAAGTAAGACATTGTGGACTTTGCAAGTGCGTTGGTCACAATATTAGTCGATGTCTAGAAAAGGAGAATTTCAATGATGCGAACCAAGTCGCGAAAAAGAAAAAGAAAATATTTACAAAAGATGAAGTTAATCCTATTTTCTGTTTGAAATTCTGAAACTATTATTCTGTTCCTTTATTTGTTTTTTTTGTTTGCGAACTATGCCTGGAACAATCTCTGTTCTTTTATTTATTTCAACAAATGATACATTTTATATTTTGAATAACAAATTCCAAGAAAAACAAAAAAGATTGAACAAATGATACAAGGGGTGGTTTGTAATCCTTGGTCAAACAAAATCAAAATGCAAAGAATTGTAGGCTAACTATTTATTTTATTGGAATATATCTATATCTATACTCATTTATAAAAATTATCACACCCCTCATTTTTAAAAATAGTTACACAATAGTTACATACATAATTACTAAATTATCCTTAATAAACACTTACTATCGAAAGAGTTTTAAGAAATACCAAATTTGCCCTTAATGAATTAATTTACACTCTAAAATTTTATTTTAATCATTAACACTTTAAGCCTTTATCTTCTAAAAATTTCCACTAGTACAATTATATCAACCTACACTGCTTGACACTGCCACTACCACCAACTAGTACATCACCGATACCACTAGACCGTCTTCTCCACCACCGCCGCTGCATTGCGTGGGTACCATGCTCATTATATATTAATTATAAAAATATATAAAGAAAGGGTAAAATTGGTACAAGGAAAAAATCATAGATAACTAATTACTTATTATCCAATGCTTATGCAGGGCCGATCTTGAGTTATTTGATGCTCAGGGCTAAAGAGTCAAATATTGCCCCTACTAAAATTTTGTAATCAAACAATCGAAGATCTTACAAAAGTTTGAAGGGCTGATTTTGAAAGGAAATGGTTGACGGGCATTAGAAATATCTAACGGCCGTTAAGAGGATCAAGGAAATAACATGGCGTTTGTAACGACAGTTACAACTTCTACAACGGGAGTTACATCTGTCTTAACAGGTGTTACAAATCCTTAACGGGAGTTAGTGTCCGAAGGACGAAAATTGCAAAGAATTGCAGTTAGCTCGTGTAACAGGCGTTAGCTATCTCTAACGGTCGTTAACCTCTGAAATCATATATATACTCTCTTATTTCTTATGGACGAATCTATGTCACTTTTTACCACTTCAAAACCCTAGAAACACGAAGAACGAAGGAGAAGCTTTTGTAGGTCGATTTCCTATCTTCTATTTGTTCAAGAATATCAATTTTTATTCAAGGATTCATTATTTCCTTCCGAATTCATCAAGATTATCATTACAATATGATTTCTTTTAATACTATTTGTGTTTTCTTGGTTACTATGAGTGGCTAAATTTTCTTTCACCCGCTTGGGTAGTGAACATGACATAGAGTAATTTGATGTTACTTGCAATCGTTGAACAAGATTTTTATGTATAATCGAATATCCGCATTTATTTGAGTTTAAATATTGTTTTTATCTTTTATATTTATTGATTGATAATTGTAATTAGAAGTTGGGAAGAAATCTATGTCATTGTCATTTGGTTTATGAAACGATTAATCGGTCTATAGTTAACCTAAAGATCGGTGGGGATAGCTGAAAGATCGGTGGTGGAGCAGCTCGAAATTACACATGTAACCGTCAAGCATCACCATCCAAAACCATTTCCGGTTGTCAACGGTGGTGGTAGAGATGGTGGAGCAACAATCTGTCCTACACACAGATTTATATATATATATATATATAGAGAGAGAGTTTCCTTATTTTGAGAACCATTTTTTTTGTAAGAACTATGAGAACTCTTAAATTATATATTTGTTCACATGTTTTTTTTTTCATTTACATGTGAAATGATATAAAAATATATGTTGTAGAAGAAACTTTTTCAAATTCCTTCAAATTAACCTTTTATCAACTTGTGAATGAATTTGTTCACGTTTTTTGTTCACATGTAACAAACGGCTATATATAAGGTTTTGAAAAAAAATTTCTTCTACAACATATGTTTTTACAACATTTTACATGTGAATGACAAATAAAATGTGTTCCAATATAAAATTTAAGAGTTCTCACGGTTCTTACAAAAAAATGGGTTCTCAAAATAAGGGTCCCCTCTATATATATATATATATATATATATATATATAGGGTAAAGTTATTTTGAGAACTCTTTTATTTGCGAGAACCTTTGAGAACTTTTCAAATCAAGCCCAACCGATGATTATTCTTTACATGAAAATTGTTTTTTGATTGTTTTCTGAATAACTTACATGTAATTTTGAAGTTTATAATTGTGTGGAGGCATATATTATCATCCGTTATACAATTATGTGAAAATTTGGATTCTTGATCACATGTGCACAAATATTGATTTGATCACATGTATGCAAGCCGATCATATGTAATCATAGCAATATTCGTGCACGTGTGATTAAGAAATTAAATCTCCACATAATTGTATAACGAATGATAATCCATACCTCCACACAATTATAAACTTCAAAATCACACATAAGTTACATAAATTATTCAAATACAATCAAAAAATAATTTTCATATAAAGAATAATCATCGGTTGGGCTTGATTTGAAAAGTTCTCAAAAATTTTCGAAAAAAAAAGATTTTCAAAATAACTTTTCACTATATATATACATATACATTATCCCATACAAATACCCCAAAAATAAGAACAGATGCGAACAAGGATAGAATAGTAATTTTTCATCTTTTTCTCTTTCTTCTTTTTTTCAGCCGTTCCAAAAGAAAAAAAAATCTCAAAACTTTTACACCCAAATTTTGTAATCAAGCATATCATTAAAATGTATGGAGTTTAGTTTTCAAAAAATATACCTTTAAACTCAAATTTTAATTTTCTTTATTTTGATATCAATTTTGTTAAATTTTAACAAAAATTATGATGGATGCATAAAATAGTATAATAATAACATAGGATGCACAGTAAGTCAATAATGCATCTGAAATTAAAAAAAAAGGAAGAAGAAAAGATGGATGCACAAACATGTCGTTGGATTGAACAGAAATAGGTGGATGCAGATTTATTATTTTTCTTGAAATATAATGGATGCACATAAAATTGGATGCATTGTATACATTCCATAAAAAATAAAATGGAAAAATAAGCATCCACAATATCTTCGATGATAAATTTAACAAAAGCAAATCATTCATCTGTCAACAAAACATATACATATTTCTAGCAATAAAATCACCGCTTCCTTCTTGGCCATTTTCCGGCCAAACTTTCCTGCCGATCTTGTTGTTTTTGCAGAGGTCGAAGTAATAATCTGATTATACAATCAAGATGCTGTTTCAGGAAAATAAAATAACTAAAAGAAAAGACAATATTCAAGAAATTTGTTATAGATAAAAGAAAGAGACAAAGAAAAATAGGAATATAGGATGGTGAACTTAAAGTTGAAGGGATTAACGGCGATTTAGATTTGCAGGCAATAAATTGTCTAGAAATTTTGCCAATTTTCAAATAAAATATAGTTGCAGGGAAAGAAATATTAAAAAATAATCACCCTGGATGACAAAGATAAAGGAGAGATAGTGGGGTGATGGATGTTTTTTGCTTTTTGAAAGGGATGACTAGTGCCTGCTACGATATTGATAAAGATTGGTAGGGTAAGGTTGTTTTTAGTTCCAAGTATGCCCTTTTGCCCTTTATTTTAATCATAAAGGCCATCAACTTTCCTAACCATTAGATTAAAAGCATAAACGGTTGAGATGGTAATATAAGGCTGTTTGTAAATGGTTAAGATGACTAGTTCTTATTTTTAAACTGTTTGTATTTGAAAGCCTTCATGGGATGGTAATATAAGGCTGTCGGGTATCTAAGTTTAGGTGTGAAGTACTCACATATTGTTTTTTTAATCCATAAAAATTATGGGGGCCCATACATTTATTCATTAAACAATAAATAGTAAAATATTAGTATGTGAGGAGTTCCACACCTAAGCTTAGGTGTCGGACAGCTTTATATTTCCTTTTCCCTATATATATATATATATATATATATATATATATATATATATATATATATATATATTGTAAAAAATCATGAGTTTGGTGTTGAAAACGTATTGATACGGTATAGGCGTTGCCCTTATCCGTTTTAAAGGGGTTGTCACCGGACGCATATAAGAATGATACAGATTTGATGGGCGACGATCCAAGAGATGGTGGCGGTTGGATACAGTATAGACATAACCCTTAACTCTAAGGTCTAAGCCCTTAGAGATAATTTTTTTTATTGGTTCTCACAGTTTTCATCATTATTTTGGTTGTCACTTGATCACTTTATTATATATATATATATATATATATATATATATATATTGTAAAAAATCATGAGTTTGGTGTTGAAAACGTATTGATACGGTACGGGCGTTGCCCTTATCCGTTCTAAAGGAGTTGTCACCGGACGCATATAAGAATGATACATATCTGATGGGCGACGATCCAAGAGATGGTGGCAGTTGGATACAGTATAGACATAACCCTTAACTCTGAGGTCTAAGCCCTTAGAGATAATTTTTTTTATTGGTTCTCACAGTTTTCATCATTATTTTGGTTGTCACTTGATCACTTTACTATATATATACATATATAACTGACTTCATAATTTGTCAAAAATATGTATACCACAAAATAACTGCCTTTACAATATCAAATAGTAACTATAAGAGAATGGAGATATATGTGACTTATAGAGGAGGTAGATCTAAGCGAAACAATATACTTGAAGGTATGTGTTCATCGGTAGTTAAATACAGAGATGGAGTTGTAACCCATTACACTAGTTTTTTTTTTTATTATAATGTGTATTGTCATGTGAATTGTATTTCTTTTATTCGTAAATATCGGAAGATTCAACATATATTGTTTTAATTGAGTTCGTGTTAAAAGGTCACATCCCCAAATTAAATCTCTCGATATATCCGTAAATGATTGCTATTTTCTAACCACGACAACTCTTTTTTTCCCCATAATTAATCAGATTTAATACTTCTGTGTTTATCCATATATTTAGGCCTTTGTTTTGTATTTGTGGGATTTGGGTTTTTGGGGTATTTGGGTTATTTGATCTTTATGTTTGTAATGGATGGCTGAAATGAGTGTTCTAAAGATCATTAAATGTTATTGGACGAAAACTCTCTCATGTACAACATATTAGGGGGTTAACGGAGACTCACAAACACTCATGAGTCCCGAAATAAACTTAAAATCCCCCCCCCCCCCCCCCCCCCCAATCATCGTCTAGTCAAGTCTGAGTTACAAGTTCTAACCTTAATATAGACAATATGATAATGAACCATGAATCTATCAAATGACATTATGCTTAATTTTTGTGCTTTGAAGTATAATGTTAGTATTTACAAACAATTATACTTTGGCTTGAAGATTTTAATATGATTTTAAAATTCAAATTCATATAATAAAAAAAAATTATGTTTATATATAAAATGTCAATCCGTATACTCCCCTAGTTGACCGAGTCTCCAAATATTCCTGATTCCTTCTAACCGAGTTAAATTCAAGTCATAAATTCTCCAATCTTGACTAGAGATAATATTTCTCAAATTTTGGAGTCCATAACGTGAGACATTTGTTTTTCTTTTTTTGGTCTCTAATAACTAATTAGCATTGTAGTTTATGTTTCATTGGTATATATACTTAAATAATATCTTTAAAATGTTTGTTTATTTGTGTACTTATAAAATACCTCGTTAGTATAATACATGTAGTTTTTTTATAACTTAATATGAAGTTTCAACATACTACAATCTTTAATACAGGTAATACAATCTAATAAACCATAATTATTATCAATAATTGAACAAAGAGAAAAAATCAATTAATATCGGTTTATTTTTCAAATTTTGTGTAAAGTTTACGTTGAGTTTGCTGACATTTAACCCAAGACAAATTTATAATAAATAAATAAGCTGAAAAAAACATATAAGTTTATTATTCGTTTAGTAGTATGAAAGAAAAAATATAAACATAAATAAAATTGAATAAAAATTTAACAAATAATAAATGAAAAAAACGATACATAGAAAATCATCAAATACCTTTAAAAACATTAGAGATCTTTGTTTAAGGGTAACTAGAATGTATTTGTTTTTGTTAAAAAGGTGTTAATAAAAGTCACAATATTAAATATATGTATAGAAAGAGAGGTAGAGATTGTAGGTGAGGGAGCAAGCGCTTTGTTGTGTTGGTGGGGATGAAAGTAGGGATGAGCAAAAAAACCGTTGACCCGCGCCTGACTGGGAACCTGCCTGAACCGACCCGCCCGAAACCCAAACGGGCCAGGCCACTGGTCACGCTTTTATTGCATTCGCGGGTTACGGGTCTCGCGGGTCGGGTCGGGTGAAGGCAAAAACCGAAAAAAGTGAAGGAAACCCATGACCCGCCCGCGACCGACCCGGTCCGGGCCTTCACGGGTCAGGTCACGGTTTTGATTTTCATGCATTCGTAGGTCGCGGGTCGGGCCGGGTTTTCGTGGGTCGGGCCATTTGCACATCCCTAGATGAAAAAATAGGTTGGGATGGAGATATAAAGGTGTAGTTTGGAAAAGGATACAAGTATAGTAAGAGATGTGAAAAACGACTATTGTACCCCTCATGTGAGGGATAATACATAAGAATGAGATGTTTAAAAGAATGATGGATGGTGGATTAAGCACGCAACATATATGAGATTATGAGGGTTAATTTCATACAATAACAATGAGGGTTTCATGAATTGATGTGAAAATTCATGTTTGGGATTGTGGTTGCAATATGTATTGGAACACAAGGAGGACTGGTAATTAATCTCACTCAATATTAGTATTACGACATTTTACATTCATCCGTTATAAGTTTTGAATACTTTGTCAAAACATTAGCATGCAATCCAAGGGTAAGGGGTTAGCACGGACCGAACTAGTTTTGTAGAGGGAGACGAAACCCCCAATCTACCATTCAAGCCAGCTCAAACTTGATGTTAGCAAAAACTTTTTTTTCTTAATGACCTACTGATAAACCATTTTGAACTTTTTGATCCATTGCAAATCAACAATATCATTTATCCAACTGCTAGCACACAAATATAAGTTCATTTAGCAAGTAAGATCTTTAATGTCCAATAAGGATTTAATTATTAACTACCAAACCAGATTTAAACTCATTTTACCAAAATCTATTCTCATATTCATAAATTAATAACATCAAATTAAACACAAGCAAGTTACAAAAACAAAGACGAAAAAAAAAAAGAGAATAAGAATACTAGAAAAATGATTTCGCTAACTTCCAAATTACTACATATACTAAAAAGCATGAATCGGTTTGCGTGCATCATACATTTTCAACACTTTTAGTCCCTATCGTTAAATTCGTTGCAGCAATAGTCCTCATCATCTAACGGCTGTTAATTTTTTCCTGCAATTATAGTACCTGTCATTAAATTTGTTACAACAATGGTCCCTATCAACTAACTTTAACCTTTTAACTTAAGGTTTCTTAATATTTGCCACATAACTTTAACGTTTTAACTTTTGTCACATAACTTTAATTTCTTTTACTTTTAGCACAAAAGTTTGCTTTTATTTAGTTTTTAAACATATGTTTTTCTAACTTTTGCCACGAAAGTTTCATTTTTTTTTTACTTTTTATGATGGAAACTTTTAACTTTTTGTCACATAAATTTAATTTCTTTTATTTTTGGCACGAAAGCTTTGTTTTATTTAGTTTTTAAACTTTTGTTTTTCTAATTTCTGCCACGAAAATCCATTCTTTTTACTTTTTATCACAGATGCTTTTAAACTTTTATTTTTTGTCACATAACTTTTATGTCTTTTATTTTTGCACGAAATTTTTGTGTTATTTACTTTTTATACATTTGTTTTTCTAACTTTTGTCCCGAAAGTTTCATTCTCTTTACTTTTTATCACATAAATTTACGAATTTTTCGTCATTCTACTTTTTGCCATATCACTTTTATTTCTTCTACTTTTCACACAAAGTTTTGTTCAATTTACTTTTTATACTTTTATTTTTTCAACTTCAGCCACCAACGTTTCATTTTTCTTTACTTTTTATCACATAACTTTTCACCTTATAACTTTTGACACAAAAATTTCATTTTATATAATTTTCCACATGTTTACATGTTAAGTAATGTCTCCTGGGGCCGGGGACAAAAAACTAGTTTGTATCCGAATTCGAATGAGCTTATTACTAGAATGTTATGTAAAGAACTACCCAAACTGTACATAAAACAGAGCTTCAATGTAATCAAATGCTCATACTAGATCTCATCTTCCTAATTTATATGAACAAGCCGGTTTTTCCATTCGTTTCATCAGCAAAAGGCGTCTTCTCTAACTTATCTTTATACATGGAAGATTTCGGCACAAAACTATCCTCATTATTGCACAGCCAACCATGGGCAGCCCTCAATGTAGGCCCTAATGAAACTGAATCTGCATATAAGTACAACAAAACCAAAGTCAGTCATGATTCAAAACGGTACTGTGTTTTTGTTTAATTTTTGGAGGGTTTGCCTGGTATTTGCACGGTGTGGACATTACAGCCGAAAATAGTAGCTAGCTTGCTCAAAATGCTATAGTTTGCTGATGCCCTCTGATCAGTTCTCAGATATGCAATATTGTCAGAAAACAATACAAATATAAAATTAAGGGGTGCTAGGAACTGTGTTTTAAAACTGATCGATAATGTCATATGAAACAATCAGAATCAGTTAATTAGCTCTAAAAAAGGACCTTTTATAATCCGATGATCATAATCAGTTTTTGTTGCAGAAATATCTACACTGGCTACACATATGGATAATTTGACCACAAAACAATCAGCTAACTAAAATCACTTCCACTATACTCAAACACTTAAAAGCGATTTATTGGCACATGTAAATGTGATAATCCCTTTTAAACCGTCATGCGAAACAATTTTTGGTAAATATACTATCCTATCATTGGAAGGGGGATCCAACTCCTCTCCTTCATGTTCAATGATGCCATCCAACGTGTCGTCTTCGAAATTTTTGAGGGTACATCGATGGTTTACCATCTGATAAAATGAGATGAATGGGTACTAATAAACATATATGTAGTGAAAGAATAATCATAGTCCACCTTTGACTTTGAGAGTCAATGAGATTAGAATCATACTTAAGAATTATACAATAACAGCAACCTTCAACTTCCAATCAATCAAAACCACCAAAAAACCCCAAAACAGGAACCCTAAACCCGAGATCCACCAGCAGCAGTTGGCTGCAAACAGAGGCGGTTTTTGGTGATGTACAGCAGCGGAACAGCAGCAACAGCTGCAAACCAGCTTCAGTACAGACCTGACAGGAAGAAAACAGCAGTTCCAGCAGCAGCAGAAAAGCTGTGAAACAGCAGCAGAAGGCTACAAACAGCAGCAAGCAGCAGCTTAATTTGCAGCAAACAGCAGAATCAGAACAGATCAAAACCGAACAGTAGCAGCAGCAAACGAATTAAGATAATTCGAACAGCAGCAACCACAACCAAATTTCAATCAAACTGATCTTAAGAACCAACATGGCTCTGATACCACTTGTTAGGAACAATAGGTTGCAGAGTGGAAGCAAAACAAAAAGTTAAAGAAGAACACGAGTATATAACGTGGTATCTCACACAAAGTGTGTGAACTAATCCACGGCTGCAACTACGGTTTTTATTAAGCTCAATACAACTTAGAATTACAATGAAAGACAAGACTATATATAGCTAAACAGATTAGGGTTCTTTGCTTGTTGGACAAGGAACTGGTCGGCCTCTTAATTAACCTCAATAGAACCTGCCTGGGCTAGTAGGCCCAAAGGCCTTCACAAACCCAACAGCCTCTTCATCGTCTAGTAGAGATCGATCACGTCACCAACACAGTCAATCTGAGGGCATAACTGGCGGTGGAAGTCCCACTACCGTTCTGGAGGAAACTAGCTAAATGCTAGAGAAAACCCCCATGCCCCACCTCATTGGCAAGCACTTCCCAATATGCCTTTCAAAGGTTTTGAACCCATGACCAACATTTCGCTGAAAGACATAAAGGGCATTAAATGTCCGGTTGGGCTAACATTTGGCTTTTAGCCTTTTATTAATGCTTTAGGCGACTTTCACCAGTTTATAAGTTATAACTGATGTACTAAAAAAAGTAGGTTAAACAGCACCACAACCAGCACGTCATCTTCTATGTCACACATATACACGCAAATGGTCACATTTTTCTACATACCGTATACCTGATTACATGCAGAAACTAACAATCCTTTGGGCTAGTGACTAATGAACACAACAATAAGTATATAGTAAATCAGCAAAAAAAAAAAAAGAAGTTAAGAAAGGTGCCAAAGTTATATATGAACAAAATTAATAAAAAAGTATAGCAATCTGATAGAATTGAAAAGGCTGCAGCAGGCCAGCAGCTGATATATATTTGCAGAATGTCTACACTCTACATGGTTAAGAATCTTTATGTATTAAAACATAACTAAACATACATCAGATGTAACTAAAAAAATACTTGCAAAATTTTAGGAACTTTTCAAGCATTAATATGAGTTTCTCATCAATTCATGATATGAATAATAACCAACTAACCATTGGAGTATATTCAGAGAAAATCATAAGCTTCTATCAAACATCTTACAACATTGTTGCTCAAATCCATACCAAGTTTTCAATTAAAATCATTGTTTCTTTTCAAAATAAAAAGTCTTGTTAAACATCTTTGGCAGTTTACAAAGCATGTCATGTTGGATATTTTGGATGGTTTGACTTTCTCAGATAAGTCAATTATTCATTAGATGAGGTAAAGATAAACTTGAACAACTCACATTTGTTTGAATTGTACTTGCTTGTCGATTATAGTAGTAATAGTGTAACACTTTAAACTTCCATAAAAATCAATTAAAATCGGTTATATGTATTAACTTGAAGCTTGCACACCAAATACCGCAGTTTGACTTCCAGAAAGTCAAGCAGCAATCATTTCTTTAAATTTCCTTTCATTTAAAACTAATGCTAAGCAAGACTTTATATATTCTGATTATTCTCTTCGTAATCATTAGTATATATCAAGTCAATACAATGTAATTGTTTCATTCCGTTTTGTTCCCCCAACTCTGTTTACACATAATCTACTTATAAATAAGTAACGGAAACCTTCTGCCTGTCTACAGAGTGAAGTGTATCCTTCCTTTCATAATCGATTTTCTATAAATTCTTTTACTAAGTCTTCCTTTTTCTTTCGTATTATTAATGTGAGCTGGCAGATAAGGACCGCATGTCAACAAATGCACATTTATATACTAGTTCCGTTAGTTGGTCCAGGAATAACTAAACAATAGGAATGACACTAACTGACCACAAGCCTTTGGGCGTATTCAACCCATTTTGGCTGTTCATCTTTGGCTTATTTTGTTATTGACCGGTTTAAAATAAAAGACAACTTACTCAAAGCAACCTTTTGAAAGTCAAATGGGTCGAAATTGCCAACACTAGCCTCAGGCGTGCTTTGTGGACGTCTTAATAATAGAGTTAAGTGGCCTAACCTAATCATTCAGCCCACCATGAAGACTTATATCAAGCATGCTTGCCATACTTTTACAAGGATTTGGTAAATTTTGCATCATTTCAGTAACTAAACATTCTTTCTTAAAACTTGTATTTCAACATTATTCAGCATAAAATAACATAACATATCTCATAGTGTGATCTATATACAAAAATTCATTCATTATTTTGAAGATACCAAATGTTGTGTAACATGAATTTCTGGCTTTTAAAATGTTGAGCTTTTTTATCTGTCCGTAATGGAAAATTGTAAAAGATTTAGCAAACAGGGGAATTAATGAACCATATATCCTATCAACTTTCTAATAACTATTACTATTAACTAACCTTGCATTATAAGTTTCGTCTTCACCTAAATCCAACTTCACATCCTCATCACCCACACATAAAGAATGATTCCGCATCCTTCGTTTCTTCAATATAACTTTTGATTCTTTCACCAAATCAATGTACTTTTTCCTTATCTCGGCAAGAGGATGGACCTCTATGGCCGTTTCATCACAATACGCTTCTTTTAATATCGCAGTACACGTATGATTCCTTAATGATAGATAAAACACATGGGGATGTCGCTCAAATGCCTTATGAACCTTTTGTGGCAATCCCATGTACTTTCTCAAACACAAAATCCTCTTTCTCTCAGCAGAATGTTCAACAAATAAAGTAAGCAACTCATGAAGCAAACCCAGGACCCGTTTCTCAGCCACATCACTATCGGGGCACAAATTCAGACATTCCTCATATGGTGAAACATATGGAAGTTTCTGAAAATCATCCAGCCAATCCAAAATCTTCGTCCTCAACCTCATACCTTTAGACGGAAACAACGGAATTGCAATAGCGTCCATTGGTCCACCGATACAACTTCCATTCCTCAACGCATTCCTTTGAAGTACTGACATAATCCTTTCACAATTTCCACTATTCACTACTGATAAACCTTTTAACCCATCACCCATTTCGACTAGCTCAAAACAGCCACCAACTTGCCCTTCTAAATTACGCAAATAATCATCTGGCAACCCTAAATACCACAACATCCCTTGTATTATCTTCAAAGGCAACCTCTTTTCCACACTCATAAGTATAAACTTCTTCAATCTTAGATCTAAATCATCTTTAAAATCCCTATAAACACGCTGTTCTTCATCATCAAGCAAAATAGCCTTATCGGTTAACCTAAACCATGGCAAATTATATTTCGGGCCCGTAAATTCTTCAAAAACAGATGGGTACAGTCTCAGAAACTTAGCAACCTTAATGGGTATATCTAATTGTAAGCCTTTTTTGGAAACATCAGAAATCGGAATGCATTTTTCTGGTGAGGCAATGATACAGTTCTTGAGAGCGATAATGGGTTTCAGTTTCATAGAGTTATGGATTGATTCAATAGTGTCAAAGTATGAATCTTTTTTCCATTTCATGTATACATTTGTGTAGCTGCATTTCTGGGTGTGTTGAAAAGGGAGTTTGTAACGATTTACGAGTGTGAAAAAAAGGGAATTTGACGAAAAAGTTAAAAGCTTTTTGAGCGTTTTATGACAGGACTGATCAACAATCATGGTTGATTATCGTATAATAAGATGGAAGTTGAAAAAAAGGTACGAGTACAATTTACAAAGGAGCTAATACCCGATAATGAAATCAGCAAAAGGTTTTAAAAAGACGGTGGTAACAGAAAGTTATAACTTGTTTATTTTGCAGACTATTTGTGGTGTCTCTGTTGACGGCTAAGGGACAGAATGCTATTTAGATTGCGCAAGTTTGATCATAGCTAAAAGGTATGTATACATCTAAGGGACAAAATGATCTCTTTCAGTTAACAGAATAACACAATCAAGAAACCCTCACAAAACAGTGAAATTCATAAAAATAAATAAACATGTGTTTATATAAGCTTTAAGGTACAGAATAGCCAAAAACTAATGAATGAAGCATCAAACAGACAGAAAGACAGTGACTTACTGTTGTTGTTAATGATAATGGAGAAGATGAAGCCTAAAATCAAAGAGTCAGAGACCAGGGTTTTGACTGCTTATGTGAAAACTGCGTTTGACTGTCTAATTCGCGCATTCCAACAACTGAAATTTGGCCCCGTGGGATTTTGTTTTAATATATATATATTAAAAACAAAGTTAGTAACGGATTTTTTTTTCTTTTTTTTCTTTGACACATTTTTATTTTTTTAGTGGGTTGCTTTATTTTCTTTTGGACCTATGTTATATTTTATTACATATTATTATTTTTTAAGTTTTTAACTTTTTTAAAATTATCTCATCTTAGTATAAGTGAACTATTACATAGTATATATATACATAACAGTAGGGTGTATGTTTTGGATATATACACATAACCATTGCCTGAAAAATTTGATTGCTATACTTATTAGTTTCAATGTTATTTCAGATGATGTTTTATTATTATGGACTATTTTTTTTTAACTTTCTATTTTCAATAATTTAAGAAATTAGCTTTAATTATGTTTTTATTATTAATTTACTTTTTTATTTTAAATATTCTACTTTCATACTTATTATCTTTTAGAATTTATAAAATATATTAATTTGTTATAAAAATATATCGTCGATTTTTTCTAATTTATAATTGCTTACCCATTAAAAAATCAATATCAACTCAGGTTTTGAACTAAATAATGTTTCTAAAAGCATGTAATAATTTTTACATAGTACGAAACACAATAAATATAATGTTTCCCGGGGCATTGCCCGGGTAACGTATCTTGTTTTCATATAAAGATATTTGTTTTTAGTATAATAAACGAATCTTATTTTTAAAAAAATTTCAATAAAAAGAATATTGTTAATTTTTAGCGTTAACACTCTGTCACGTTGACACGTTATTAAAAATGTTTACATGGACTTTATTGGAAAATATAAATTCATACATAGTTTTGTTTTATATATGTATACATTCAAACGTCCATATAAGCATTTTCTAATGACGTGTAAGTTAACGTGGCACTTAACGTAAAGCTGACGTTAAAAACTAACGATGTTATTTTTATTGAGAAAATTTTAAGCATGAGATATTTTTAATATACGAAAACTTAATATATTCACTTTACTAAAAATTTTGAGTTAAAAGGTTACTTTTTATGAATTTATCTCATTTTTATAATACGGGATATGTAAATACATAATTATCTTAATTCAAAATCAACATAAAATAAAAATAAATTTTGGAAATAGTGGTTATTAGAAAAGTGACATTTTTTCCTAGGTAAATACCATGGTTAATTGATTATGATATAGTCATGACCTAAAGATATTTCAAGTTGTTTTTAAGTCAAACATGATATGAACTTCAAACTTCAAGTCATATATACGTGGTTACCTTATATTTAGAATGTCCAGCCTAAGGTTAACTTTTTTTTTTTGAAAAGTGCCTAAGGTTAACTCTAATGGTCGAAATGTCCATCAGTTGTCATCTAGGTAATTACTGTGGTTAATTGGTTATTATAGGATCATGACCCATAATCTATAATCTCATATAAAACAAATTTGCTCAGTATCTTAAAAATTTCACCACTTTTTATAATATTTTCAAACTACCCTTAAGTCACTCTAACAAATATATTTAGAATGGTTAATTTTTGCACTTGATTATTATTTGTATCTAATTCTCAACTAATATTTAGAGTGATAACTACGGTTAGATTTTGTTGGAAACAGTATAATAACAATATGTAATTCCTTAAATATATATATATATATATATATATATATATATATGTATATTACAAAATGATAGATTATTATGAAGCAATTAAAAGAAGAACAGAATGAAAAACAAAACTGTATAAAATTAGCCTCACGAAGAATCCTGCAAAACAAAGGAAACGTAATAAAACAAAATATAACCGGGCTTGTGTTTGACACAATTCCCTTAAACAGATTCGCCGTCTGTTCCCAGGGTACACCGGTTGAAAGCAGCGTACTGACGTTGATCACTTGCCTGAAAGAAGAATGGAACACAGGGATGGATGTTGTTTCAGAAAACTTAAACCCTAAAAGAGTATGTGTGTGTAGTACGAACTATGTGTTTGTTATATATTTTTCACAAGTCCATGACATCCTTATATGCACAAAGCTGTAACTGATATCATAATGAAGCTAATTAAAACTGACCATAAAGCAGCTATAATGGTGAGTTCATTTATCAGTTACAAGACTGATAATTATGATATCAGTTTCAGAGTTAGAAGCATGCCAAAAGCTTATTCTAGATCTTTCTTAAACGGGTCAAAACCCGGGTCGGGTTTATCTCGGATCGCAGCAAAAAGGAGCCCCGCGCGGGCCCCAATTTTTCGAGCTGCATTCATGTCCGCAGGTCGCGCGTACATGCATTGGTTCAGAGAATTTTGACCCAGAAACCCGTTTTCTGCACCCCCCTGCGCGCGGGTAGGAGCCAGAGTAAAACACAACACAAGATCTTGACATAGCTTAGAAACTTCCACTTATAAACTAGTGAAAGTTTATATCCCACATCAATGGGGGACAAGGTTTTCTAACTCCAACTTATGCATCAAACACACAACTTTGAGACTCGATATCTCATTCACCTTTAACGCAATTTGGACCCATCTTAGTTTGTTTACGTAGCCTTGGCCAGAGACTACAAAACCCACTAAACGGTTCATGATATATGTCACACGACCATATATTTATTGATGTCCAAAGTGGTGGAAAAATGCACTTTTTCCCAACAATCCCCTACATGAATGGAGGTCGATCTTAGAAACAACAGTGTCCCATTCAAATTTCAACAGTTGAATCTTGCATACGAAGGTAGGTGTAACCCTTAGAACCTTCGCTCATGAAACGCACTTAGTCTACTGGCTCTGAGTAGACGGTGATGCCTTTGAACTCGTCTGCCATTTGTGTAGGCGACAATACGCTTCACACAAGACTCTCCCTGACTAAGTCAAGTCCTCATAGTTATGTCCATTATGGTCCTGGACATGCGCCTGGTTCTGCGAGATCTATTAAGTATTGTGCCCCCATCAATACCCTAAGAAGCGAACCTACTTCTCTCTCACATAGGTGATTCACCACGTAGGCTACCCGAATCATTAAAAGCCATAGGCTTAACCTTATAACTTGTCACTTTTAGGAATGGACTAGGAAGATTATTATGCCTATAATAAACTCCCTTGTAAGGCGTGGGGTTTTATCAAATCCCCCCACAGTGACCTCGCCAGCTCATACAATTAGGTTTCCTATTGAACTCAGATCTTGGGATCTCCAGTCAGCTGAGTTAGGTTTTCCTTCATATAAGCTTAGCCTTTCATGGGATTTAGTCCCATTCCCATTGACGACTTCTGAACAAACTCTCTGCTTAAGCCTTTTGTTAGCGGATCCGCGATATTATCCTTTGACTTCACATAGTCAACAGTGATAACTCCTGTAGAGATTAGTTGTCGTACTGTATTATGTCTACGTCTGATATGTCTATTCTTACCATTGTACATTGTGCTATGAGCTCTACCAATTGCTGATTGGCTATCACAATGTATACATATGGCCGACACCGGTCTAGGCCATCTTGATATATCCTCAATAAACTGACGTAGCCATTCTGCCTCTTCATCCGCTTTATCTAAAGCGATGAACTCTGATTCCATCATGGATCTAGCAATAACCGTTTGCTTAGACGATTTCCACGATATGGCTGCCCCTCCAAGTGTAAATACATACCCACTTGTTGCTCTGGAATCATTCGTGTTAGATATCCAATTTGCATCACAATGTCCTTCAATTACTGCTGGATATCTGCCATAATGCAAGCCATAATCACGAGTGTACCTTAAATACCGAAGTAACCTGGTCATACAGTTCCAATGACTTGAACTTGGGTTACTTGTATATCTACTTAGCTTGCTAACAGCATATGCCAAGTCTGGTCTTGTACAACTCATCAGATACATTAGGCTGCCAATAATTCTTGAGTACTGTAATTGTTCAACTGGCTCTCCTCTGTTCTTCGCAAGATGTTGACTCGTATCAATAGGAGTCCTTGCTACATCAGAGTCATTTGCATTGAACTTCTCAAGAATTTTGTCCACATAGTGGGACTGACTTAAAACAAGTCCATCATGGGTTCGTGTGATTTGAACCCCTAAAATCACATCTGCTAAACCCATATCTTTCATGTCAAACCTTGCCTTTAGGAGATCTTTTGTAGACTTTATCATTTTGTCATTACTTCCAGCAATGAGCATATCATCTACATATAGGCACAAGATAACATATCCATCTGGTGTGTCTTTCACATACACAGACTTGTCACATTCATTGATCTTGAACCCAGACTCAAACATGACATTATCAAATTTTTCATGCCATTGTTTGGGAGCTTGTTTTAATCCATACAAAGACTTAACAAGCTTACATACTTTCTTTTCTTGCCCAGGAGCTATAAATCCCTCAGGTTGCTCCATGTAAATCTCTTCCTCAAGATTTCCATTCAAGAAAGCGGTTTTCACATCCATTTGGTGAACTTCCAAATTTCTAATGGCGGCAATGGCAAGTACTAACCTGATTGAGGTTATTCGAGTTATCGGCGAATATGTATCAAAATAATCAAAGTCCTTTCGCGGTTTGTAACCCTTGATCACCAATCGTGCCTTATATTTGTCAATTGAGCCATCTGACTTCAATTTCCTATTGAAGATCCATCGATAACCTAGTGGATTACATCCCGGAGGAAGATCCACTAGCTCCCAAGTATGGTTTTGTAAAATAGAATCTATTTCACTTTTGATGGCTTCCCTCCATTGAGGCCCTTCTGAGGAAGTTACGGCTTCACAGTAAGTTTGAGGTTCACTTTCCACCACATAAGTGTAGAAATCAGGACCGAAAGACTTTTCTATCCTAGCTCTTTTGCTTCGTCTAGGCTCAATTTCTTCTTCCTCAGGTTGTTCCAGTTCCTCCTGGACTGGCTCATTAGGTGTCTCATCTTGGACACTTTCATTGACTACCCTAGACGAATTTCCAGATTCTTTTGCAACGCATGGAAAGATATTTTCAAAGAATGAGGCATTCCTTGATTCCATTATCGATCCTTTGTGTATATCTGGAATCTTGGATTCATGCACAAGGAAACGGTATGCACTACTCTGATCAGCATATCCAATAAAAATGCAATCAATAGTTTTGGGTCCTATCTTTTGGGCTTTAGGTAGTGGAACAGCTACCTTGGCTAGGCACCCCCACACTTTTAGATATTCATAGGATGGTTTCCTCTTCCACCATAACTCATATGGGGTCACATCCTTTTTCTTGTGAGATATCTTATTCAAAAGATAATTTGCTGATAGAATGGCATCCCCCCACATTAGCTGATTGACACCAGAACTCACCAACATGGCATTCACCATTTCTTTCAAGGTTTGATTCTTTCGTTCAGCCATTCCATTTGATTGAGGTGAATAAGGTGCAGTGAACTCATGTCGTATTCCATTTTGTGAACAGAATTCAGCAAAAGATGAGACATATTCACCACCTCTATCACTTCATACAACCTTGATTTTCCTTTCAAGTTGATTCTCAACTTCATTCTTGTAGGCAATAAACGTCTCAATTGCCTCATCCTTACTTTTCAGTAAGTAAACATAACAATACTTCATGCTATCATCGATAAACGTAATGAAGTACTTAAATCCATGTCTCGTGGGAATGGATTTTAGATCACACACATCTGTGTGTATCATATTAAGTGGTTCGGTAGCTTTTTCAACCGATTTAAATGGTACCCTTGTTAATTTGGCTTCAACACAAGTTTCACATTTGTGATTTGAGTCAATATGAAAATTTGGTATGCTATTCAATTTAATTAAACGACGAATGGAATTAAAATTGACATGACCAAGTCGACCATGCCACACATTAGAAGACTCAAGCAAGTAAGCAGAACTAGTACCGGTCTTATTCATTCCATTGATAGCAATTACATTCATTTTGAACATACCATTGAGGGCATAGCCCTTACCAACATACAAACCATTTTTGGTCAACACGACCTTATCAGACTCAAACATAATTTTGAAACCAAACTTGTTCAACTGATAACCAGACACAAGATTCTTGCGAATCTTTGGAACATACAACACATTCTGAAGAGTGAGTTCTTTCCCATAAGTCATGTTCAAGATCACGTTACCCTCGCCTTTCACTTCAGCAGTGGCGGAGTTTCCCATAAAGAGCTTTTCACCATTAGTGACCTCTTTGAAGGTGTTGAACAGATTCTTATCAGAGCAGATGTGGCGGGTGGCACCAGTATCAACCCACCACTCATTGGTATTAGAACCAACCAAGTTAACCTCAGAGATCATCATAGTGAGATCAGAGACCATAGCTACCAGATTATCCACATCAACCATGTTAGCTTGGCGAGTAGTCTCTCTTTTGGGCTGCCTGCATTCATTTGCCCTATGACCTGGCTTATCACAATTGTAGCAGGTACCTTGGAATTTCTTTTTCACAATTCCACCTTTGGCTCCAAGATTTGGACCTTTTCCTTTGCCTTTTTTCTCAACCCGTCCCTTGCCTTTGTTACCTCGTGAAGATTGACCACTTTAAACAACATTAGCCTTTGCTGGGACATAGCTTTGCTTTTGAGCAACTTTGTTGTCTTCTTCGATACGAAGACGAACAACGAGATCTTCAATGGTCATCTCCTTTCTCTTATGCTTGAGATAATTCTTGAAATCAATCCAACTTGGTGGCAGTTTCTCTATCATGCAAGCAACTTTAAATGTTTCACTCAGTGTCATTCCTTCAGCATGAATTTCATGTAGCATAATCTGCAAATCTTGAATTTGGCTCATGACAGTCCTTGAATCAACCATCTTGAAATCCAAGAATTTAGCCACCACAAATTTCTTGGTGCCAACATCCTCAGTTTTATACTTGCGCTCTAATGACTCCCATAATTCTTTGGCAGTCTTTACTTTGCAATAAACATTATAGAGCGAGTCAACCAAGCCATTCAAGACATAGTTGCGGCACAAAAATTTAGAATGATTCCAAGCTTGAATAGCGCTCACAGTTTGAGCATCCATCTCCCCTTCAGAGACTTGGGGAGCGGTTTCAGTCAGGAACCTCACAAGGTTCAACGTTGTCAAGTAAAAGAACATCTTTAGTTGCCAACGTTTAAAGTTCCCACCATCAAACTTCTCAGGTTTTTCAGCCTGAGTTGCCACCGCAGTAGGCAATGATGGAACTAGCATGGAGGTAACAGAGACAGCAAATGTCATAATCGCAGACACAGCAGGAGCTGCAGAGACACCAGAAGTGGGAACACCAGAAGTAGGAGCACCCAAAGTGGGAATAGCAGAAAACATGGGTTGAGATTCCATTCTGAAAGAAGAATGCGAAACAAGTTAATAACAAATCGTGTTATTAAACGAATCTGTTTAAGTTTGTTGGAAACAGTATAATAACAATATGTAATTCCTTAAATATATTTATATATATGTATATTACAAAATGATAGATTATTATGAAGCAATTAAAAGAAGAACAGAATGAAAAACAAAACTGTATAAAATCAGCCTCACGAAGAATCCTGCAAAACAAAGGAAACGTAATAAAACAAAATATAACCGGGCTTGTGTTTGACACAATTCCCTTAAACAGATTCGCCGTCTGTTCCCATGGTACACCGGTTGAAAGCAGCGTACTGCCGGACGTTGATCACTTGCCAGAAAGAAGAATGGAACACAGGGATGGATGTTATTTCAGAAAACTTGAACCCAAAAAGAGTATGTGTGTGTAGTACGAACTATGTGTTTGTTATATATTTTTCACAAGTCCATGACATCCTTATATACACAAAGCTGTAACTGATATCATAAAGAAGCTAATTAAAAAGGAGCCCCGTGCGGGCCCCAATTTTTTGAGCTGCATTCGTGTCCGTAGGTCGCGCGTACACGCATTGGTTCAGAGAATTTTGACCCAGAAACCCGTTTTCTGCATCCCCCTGCGCGCGGGTAGGAGCCAGAGTAAAACACAACACAAGATCTTGACATAGCTTAGAAACTTCCACTTATAAACTAGTGAAAGTTTATATCCCACACCAATGTGGGGCAAGGTTTTTTAACTTCAACTTATGCATCAAACACACAACTTTGAGACTCGATATCTCATTCACCTTTAACGCAATTTGGACGCATCTTAGTTTGTTACGTAGCCTTGGCCAGAGACTACAAAACCCACTAAACGGTTCACGATATATGTCACACGACCATATATTTATTGATGTCCAAAGTGGTGGAAAAATGCACTTTTTCCCAACAGATGTCTCATCCCCGTATCTCATTAAAATATCCTAAAACTGTTACGAGATCTCACGCGTTATAAACCCTTCGTTGCAACAGACACTTTTCTAATTATTTCAAGTTATTCTTAATTCAAAAAAATATGAACTTCACACTTCATGTCATGTAAATACGTGGTAACCCCGCCATAGAAAGCCCATCCTAAGGCTAACTTCAATGGTCGAAAACTCGATATGCCCACTAGTTTGCTTGACTATACACTGATGTTTAGTTTGCTTCCATTGTGTGTTAAGTTTGCTTGCCAGTTTGCTTGGGCGGTTTGTTCTATGCATATCAAAAGCATACCAACTTTGTGGCCCACCTTCACTTTTTTAACTTTTGTTTTCTAGCATGTACGTATACTTGTTTAATATAGTATTTTTTAATTTTTATTTAGATGATAATGTGACATAAGTAAATTGAGTTTTAATAGTTGTATTGAAGGAATGTTGCTAAGGTGATTGATATGCTTGGACATTTTTATGTATACCATTGGAGATGGCTTAAGAAGTCTCTCAGTATAGTCAGCCACTCAACCCTCCATTAGAATCTTGATAATGTGTTTTTTTTTAAGTTTCTAAAGTATACTAAGATTTGATATTCAAGGGAAAAAAAGTATAGAAAATCTATAATCTAAAAACTAGAGTGAAGGCCCGTGCGTTGCACGATCGAGCTTCACGGGTTAGTTTGTACGTTTGTAAGATAAAGTGAAGACCTGTGATGCACGACTTAAATTGTTTTCTTAGTCAAATGATATATGTACGGATTAGAAAAACCTAAGCTCAAGTTTTTTGCCTTTTAAAAAAAAAAAGAAATTCCCTTTTTATCAACATCATTCAAATTATACAATTCACTTCTTTTGGTCAATCAATGGACATGCCCATTGATGACAACAGTATACAAACTATAAACCATACTTAACAAAAAAAAAACTACACACTAAATCACTTCAAGTCATATACCCCATGAGTTCACGTATTCACCACTTCTATTATTCTAATACTAAAAATCACAGATGGGGCAATCATGCATCTATGATCCAAATCAGTCGTCATCATTATCTAGAAAACTTGAATTATGTTTCACTCCACTATCTTTCAAGTGTCGATCTGTCAAATACTTCATGCCCAACTGCATAATTGCACTTTCATCTAAACCTTTGCATATGAGCATCTATATTAAGCTCTCAATTACTTCGCTCAAGTTGTTCACTTGTATAGACATTTTAATAAACATTTGCATATATCAAAATGTATATATAGTAGGAGATATACAATTATACACAATGTAACTTGATTGTCTTAATTTTACTATACCAGTATACAGCGGATCCAGAAAATTAAGATAGTGGGGGCAAAAAGATTATACGTTAAAAACAACGAAACTGCCTCATGCTCAAATAGCCTTATCGGAACATCATTACATCCCCATACAGAGACCCAAATCTTCTGCACCAAAACAACTTGTTAACAGGGACCAAAAATAGCAGTTTTAGAATGCAAAAGCTCACCTAAATAGCCTTAAATCGGCAGCTTAGATAATAGAGATCTGATAAAGCAAAAAAATAACAAGGACGTCCTAAAAAGTGTGTACTCGTTGGTTCATCTTAGATCATAGCAATATCACGCCAATATATATATATATACACACAGATTCATACCGAATGTTGCTGTTAAAATGGTAGGAACTCCATCTACAAAGTTTTTGTTCCCCGTGATATCGGTCCGTCAAATGGCAGATAGTTGTCCAAAGTGGGTTGACAATATGTTTGTTACATTTTTTTCACTCTATCTACTAAAAAATTATACAACTCAAGAGTAGGAAGTGTTTTATGTCACCAAAAACGCCCGTTATTACCTAACCCCTCTCATCTGTTCACTTTTTCCTCACCATACAGAAAGCAGTCGATACTCATAATGCCTATATTCAAGATGCAAGTGAAGAGGTGGTTGTTTCAGCATCCATTTAATTAAAACGTGGCAAGAATAATAAACAAAACACAATCAACACCACGAAAACAAATAAAAAAGCCTTGAGAAAATTAGCCGACAACAATAACAATGAAACAAAATCCATGTCAAACGCTTTCTAATGAGATATACAACTAAACCGAACAAAGAAAGTAAACTTACAGCACCATCGTACACGGATGCTTAAGCCTTGCAAAGTCGAAGATTGGAGTCATCACAACCACATATAGCATAACTCGCATTACGACTGTCCTGCAAATCACGACCACTACAGATCGACAAAAGTAAAGGGTATGAGCTTACTAAGATATTCAACTTGTAACCAATAGTATCTGGGAAATTACAGCCAATAAAACCTGATGACAGCTTTGAAAGTCTTCAAATGGGTCACTTCTGCGCTATCAATGATCTGGGTAGATGATGTACTCAACACTCCAAGTTTACCAGAACCAACTATATGAATTAGAAACTTTTAAATGACACCAGGCAACATTAGATAATCATTGTATAATTTACCAAGATACTTCTTCCCACTCATTGCAGTGAAAATGATGAGATAGGGGCCCATCTTCCTACATAACATCACCCGAATCTGCGGACCACTGCACACAGTGACAGATAATTGGTGCAGTCCTATATTGTCATTGCCATATAATAATCACAAAAATTTCATACCTCTCATTCATCAGGTTGAACTCAACTGGTCTGTGCCTCCAGGGCCCAGTGGATTTCTTCACAGGCTCCCCAACACATGTTACATAACTAATCAAATGTACAATATCAGTAATTCAATAATTAGTTACAGAAATTAATTAAACTAACTATGTTAATAAAAAGGAAAAATTGGAAGGTACAAATCTGATATGTGAAGGTGGACATTATACATGATTAGGGGCTTTAACAATTGTAGCATCAACCTCCTAAATTTTCAAACAAACAAACCATAACAATTATCATAGATATATACAATAAATGAATATATATATATATATATATATATGAAGTAAACGAAAAGTGGAATAAAAATCACTAACCTCAAAATCGATATTAGTTGCCTCACTTTCAATATCAAAGTTTGTGATTAATTATGCCTTTGAACCCACAAATACTTCTCCCGTCTCGTCGCGACATAGCATTTGAAATGATAAATTCTTTTTAACCTGATTGTTTGAATGCAACAGGGCATATCGCATATGAACTTCATCAATAAAATGAGTTTGCAAGGAGATGGCGGTTAGGAAGAAGAGCAGAGGAGATGTGAAGGTGAAGTTGTGAACCAACATGGAAAATGATAGGAAAAGACGTTCGATTTAATACATCATAATTTCAAGTGGCTCTAATTTTTGGACTACATTCATTTTTGGACTGCATATAAATAATACTTCGTAATTAAAAAGGGTAATTTTTTGATGCTTGATATAACATAATACACAATTACACAAAAATAACTAAAAAATATGTTGAGTGCAGAACATGAAAAGGCACTTCATCAATCAAACTAAATACCCATAAATCTCCTCATCAATTTCTCAACTTACACTAACCATCAACAACATATACAAATATCTTAATAAGTAAAACGAAATTAACCTTAATGCAATAAATTTTAGCGTTAATGCAGTGCCAAAAACTCAACTTGAGCTTTTCTTTATTATATATATTATATATATAGATGATTTTATTGCATGCTTTCTTATATATGTACAATTTGTCACAATAATAACACAATATACACTTGCTATTAAGTCACGATAATTGCATGTGCAATAAACTAATAATCAGTATATATTAATAATTATCATTAACTAATTATGTATGTAGATACTTAATAATTAATCACTCTATTATATGAGTGTAAAATACATAATGAAATAAATAAAATCATAAATATACCATACTAAAGTAATTAACCCTATTAAGTATTTTAATAACCCTATTAAGTACCCATCGATAAAACGTCAAGGAAGCGTCAATTTTGCCACTATAAAAACACATTCACACAATATGATCTAATTGGTAAAATACAATTCACGAACCCTAGTAATTAACCTCATACAAGATGCATTAAGTAAAACCTTAAATACATATGCATTATAGTAAAGAAAAGTAATTAACCCTATTAAGTATCCATCGTAAAGCGTCAAGATTGCGCAAAATTCTTCCACCACCATGATAGAACTTTTATATATACTAGAGTGAAGGCCCGTGCGATGCACGGTCGGGTCTTACGGTTTATTTCGTAAGTTTGTAGGATTGTTTTATTTTGAGGTTTATGAATCAACTTAAGTAGAAATATATAACTGTAACATCCTAAACTTTTCGATCTTTGACTTTGACTTTGTCGTTAGTCAATCGGCAACTTCCATCGTTTGATCGTTAGTTGATCTTTAACGCCGTTAGTTCGTTAATTGCTAGGCGATTAATTTGATGATAAATGATGATTAATGTGCCTATATGTGAATAAGTTATTGAGTTATGTGATGCTAATATGGTGTGTCGGTTCACCATTATGTGTTTAAGACGTTAATTAGTCGTCTGTTAGTATACGTATTAGCTTCGGGCCTTAGTTTTTATGCTAAAATGACATTTTGGACTTGTTGGTGTGGACTTTAGCCTAGCCCAATCCTTATGCACGAAAATTAAAGACAAAATCTGGTCCATTAGGTTAAACCAAGTATGCTAACCTCCTTTTAAATAATCATTATCATCTAATAACCTATTTTCCTTAAGTTTTACCATTCTCACACTTTTCTTCATTCTTTTTCTCTCAAATTTCGTGGGTCACTTCCTGGAAATCAGTAGGTATTATATTCTTGTTCATTATGTGTTCGTTACAACGATCCTTGCTTGTGTCTAGAGATTTTCATACCGAAAATTAACGTTTTCGAGGTTATTTTGGGATCTCAATGATGACGGTTATACAAGGAGGGTTAAGTACAGTAAAATCATTATCTTTTGATGTATTTCAATGTTATGTAGTTATTTGAAAGTATTTTGATTCATACATATGGATTTCAAAGCCGATTTGTAACGTGTTTAACATCTTTTTCTTTTGATCCGGAGAAATAAAGATTTAAAACACGGATTTTCTTCTGGAATTAGATTCTCTACTAAAAATCATGAGTTTTGCAAAAAGAATCACTTGATTTGGTTAAATAACGAATCGGGAATCTTGTTTTACAGTTTTATAAACGTGTTGTAACGTTTCTGTCGTTTTATTTTTAAGCAGAATATCAAAACGAAATATTTTCTGAAGTTATATTCTTTATCGAAAAGCGAAGATTTTGTAGAAAGAATCGTCTAAATCCGTTAGATAACCAAGTAGATATCATGTTTTGAAGTTTCATATACATTTAGCAATTGTTTGGAAAAAAAAAAAGAAAAAGAAGAAAGGAGCTCAAAGTGGCATAGCCCCGTCCAGAACCATGTCACATCAGGTGACATCATGCTGCGTCATTTTGCTGATGTCACCATGATGTCAGTGGCTATCAGAATTTGCCGTTTTAGTCCCTGCAGTTTCATATTTGTGGTTCATGGTCCCTGTAGTTTTGAAAATGACATTTTTGGTCCCTGAAGTTTTTGATTTGACATAAACGGTCCCTGTAGTTTTGAAAATGAAATTTTTGATCCCTATAGTTTGAAAAGTGACAGTTTTGATCCCTACAGTTTTGAAATTGACAGTTTTGATCCCTGCAGTTCTGAATTGACATATTTGGTCCTTGCAAGATTGAAATTGTGTTTTGAATCTTGTGAGATTGAAATTGTAACTTTTGATCTTTATGGTTCAAGATTGAAATTGTCATTTTTGAATTTTGTGGTTCGAGATTGAAATTGTCATTATTGAACTAAATGTTATTGAATATTTAACACCTTAAATTAAACGTATTTACTAATAAAAGCATGATGTTGAGTCCTCATTAAAAGACAATGATAGTGAGTAAATTAGCAATTAATTGGACTCTTTTGTACATCGTAAGTTCGGAAGGTTTGAGCATTGTAAGTCCCAACTATTACTAGATGGGTGCTGAAGACACCTCTATGTCGATGGTGAGTGAACTTTGCAACACGATCAATTAATCTGGAAGTGACCAGTTTAGATTGATCGTGTACCAGGTTAACTGGAGTTACAGAATATAAATAAGTGCAATAATATAAATGACGAGTATATAAACTGGTGAGACAATATGTAATTTTCAAGTGTATTTTATTTATTACTTGTTCAAATAAAATACAAGGTTGTTGCGGAACCAAGATAATACAAGAATGTAAATATCCTAACAACCCATGAATTACAATTGATCTAAACTTGGAAATTCTCCTTAACAATCGACACACTTAGAGTTGTGAAATGTTCCTTTTTACGATTGAGAGAATATTGCACAAGTTCACCAATATTGCAGAATATATGTATTTGCAAAGTTGTAGAAACAGCTTGTGCAAGGACCTCTATTTATAGTCGAAGATTGAGCATGGGGATCTCAACTTCGATGTACAAATATGGTTGACAGCACACAAAAGTATTGTTTAAATAATCCTTTGTGTGTGTTAAATAAAGTAAGACAAAAGGTTACTTTATTCAACCACTCTACATCTTTGTATCTTTATCCAAAGACAATATCATTGTCCGGTTAAAAGGATGTAGAGTAAAAAGGTCCTCCTCGTAATCAGTGTAAAGCTTTGTAAGAGCATTTACACTGGAGGATTCTCCAGTTGATTGATCTGGTAGATTGTCAACTGGGCTTAGCTGCCATTGCCAATCTCTATCTTCCATTTGTTGTCTTTGACTTCAACTGGAAGGTCTTCAGATTCTAGTCTCCTGATCTCAACTGGAGGAAGTCATCAGTTGCTGAACCTGTACAATGCAACTGGACTTCTAATATTTCGGACAATTCCTCACGCTCTCCAGATGTCACTGGAGAGCTCCAGTTTAGCTTAAACTGGACCTAACAAGCATTCACTGTTGAGTCTTAATTGGTGTGACACTTTGTTATTGCATTCTTATTGAGGTAAGATAACATCTTTCGTCACCTGAGGGTACACCAAAACATAATTTTTATAAGTTAAAACCTCAAATGGATATAATTACATATTTGTATGATTATGGGATTATATGGGAGATTTTATGGATATGTAAGTTTACCATTGATGATGAGTGATAAGTTATCTATGTTTCAAAGGTATGATAATATGCATATGTTATGAAATGATGAAATGTTTTTATGAATGTTTGCATGGCTTGAACACCTAGTCACTAGACATATGAATAGGATTGCCATGACACGTGCACGATTAAGGGACCTAAAGTAAAAGATGATGTATGTGATTAGTTTAGGTGAAAGTGTAGCCTAAGCTAATATAATTAAGAAGTCTCGAGCATATTTAAGATGTTGTGTTAAGCTTAACCCGTGCTAGTTCCTCGGAGCTAGGGCGTACGTGGTCACGTGGTTTGGGAATCATGATACCTCCCGTGGCATAGTTACGTTTGAGTATTCCAGGTGGAGTAACTAACCACCATGGTACAAAGGCATAAACGGTTTATTCAGTTGGAAATGACTTTGTCAATTTCTTAATGAGGCCGATGGACCACCGAAAGGTTTACCCATCATGTCGGGTGTGAGGACTCCATGTATGGTCTACGACCGCCTGCACACAAACCCCACATCCCTATGTAAGTGACGTAAGTCACTTAGCCTACGTCTAGGCAAAGAAACAAAGTAAAGAAAGAAAGATAAGACAGAAATTCTAGGCACATTAGGAATATGATGATCCTATTGTGTTATGTTTATCTTCTGATGTGATATGTATGGGATATTAACATTTATGACATGTTTTGTTAATATATTATGAATCGGCAAATGTTTTCAAATTATGTTATCTTACTTAGCTAATTTATTAGCTAACACTTGTTCTTTGAAAATGTTGTGCCTTCAGGATAAGCAAGCTTGAGCTAGGAAAGGATTAGCTCGATGAGATGGGTAGAAGTAATAAAGAAGACTAGCATAGATTGTTGAATGCTTAGACATCCCTTAGCCTTACATTTTGGCTACTTTCATTTATGATTTATGAACATGTAATAATGATGGCATTTATGTTGGTGCCATAACTTGGATTTCATTTATATTGTTTTGATGATGCACGTTAGTAACACCATTTTATAAAGGTACCATCCGGTTACGGATGTGGCAGTTTTAAAGTGATCCTTTTCCGCTACTTTTTAAACGCCGTTTGGCAAAGTTTTTTAAAATCCAGATTTTTAAATGACGGGTGTTACAATAACCAAATATACCGTTTTATTTTTTGTAAGAACAAGTGATACATAAAAGTAGTTTTGGTTATTGAATATATACTTATCATGATTGCGACTTATATATTATGTATGGTTTTGTATTTTATTAACTTGTTCATGTATAAAAGGTAACTTATTAACTTGTTCATGTATAAAAGGTTATTAAGTTGTCTCGCTCACAACGTGCTATGACCCTACGGGTAAAATGTCGTTTATCCCATGGTTCTTGCACTACAACTGCAACCTGTGCCCTTGTTTCACAAATGCACCCAAAAAGAACAATACTACTAAGCCGCAACAAACGCATCATATATAGAGATATATTAAATGAAGATCTAAAGTAATTTTCGTCAAGGCACCACCAAGTAACACTTAATATGTTCATAGGGTGGAAACTCGACGGCAACATGGCTAATGCGAGCAGGAGAATGTGAAAATCCACTGTTAAAGATATAAAACCCCTTTGTTTAATGGGTCACCAAATACGATAGTATAAGAGTAACAACTTAAGCAGCATATCTCCACCAACCTCAGAATCCTTCGTCCAGCAGGATATGCCTCAAAGCTGATGATATGCTTGTATAACCACACCTGCTCTCATCCTTTTGAGTCTAAAAAACAAATTTTAAAGAAACAAATTATATATATGCTCAGTTACATAAATATCTCAAGCACTGAACATGTATGATATGTATCATTAAAAGTTGTGCTTAGCCATTTATAGTAGCATAAGCGGTTCAAATAATAGAATTAACAGTTAAGCAGGATTTTATCGACTTCAACGGTCTCGTGACAGCACACACATTAAGAATAAATAAATGGTGGTAATGTTGGAAGAATTACCCAAGAAAGCAGCCCACACATCATGACTACCTCTTTAGAGGCCTGGACCTATAATCCACAGACCCTTCCTCACATGTTTAGCTATTCTTTGACTCCCTGTCACAAAATTTGACTAAAATCAACACAAAGAACTTATCATTTTACCCTATAAATTCCAAGTATACTATAAGAACGAAATCTTAACTGGCTAAGTGTACAATTAATAGCCCATAGAAAACAGAAAATGAAATAAATCCTTATTTTATTGGCACAAATTGTTTGGTTCAATATAAAGATCTTGCAAATTGCAAAAAGTTTTTATGGTTCCAAGAGACAAACCTGCAAGCATGGTGTCGCCTAATTGCCATATGACCCGGTTGATCTTTGAGGGAACTAACTTTTGTCCCATCTCCAAATACTCCAGAAAACCTATATGTCTGCAATCACCGTACAGGTACAACTCTTGAGCTTGTGGAAGATGATTTTAATAACTCATGATACCGGACCCGGTTACTTATTCATATAATAAAAGAACCATTTAAAGCTTCTTGTAACTTAGAAAATTCGGATTTGACGCATTGGATTTATAATCATAAGGACCACTAACATTCACAGACCACCCTTCCAGACGCTTCCTTACACCTTCCCATTCCTTTCATGTAGGACATCTTACTTTCTTTTCTTGCCGATGAAGAAGCTTTGCTACCCGAGATGTCCCTCAATGAAAGACTAACGGAGTTGTCCTTGATAGACTTAATGAGTTGTCCCTCAATGATAGACTAATTGTTTAAATCTGCAAGCAAAATACATAGTAGGAAACTGGACAGAAAAAATAATATAAATGATGATAAGTGAGAAGAACCTTGATGGCTTTGCTAATTGATATAATTCGGTAACCATATTCGGTAGCCAAAGAACCTGTGATTACCCAACCGCAGAAACAAAGTAAATGTGAAGGGGATGTTCTGAAAGATGACCGACACAAAAAATGGTAAGTCCAAATTTGGAACATCCCCTTTGGAACCATTTATCTAAATTGAATTAATTTTTTGTACCAATCATACGAAAGATTATCGAGAAACAGAACGTGAATAGCTAGCAAAACAACGATAGAAACCAAGGTAGGGCCAAAACCAAGAAAGACAATCCAAAAACCATAATCCCTAAAAAAATAACCAAAACCTCAACATGAACACAAACATGGACTAATTTCAAACAATATTTTTCATAACAAATAATGGCATAACACAAACCCGAAACAAGAGATTTAGAGAACAAAACAACTACCCCATACGAACTAAAAAGATAACCATTTTAATCTCACCGTATTCTGAAAGAGAACAAAAAAAAATAATCACTTCCGACTTCACATTGTGACATAGTCCACAATTCAAAGTCAAAAAAAGTTGCACAAAAGAGCAACTGATTACTAACATTTGAAACAATCAAAGAAAATCGTATCTTTACAATCATTGAAGGCAACTTCTATCAAGCCGGTTCTGTAGATCACACCTAAACTTTCCCATAGTAGGAACCGAGTGGCATTTTTGTTTCCCATTATTGGCCTCCCACTCAGGTCCCACGACCAACATGATTAAAGGTACATAGGGTGGGGTTTTAATCCTCAACCTCCACTTTTATACTGCATGTCCCCTACTAATAGCTAGCATTGTGGGGGTTATTTAGCAATATGTGAAGCTGCTCAAATGTGTCAAGGTTTTGCATATAAATATAACAAATGCATATAAATCAATATCAAATGCATATAAATCAATATCAAAGAATATGACATACATGACAATAAAAATTCAAAAAAAATTACTTGTTGAGGCATTTCATCAAACACCTATTGTGTAACATAAAAAAAATTGCATAGCAACATCAAAAAGCAAGGGGGAAAAAGTCCACATAGAAAAGAGATTAACCTGAATACATAAAAAAAAAAAACATACCTGTTTGAGAAGATCAATGGCGATACCTAATTAAATTTCCTTATAACAGTTGCATCTAAAAACTTGGCATAACCAAAAAAATTGATAATAAATCAAAACTCAAAAGTAAACACAAACCTGAGGGAACAATGTTAGCTTTCTTTCAATCCTACAACAAAACTATAGTAACTGATAATTTTATTTTCTTAAAAAAGTTAGAGAATGATCGAGAGAAAAAGAGCATATTTGAATTGAAATTCAAATTATAAAAGCTTGAGAATTTCATCTCCAAAAAATAGAAAGCCACTGGTTGCTTCATCTACCTCTATCCGATTATAATAAACTTTTATGATAATATTTAAAAGGAATTTGAAAGTAATAATGGTGGAAATTGAATAGGTAAGTATGAGCGGCTCGTTATTAATTTCAGTGGACTATAGGAATGGTTGGGTATTTTCTTTTAATAAAGTCGGATGGTGTTTTTTGGGCCAAACTAATGAATTATGGGTGATATCAAAAGCTTGTAGTTAATTACGTTATTCATTCTAATACCAAATTATCAAATACCAAACCAACCTACAATTACTCTAAATACATATACTAAATAAATATATAAGAATCCTATTAAGTACCCTAATTAACTCTATTAAGTACACATCGATAAAGCGTTAAGAATGTGCTAATTTTTCCACCACCATCAAAGAACTTTTAGATATATATAGATATAGATGCGGATAATTGGTTCATTACTCGCTTCTCATTGATTAGTCCTACGAATAACATGTGAGAAGGTTAATCACATAACATATAATTAAATAGAGATATGATGAGATTTGAACACCTAACTTCTATTTTTATGAACATCTGACATGTATGTACCAAACAAATAACCTTTTGTTGGAAAAACAAAAGTAAGATTTTAAAAGATTTTTAATTATTGTGTTGTTTAGTAGCAAAATGATATTGTTCTCGCATTTAACATTTTTTACGAATGTGGAAAAATGAAAGATAAATCTTATGTCACTTTGTGGACACTTAGAGGAGGGTGTTTGGGGTTAAGAGTTGAAAGAGATTTGTTGTTTATTGCGTTTGAAAATCGTAAATAATTCATTTTAAGTGTTTGGGTAAAAAGTGTTAAAAATTGATTTTCAGCGTTTATAATGTCACAAAACGCAGTTTTTTAAAAGCACCTCATCCCCTACCGCATCAAAACGCAATTATGTAAAACTAATATCCCCCATTTATTTTACTTTGAACCATACTGATGTAGATCATCATTAATATAAAACTAGAGGAATACCCGCGCGTTGCAGCGGCAACTCTAGAAAAAAAAAGGCAATTAAATGTGGGGGTATCATGAACAAAAAACAATGGGCTGTATTGAATAGAAATACATTTGATGCAGCTAATAATTTTAATCGAATATATAAATTAAACTGAGATCTTGTCTTTTACATCAACTAACCCTTATCAAACCAGCGTTATAAAGATTAAAATAAAATTAAAAAAAACTACTTTCAATCTAAATGACTATACATAGTGAACAACCTGCAAACATCAACATACCACAATATCCATTACCTAAACGCACAAACATCTCTATTCCAAAAAATGAATGATAGATACGTAGATGCATAAGATTTTTCTAAGGGTTTTTCAGGAAGTTCATGAATAAAGTGTAAATTATAAGGGTAAAATAAAAAATTTAAAGGTAAAGTGTTTAATTTGGAGAAGGGATAGTTTATTTATATAAGGAGTATAAATGATATAATTATGGAATATGACATATCCTTTAGAAACTCAACCTAATATTATTAACATTTAATAATGACACAATAAAATTAGAGAAAAAAAATTAATAAATTACCTTTTCATTATGTTGTTAAGCGAAAAGAATGGTAAATTCTCTTAATCTAATAAGCTAATTATCCTCTTAGTTTATTAGATGACTAGATTAAACCCGCACGTTGTGCGGGACTGACTGAGAACGTAAACTAAGATTAACTGATAATTACATTATTATTCATAATTTATAAATATATGATATATTTATAATTAGTAAAAAGACGTCGTCTAAAGCATATATAAACATCTTTGCGCTCATATATTATCAAAATACGGAATCTTAGTTATATGAATATAATTTACAAATATAGATTTAGATATCAAAAAATATGTGTAAAATTGATAAAGTAAATATCTAATTTAACATTGATAATATAATCAGTTAGTAAAATATTAGATGTAATTATCAATATAATCTAGTTTTATATTATATTAAAGTATATTACAAAGGAAAATGGAATGAAATAAGTTACAAAGATCGACAATGTATTTAATTAGTTTTAATATAAAATGATTATCTACCGTAATTTGAAAAATATAAACAAATGTTAAGTTAGATCAAATGGTTTGTGCATAATATTAAAAGTTAAAGGGCATGAGTTCTAATCTTGTATTTAGCTTTATTATTTGTTATTTAAGATTAATTATAAAAAAAACCCGAATGTTTGCGTAGGCAAATAAAGATTTTTATTTTTTTAGCTAATGTTTTAAGAGGATTTTTTAAAAAGATTTTATTACGAGTATTAAATTAGGATCATATATCATTTCACATGACTTTTAGATTATCAAAAACAACTAATAAAATTAGGGGTTAACAAGTATGCTGCTAGAAACATCATATTTCTATAATTTTGTAAGGGGTAAGATTTTTTATTTATACATGTGATTTTTATGAGGAGTTTGTGAGTGGATGGATGTTTTTTGACTACTGCTAAATTGGATAAGGAAAATGATTGATCAACCTAACCAAAACAACCTAATAATCAACCTAACTAGGTGATGATGATATTTGGCATAATCAAAGGAAGAGATTGAGAGAGATAATAAATGAATTACACATGTCATACGATAAAAGCTTTAGGTTGATTATTAGGTTGATCTATCATTACTCGTTGGATAATAACAAGGATATACACAAACAAAACGTATATAAGTAAAGTAACCCCCTGTAATCTTATCCATCATCATCAATCACAGATGCTATTTTAAAACCCCCCATCACCGCTATCTTCATCTGATCATTAGTCTTTACTTTGTAAGTTAGTGTAAGTTCAAACTCTGCTATGTCATTATATATGTTCTATTTGTATTTGTATCTATCTTTCTAACTTAAATGTAGTAATATATCTATATATATATATATTTATTTATTTTTATGCAGGAATTTAAAGGACTCTACTTTGCTGATGGAGGATTTTAGTCTACCAAAAGATGCCCTTTTTCTTGGATTTGATAGCTCTACACAGTTAGTCTTTATTTTTCCCCTCTATATTTCCTTGATCAATCGATTGTATTGTAAAAAATTATGGTTTTGTAAAATTTTACTTAGTTTGGCCATTTGGGTATTTGTTAAAGTTGATATCTTATGAGTTTTTTGAATTGGGTACTCATCAAAATTGAATCTTGAGATATGACAAAGGTGGAATTTTGGTTTATGGAGTCGGGTATTTGTTAAAACTAAATCTTGATCTAGCAACAAAAATAGAGATTAGGGTTTAAGCCGAAATTTAACCAGAGTATGTATGCACAATGGAGTGATGGAAAATACTTTTAGATAGTTTAAAAAAATAATAATAATAATAAATCAAATTGAATAACGGTTGTGTGCAACTCGTGGTGCAAGAGAGGGGGGTGTGTCACTCTTTTGTTAGGGGGAAAATGAGGAATGTGTTAAAATAATGTTAGTCGGATTGGGAAATGAGAGATGAGGCACTTCTCTTCCGGCGTTACTTGATATTAATATGTGGATGTGATTTTACTTTATGTAAGTAGTATTAATAGAATATTGAGCTAAGAACAAAATCTTATGCCTATTTGCTAGTGTATGATAAAAGGTGTAGCTAAACTCTTGAAAACAAACATGAACTATTTCACAGGTCATTGAAGGCCACTGTGTTGGATTCTAACCTCTGCATCGTGACATCAGAAATAGTTAATTTTGATTCTGAATTGCCACATTACAAAACCAAAGATGGTGTATATAGAGATGCATCAGTTAACGGCAGAATCGTTTCTCCTACCCTAATGTGGATTGAAGCATTAGACCTCATTCTTAAAAGACTTAAAGATTCAAAGGAACTCGATTTCAAGAAAATTGTTGCTGTTTCGGGCAGTGGGCAGCAACACGGCAGTGTGTATTGGAAGAAGGGTGGTTCCGGGATCTTATCATCTTTGGATCCTAACAAGCCTTTGATTGATCAATTTGGTCAAGCATTTTCAACGAAAGAATCTCCTATTTGGATGGATAGTAGCACTACAGAACAATGTAGGGCTATTGAGAAGGCCGTGGGTGGTGCATTGGAGTTATCTACACTGACTGGATCTCGAGCGTATGAGCGGTTCACTGGTCCACAGATACGAAGGATATTTGAAATCCAACCTGAAGTTTATAACGGTACGGAACGTATCTCGTTGGTGAGCTCGTTTATGGCATCTATTCTTATAGGAGGATATGCCTGCATTGATTATACGGATGGTGCTGGTATGAATTTGATGGATATCAAGGAGAGAGCTTGGTCAAAGCAAGTTTTAGAGGTTTGTAATTTTGTATCTCTTGATAACTCTTACAATATACGTTTATGGTTCATTATTTAGCATTTAAACTGTTACTTTTGATATTTCGGTTAAGTACAATGTGCAACCCGCATAATAGTGTCGCAAATGTTGGTATGATTATGATCTTTGTATTTGGGTATTTCATTAACATGTCAACTGCAACCTCATCATTTTTATCTTGGTAGTTGGGTAAGATTACCTTGCATCAAGCTTTTTGAATGTTTGAGGTTTCTTTCTATCCAAGTTCATGAAAGCTGGTTACCTTTTGATGGGTGGAAACGGAGGTGGTTATCAAGAACAGAAATACATCTAATAGTACTTTGACCATAAAAATTGGTTTACTTACAAGAAAACTAGTACTTTTCAAAACGTTAATTATCAATACTGATGTTTAATATAGGCAACAGCTCCTGGTTTGGAGGGAAAACTTGGGAAGTTGGCTCCTGCCCATTCAGTTGCAGGCATTATTGCTCCATATTTTGTTGAGAGGTTAGTATATGAAGCTTTAGTTTTCTGGTTTCCGTAAAAGAAAAAAAAAAACTTTTCTTACTATTTTGGTATTATTTGTATGAATTCAATTCTAAGGGCATTATAGTCGTTATCCAAGCTTCATGGTGAATTATAATGGTCTGTTTATTTAGGTACCAATTCAACAAGGAGTGTTTGGTTATTCAATGGTCTGGAGATAATCCCAACAGCTTGGCAGGTCAAAACCTATCTTTCTTTATGACATCTAAAAATGTGTCGAATCGGTTAACCATCGCTATGTTTTGATAAACTGATTATTGGAACCGATTGGTGGTAGTACACTTGTCCTTATTGTCTTTAGAAGTCAAACTGGTACTGAAGGAATGCAAAATTTAACAGGATTGACCATTAACACACCAGGGGATTTGGCAGTCAGTCTGGGCACCAGCGATACTGTAAGTTTACGTTAAGAATATTATTGGTTCCTTTTAAGCTCATCTTGAACCTTCTTGGTAAATTATTCAAAATACTCTTTATGATATAAAATGTGGGCCAAGTGAATAGCAACAACTAGTTGTCCTGTGCTAAAGGATAAATAGATAAAAATATATCTTGTTGAAATGTTCAGGTATTTGGGATAACAATGGACCATAACCCAAGCCTAGAAGGACATGTTTTTCCAAACCCTGTTGACCCTGAAAGTTACATGGTTATGTTATGCTACAAGAATGGGTCTCTAACTCGTGAAGGTACACTTAAGATATCTAATAAATTGTTGTAATGATGAAATAAACGCTACATAATATGTTTGGAAATTTTTTGTGTTCTTGATAGATATACGTGATCGTTGTGCGGATAAATCATGGGATGTTTTTAATCAGTCCTTAAAGCAAGCTCCGCCCTTAAATGGTTAGTTTTACTGGATTAATGAGCTTTTGTACATTCTGTTTCTAGATTTATTTTAGCACATATAGTATATGTTACATTGTTAACTTTGTTTTGCATCTCATGACCCATGATCACAAAGAGTTATTGCCTTTTCGTTTCAACTGACCAATTTTTCTAAAAAAAGGAGTTGCTACATATGTCATGCATAATCATTTTTTAGTAAATTATTACGAAAATGCAAAAAGAAAAATCTGCGTAGGAGTATTATGTCCAACATCACTACATATGTCAAGTATTATGTTTTTTCTTCATGTTTACATTAGAAAGATGGTCTTGTATGCAAAGAAAAGTCTAAATATTTGTATTTCCAAATAGCAGTAACCAATGTCACTTTTTTTCAGGTGGAAAGATAGGTTTCTATTACAAGGATCATGAAATACTCCCTCCCCTCCCAAGTAAGACATACCATCTTTGTTCCATTGGAATTCACTTTTGATCTTTAAAAGTCATCTTCTAAGCTTAAGTTTACGTCGCAGCTTTGAGCTTTTTCAGCATGATACACTTTTTGGTGTAATAATCTGTTAATGGATTAATGTCTGTCATGGATTCTTTTTGTTTAGTCAAAATTGTTTTGTACAACTATTAAGTATGATGCTAATCTGTTTGACTCTCAAAGTCAAATTTTGGACTCCTAATTGTTATTTCACTACATATAAGTTTGTAAATACTGACTTATCTCATTTTATCAGTCGGTTACCATCGATATATACTGAAAAATTTCAAAGAAGACACATTGGATGGCATCATTGAACATGAAGTAAAGGAGTTCGATTCCCTTTCCGAGGTTAGTATAGTACATTACCCAAGTTTTATATTCATGAAGCATTTGGGAGGCCGTTCTCAATACTAATTACCAAACATCTTTAAACTTAAAAACATTTAACAACAGAATTAAGATGCTGTTTCGGATTATGGTTTAAAAGGGATATCACCTTTTTCTGGTACCAAAAAATCATTTTTAAGTGTTTGGGTATAGTGAAAGTGATTTTCAGCTGATTGTTTAGTGGTCAAATTATCCATAATTACTTCAGAAATTGCTGCAACAAAACTGATTATGGTCATCTGATTATTTAGGGTTATTTTAGTTTTAGCCAAACATCGATGCAGTCATGCAACAGCTGAAGCAGATCCAAACGTCCTCTTTTTATAGCTGATTATCTGATTGTTTCGTATCATATCTTTAGTTTCAAAACACAGTTCCAAGCACCCCTTAGTTTTATACTCGTATTGTTTTCTTTTCTGACAATCTTGCATATAGATTCGAGCACTTATTGAAGGTCAATTCCTGTCCATGAGAGGCCATGCAGAAAGATTTGGAATGCCATCTCCTCCAAAACGAATAATTGCAACAGGTGGGGCATCAGCAAACCATGGCATTTTGAGGGAGCTAGCTAACATTTTTGGATGTAATGTCCACACCGTGCAAAGACCAGGTAAACCCTCCATTAGTTCGACAAAAAGACAGTATGCCTTTGTGAATCATGTCTGACTTTGGTTTTGTTGTACTTATGTGCAGATTCGGCTTCATTAGGTGCTGCATTGAGGGCTGCCCATGGTTGGCTGTGCAATAATAAGGGCAGTTTCGTGCCGATTACTTCCATGTATAAAGAGAAGTTAGAGAAGACGGCTTTTGGATGTAAACTTGTTGCAACAGCTGAAGACGATAAACTCGTTGCAAAATATGCGCTTTTGGTAAAGAAACGGATGGAGATTGAAAACCAGCTTGTTCATAAATTAGGAAGATGAGATCCAGTATGAGCATTTGATTATAATGAAGTTCTGTTTTATGTATAGTTCAGGTGGTTCTTTAGATGCTAGTAATAAGCCCGGTTGAATTTAGTGAAAGTAATAGAAATTTGAAAGTTAACAGAATCATCTTTTTGGCCTTCTCTCTCTCATTTTACCTGTTGTTTTTTCTTTGTTTGTGTTACTTGTTTGTGGTTGATTGGTATTATTTGTGAATATCAGAATGTGAACATAGATATTGATCGTGGCCGTATATTAAAGATTGCACTGAATCAATGCGGTGTGCTTAGCAGTTGCCAGTTGGATTATGAGATTGTTCATTTGATTACTTTTAACTCATTAATCTATAAATGGATCAAAAGTTCAAAACCAGAAGCAGCCAAAACTCGTTTTATGAACGTATTTTGCTCTAACATTTTATGATATAAAATGACAAGTATACTAATTTTATGCGAGATTAATTGTAATGCTCATGTGTTTTAACATTTCGCAACAACCATTTGTTCATCTTTTGCATGATTTTTAACATCTATTATTACTATCTAATGTTTTTAACAGAAACAGCTAAAACTCGTTTTATGAACGTATTTTGCTCTTTCTAACATTTTATGATATAAAATGACAAGTATACTAATTTTATACGAGATTAATTGTAATGCTCATGTGTTTTAATATTTCGCAACAACCATTTGTTCATCTTTTGCATGATTTTTAACATCTATTATTCATGAAACCCTACTTTTGTTGCAAGATAAAAAATAAAACAAAATAACTGAATAACCAAATTCAAGCCATTTTTTCCCATTGAGATTTATATAGATAAAATTTTATCTAGAGAAATAAATAATCCTAATGAATTTTTAAGTTATTAAACGTAAAATAAATTAATACTAATACATTTATTTATATAATCTTATATAATAATACTATATATTTTTAAATTATACATACAAATATATAAGGAAAATGATGGGTTTTGATCATTTGAAAACTAAATTTTTCGTGAAAACTAGAAAACTGTCAAAACACATTGTGTTCTGAATTTAACACAATGTGTTTTTAATATGTTTTTCAAAAACACATTGTGTTAAATTCATATCACAGTGTGTTTGAACAATTTTCTGATTTACAACGCTATCAAAAACACACTGTGATTTAAAACTTAACACAACGCATTTTAGATTACACAATAAAAACATGTTGTGTTTTATAAAAACACAATTAAAACACATTGTGTTAAATTCAGATCACAATGTGTTTTGACAGCTTTCTAGTTTTCACAGAAAATTTAGTTTTCAAATGAACATTTCACAGGATATATATGGTATTTTAATATTGTGTATAAAGTTGCATTTTGAGAACCATAAATATGCTAAAAGGGGTTTCTGGGGAAAAAGTTGCATAATTTCTTAATACAGTTCTCTTTATAAATGGTTAAAGAAATAGGTATTATTACAAATGGATATAAATGCAACTAACTATGACTGAATGTATATGTTGTGTAAGAATCTCGTAAAATGTAGGTGGATTAAGCTTATCACAACTATGAATGCAACTAACTTATCACAACTAAAAAGTGTGTAGAAAAAAAAGTTACCGTGAACAAATGAGGTGTGACAAAATAACTATGAAAGTTCACGCTAAAAAGTGTGAACTTTTATTTATACACACTTTTTAGTGTGGAGAAATTTCCATACACTTTTAATTCAATATATTTCTACACATTAAAAAGCGTGACAAAATTTTTAATTTGTTCACACTCATCTAAAAGTGTGAATAAATGCAATATTGTTTGTATTCGCTTATCTGTGTTAGACATGACAAATGATGGTCACCGAATCACACCATCCGGGATCCTCTGTTTTAAGACACAAGGACCAGACGTGAAACTTTACAACATCATGATTATTGGAAGTTACCACTATATCTAGCTTGTAAACTTGAAGTTTGCTATTAGTTGACTTATTTTCAAGTATTATTGATTTATTGGCCGGTCTTTATTGTAATTATGGATAATCATCCTACAAGTATTCTGTGAGTACATAGGTGCATTGCAATATGAACCTGTACCTCACGCCTTTGACTTTTTTATTAAATCTACTTTAAATTAGCTTTCATTTGGAAAACAAGATACAAACTGTTAACTACATGATTACGATGAGATATGTTTAACAAATGCATCTTACATAAGACTGGTTATGAACGATCTAAAAAAGATATTGTGAAATTGACGGTTTTGATTTATGAAAATACGAGAATGATACCGTTGCGGACTTGCGACAGCGATGGAGGTAGCGGGTGGCGGTGATGTAATGGCGGCGGCGGCGGTGGCGGTGACGGGTGGTGGTGTTGGTGGCAAGCTATGGTGGTCGCGCCGGTGAGTATTGGAAGTTATTGATGTAATGTGGCTATGATGTGTGGTACATCATGCATTAGATTAGAATGTGTACATCGTTGAAACTTATAACCAATATTGAAATTTTAAGTTGAATGTTGAAAATAAAAAGTGAATCTGCTTTATAATATAGTACAAATATAAATATATGTTTTCACAGGTTGCAGAATGAGTGAGACTATAGACGTCTTTGGAGAGCGTCTTTGGAAGCGAAGGACGCGGACGGTTATTGACACTGAACGTCTTGCGTCCCGCGTCCGAGCAAAAATCCTCCACCAAGAAGTTGGAGAACGGAGGAGAGGTGGGGCCACAAAGATGTTTTCGTTTCTTTTTCTTTTCGTTTTTCCTGATTTGTAAACATATATTGTATATCTATGTTGTAGTGTGTGTATGTAATTTGCAGGTGTGTGTAATTTGAGGTGAAGAAGATTATACGCACATATATACATATATTATATAATAAATAATTTTCATTACTACCCCTATAGTATACTATATTTATGAAATAACTCTTGAGTTTTAAAAGGTATCAATTTAGTCCATGAAATCAATTTTTATTTTTATTTTGAATTTTTTTAGATTTTATTAATCTAAATATGTTTTTGAATATCAAAAAAATAGTTATTTAATTTTATGTTTAAGTAATTGGAAAATATAAAATAATTAATGATGTGGCGAAGAAGTTCTGAAGAAGCTGTCCTTATAGACAGTAAAAGTCGTGAGAAGAGTCCTGAGTAATGTAATATTGACGTGGCAGACAAGAAGTCCTGAGGACTTCCTGCCACTCAAACTCCCTCTACAGGCCCTCTCTCAGATTTCAACTTAACTGCTTTTCTGTGACCAGTCCTTCATGCCTGTAAGCACATGCCTAACAATGTTGGTGACAAGGGTCTATTTGTTGAATTGACTATATAAAAGGAGTCAAGTCAGTTCGGTTATTCTTTGTAGTTATATCTTCTAAGATTTTCCTCTCGAATTGTAAAGGAATCATTCAAACAATTTGACTAGTTAATTCAATACCAAATTCCTCAACAGATATTCATTAATCAAAGTTAATCTTTCTCAATTCACCATTGGATATTGAAGGACCTTCAGCACTTATTTTTTCACGTTACATAAATGTATAGTACATCTTATATGAGTTTGAATAATTATAGAAACAATCTTATTTAATTAGTACTCATATGATCCTCTATTACTCTACAACTATGTTTCCGTCCTTAGCAGCCCTCGTGGGCTCTCCATCTCTATTAAAATTATTTTGGTTCGGTCTATGTCATTACGAGAAAAGGCATATCAAATGAGAATCAGATAAGTCAAAAAGAATTTAAATAAACTGAGAAAAACGATAACCCCTACATTGATATGTAGAGTTAAACAAATGGCAACATTAATCGGGAAAATGAAAAGCAAGAAGGTATATGAAACCGATTCTAGTTAATTATCGGGTTGCTTATCTTTTTTCTAGACAACTAATCAATATATTATTATAATAATACCCACGTACATTAAATCCACACGTAGTTGTATATCGTCTTTGAACTTATAACCTATTAATTTGTAAATGTAATTGATATAAGCTTCACGTGAGCGGCACCAAATCTTACTATCGATTGCTTTTTTCGCCTCTTTCGCTGTAAAAGTACCTATGGTACAAGTTCATATTTAATTACCTGAAGCTTATGTAGAGGCGCCTATGGCAGTATCCAAATAATCCCACCCTCACATTATATAGTTTTTAAAAAAAAACTCAGATATTAGTAAGCTTGTTTGATTTAAAGGGTGTAGTTTAAATATTTAACGAGCATGGTACCCGCGCAATACGGTGGCGGTGGCGGAGACGGCGGTCTAGTGGTGTCGGTGACGGTATTATTGGTGGTGGTGGCGGTGTCAAGTGGTGTAAGTTGATGTAAAGGTGATAGTGGAATATTTAAAAAAATAATAACTTAAAGAGTTAATTATTAAAATAATGGTTTAGAGTGTAAATTAAATTATTAAGGACAAATTTGGTAATTTATAAAAACCATTTTCATAGTGGGGGTTTATTAAAGACAATTTAGTACTTTCGTATGTAACATTTAAGTAACATTTTCTATTTGTAGGGGATGAATAATTTTTATAAAGAAGTATAGATAAATATGACCTAGAGGTAATTGAGCATTTCAAAATATGAATTATAATAGACAGACACTTTTTTTCTAAAAAAAAGAAATAGCTATTTCTTCTTTAGTTTATTCATTATTTAGAATTAGAATATCTTTATTGATATACCTATAATACTGTTAATAAACTAGTTTACAACATATATCTCCTAAAATAATCACACTAAAATAAACACACTACCGTTATCAACAACCTACGTTATTCGTCGTCGTCACAACCATCGTCGGTTGACGCCACCACGTGCCACGCTGCCGCCACCGTCGTCACTACCACTATAACCAAAGACGACACTACTATGGGGGCAGTGGGGTCAGCTGCCCTCACGTCAATGTTGGTATGTAAGTGTGTAGTACATTAATAGTGTAGTTGTTTGTAGAAAAATTATTTTCTTTCAAATTATTATATGTATTTATTACAAATACCTAATTATAATAATCATATAGTTTTGTAGGATATATATATATATATATATATATATATATATATTTACAAGCTAATTATTTAATAAAAATATAATTTTTTGAGTTTCTTGCATTATGAATTGATACGTTTTCATTTGATAAGACATTGTCTGACACGTGTGGTCTTTATTTATTAAAAAAACTAGTATTTTTAAATATGATTGTTATACCTGGTGTGAAGAACGAAATTCTTTTGAAGATCTATTTTTTATTCTCTCAATTTTTTACATTTTCAAATTAGATGCTTAAAATTTTATTTTTTTTAAAAGACAGAGCGGATAAATGGCTAACACTTCCAACTTTGATGAGCCTATGCCGGGTTTGAATTTTGGCAATGCGTCAATGCCCTATATGGTTTACTCTCTCATGTATAGATGGGTATAACATTTCTAAGGTCTCCTTACCTCATTTGCGTGTGACAAGATTTGCATGCGTTACCCACAATTTTTTAAATTACCGGCCTATTGGGGAAAAAAAAAAAAAAAGTATGGCGTATCTAACTATAACAATTTCATCAGGCAACTGTCTTAGTTATGATAAATCCGGAGGTTATTTTGCGGGAAAAGAAACCAAAAAAAGGAATGTGGGCCGGATATGTCGGTGTGTTTTGTTATAAAAGAAAAAGGAAAGCATAACGAGTATTATTTATTATGAACCCTAACGAAGAAATCGTAAATTAAGCGGATCGACAAGGAAAAAAACGGAAGTTCTGGTTTCGCATTGAGGTATTCATCGAAAATTTCTGGCCTTTTGTTTTTGTTTTTTATCATCAGCATCATCGTATCGTGTGTGTATATATATATATATATACATATAGTATTTGAGGAGGAGGAGGCAGGGTGTGTCCTATTATTAGTAATTAATCAATGGGTTCTTTTAGTGTTAAATATCAAAGGCGGAGTATTAAAAATCAACCCTGCGATATCCCTGTTGACTGTTTGTATATAATCTTTGAAAAGATAGATAAAAAATCCGACCAAGATTCTTTTGGTTTGACCTGTCATCGGTTTCTCGATATTCAAAATTCGTGTCGTAAATGCCTAGGAATCTTACCTTTGTCCGGTGATCTTGACGACGTTGTTGACTATTCCGTTATCCTTGATAAATTAGTGAACCGTTTTAGACAATTACGGTCAATCTCTCTTCCCAAGTGTCATTCTCTCACGGATGATGATTTGAATATTGTAACAGATTCGTGTAAATCTTTGATACTATTGGATCTTGGTTGGTGCTCTTCCATCACGGATCTTGGAATTGGGTATATCAATCGTAATTGTTGCCAACTCATAGCTCTTCGAGTATCTGGTTGTCCTAAAATCTTAGGTCGAACCTTCCAAGGTTTTTCTCGGACTTTGTATCGTTTAGATGCTACAAATTGTGCGTTTGATTCTAGTGGTCTTGCGTCTATATTAAGTGTCCGCGGTCTCAGGTATCTCAATCTTTCTTTCCTCAGATATGAACTTGACGTGGTTGGTTTAGGATTTGCTTCTAAGCTTAAGATCCTTAACTTAAGTGGATGCAACCGTGCTACAGAAGATGCTATAATTGAAATTTCACAGGGCTGCCCGTTACTTCGAGACTGGAACTTATCTGGTTGTCACAATATTCGTATTCCTGGTTGGGAGTCTATTGGATTGCATTGTCAAAATTTGGAAACACTTGATGTCATGAATTGTGGTGGTATTGATGACGCGGGTTTGGCAGCTCTGGCAAATGGCTGCACTCGCTTATTGGTGTTACACGTGAATAATTATTGTAACAGAATCACACCATTCGGGATCCACTATTTTAAGAAGCAAAGACGAGACGTGGAGCTTTACTACAACCTGTACAACAATTCGGTGGTCAGACCTCAGAACATATAGGCAGTTTACTACTACAAGTACAATAACTTGGTGGTTAGACCTTAGAACATAAAGTCACTTTACTACTACAATAACTAGCTGGTCCGACCTTACAACATCGTGATTATGGAAGTTACGACTATAGCTAGCTGTCTTATCTATATTAAACTGCAGTTTGCTATTAGTTGATTTATTCTTCTATCTAAATGTTATAATTGATGAATCAAAATATAGCTTTTGGCTGCCTTATTTTTGTAGTATTATTGATTTATTGGTCTTTAATGTGATGGATAATTAATCTAAAGGATTCTGTGAATGCAATAGGGGCATTGCAAGCAACTCTACATCACGACTTTGACTTTTTTTCGAACCCATGTTGCTAAATTAGCCGTCTAGCTTTTGGAAAACAGGATCTAAAATGTTAACTAACTACATGGTTACGATGAAATATGTTACAAATGCATGTTATATAAGACTGGTCATAAACTATCTAAAATAGATATTGTGAAATTTACGGTTTTGATTTATGAAAATATGTATGTTTTTACAGGTTGCAGAGGGATTGAGACTAGCTATGTGGAGCTACGAGGATCATAGGTTCATTTGAACCAGGGTAATGGTGAAGTTCTGGTAAAATCTTGATTAATTAAGTTAATCTTTCCCCAATTCACTATTGGATTTGGTGGGGGTAGTGGCCGAGTTGCATGTCTGTTTGCGTCTTATTTATGATCTGAAAACAATCTTATTCAGTAATGTATAAGCCCTGACTATAAGCCCTACATCTATCTCGAACAAGATTTGAACATGCCCCCCAAATTGTGGAAAGAATTTCGCATATAGGACCCTTGGCATTTGTGATAGTTGTTTTGATCTCGCCACTTGGGAATGGTAAAAGTATTCACATAACAAATCAGTAAGATGTGTTTAAGTTTTTCTTTTCCAGCTTTCTTTAAAGGGCCAATTGATTGGAAAATACCTCGACTTGTCACAAAATACTTTTCTGGATTTAAAACCGACAAACACGTCTATTATGGGTCTTTACCGGCTCAGGCATGACATGGAGCCGGTCATTTGTTACTAGGTAGTGTACACAAAAGACCCCACTTAACACTATTTGTTTAACTATAATTATATACCTTTATTAATGGAGAAGGATCATGAACAGTAACCACTAATGAACAGTGAAACAGGCTGGCATGCAGGTACTGGTACCTAGCCGCTTAATTTTTTTTTTTAATATATATATATATTTATATATATACTAAAAACCAACTGGTTTTTTACAAGTTTTTATGCACATGGTACAACTATACATACATGTAACTTCTTTTAATATGTATCTGCACAGCTGTCTGCTAGCCTGCTTAAATTTCTTTTTAAAACGTATATATTTAATATGTCAAACGTTTTTGCGGGTTTCTCATATTGTTTTCATATAAGGCTTTTTAAGATTTTGTCTACCTCTATTTTTGATTTAACTTATCTATATTCTTTATAATGGTTCTATTTGCTTTGTTTTTTGTCTCACCCTGTATTACCTTTCGGATTTTACCACGTCGCAACCCTTTTTGGTTTTCCTTGCGCAGCTGCCTACCAATCTGTTTTTTTATTAAGTAAAACATATGTGTCTAATATGCTAACTTTTAAACGGGTTTATTATATTTAGTTATCTTTGATATAACAAACATAGACATATATTTATATCTTTTTTTATGTTTGATATAACAAACAAAGTCATATATTTATAATTTTTTTTATGTTTTTAGTTGCCTGTCAATATCATTATGTACCACTATTTTTTTTCATTCGCACTTATCTCCTTTGTGATTTTAACTAATATGTTGAAAACTTATATTCAATTTTTTTATCGTACTTTTCTCCTTTGTGGTGTTAATTAACATATTGACAACTTACATTTAAATTTTTTACTTTCGTTTTTGATTTTTTGGTTTGTTGCACATATAAATTTAATGTATTCGTTACAACAAACTTTTATAAACGTGTGTGGTATTTACTTTAGACAAGTTGTATTTCATATGTCAAAGCTTTTAGTAACATATATAGCGAAACATGCATCATCAATAGGAAAATCTAACCACAATAATTGATACCACGTAATGCACAAAAGTAATCTAACGTGGTTTTCCCTTGTATATATATATATATATATAAATATTTGAAACAAACCTATCAATGACATAATGTTTTTTAATTAAATGGTTGAAGATTCAACTTAATTACACTAAAATAATAGGTGAAATAATGCTTTTTAATTAGACGGTTGAAAATTCAACTTAATTACACTAGAATAATAGGTGTTTTGAAGCCCTGCAAAACGGGGCCTAATTTTACTAGTTATATATATATGTGTGTGTGTGTGTGTTTTTGTGTATTGAAAAGTAAAATGTTGCTCGTGAGTTTAACAGTTACTTTCTTTCTTTCTTTTTTTTTTTTCTGTGGATTATAAATGGATGAATTGATATTTGTTTGATATATGTTGATTTTATGATGCAGGTTTTGCTTGATATTTGTTTAAATGGGTTTTATGGTTTGTTACTGGAAATAGGGGCGGCGGTGATGGTTTTGACGGTGATGCCGGAAAATTGTTGATGCCTACCACCACGTCACCTAGGCTATTAACCCCTTAAAACTTGCAACTTGCGACAAGCACCTCCTTGGCGGAGATCTTGAAGCCGGCTGCGGCAGTGACTATAACATTTTGAGTGAGCTAGCTAGCTTACATTTTTGGCTGCAATGTTCATTTGGTGCAAAGAACAGACAAATCTTTAAAAGATTAAATAAAAAGAGGATATGTATACCCTTGTGTATCTTGAATGACTTTGGTTTTGTTGTAACTTTGAGCAGATTCGCTTCATTAAGGGAAAGCCCAAAGGTTGGCTTTGTAAGGAGAAAGGCCGCTTTCTGCCATTTTCTTTCATGCATAAACATAAACCAGAAGCAATGACTTTTGGGTGCAGACTTGTTGCAATAGCTAAAGATGGTAAATTCGTTGCAAAATATGGTCTTTTCGTGAAGAAATGGATGAACATTGGGAACCGGCTTGCACAGAAAATGGCTTGCACAGAAAATGGGGACGATGAGATAACTTACAAGCCTTCAGTTAAGTTGGCGTTCTTTTCTGAGTAGAGTTTCGGCTTTTCATTAAGCTCATGTTAAACATTAAGTAACAGGAGTTTAGTCGAATTCAGAGTTGGTGAAAATAATCAAAATCTGCAGGTTGACAGAGTCAGCTTTTTAGTTCTTACTCATTTCCGGCCAGTTTCTGTTTTTTTATAGTTTCTTTTGTTTGATTAGTGCCATTTGATAATTATCTTTACAGAATTGGAGTCTTAGTCAATCACTCAGTAAATTACTATAAAACTAGCTAATATTCTCGGGTTTAACCCGGGTCATATAATAAACGTTTTGCGAACAATTATATATATATATATATATAAATAAAAGAAGGTGTCTTAAGGAGAGAAGGTCTTATGAACCAATCAGAACGTGACATGTGAATTTAAAAAAAAAACGCGGTGGCATTTTTGTAAATAAATCAAACTTTTGTCAGCCTGGGTCTAGGTCAGCTTGGGTTATGATCAGCTTGGTTGGTCAGTTTAGGTTCTGGGTCAGCTTGTGTTCTGATCAGCTTAGGTTCTGATCAGCTTGGTTGGGTCAGATTGGTCAGCCTGGGTTATGGGTCAGCTTGGTCAGCCTGGAATCTGGGTCAGCTTGGGATCTACATTTGTGTAGATTATGTGTAGTTTTGTGTCAAGCTGACCCAACCCAAGCTAACCAAGCTGACCCAACCTGACCCAACCCAATCCCAAGCTGACCCAACCCAATCCCAAGCTGATCCAAAACCTATTATCTACATTTGTGTAGATTAATCTACATTTGTGTAGATTGTGTCAAGCTGACCCAAAGCTAACCAAGTTGACCCAATCTGAACCAGACCCCAAGCTGATCTAACCCAACCCCAAGCTGACCCAAAACCCATAATCTACATTTGTGTAGATTAATCTACATTTGTGTAGATTGTGTCAACCTGACCCAACCCAAGCTGACCCCAAGCTGACCTAACCCCAAGCTAACTCAACCTGACCGAACCTGACCCTAAGCTGACCCAATCAGACCCTGACCCCAGTCTGACCAAACTGATCATGCTGACCAACCAAGCTAATCAAAACCCAAACCTGACCTAAGCTGACCCAACCCAGAACTCAAGTTGACCTAAAACCCATAACCTACATTTGTGTAGATTATGTGTAAATTGTGTCAGACCCAACCTGAACAGACCCCAACTTGACCCAACATGTCCCAGACCCAAGCTGACCAAACTGATTATGTTGACCAACCAAGCTGATCAGAACCCAGACTGACCAAGCTGACCAACCAAGCTAACAACCAAAGGGGTTCCTCCTGCTAGAGATTGTAGGGCCCCGAGAGTGGCTCCTACTCATGCGGTTCCTCTCCAAACCTTTCCTCCTCAAGCTAACAACCAAAGGGTTCAACGGGGGGCTTGTTACGAATGTGGAAGCACCGATCATTACCGTAATACTTGTCCTCAATGGATGGGACAAAACGTTCAAGTGGCGGTTCATCCAAATCAACTTCAAATCGCCGGTCCCAACCAAAACCGTGGCCAACAAGGCCATCAAGTGCAACCTAGAGGGAGAGCCTTTGCGGTGAACGCAAATGAAGCCCGCAATGATCCTAATGTGGTGGCAGGTACATTTCTTCTTAACGGTCAATATGCCACGGTGTTATTTGACTCCGGAGCCGATTATAGCTTCGTGTCCCATAGTTTTGTTCCTTTGATAGATGTTCATCCTTGTGCCTTAAATTATGTGCTTGATATTGAGATGGTCAATGGTGCTCTAACTAGACTTAGTCAAGTACTTCGTGATTGTATCTTGACTATAAACGACATCGAATTTTACATAAATCTCATGCCTTTCAATATTGGAAGCTTTGACATCATTGTGGGTATGGATTGGATGACGGCGGTGAATGCGGTCATTGATTGTGGTGAAAGAGTGGTCAAAATACCGTTGTCAAACGGTAATGTTCTTAGAGTCCAAGGTGAAACTTCCGATTCTTCTAGTTCCAAGGTTTTCAGTGCTACCGTCACAAGGGTAGAATTGAAAACCGTCCCCATTGTTCGTGACTTCCCCGATGTCTTTCCGGATGATCTACCGGGTCTACCCCCGTCTCGTGAACTTGATTTTCGCATCAATTTGATCCCCGGAGCCGCACCCGTGGCTAAAGCTCCATATAGACTTGCTTTGACAGAAATGCAAGAGTTAGAATCTCAACTTAAGGAACTTCAAGAGAAAGGGTTCATTCGTCCTAGTCAATCGCCCTGGGGAGCTCCAATCTTGTTTGTAAAGAAGAAAGATGGGTCTTTTAGGATGTGTATTGATTATCGGGAATTGAACAAGCTCAGGGTGAAGAACCAGTACCCGCTTCCTAGAATTGATGAGCTTTTTGATCGTTTACAAGGTGCCAAATACTTCTCAAAAATCGATCTCCGTTCGGGCTATCATCAACTTAGAGTTCATGAAGATGACATACCAAAGACGGCGTTTCGTACAAGGTATGGTCACTACGAGTTCACCGTTATGCCATTTGGATTGACTAACGCACCGGCGGTGTTCATGGATTTGATGAACCGGGTGTGTCGACCCTACTTGGACAAGTCGGTCATTGTCTTTATTGATGACATACTTGTCTACTCAAAAACAAAGGAAGATCATGTTGAGTATTTGCGTGAGATGTTAGAGTTGCTTAGAAAGGAGAAGTTGTATGCAAAGTTTTCAAAATGCGAGTTTTGGTTGGAAGAAGTTCATTTCCTTGGTCACGTGATTAGCAAAGATGGGATTCATGTGGATCCTAGCAAGATTGAAGCGGTCAAGAATTGGAGACGACCCGAGACACCATCCGAGATTCGTCAATTTCTTGGATTGGCGGGTTATTACCGAAGATTCATTGAAGGTTTCTCCAAGATAGCACAACCACTTACTCTCTTGACTCAAAAAGAGAGGAGGTTTGAGTGGGGCGAGAAACAAGAGTTGGCTTTTCAAACTCTCAAAGACATGTTATGTGATGCCCCTATTTTGAGCCTTCCGGAAGGAATTGAAGATTTTGTGGTGTATTGTGACGCCTCGGGTCAAGGTTTGGGGTGTGTGCTTATGCAACGGGGTAAGGTCATTGCTTATGCCTCTCGACAACTTAAAGTGCATGAGAAAAACTACCCTACTCACGATTTGGAATTGGGAGCGGTTGTTTTCGCTTTGAAGTGTTGGAGACATTATCTTTATGGCACTAAATGTGTAATCTACAACGATCATAAAAGTCTCCAACATATCTTTAATCAAAGTGAGTTGAATATGAGGCAAAGAAGGTGGATTGAACTTTTTAGCGATTATGATTGTGACATTCGCTACCATCCGGGCAAAGCAAATGTCGTAGCCGATGCTTTGAGTAGGAAGGAGAGAGTCAAGCCGAGAAGAGCAAGAGTCATGAGTCTCACGGTGGGACAAAGTGTTCGTAACCGCATTATAGAAGCCCAAGTGCAAGCTACCTTACCGGAAAATTTTGGCAACGAAGGGTTAAATGGCATGGAGCAACTATTCGATAGAAAGGTAGACAACGGACTATATTTAGGGGAAAGGCTTTGGATTCCCATTTTTGGCAATTTGAGGACATTTCTTATGAATGAAGCTCATAGGTCACCTTATTCGGTACACCCGGGGTCGGATAAGATGTACTTTGATTTGAAGGATTTCTATTGGTGGCCGGGCATGAAGCGTGATGTGGCTAAATATGTGAGTGAGTGCCTTACTTGCTTACAAGTGAAAGCCGATCATAAGAAGCCACCCGGTTTATTGGTACAACCGGTGATACCGGAATGGAAGTGGGAACGTATTGCAATGGACTTCATCACCAAGTTACCGAAGACAAGAAGTGGACGTGATACCATATGGGTGATTGTGGATCGGTTGACAAAGTCGGCTCACTTCTTAGCCATTCGTGAGACCGATGGAGGTAGTGCCCTAGCTCGTTTGTACATTAAAGAAGTGGTGTCAAAACATGGAGTTCCGGTTTCTATTATCTCCGATAGAGATAGTCGGTTCAAATCAAATTTTTGGGAAGCTTTTCAACAAGCAATGGGTACTCAAATTGACATGAGTACGGCGTTTCATCCTCAAACGGATGGACAAACCGAAAGAACCATCCAAACGCTTGAAGACATGTTGCGGGCTTGTGCTATTGAATTTGGTGGAAGTTGGGAAGATCATCTACCGTTGGTCGAGTTCTCATATAATAACAGTTACCATACGACCATTCAAATGGCACCGTTCGAGGCACTTTATGGTAGAAAGTGTCGTTCTCCGCTCGCTTGGGCGGAAATTGGTGAAAGCCAACTTATTGGGCCAGAAATAGTGATTGAAACAACAAAAGCGATCTCTCGAATTAAAGAGAGATTACAAGTGGCTCGTGAAAGATAAAAGAAATACGCCGATGTGAGGCGTAAACCATTGGAGTTCAACGTTGGTGATCATGTGCTTTTGAAAGTCTCTCCGTGGAAGGGTGTCGTTCGTTTCATAAAGAGAGGCAAACTTGCGCCAAGATACATAGGACCTTTCGAGGTCATTGAACGGGTAGGAAGGTGGCATACCGACTAAAGCTACCTCAAGAACTTAGTGGTGTGCATAACTTGTTCCATATTTGTAACTTAAGAAAGTGTTTGGCGGATCCTACACATCATTTGCCCATGGATGAGATTCAAGTGGACAAGAAGCTCAATTTTGTGGAAAAACCGGTAGAAATTTTGGAACGAGAGGTCAAGAAATTGAAGAACAAACATTATACGATAGTCAAAGTCCGATGGCAAGCTAGACGTGGAGCCGAATTCACTTGGGAGCGTGAAGACTTCATGATGTCAAAATACCCGTATTTGTTCAAGTAAGTAGAGCTCTATCGAATTTCGGGACGAAATTCCCTTAAGGGGGGAATAATGTAACAATTGTGATTCTTGACTCTTTGACTATGTGTATATTTGACTAAGTATTAGTTAATCAATATATGTTCTAGTGCAATATGAGGTCCAATTAGGTGCAATGTGTTCATATGGGTCAACTTATTGTTCGATTCGAGAGTTATGTACTAGTCGAGGTCATTAGTTGGTGCTAATCGATTTCATTTAGATAACCTTTAACTTTAACTAGTAAATGAATATGGATCCTATCCATGGGTTGTACCCAACCCATGACCCATCCAAGATAACCCAACCCTATCCCCACCCATTCATCTCTTCATCCATTCATTCATTTCTCTTATCATTTCTCTCCCACCTCACTAAATACACTCAAACTCACTCCCTCTCTAATTTAATTCACCATCTATGGTTGTTCAAGGCAATTTAATGTAAGAATAATTTACTTCTTCCTCATCTAAACATCATATCAAAAATTTAAAGTTTCAAAGTGCAAGACTAAGTTTCAATTAGGTCAAATTCGGATTTGAGCTATTGTAGAGGTTTTGGTAAGTGAAACTCATCGCATAATCATCATTTTATGTTTATTAACTTGTCTCTAGTTGATTTCTAGTAAATTTGGGTCTCAAATTGAGCCAAGGGTCGAATTAGGGTTTGTAATGGGTTAAAACTAATTTGGAACTAGATTTGATGTTTTGAAATGAAATCTTGGAATGGGTTGTGTTCATTTGAGTTTGTTTATGTCCAAATGTGTGGATTCAAGCTTGAAATCGAGTCCTAGATCCTCCTTGGTCGACTATGGGGTCTAAATGGGTGTTTTGGGGGTGTTTGGCTCGTAAATCTGATGCTGGTGCTGATCTGGGTTGACTGCGACGCAGTTTAATGAAGCTGCAAAGCAGCAGAATCCTCGACATCAAGACTGCGACTCAGTCCACTTGATGCGACGCAGTGGGCCCAGTTTCACCTAGTTGATTCCTAGCTTCCTTTCTAATGTCCTAGGATCGTCCCGACCTTTCCGGAATGTACTCTTAAGACTTTATTGGTGCCCTGTACATCACAAACGAGTCGTTCAAAGTCGAGCGTCATTTTTGGAACCTAATTCGAGGCATTAACATAAACTACATAAACGTATAACTGTTGTTTGAGGACAAGGCAACCTTGGGACGACTTCAACTTGATTCTAAACTATTATATAACCCCCCTAGTGACCTTGTCGAGTCCCGGAAGCCTTTCCAAGCCATGAGACCTAGCTAAGAACCTAGTTAAAGCTTCGTTTTGGCTAATAATGCATATATTGAATACGTTCTTAGGTTGTGGGTGCGTGGAGCAAGTTGATCACTTATAATCTCATCTTAACTTGATATTAGCCTCTTTTGCCGAGCAAGGTGAGTTTTCGTAGCTTTCCCTTACTCTTTTAAGAGTCGGGCTGAAAAGTGTACTTCGTGTGTGATGACATTTGTGATGTACATGTGTGATGGTTTTGTAGACATGCAAATATGTGATTCGTTGTATTGTTACTTGTGTATGTATGATGAGTTGTTTAGGATAGTTGGGTATATATGAAGGATGATAATGCCTTTGAAAGGTTGGAGATGTGGTGGGAAGGCTGCGGGTGACCCTATATATAAACATCAAGGGCCTTTCAAAAGTAGTATCATACGAAGTATATACACACGGCGTTTGGTTATGTGTGGACAATGATGGTCATGGATGATCAATTTATGTGCAATGAATACAAGGAGGGGCATGATGACAATACAAACGGGCATTTTAGTGCTTGATGACATTAAACGGGTATGTACGTACTTGATGACAATTATGGATGACATGAGAACAATTGAGGGACATTGTGTGCAAGTGTTTGACCATTGGTCACGTTAGATACTTAATTGAAGTCTAAATTCTTGTTCTTTATGTTTGTTTATGTGACGGGTGGCATTGGTACGTGTTCTTGTTCCTTCATTCCTACGAACTCACCAAATTAGTGTTGACATTGTTTAGTACACTTTTCAGGTAACCAAGAGAATCCAAGAGCTTGATTTCATTGCTAGGAGTTGGACTATGACCATGGATCCGTGATTCATTATCCGTTGATGGGACCTCGCTTAGGATCATGAGCCATCTTTTGATATTGTTTTGTAAACTCTTGATGGTTGTATGATCCTTATGCTTTTGTGACATTGAAAACTAATTGTTGGGTTCACGGAATCCTTTTATATTCATATAGTCTCGTCCTACGATAATTCCATCTTGTGTCATACTTTTCAGTGCATTTCGAGCCTAGCTCGGGGTGTTACATTTTCCCACAAAATCAAAAAACACACACACCAAACACAAACTAATCAACATCAAAAACCCTAATATTTTCTAAATCAATAGTGATTTGTAGTTGTGGTTCTTCGTCCATTATCTAGCACCTCATGGACCGCAAATAACCCTGGAAGAAGATTTTACTCTTGTGGTAAAAAACTAATCGATTTACAGCTTCTTTTCACTTCACCAAATTTAATCTATTTTTTTCATTACTAATCATGAATAAGGATCAAGCTGTGGTTTCATTAGTTGGCATGATCCATCAATGTGTATAAGGGTTGTGGAAATCATTCTACGTTTATTGAGATCTTTGAATAAGGTTGAAAATCAAGCAAAGAGATATAAGAAGTTATTGATAATAAGTTGGTTGTTTTTTGTAATATGGCTTATATTTCTATCTTGAAACTCAAGCAAAAAATATAAGAAGTTATTGGTAATAAGGTTGAAAATCTTGATATTTCTTTACTTTGTATTTTAGTATTTTTAGAAGAATATTGTAATTGTGTCTTAAATGATATTTTGTAATGGAAATGGAAATGGAAATGGAATTGGTTGGATGTTACAATCATGCCTTTCATAACTTAGCCAAGAAATATACCTTTACATAATAGAATTCTCAACTATATTCATTAAACATCACCAACAACTTTGCTCAGTGGTACAATAAATTGGAAATGGGATTACCAAAATTGGACCTTTCTTGATATGTTTTCACATAAATATATAACAAAGAAAAATGCGATTACCAAAATTGTGCGTTTCTTGGCACTTATATTTCATACATAGATAAACCAAGTTCAACATATTTAGCCAAGTTCATAGTGAAATCAAAAGATGAAAAGCACAATTACTTTAGGTCTTCATGCAAAATACAATAAAGTTTGAGCTTAAAATTACAAAAACAACAAAGGGAAATGTCTAAAAAGCCTTAGATTTTACCACCATTGGGAACCAAAAAAAAAAAAGATTATGCAAAGTGACATACACGTAATGATATTGAATCACATATATCAAAAAGGTTTAATTAAAAAAACTTAAGAAAAAACGCAAAAAAGGTTTAATTAAAAAACGTTTAATAAAATATATAAAACTCACCAGAATATTCATCCACATTCAATGTTCAAAATTGCTTCGCATATACCATGATGTTAAAACCATGATTAAGCATGTCACTGATACGATTGATCCTAGTTAGTGGGTGTTTTTGTTTGTGTAATTTTCGATATTAGGGTAAGAATAAGTGGGGAAAATATTTTTGTGAATTAAATTGGAGGAAAAGGGGTTTTTATTGTATCGGTGGTTGTTGTGGTGGTTGAAAAATATAAACGTTCATCATGAGATAGTCATGTGGGCTTGCTAGACGACGTGAATAGACAAATTCGTTTATGAGTGACTACCATTGCAACAAGAGCGCGTCTTTGGGGACCACCAATGCTAAAAAAACAAGGGAGGGACTACCGATGAAAAAAGTGAAACCATAGGGACCAAAATGCATTTAACTCAAATAAAAATATAACATGACATCATGCATTTTTTGAATAGCAACATGGTTGGATCAGTGATAAACACTTGACCTCTAGAGAAAGAGGTCATGGGTTCGATCCTTATCTCATGCAAAGGTTGGTGGGTCTTTTCTACCATTTAGGTAGAAATGGAAACAGTTTTAGGTAGAGATAAGGTATGCCTACATCTTAACCTCCTTCATACATGTAACACCTGTCATTTTAAAATCTGGACTTTCAAAAACTTTTGCCTAACGGCGTTTAGGAATGCGGAAAACAGAATCATTAAAACATAACTAACCCTTAACGGATAATTCATTTATAAAAGTGGCGTTACCGCATACACATCATTAAAATAGTATAAGATAAATCCAGATTTGGCACCAACATAAATGCCAACATAAACAATACCTAAGTCATATTAAAAGTAGCCAATCGTCATTAAGGCTAACATAAATGACTAAGCGGGAAACTAAATGTTTTCTTCGTAGCAACTACCTGCCTCACCAAGCTAAGTCTTTCACTATCTCAACCTGCTTAACCTGAGGGAACAATGTTTTTTAAAAGAGCAAGTGTTAGATTTAAAGGATAAGTAAGATAACATGAGTTATAAAAACATTGTCATTTCATTTTATATTAACAAAAGCCTTTCATTATTGTTAATATCACTTGATCATTAAAACACGTTAAGATCACCACATTTCTATGGTGTCTACCATATCATACATTAGCAACAAGGTCATTTCATCAACAACAAATCATCATACTTAACTTAACACATTAGGATCCATCGTAGTCCTAATTGTTCCTAACATCATAAACTTTACTTTCTTTCTTACTTTTCTTTTCTTTACTTTACCTTCTTTTCGTTACTTTCTTTGCCTAAACATAGGCCACTTACTTAGGATGTGGGGTTGTGTGTAGGCAGCCATAAGACCTTACATGGAGTCCTCACACCCGACTTGATGGGTAGACCTTACGGTGGTTCATCGTTGTCGTTAAGGAAAGACAAAGTCGATCCAACTGAGTATACCGTTTGAACTTTGCACATGTAGTAGTTAGTTACTCCACCCGGATACACTCAAACATAACTATGCCACGGGGAGGTATTTAGATTCCCACACCACGTGACCACGTACACACTAGCTCCGAAGAACTACCATAGGTTAAGCTTAACACAACTTTACTTATGCTCGAGAGTTCTTTATTATATTAGCTTAGGCTATAGTTTCACCTAAACCAATCACTTTCATCTTTCTTTACTTTATATTAGCTTAGGCTACACTTTCACCTAAACTAATCACACACATCTTTCTTTACTTTAGGGCCCTTAATCGTATACGTGTCATGGCAAACATATAGAAGTCTAGTGACTAGGTGATCAAGCCATGCAATCAAGCTTATGACATATATGCATCAACATATCATCATCACATATTAACATCACATCGTCATGTCACTTTAATTTTCATATCAACGTATCATTCATATCAACATATCGTTATAACATAATAACATCATATCATCAGGTCATATTAGCATCATATCATTTTAAAATGATGGCAACATATTGTAATATCATTTCATAAGCATAACATCATAACAATGCGTCATCATATCATCAATTTCAATCATAATATGTCTCATAGTAACCTCCCACACCTTCCCGATTTCATAAAAGCACACAAACAATCATTTGGGAAAGTTAACTTATGAAAACTTATGTTTTGTTGTCTCTCATGTAATAAAAGATGTTATCTTACCTCAATGGAGTACACAACAATCACAAATGTGTTTACCGTGCTTGAAAAGTGTTCCCTAAAACCTATAAAAAGGATGGAAATATAAGTCATCTAAACACTTAAATGCGCTTAGAACCCTTTTGCCGGCTAGTATCGCCGAGCCCATGGGTGGTCTCATCGATATCAACTTACAAACTCACACCCTTCACTTGCAGGAGACTGTTCGACCTCAAGACGACAAAATGAATCAAAACTTAGTTCTTAAGAAATGTAGGGAATTCAAAGACCTTTTCAGAAATATAAAGTTTGACTCTTGAAGTTCTATAATGAATTATTTATGACGTTTACAAGATAGACTTGCAGAAATTGTCCGAAATTCGACCGCTTTTGGAAATCGACATTTTTATCCTATCTATGAGCAAAATCATCAGAAACTTAATTCATATAGATTTAAGAGGACACATAGACCTTTTCAAAAATATAAGATTCATCTCCTAACTCTTTTAATTGAAAGAGATTGATTTTTTCAATATTACTAAATTTTCAGATCTAGTAAACCCTTAGTTTTGTAAGCAATTTCGACCATCACAAGACTATAGCAACCACCACGACCTATGGATCTCACATGTACCCAAAATATGACTCATATGATGATTTCACACGATAATTTGTTCCAGGAACAAGAGCATACAATAAAGATACATTAGATTACCCGAAAACCGAAGTAATCGATGATGAAACGTAATCAAATCAACTTTAACCCTTACGATCTGATATGATTGGACAAAATCTTACTAAAGAACTTAATTAACAATCAAAGAATGATGCTATACCTGTATGGATGATAAACGGATCGAAAACATATGGAAATCACCACCGAAATCACCCGAATCCTTGAAAATCACCTAGGGTTTTGTGTGTGAGAATATTTTAGGGTTTAGATCTAATCAAGGGGCATTAAGGTCGTGCATAGGACCCCTTATATACTGTAGAAACTTTCAAACTTTACATCTAGGCCCTCGCACTTCGTTACAACTCGTTTCAACCCTTAACGACTCTTTTAACACCTACGGGAACACTTATCGATCCTTATATCTTATTGGGAACATTAATTGACTTTATTAATCATTGTCAACTTTAATTTCATTACTATAAATCACTATAACATATATCTCATGTAAATCACTTGATTCCCGTAAGCACGTATAATACACATAGTAACTAACGGTCATTAACGGTAAGTTAACGGTCAACGTCAACAAGTTTCGGGATGTTACAATACACCATCGAGTTACTGGAGCTCAAAACTCGCGGAAGGCGACACTGGGCAACTTATTTCTTTCTCATGCATTTTACTCAATATAGCTTGAGAAAGAATGCTAGCTTGTCAAGTGAATATATTTTTTTCAAAAAATGTATATAGAAGCAATGTTTTTTTATTTATATATCAGAGACTCGCATAATATACATATAATTTAAAAAGTTTGTTTACTCCATATAATAATATTGTTTACATGACAAACTTTAAAACGCCATGTACGAATTAATAGAGTTTTGGTAAGACAATAAAAATATTTTCTTGAAAAAATAATGATATCATAAACAATATAATAAAAGTAAAAATGGAACAAGTTTTTAAAAAGAAATTGGTTATTACATCATAACTAAATTAATGGGAAAGAAATAGTTTTCAATAAAAAGATTTGGAGACAACAAGTAAGCTATTTCTCTAAAAGGTTAATGTCATCACAATTTTATTTAATTTAATACTAGATTAGATTAAACTCATGCGTTGCATGGTGAATAACTTGTGTCGTAAATATTAGTTAAAACTAAGTAATGCATATTCTAAATTTAAAGTATAAGACTACAATATTATAACGACAATGTATTCAAATGTAAATTTACTTATTAATGGACTTGTTGTTTTAATAATGCCTAAATCATACAACCATGTAACAACAAATGAAATTAAGGAATAAAATACATAAAATACTTATCATAAATAAATCGTCAACATAAGTTCATTTTCAATGCATAAAACATAAACTGCAAGTATTAATCTTCTATAAATGATTAATTTTTTGAATTTGAATAAAATATGAATTTTATTTAGTAACTAAAAGATAAAAGTGAAATCTTATAAAATTTTAAGAATGAGAAAAGGAAAAAAAAATCACCATATTATATCTAATTCAATAATAAAATAATTTGATATAATTGAAATGTAATTATTACTCTAGATAATAACTAAAATAAGTCCACGACTTAGTTTAATATTTATAAGCTTTTATTCATTTAATAATACTTAAATAATAGATTTTCTAAGTATTTCTTTCATATAATATCCAAAATATTAAAAAAGAAAAAAATGACAATTAAGCTAAAAACTAAGTTGACACTTGAAAACTTAAGCCACATTAGCCTTAAATTATCCACATTAAATATAAAAGATTAGTATTAACTATAAAAACATATTAGTTATAAAAATATTAAATAAATGTATAGATTCCAAAGTTATAAATATAAAATTTTATTTTTTAATTACTAGTAATCTACATGGCATAAAAAAATACCAGCTATTTAAAATATTATTACTTTTCTTTTGAAAGTCAGCAATGGATAAATGGTGACACCCCTCAGGTAGATGTGTCCATGCCGATTCGACTCCCTAGCAATGCCCTAAAGGTTTTGCTCATCATGTATTAGATTAATATAGCATTGCTAAGACCATCTCACCATATTTGTATGTGACAGGATTCAAAGTCCTTAAGAGAAAACCATATTGTGAAAACCCCAGATCACTGCGGTAACCTTTCAATAGTTAAAAAGTTACAACTAACCAAAAATCATAGTTGTCATCTATACAAATATACCATATAGAAATTTTCATAAAAGGGATGATAATATATGGTTGTTATTTATCCAGCTTAGGTATAAACCTCTCACATCTTAGAGTGTTGGCATCACTTCCACCCACCACTCACTCACCACTCACTTCTAACTGATCACGTTATGCCACCTCAAATTAATCACTTACTCACCACTCACCCAAATTTTGTTGGCATTACCACCACTCACTACAATTTTATTTTTATTTTTAAAACTAAATTTTGTTAAACATAAAAAACATTACATAATATTACTAAAACCATAATAAAACATTACATAATACAAAAACAACTTAATGAAAACATTACATAATACTAAAAAAACATAATAAAAATATTACATAATATTAACACTCGGAATAGTCCGAGTCCACAATATTGTCGTCGTCGTTGCGATAAATGTATCGATAGGGTTCAGGTTACCTGGCAGCGTCGCCGGGTTGAGGAATTTTGTACTCCTCCCCCAGGTTAGTCTGTAAATCTACAAGCCGACCACCATCGACATTGCCTTGCTAGAATTTCACGTGATCTAGCGTGGCTGTTAATGTGGACGAGGCAGTGATAAGATAAAAAATAATTTGATCCAACCAATCGATCTTATCTTGAAGATATACAACATACTCATTTTCGGCGACGCTACAAATCCGACCTACAACTTGAATTCGTTTGATTTCGGCTATGTAAGCTGCCTTGTGCCCGTTATGCTCTGAATCACATTGTTTACTTCACTCCGTGTCTAGCGTCGTTGAGCATGTGATTTTGCATGACCATTTAGCATCAAAAATGATCATTGGCCTGTTGCTTGCCATGATTTGAAGTATGGAAGGAAATGTGTGTAAATTTGAAGTGAAGTATGAATGAATGTATAAGTGAATGCGTGTGTAATATGATAATGTATGTATGAATTTGTGTTGTGTCAGTGTTTAAATAGAAAAATGAAGGTTAAAAAAAAAAGAGAAAGAAAACTAGTCGTTGGCTTTGCCAACGGTCGGCTTCCACTCAATCATCGCGCGCGGCGTTATACTACTCAAACCCGACCACCCATGCATGGAACACATTGGCAACGGTGTTGCACGCGTGGTGACCACCCATGCCGCACATTCTAGGCATATGGAGCTAACTGCCTTATTTTTTTAATCCATAAATAACATGAGGCCCATCATTTATTCAAAATATTAAAAATTAGTATGTAAGTCAAGGTCGGTCTTAAGGGTGAACAAAGTGGGCGATGGGCCGAGGCCCGTTTTTTTAGGGGGCCCGATTTTATTTTTGTAGTGTTATATATATATAGGTTTTTGGTAGAATAAAACAAGTTTTAAAGTAAAATAGATAAAACAATTTGGTTCTCTTCACTCAAAATCACCGTGAACAATGAAAATCACCGTGCTTCAATTGTTTCGTCAATCTTTGTACATCAATTTAATCATCATCTAAAGGTCAAGATCTTGTCGTATTTGTTTTACTTTAATATTTGTTTTACAATACATAACCCCTATATATAATATAAAATTAAAACTTTTACCGTCTTATAAAAGGGAAAAAAAAGTCTAAGCAGTCATAATAATCGAAGTCAAGCAGTGCTCTCATTATGTCAATATGATCACAAATTGTCCTTGTCCCCACCTTTCTTTTAATTTGCAGGTGATACTTTCTCTTTGTTTTTATTTTATGTAGATAACAATTAATTGCAAACTTTTATTTATGATTTTACATTTATTTTTTTGTTTCTTGAAGAACAACTTTTGCTATGTTTATTGATATAACATTTATCGTCGTTTTTAAAGATTAGCTTATATGATATAAACTCGTTGTTCGAAAAATATATAGACATAATTTGTTGCGCTTAACCTATGGGCCACTTTTTTGACACTCGGGCAACACCTATAAATCTTCAGGGCCGGCCCTGATGTAAGTTATTGTATACATAGCTTAATTATATGAAAACCACAATTTTATTTTCCAGAATTCATAATTTTAATTATATACTTCCTCCGTCCCATATTAAATGACTTATTTTGACTTTTTGAGTCTTTTTTTTTTCCAACTTTGGCCGTAAATATTTTTATTTATGTTATATAACACTTAATATAACATATATGAATTTATTTAGTTTTAAATATACTTTTCATTGATATAATTTTTATCAACTAATATATAACACAACTACGCCCTTAATGCTATGTAAACAACATGTAGGTTGTATCATCTACTTGTAAAATCGTATTTTTAATCCTAAACAAAAATAATTTCTGTCCGTGAAAGTTAACACTTTGATTATATAACAATTATGTTTTTAAAATATATTGAAAAAATAATTTAAAATGAAGGTGAAGTTAACATTGATGTAATAAAATAAAGATTTGTATTTTAAAAAAGTAGCAATTAATTTATATTTAAAGATATGTTAATTAATTAATAATAGATAATATATTTATATTTAGTTAGATAATGGAGAACTATCTTATTTTAAAAAAGAGCTAAAAAACCAAAAAGTAACACCTAAGCTAAAATCCAAGGTGACAAATAAAAAGAATTGTCACATGATCAAAAATATACCCGCTCTTAGTTATATATAGAGACATGGTTTTAAATTTATTCTTAAACAAATAGAGACCCTTGAATAGATTTCATCTTTGATTTAATACTATTAGATCATGTTTACTTATTTCATCTTTTAACAATGACAATATCAATACTTATACTTTATATAAGTTATCAAAATATACCCTTCTTATTTATTATAGTATCCGTTAAATTACTAATTTAATTAGTAATAATAATAATAATAATAATAATAATAATAATATGTACACCTAAAATATCTCAACCATAAATAGTAAAAATAATAATATATATACGCCTAAGCACCAAAGTTTTCACTTAATTAATACCGTTTTTTTTCAACAATGTATTTATGGGACACATTCTAGATATACGGCCTTGAATGTCTGCTCTTCGAATACGAATTGAAGACTGATTACGAAATAGATAGCAATCCTTAGATAGATTTAATGTTTGATTTAAAACCATTAGATCAAATTTAATTATTTCATTTTTATTAAATGACAATATTAATACTTATCCTTATATGACTAAAAAAAACCCATCAAAATTATGAGGCTTAAATAGTTATTATAATAATATGTACACCTAAAATTTCCAACTGTAAATAGTAAGAATAAAAATATATGTACACCTACAAACATCGAATCCAATTCTTGATAATGAGTTTATCAATAACAATATGACATTCGTAATAAAGTTACAATATTTTAACCAGAGTTATTAAATATTACCCATTTTGTCCCAAATTAAAGTGTTTTTAATAAAAATGATACTTAGTTACAGGACAACTAGAGTACTCGTATAAATTTAAAATTTACCTTATGATGGATATGATATGTAATATTTTTAATCTAAAAGCAATAATAAGTTTGTATGAAATTTCTAATGGGGCCAAAATTTCATATTTTAAATTTTCAAAGTCTTTGTTGGTGAATTCTGGCCTTAAATATATTTTTTTGGGCAACATAATCAATTCAAATAATTTTTATTCACAAACAAAGTTATATATAATCAAAGTTAAAAAAGTTAGAATTTGAAAAATTCAAAACATGACAATTCTAATTAATCAAATTTAAATTTTAAGACTTTTGATACCGGTCACTGGCTGTGAGAGGAACCAAACATTGTTACCTTTAATTTTGTTTGTATGTTGAACTTGTAATACTTCATGTATTGCGTGGAAATACGGACCACTAAAATTGTTTTGTACTACTCAGAACTCAAAAGATCGTAAAAAGTAATTTACAAAATCATAATCTATTACAAAAAATATATAATTATTTAAAAACCAAATAGATATCAACTATATCTATAGTTAGATACTTCTGTTAGTACACAAAATTGTTTTTAATTAATGAAAAATACGCATCTAAAAGTTAATTAGTATAATTTAAAAACGTAGGGCTTGCAACGACTTCGAGCAAAAAAATGGTATTTATAAGTTCGCTTAAGAGTAATCAAATGAACATTAAATGTAAATGTACATTTTAGAAATTGCTATAATGCTTTGATGTTTTATTATAAGGTTATTTTTGTTTTATTAGTTTTTCTTTATTTATGTAACTATATAAGCATTAAACTACGTGAAAAATTATAAAAAAAGACTAATATATTTACACGACTTAAGAGAAGGCAAATCTATATTTAGTTCTTAACTATAATCCGCTAAACAAATATGGTTATCTTGAATTTTAAACTATCACTTGATACAATATATTTAAGTTTCAGTATAAAAACATGAAATCATATGTTTTTTTTTCTCTCTATATAAAGACATATCTGAACTTTGATTGTAAATACAATAGTTTTCACTGAAACTATGTTTATTTGTAAGCAAGATACTAATTCACATCTTTTGCATCATGATACTAATTAATTTATTTTTAATATCTTTTATTTATGTATTCAATTAACATTATTATAAAATAATAACATGTTATTAATTAAATATGATATCAAACTTTTTAGACATTTACAAATTACAACTAAACACATGTTTTACACCGTCTCACATATGTCACCACTTCACTTTTTCTGTTACTTCTTTTCAATCAAGTTGCTCAGCAGCAGCACCACCAACGCATCTGGTTAGTAAAACAAACTCAAATTAACTGTTTCTTCTACTTTTAAACCATTTATTTCTATTCAATTCACTTAGGTTTAATTATTACCCAATTAGATTTAACTTAAATTTTTTCAATATATATATATATATATGATAAATATATACCTAAAAAAAATTATTAGATTATATATATATATGACCTGTATCTATTTATGTATGTATTGATGAACAAAATATAATGAAATGACAGAGTTCATTGGTTAGGTCCTTTTCTACCTTTGGTAGGGGTAAGGTTGTCTACATTTCAACCTCCCCATACACCGTCGAAGACCGTATTTGGGACCCAAAACCCGTGTTAGATGGCATTGGGAGTTACTTTACTTTACATTACATAATAAGCCAGATCTTGTCTGTACGTTTAGGATTGCTAGACACATAAACAATGAAGCGGAAACGTACGCCAGCAAAGACGACACTTGGTAATCCTTCTCACGCTGTAGTCGCGGAACCTGAAACCAGCCGCAGGTTTGTATCTCCACGTATGGAAACCAGCACTGGTACGGGCATTAGGGGCAGGCAAGCAGATTTAGAGACGGGGGAAAATTATCCGGATGTATTGGGTAAAATGATTTCCACCATCATTAGAGAGATATCTAAAGAATCCGGTGGCATAGGTAACCTGTCACGGAGCATTGCAGCTAATTCAGTCACTAATGTGAATCAAATTCGACCACATCGAACTCCAGAATTGAATGCTGCCCTTGAAGTATATGCCCTTATTATGTTTTTTTTTGTTGTTATTATTATCTACACTTATAGATGACATTTTTAACCCCCTACCTGTAGGTGATAAAAAAGACCATGAAACTGGATGCTGCTGGTCCGTTTAATCAACCTGTTGATCCTGTTGCACTTGGCATACCTGTATGTATATTGCTTGATCCATTACTTCATTTTAATCTGTTTCTTCAAAATATATGATTTTAAATGAACTTATTGTGTTATCGTGTTTGTGAAAACGGTTACATGGGCTTGGTGCAAAATCTCCTTTCAAATGGCCTGGGCAAACCTTTGGATTTTTGCCCAAAGGACATGGCCTTGGAGGAGTTGATAGCATTTGGGAAAATCGAACTTTAGACCTTTGAACCACAAGTTCCAAATGTTATTGAGTGAAACTGGAAATGTACTAAATTAACACAATATTAGCCACAATTTGCGATGAGATACATGAAACAAAATCAGAAATTTAATATCTTGACCAGCCTATAAAGAACAGGAAAACATTTATATATGATACTGACATTAGTGAGCCGTTATATGTAGTGGGCAGTTATGGTCCACTTCCTAGTTTGAATTCATTTCCTCTGCTATATGATTTCCCTCCCACCCCTTTTTCCTAGTTATATGGTTTGTATCAATACATCCTGCCCCGAAGTCTCCCTCATGTCGGTTGTAAGAAAGCTGAGCTTCTGGTCGAGTAGCGTTCAACTCAAATGGTTCAGTACTGAGGTGGCTAGATGCTGACCATCTGGAGGAAAGTTCATGGAACTTGTACACCTTACCATCCAAAGTGAAAATCTCCTTCCAATTTGCCTGAACTGTGTGAAGTGTTGCTAACCATTAAATATCGAGTACTGCATCGGCTCACCCTAAGGCAAATTGATAGAAGTTTTGTTTTCCCGGTAGGTCAGAAACTTGTAGCACATCATCTTTGCAGACTGCTTGCATCGTAGGAAATCACCACTCCCAATTTGGACGCCGAAAGGAGAGAGAAAGTGGGTGATGAGTTTCAGGTCACTAACTAGCTTATTCGAAATGATATTGTGTGTGGACCCACTATCAACCAGAATTAGGACTTCTGCCATATCTAAAATGCCACGAAGTTTCATGGTTGTTAGAGAAGACTGACCAAATAACTCATGGAGGCCGATCTTGGCCATTTCATAGATGCATTCATGTTCATTTTCCACTGCACCTTCTCTCTCGTTGTAAATCTCAAGGAGTTTGAAGATCCACAACGATGCCGGGATTATTCCCACATCGAAAACATTCTCCTATGCACCGGCCCTGGTTACCAGTTTTTCAGAATAGAATGACGGCTTCAGTTACTCTTTGGGCTACAGCAATCGCAGGCAACACCTTGGAAGTATCTGCTGCTATTGAAGATACCGGTTCTGTTTTGGCGGAAGAGTCAGCCTTTTCCCATATTTTATGTGAACAACCTTGGATTTAAACTCGATATCGATATTCATACTCTTGTAAACAGTTCCTGGTTTATGGATTTTGATATCGGCTTTGAGATCATCTTTGAAACCATCGAGGAATACTACCAATAGGCAGTGTTCGGGCCAATTAGTAACCGTTAAGGACTGTTTGGCGAACTCTTGTCGGTAGTCTTGTATCGTACCTGTTTGTCAGATGCTACACAAATGTTCTTCAGGGTTTTGGAACTCGGCAGGACCAAAGTTCTTCTGGAAAGCACGAAATAACTCTTCCGAATACTCGATATTCTGATTAATAGAGAGCCGTGAGTAGAGATCTCAAGCATCAGCATCACCTTCTAAATGCATTGCTACAACATCCACACGTTCCTCCTCTGGCATGTTCTAATACCAGAATTATTTTATGCATAGAGAATCCAACCGTGCGGGTCTCCATCACTAAAGGTTGGGAAATTGATTTTTTTTTTTTTTTTAAGATCTATAGTGACGGTGGTTACCACCAGATAAACGTTTGTCTTCAAATTGATTGAAACTGTTGCTTCCTTTTGTTTGGGTTGCTGTGTTATGATTGCTGCTACCTCTTGTTGCAGTGATTCCATAGATGATGCTATGGCTGCCAATTGAGCAGCCACAGGGTCTGGGTTGTTTCGATTGGAATTGCATGAATCTGGGTGACGTCAAGTTTGAGGAGCCATTTGATTTCCCGGCAATGGAATAGAAACTGGAACTCTACTAATTTAATTACTGAAGTTAACACGATATTAGCCAATTCGAGATGGGAAATCTCCAAATACAAGAACAAAACCAGAAACTTAATATCCTGACAAGCCTAAGAAAACAGGAAAACACCTATTTTCACAATTCATTCTTCTTTGATAACTTTGAAATTCCATCCCCTTTGTTGTTATTTATGATCGTGATATTTCTTTGAACGTCTGCACTTTGTAGTTCGACTAATTAAGTAACTCACATTAATTTTGGTGCATATTTGTTGACATTTGAGAAATCTTGATATATATTTCAGAAGTTTACATTAATAAGTAGCTCCCTAAGTAAGAATGCATTAGGATTATCAGTTTATCACATATGATAGACCACCACAAAATATATATTTGATTTTTGTTCCACTTTGGAGTTTGGACAAGGGCGAAGAGAAGAGTCTGTGGGTTTGCTGTTCAAAGGGCGTTATGTTTAGTATCTTGTGTCACCTAATGATTTGCATGGGGCTTGAACCAGGACTACTTTGATGTTATCAAGATACCTATGGATTTTGGTACAATATGCTACAACCTAGAGAATGGTCTCAAGTACATGAATGCAACAGAAGTGTTTCAGGATGTACAGTATATTTGGAACAATTGTCTCATATATAATAAGAAAGGCAATCACATTTTGGAGCTCATGAAGAGGGTGCAGACATTGTTCACGAAGTACTGGAAAGCATCCGGATTAGACAACAAACAATCAGCAACTATTGCTGGTAAGATCCCTGGCATTTGCATTCTCACATGATGCAATTCTAGTACTATGCTAAATTTAGCGACAAATGCTTTCTAGAAAGTGTAGCTAAGGACTTCTAGTGCTAGTTATGTTTGATAGTTTTTCCATGCTTGTTTGAATGTTTCATATCATCTTCTCTTATTAGGGACCTTATTGAGATTTTCTTTTATTGTCATCACAACTTCTCAAGAATAAATGTTTTTTCTCCTGCTTTTTATTTATTATATTGGCTTTAAATTCTTAGAATTTCTGTTGATGTCTATCCAAGGATTTTTCTTGTACTTGCGAACATGCAACTTTTTAAGAGAACTCAAAACAATTTCATCCATGAAATGAACAAATCTTTCAAGATGAGCACAACTAGGATGCCATAATCTGTAGTGCCAAAGTATCATAAATTTTTTGATTTTAGCTGTTAAATTAGTTCTTAATTATTTGAACTCATGTTAGCGACAATTATACTTTTGATTTTATAAATTTAGCTCTTAATTATTTGAACTCATGTTAGCGACTATTTTTTTATTGCTTATAGCATTTTGATGAATTCATACCTATGTCTACTTTCTACAGAGTCTTCTATCTTGAAGCACAACAAACGAAAAACTGATAATCCATCGACTCCAATTGCCAGTAATTTTCTGCATTCGCAGCCAAAGGACGCTGGTTCTCATCAAGTAGCAGAAAAGCGAACTGGGCCAGTCAACACGCAATCTGGTCCACCCCAGCAGAGCTCTAGCCTGTCTGAGTCTTCCCCAGAAAAGGACGAGGGTAAAATTGGTTCTTTTTGTCAGCTGTTTTTCATTGTCTTTTACCAAAGCTTAAAGATACAAAGCATTTTCTTGATTTGCTAAAAGCAGATTCTACATATACTGAAAAGAAGCATGAAGTCCAAAGGCCTACTCATTACCATAATTTATCAAGTACAATGGAACGGATAAAAGTTTTCACCAATGAGAAGGGGCAGCCTGTAGGTCCCGAGGCATTCCAGTTAACTAAATTCCTAGGACATATAGCACGAGATGGGAACTTGGCTCCCCTTAGTTTTTCTGGTTGGAGCAAAATGCCAGAAGTGATGAAGGAGAACTTGTGGCAGAAAGTTTTGGTATCTGGAGAAACCTTTTGAATGTCTTATGCTTTTGATGATTCTTTAGGTCACAAGAAATAATATATTGCGTATAAACGTTACAGACGAGGTTTGACATCGACCCCTGTTCCCGAAGTTGGGTTCTGATGTCTCTTGAAAGTAAGTGGAAAAGCTTCAGGTCTTTGCTTAAGACTACTCGTTATGATACCCATGCCACTGATGAGGAGCGGCTTGCAGACCGTGATGAGAGGGTCTTGCCTGAACAGTGGTCAGTCCTTGTTTCTCATTGGAGCTCTGATAAATTCCAGGTTTGTTATGTATTACCTAATTGTAAAGATACTCTGAAAAATATAGAATCGGAAAGTGAGGCTATTAATACATATATCTGTAATTTTTCAGAATATTAGTGCCAAAAATAAGGCCAATCGTGCAAAAGTGAGATTCTACCACACTTTGGGCGCAAAAAGTTATGCCAGAAAAATTGAGGAAGAGGTACATTATACTCATAATTCTTATGTTGAGGTTCTTCTATTGTACCAGCACAATGACACTTATATTTCTCTGCTTGAACATGTAGAGAGCAAAAAGGCCCAATGGTCAGGAACTCTCACCAGAGGAAGTATTTATCTTGACTCGTACATGCAAGAATGGTCAGGCTGTGAATGAAGCAACAAATGCTGTAATTGTATGAGGCTTCACGTTTCGCACTTGTGTACAGTTTATATTGTTTATCCTTTTTGTTATTTGTTTACATCTTCCTATCACTTGTATTCTCATGGCAGTCCCAACTTCGTGAATCTGCAACTCAAGATAAGGCCTACTTTCGGGGAATGGGAGAAGATAGAGAAGGTGGTGTGTCTCTATCTGGACTAAATGCTACCCCTAAGTCTGAAATTTTTACTCGTGCCGAGGCTTTGAGGATGGCTAAAGAGAAAAATGAAGAGATTGATGCAATAAAGGATAGACTTGCATCATTGGAGCAAACATGCTCAGGAATGGCTACTCAGATGTCCGCAATGATGTCAATGATGGCTACCATGCTGAAGGGCTCCCATGGCGAATCTTCTCCCAATGCTGTAAGTTTTTGATAAATCCCATAGAGTATGCATATGTAAAAGATGCTCCATTTTTGGATTGACAGTTTTCAAAACATATTTGATCGAGATGCCAAAGTGTAGCAGTTCGATAGCTGATCAAAACTCATTCAGGTTGAAATGGTTGTTATGGGTTGGGGTGGGCTGACCCACAAGTACTTGCATATGTTATGATCACATTAAAAGTTTTTGAATGAAACGATTTAGGAGGTTGTATACATTAAAGTGAGGGCAAATTCAACCTTGATATGATTTTTCTTTGACCCATTTGAGATAAAAACAAAAATCAACCTATTCTTAACTAAATGGGTCAAAATTGCCACCTTTATTGTCCAATGGCAAATGAGAACCAAGGAGGTGGTACTGTTAGTTAATTTGATCAGTTATGTGACGAGAAAATGGGTTTGTTGGTGAAACCTTTTAACACAGTTTGCTGTGTGTCCATTAGGTTGTTCCCACTTTGCTTCCAGAAGCTGGTCCAAATCAGCCAGAACCAGCCTCTAAATCTAATCATGAATTTCTTGGAAGACAGGTGAGATTGTCTACATAATTTGTTAATCTAGTTAATATAGTAAATAAATATTACATATTTACAATACTATTTATTACGAGTATTATTTAGAGTTTGAAACCTTAATGTAAATATGTAATGAAAAAAGAAAATGTTATTGTAAAAGCCTAGAATGTTTCACTCGATTAAAGAGCATGGACATTTTTTGCAGACTCGTGGATCAAAGAATAGAAGGTAGAAAGACTAGATCTCTTCAAGGATTCATGAAAGGCAATTTTTTTGTGTATCGTAATGTTAGGTTTATGGTCAGACCATCTTTTGTTAACCAACATGGATATGTGTAATCATTATGCAGCTAATAGGAATTTTCAACCTGAATTGTTGTACGATGCAAACACTGATCCACCATCTGATTCCAGAAAGTTTGGGTGTTCCCAATAGCCGTGTTTGAAAAGATGTCACGAATGTTCTTGAATTCAGAAAATTGTGTGCAAATTGAAGATGATTTAAACAGACATCTTTTGCTATAAACAACAATAATATTCTTTAGAAGTTTGATTATGTGCTAAAACCCGTGATTTATAAGATTAAGTGATATTGATGGAACACATAAGAGCAAGTATTCTTTAAGATCAAAGACACAAAAAAACGAACAATGATACATGTTGAGCTGTAATCCTGTAAACGATCTGAGCAGAGCTCTGCCCAAAGCTTCAGTTTGGATTGTTTAGTTTTGGAGGGTTTGAGCTCCAAGAATCCAAGTGGTGGTGTAGCGGGGAATGAACGACATTAAAGCAAAAGCAGGTGTTGCGTCTTTTTTAACGATTTGCTGTGTCAAGAGGCCACTAGTGATTTGAAGATCAAGGTAAAAAATACGAGTCATATGATCTATGCTTAATGATCTATGCTTTTGTAAATGTTATTATAAAAAATACGAGTCATACGAGTCTTTTTTAATGATTTGTTTAGTTTTTAAATGATCTATGCTTTTGTAAATGTTATTATAATACGAGTCATATGCTCACGTAATGCGACAGTGTAGTCATAGTTCACACAATGCAACAGTGTAGTCATAGTTGTTGAATCGTGTATCGTGTGTCGACTCGTTTGTTTATTTTGAATCGTGTATCGTATCGTGTGTCGACTCGGATTGAGTTTTTTATAAATGAAAATTATAATCTATGATATAATATTTATAAAAATAAGTTATACATATGAATAATTGAAAACATAATAAATTTATTTATAAAATGGTATATTGATAGTAACCACTTGAACCCAAGCACCGAATTTGTACTCACATAACTCCAATAATATCAAGGTAATTCAATCAATTAAATTTAATTATGCATTTGGCAAGAATCGGACCCGGTTTGCTCCCAGAAAGTGACAGCTAGTGACGAACTCTACTATGAAGAGTTGGGTTTTTTTTTAATGGACTATGAAGAGTTGGTTTAATAAACTTATTTATATTAAAATACTAAATTATGTAATTTTACATAACTTTTTAATAAAGAAAATGTACAAAGTTAAATAAATAACACCAGGCGTACTCGCAAGAAAATAAATTCTTCTATAACATAACGGGTGGGGTTACGCGCGAGCCGAATGACGTATAATTGATAAAGCATTTTAAAATTGAAAGGACAACTAAAGAAAGAGGTAGAAAATAAAGTGTTAATTACATTCCCGGAGTTATAATAAACAAGAAAAAAAATTATATGATTATGTCCTTCCGATATAATTAGTTAATTACAATAGATGGGTGTTCGCGTGGTGCATGGACGAGTAGACACAACGTGCGAGGTGTCACAGACCTTAATTTTAAACCAAACATTTTTGTAAGAAATCCATAGCATAGTGTTTTGTTTTAACCACTATTTTTACTTAATTATAGTAAGTCACCCGAATAAAAGTACAAGAAATACTATATCATAAAGTTATGACTCATCGACCATATATAGATCATGAGATAAGTAAAATTCTTATCTCTATTAATATATTTCCGAAATAAAAAACTCAATACTACTTAGAACTTTATCGAGGTTAAATCCTTACATATATTCGATAACCATAAAAATGGTAGCATAATACCCGTTAATACCTTTGTACGGTGACAAGGCGGAGTAAAATTAAACCAATTGTACGTAGCCTAACCATATGTGCTAGTGTGAGTTTTATTTGACATCCATTCATTAAAACTGAAATAGCTATATTTTCAAAGCAGGATTTTGAAAGTATTTAGTTGGCTTAATTATTTAACTTATATGCTTTTGAAGAATGTATTACTATCAGTTAATGGCATCAATGACCAACAAGTGTGAATCTGTTTTTTTTCTATAAGAAATATACTTTTCTTCTAAACTGCCACAAATAATGCTAAAATCATCCATGTCAGAGATTGAAGATGTACTAAATTTGTAGTGAAGTAAAGTTGTTATGTGAAGATGTAGGAAAATTGAGGTGTACTAAATTTGTAGAAATGTGAGTTTAGTTTATAGTGCATTGTTATGTACGTATCTAATTGTTATTTTATTATGGTCAAATCATTTATTTGTATTTCTTTTGTTACTTTTTATATTGAACTGCATATATGTGTATTAATTAATGTAGTCTTCTGAGAAGTCAAAAGAGCATGGGACATACGGTGATTAGAATGGGCATTTCAAACACAACTAAGGAAATGACAGAATATAAAGGTAACAAAGTGGCATACTAGCATGTGTCAAAACTCTATATCTACAAATGCTATAACTCAATTATGAAACTAGCTATATTTTGGTTTCATGTTTGTACAAATTTACAAGGAATTCGCGTAATTTTATAGTTTACTGGAGAGTGATAGATGTTTGATTCGCGGTAAAGTTTAGCCATTTTTTGGTGCTATTGACAAAATTACAATTGTCATCGATCGATCATTTTTTTTATATGGTTTTTGACAACAATGGATGTTTGTGATGGTGCAAGATATTAGGTAGAGAAGCTTGTGTGAGAGATGGTTAAAAAGATTAATGCGCACAATTTTTGAATAAAATGGAAGGTACAATGATACTGAATCTCTCGATGGATAACTACTTTCATTGTCTGATTAAATAAAATGGCTAAAGGAGTAAAGGGGATAGAATTAAGTAGTGACTACTAAGTCAAGATTTTGGGTTAAAGGGCCTGATTGCTAAATCGTTTTTTTTTTTTAATGATGATTATAGAGAAAAAGTTGGCTATACTATCTATTTTCTCATCACTTTCTAATAAGTTGGAAAACAAAACTTATTGATGTTATTCAACTCAAATGAAAATTGTATAATAATATTGAAGATTTAATGTGTGTATAAAACATATAGGGGTGTTGAAGTGAAACCGATCAACTAGAATATTTGTATGTGTTTTCGAACATTAAATATTACGACAGATTCATTTCAAAAATAATCTGCACAATAGAAGTTCAATAAACGAAAAAGTACAAACATTTGCTGTTAGAATGTTTTGCATTATATTGTATTTATTTTCATGTTCTGCTATAAACGCCGATCATCTAATTAATGTGAAAAATAATTCTTGCTATGTTAGAAAGTTTTGTTTATGAGTTATGACAATTATTCAAATGGAGGACAACTCAAGATAGTAATAGACTAATAGGCGGTAGATGCAAACAGGCCTAATAGTAAGTGGGCTATAATCCAACTCTAAACAATTAACATAACTTACGAACTAACAATTTCAAATTTTCAATGAGAATTTCATTTATGAAATTGATTTTCATCTTCATTCGTTTGATGTAATATTAATAATGCGACCATCATCAGGTTGGTTTAGTGACAAAGAATCGTATATCTCAAAACACACAATACTATTAGGCCCGTTTGCATCTACCAATGAAGCAAACTACGAGCAAAACACAGTTAGACCTTAAATGACAACTTTGGATAACCCTTAGCCAGGGAAACTTTTAGAATATAAACAATATCAATAACGTCTAACTGTTGTAGCATACAAATATGATAAATTTACTCAAATGGAGAATCGAATAATTTTACAAAAAGGATAATTCCGTTAACCTGCTAATATAGTATATGAAAATTCGAAGAACGAATTGAATAAATGTTAAAATTATAACAATTGTAGTTTCTTCTCTCTTTTTGTCTTATTATGTAGGAAAATCAATGACAATTTTGTAAATAGTTTGTTGTTCTTGTTTTACTCTTATTTAAGACAAAATGTTTATAACTTTAAAACTTTTGAACATTTAATTAAGTTTTAAACCGACTGCCTTTTATTAATAAATAAATAAAAAAAAGTTCACCTAGAAAGTTTATTGTGAGAATAGTGGGCTAATGCTTCCTTTTTCTATTTATTTTAAAGATAGCCTCGGTCTAATTTATTTATCGAAATTTGGGATCTTCAAAATCACTTAAAAATAAGGGTCATGTTTGTGTAGCCCTGTCTCTGAGCTCCCTACCTTGGCTGATGCTATAATTTTAGAGCAAAAGAAAACTAGGCTTACGTTCCTACTTGAAACTTAAATTCACATCATTTCATTAGTTTAGGAACAAAGTTAGGTTTTCAAAATCTAAGTAAAAGATTTGAAAATGCCAAGTCGTTTAATACTTATTGGTTTTTGTGTTTTCAAATATCAATGGCTTTGAGAAGATACCTAAATTTAAGATAATCCGTAATTTATTACCATAGAATGAAATTTTAAAATGGCGCTTAGTATCCCGACCATATTTTTGTTAACCCGACCAGACTATTAATGACAGGGGGCCACTTTTACTCTACCAGATTTACCATTACAGACAGGGGCCCACACTATTTTGGAGCAATATGGTCGAGATACCAAAAATGTTGGCCGGGATACACCAGGCGTTTAAAATAAGAGGGCACACTATGTACCCGTTCCGGACTCATCCACCTATTTGTTTCCTATCATGGGACGAGTGAACACCATAGTGTTCAACTCGTCCCTCGTGACCAGTCCTTCCAAAGACTAATTATATTTTTGAAGTGTGTATGGTGTTTAAAGGATTAATGATATAAATGGTGGGTTCCAAACTGGTCATACACTAGTCTTTTATTGGGCTTTTTTAAGGGATTAGTTGTGAGTCTAATGTGACGCTGATATGATAATGACAAAGACTAAAGAACTAGTCCGACCATAATGTTCCCTCTAAATAAGAAGTTTTGGGATAGTTGTCATTAACTGATTATAATGGTAGAGTAGTTAAAAAGTTTTGGATAAGAGGAAAACAACTTGTGTTGTTTGCATCAAAGTATGTTGTATTCCCAAATGTTGATGGCTTGGAGTTCCATATTTTTGAATACAAGAAGATAAGCGCAACAAAGGCAGCGAACTCTTTTTGGTATGATTATCGATACAACACCAAAGTGTTGTGCAATTTACACCAAATATGATAGATACGATACAACACTGATTGTACTCCAAATGCTAACAATAGTTTTTTGTCTTGTATTTGTTATATCAGTTCATAAAATTAAGTTTGTTAAAATTTCCTGTTTACTGGAATGATAAACATTTATCCAATAGACCAATACTGTATATGACATTATGATTCTCTTGCTTGTACAAAAGACATACATTCTCTTGCCCTGTTCATTTGGGTATTGAAATGACACTGCTATACACTAGAATATATATATATATAAGTATTTGTTTTTATGACAAATATTACAACATGTTGATTTTCTTAACAAGACATAATAATATTAAAATGAAAATGCAGGCATTGCCTTTAGTAAGTCGTACATTATATGATAATGATTTTGAAATTTTGCTATGAACACTGACATTCAATGTGAAAAATATTTCATACTTTGTTCAATGACTCTTAAATTCAAATGTTCAAACAATTACATAATTTACCATCATTTTCATTATATGTTTTGGTCATTATGATCATTACATTTTTGTACTGAAAATGTGATAAAAATGATTTTCATATTGAAATTTATTTGATAGACCATAGTTTACAAGTATACTTTTACAAATTTTAAAAAGTGAAATCTGTTCTTATCCCCCTTTCTTTTTGAGTAAAAGCAACCTTTATCCAAAAGTTTAAAGAAAAATCATAATTATACAATCACCATCCACCAAGCTCCATAGAGACCAAATTTGAAGTCAAAATTATCATTGTTTGACTCTTACACTCTAGGTACAATATGGGTCAGAATCAATAGAGACCCATTCCTTCAAATAAAAATCACTAAAAAATCCAAACAAACAAAATAACAACAAATATATAATCAGATTAAATTCGTTAACAACTACTCGTATAATACTAATAAATAAAAGATTAGGGAAAACATAAAATCTTGATCATAAATTCATAATCAACAATTTAACATCAACATAAAAATGAACAAAACTTAATCAGTTTCACCTTAATAACAAGAATGACTAATAAATCATTAGCATTGCAACTCTTTCTTAAAAACAAAAAGTACCCATCGACATCTAAACATAAAATTAGAAACCAAAAAAAAGTGTCAAAAGGTTTCTTGATAAAATAAAAACATATACTAATACTTATACTATATATATAATATAACTAATTAATAATTTTTTTTTTCTTCTAAAGTTAATAACTATAAAGATTGATTGATTAGATTCATGCCTGGCTCCATCCTGTTATGCCTAAAACCTCCTTTCCTTCAATGAAATCCCCCAAAACAAATTTCACCAATAAAGATACCTCCTTTTCATTGTAGAACAGAGGGTATTTTGGTAAATATCAGGAACAACCACCATTGTTGAATCACAAAAAATGAACCACCTTTTCTCACTTTGTGACCAAATGCCAAAAGGGTTTGTTTGCTAAACATCATATCTTCAATACCCATGTCCATTTTTGAGTAGTTGTGAGGTGAAATGAAAAGGGTATGATTTTGATTGAAAATGTAGTCAAGAAACACCATTTTTGTTGCACATGAAATAAGGGAGGTGAAGGTATGGGAATGAGAATGGGGGGTTTTGGAGAGAAAAAAGTGTGTGATGAAAGAGAAAAGGGTGTATTGGGATTTGAGAGGCAATTCCTAACTTTATTTTTGTTTCCTTTTTGTGGTAAGAAAGTCTACATTTTGTCTCTGCTATGTGTGTGTTTTATACCTTTCAACATATTACCCAATGCCACAATCTTTCTTTTTCACCTTTCTTTTAAGGACAATTTTTTAGTTAAAAAGTATAATACGAATTTTAGATTTTTGTTAGTGTTGGTAATGGCTGATACGTCCAGAGTGAAGAGGTCGACTATATGGTTCAAAAGATGTTTGGCATTTCATTTTTAAGCTTTTATTTGATTTTTAGGTTTTTAAAAAGGAAAATGATAATGACAGCCTTAAGGGCTGTCACTAACAACATATTACATGTTTAAAAACTTGTACATTATATATTAAAAACCGCCCCTTGATTTTTCTAACAGCAAGGTACAAATTTTAATGCACCCAATTAGTTTTTACTGACAACCCTAAGGGCTATCACTAACAAAACTCTTTTAAAAAATATAAATAATCATAACAAAATTGTTTGAAAATAAAAATAGATATTTAGGTTTCCATAAAAAAAAAAAAAAACACACACACACACAATTTAAAAATAACAGGTAATTGATATATGTTTTTTCTAGAATATGACACAAATTTACTTTTTAGAACATAATCATAAATAACTCTTAGAGATTTAGTAAATGTCATACTACGACATCAATATGGTGTGCCTCATTAGTGACACATCATCACCCGCAACACTTTCCTGATAATAATATCAAAATTGGAACGAATAGCTCCCAAAAACTTAACACCCCAATATCTAAATACAAACAGACAAAAATATCACACACATTCCCGCTTGATTTCGCCGTCGACACGACATGAAAGTGATGCATACATTGTAATGGGTCACGACCTTCCACCCCGTCTACACCACCACCATTACTAATCTTCTTAGTGCAGTAGTAATACTTTGGTAAATACAATGTCATGTTATTCATGTAAATGAGCTTATTAAAGTAATACCCAATGTCATTTTTTATGGGTTTTAGGTTTTAGTATTATTTTTAATGGTGTATGAAGATAATTGAAATGTAAAAAGTCATATCCTGCATAAGATTAAAAGGTTGTTTTTAGATTCTACTTAAAGTAAAAAAAAAACTTTCAGCATCCCAACGAGTAAAGAATAAAAATTGAACCAAACTATCACCAAAGGCAAATGATTTGATCAAAATCTTACTAAATATTTAATTTAGCTATTATATATTCAGCTTAGTTATTACTCCGTATTACAGTAAAACAAAGTTGGTTCTGTTTAAACTTTAGGGGTTTAACGTGTTTAAATTTCAGGCCACATACCCCGACCACGGAATATTCGGTAACCCGACCACCCCTCTTTAGGAGCGACAGTCGCTCCTAAAGGGTAGACCCATTAATTGCTCGCGGATACCTATGCATATACCCGTTGACCCGTTGACCTGTCAAACCCCCTCTTTAGGAGCGACGGTCGCTTCTAAAGGGGTGCCTCGAATAAATAAAAACCGATCGATCCCCCTGCTTATTCATTCCTTCTCCCCTTCTCTTCTCCATTCCGATCTCCCTTTCTCTTCTCCATTCCAACCGATCCAACCCCCCTCTCCCCCATATTTTCCGGCCAAGATATTTCGGTGAGGCTTTAGGAGCGACCCAGTTTTTCAGTGAGGCTTTAGGAGCGACCCGTCGTTACCCCTTTCGTAAACCGAACGTCGAAGTAAGTTTTTTTTTTTTTTATTTCGTATCTATTAATTTGCTATATAGTATATGTATTAGTTTGATGTTATTCTTGTTATGCATAGATGTATTAGGATCGATCTTATATGCCCATAGATTTAACGTATTGTATACGCCCATAGATTTAATGTATTGTTGCTCTTGTGTTCTTGTTGTTGTTCTTGTTTTTGTTATGTAAAAATGTTTGTAAAAAAGTGTAAAAAATATAAAATGTCAAAAAAGTGTATTACATAGTATATAAAAAATATATTTAAAAAAAAGTAGTTAAAAAAGTTGATATAAAAAGTATTATAATACGTGTATTATTTATGTAGATATAAATAAAAAAATATAAAAATGTATAAACAAAAAAGGTATTAAAACATAAGTATAAAAAGATATTAAAACATATATGGAAAAAGTAGTAGTACAAAAGTCATATAAAAAATTAAGTTAAAAAAAAGTAGTTAAAAAAGTTGATATAAAAAGTATTATAATACGTGTATTATTTATGTAGATATAAATAAAAAAAATATAAAAATGTATAAACAAAAAAGGTATTAAAACATAAGTATAAAAAGATATTAAAACATATATGGAAAAAGTAGTAGTACAAAAGTCATATAAAAAATTAAGTTAAAAAAAAGTAGTTAAAAAAGTTGATATAAAAAGTATTATAATACGTGTATTATTTATGTAGATATAAATAAAAAATATAAAAATGTATAAATAAAAAAGGTATTAAAACATAAGTATAAAAAGATATTAAAACATATATTGAAAAAGTAGTAGTACAAAAGTCATATAAAAAATTAAGTTAAAAAAAAGTAGTTAAAAAAGTTGATATAAAAAGTATTATAATACGTATATTATTTATGTAGATATAAATAAAAAAATATAAAAATGTATAATCAAAAAAGGTATTAAAACATAAGTATAAAAAGATATTAAAACATATATTGAAAAAGTAGTAATACAAAAGTCAAATAAAAAATTAAGTTAAAAAAAAGTACTTAAAAAAGTTGATATAAAAAGTATTATAATACGTGTATTATTTATGTAGATATAAGAAAAATGCTAGGAGCTCACGGCGGCGACGGCGATGGGAGGGATCCGCACCGACCGTGGTGGAAGAAAATAACAGGCTGCAAAAACAGCGGTAAGAAAATTGACTTTACATTAAATTTAGTTATGCATTGAAATAATTGTATTCTTATCGTTTAAAGTAACTTATTTATGTTATTGTTACTTATTGGTTTTGTAGGGTCAAAGAAAACACCACCACCACCAAGAGGGGCAGCCAAACATCTAAACCTTGAGGCTGCCTTCAAGAAAAATGAAGGCCCGTTACCCATGTACTTCAACTACAGATCAAAGACCTTTCAGTCGATCGGGGACTACGGGGCTATGTACAAATCTTTGTTAGGCTCATTGATCGGAGATGTCCCCCAGTACTACGAGTCATGGGACGATGTGCCTGAGTCTATGAGGGACCATATCTTGGAGAAAGTACAGGTTAGAATATGTTTCTTTTTATATTTTTTTACTTAATATGTTTTTCAATGATAACCCCGAAAATGCTAACTTGTATTTGTAAACAATGTAGCGCTATTTTGCGATGGACCAGTACTTAGAGCTTGATGAGGACGACCCCACCCGGAAGGCAGCAAAACTGGCTTTCCGTGCTGATGCAGCTAGCATATATAGGCAGAGAAAGTCAAAATTCAAATCTCAGCATTTTACAGCACGGGGGGGGGGGGGGGTGTAGGCGCAGCAGATACCCTGCAGACAGCACCGCCAGCTGGTATGGACCCGGAAGAGTGGGGAAAACTATTACGATAGTTGCGGTGTTGGTCGACCCAACATGACACAAATAACTCCTTGTACGAGGCAAGCCACTGTATTTGTAGATACTTATAAAGATCTGCAGGAAAATAAAAAGTGATTTAGCTACATGGTTACATCGTAAGCGTTATCATAAAAACAGTATGGGGACGGGATGTATATACTTGGTTTATCTGCCAAGAATACTTTTAGCCGCTGCTCATTCTCTGCGTATTCTTTAACCGTGATTGAGTTTACGAGTTTATCCCACCGGTGTCTAAACGAACCATAATCTTTTTTTGACCCAAACGATGGGTTGGCATGTAACTCAATATTCCTCCAAATGTGTATTCTACACAGTATCAGCTTCGTTTCCGGCATCACATCCTTAACCGCTTTCATGAGGGCCAGATCCCGATCAGTGAGTGCCACACGCACGACGAACCCTTCTTCGAGCGTCGACCTCAAGCACTGTAACACCCATGTGTATGCCGCATGTTGCTCATTTTCAATAAGTGCGTGCGCAATGCTGAATGTCTTGCCAGTTGGAGTGACACCCACAATCTCAACAAGTGGCATGTTGTAAACATTGGTTTTATACGTGGCTTCTATTTCAATGATCCAAGGAAATGCACGCCATATGTCAAGTGATGTAGGATGTACGAAAAAGAGATTGGTCAAACATCCGGTTTTGCTATCCGTCGTGTACTGATACGTGTACTGATGGTCAGATAGTAATTGGAGCACGATCTGCAACGGGTAAACAACCAAAGTATAAGGAAGTCGTATTTTTTTAAAAAATAAACATATAGTTATACGATCCACATGCAGGTATGTTTCTTATTTCACCTGCATTCGAGTTTCCCCTCGTTGTTGGGCGTGCTTTAGCCGGTGTTGCCGCAGGTAGTTAGAAATGTCTTGTGAACGGGTCAAGATGCCGGGAAATGCATCCTTCAATTGGTCCCTTATGCTATTTGGCCCAAAACCTAGCAACGCCTTTTCGTCCACAAATTCTTTTTGAACATCGGTTAGTCGTCTTGCGTACGCAATACCTTCCAAATTACGAGCTGATGGATGGTTATGTCGGTGATCTATAACTTCAACCCACCAACTATGGTCCTTTGTCAGACGGCCTACCAATTTGAATGGACAGTCAATTTTGGTACTCCCTTTGGGTGCCCCGGTTGACCGCTTATCTTTTTTTCCACCACGGTTGCAAATAAGGACCACCTTTTTAACTTCTCCGCCTTTTGTGACATTTGATCTTCGTGTTACTAACACATAACCAAGCTCCTTTGCCGTTCTTTGAGCCCAGTCTACCAAATCTATGTGTGTGTCAAACACCTGAAATATTTTATACACTTTTTTTTAATACACTTTTTATGCACTTTTTTATAATACATTTTTTTAATACACTATTTTATATACTTTTTTATAATCCACTTTCTTATACACTTTTTTATAATACACTTTTTTATACACTTTTTTTTTTAACAATTTTTTAATAGCTTTTGTTAATCTACATTTTTACGTACATTTTTTAATATGTTTTTATAAACAATTTTTTATCCGTAGTTTTAATAATTAGTTTTCTTACATACTTTTATAGCAACAAATCTAATGAATAATAACAAAATACAATTACTCACAAAATAACAACACAAAAAATGAAAAGGTTGGATTATATACATACCTCCTTGGTATAAAAAACATCGTGATCGTAATCAAATTCATCACGGACATCTGGGGATTCAAATTCGTCATCGGGCTCTTCGTACACAAACTCGTCATTTACACCTTCCGGCGCATTTGGATTTAAGAAAATTTCCTCCAAGTAATCCATCTAAAATAATAAAAACACTTAACAGTAATAAATGAAAACGAATAAATCAAAATGAATGAATATGAAAACGATCGAATATCAAAACGATTGAATAATGAGTTTGAATAACCAGAAAACGATTGAACTTATAAAGAATGAATCGTCACGGGGAAACAGAAACATTTTTGTACGAGTCGAACCTACCACCTCTTTTGGAGCGACTGTCGCTCCTAAAGGGGTGGTAGGTTCGAATCGTACAGAAATGTTGTCGTATGCTGTCGCCCGTTGTCGTATCCTACTACCCCTTTAGGAGCGACTGTCGCTCCAAAAGGGGTGATCGGGTTACATAAGGGGTGGTCGGCCTACACGTCCCCTTAAATTTTCAATATACTTTATTTTTTAATTCATTGATACCACTTATGTTCAAAGAGAAAAAAATCATTGATACCACCACTCCTTTATATGCAAAAAAATAAAAAGGTTTACCCTACACATTTACTGTTTTAACTCTTCATATTACTTTTTTGGATACTTTATTTTTTGTTTTTAGATGTTTGATGTTATGGAGTACTTGTTTGATGTGTCGACAATTTTCCTATTCTTATATTACTAACTAAAAAATAATTCTATCAACAACTGCATCAGTGAACTTTGGGGTCCATATGCTACATATTTTAGTTTTTGGACCATGAAAAACTTTTTATTTTATTGTTAAAAGATTTATGTTGCGTACAAAAGGGATTTATAGTACTAAATGCCACTACTTAACCCGTGCCTTTTGTCATTCTTTTTGACATTCAAAAGATAATATATTGAATTATTGATGACAAATAATCATATGAAAATGGTTTCTTATTTTGTTTTCTTCATATTGAGAGATCTTTTGGATGATATGTAATAATAGACTTGCGATAAACTGTGTGTCAAGTAGAGGATATCATTTTCTAAGGGGAAGATGTACCAGTTACCCTGCTTTTATTTTATCTATCTACCAATAAAATAAAACAAAATTGATATGTTCTTCAAATGACACATATCGTAATTTTTGATCGACACGTGTCTTTTTAATTTATTTATTTTGTTAAATTAGATTTTTTAATTGTATATAAATTCAATGTTCTTATTAGACTTATAATTAAACTCTAACGTTTGCCTTATTAATACAAAATACATTATAACCTTATTTGATTGATAATTTTCTTATCAAAAAGTTGTCTCTTTTTCTTTCTTAATTTTTCAACTCCTATTGTTTATATTAATTATAATAAGTTATTAAGAACTTCAAAAACTTGAGTTTACATTCCGAAATTACAAGGCTATTTGTCATCATCTATTATGCTTATAAGTTTCGATTTTGACGTGAAATTTAAGGTAAATCCAAAACTCTAACTAAACATATATTATATTTATCATAGTTCGATCATCGGTTTACCTTTAACCATAATTTATTTCATACTCACGAATCATGTATGAGTCAAATTCGAATTTCTTTATGATACAATATATATAGCTATCGTACATTATACGGATATTAGGACTAGTTTATTATATACTGAAAATTATTTAGAAGCCAATTGGGTGTGTTCTATATCGTGTTTGGAGACAAGCTACAAAAGTTGATTTAAATAAGTGGACTATCCGATTGTCTATCAGGCTATGGACACACACACAATATATTTCGATATAGTCTATCAGGCTATGGACACACACACAATATATTTCGATATGTGGAATATGTTTATATGGAAGCAGTATTCTTATCTTTGTTTCTTAGACAAAAATTATGACTATTTATATTTAAAATTTCTTATATCCCATTTATGACGGGATTTGATATAGTCATTGTTGACTATAGAGTGTCTAAAACAAACTAGCCAATGATATTAGTTCAACTGGTCAAGGGCACTTTCAGGTCTTACTTGAGTTTAGGTATGATAAGGTTTTTTCTCCGAATACTTGTAACGGCTTATAGTCAACATCTTGATATTTAGGGTATGTGTAAGGCTTCACCATTACAAGGTGATGTTTTTTTTATGTTGTGTCCCGACTGAATGTTAAAAAAAACCCAAACTATAAGACATGGAAACGTTTTAATTTGAAACTAAACATAATATGTTTTTTTCTTCTAATATTACTAGCACGGTACCCGCACAATGCGGCGGTGGTTGTTACGGCGGTCTGGTGATGTTGGGGACATGTGGTGGTAACGACTATTGATGTTGGTGGCGGTGTCGGGTGTTCTAAATTGATGTAAATGCAATTGATGTATAAGTAATTGATTTAAAGAAGTAGTTGAAATATTTTAAAAGATAAAAGACTAATGGTGTAAATTATTTTATTATGGATATAATAGTCATTTTGTATCTCTTTTTTTATAACTTTTCAACAAGAGGTACATAATTTTTATATAGTAGTATAGAAGTATAGATTTAAGTTTTCTTCTTTTAATCTGATATGGAAATTTGACTTACTAATGGGATAGAAACGGAAAAAGTAAAATGTTAGTCATAGTTTATATAAATTAAAGAAGCATTGTATGCCCTGTTTTTGTATATATGTTTACATTACTATATATTATTTTTTTGAAACAACATAATATTATTCTTATTAGAACTATCGAGAAGCTAGCCATACAAGTGTAACCAAATGTTTTTAAGCAGGATTATCTTCAATAATAAATTTTAAATTTATAAACCAATTTTGCCAAAGACAAACATGAGATAATCAGAGATTATTAAGTGGTTGATAATCACCTAACACTAGCCTGGCTAGGAAATTAGTGGGTATCAAATGATACATATGATCAAAAAGTATCCATCAAATTATCCTTTTATATATATATATATATATATAGGTTTTAGGTAAAATAAAACAAGTATTAATGTAAAACAAATAAAACAATAGGTTTTTCTATAGTGATAATCACCGTGCATCAAATAAATCATAGTACATCAATTGTTTCGTGAATCTTCGTGCATCAATTTAACCATGATCTAAGGGTTAAGATCTTATCCTATTTGTTTTACTTTAATACTTGTTTTACAATACCCAACCCCTATATATATATATATATATTAAAGTTATATAGTGTTTTAATTAAATTGAGAGCAGCCTAAAGGCCACAAAATTGTAAATGTGCATGCGTTTAAAGGTGGACTTTTGGCTTAAAGTAACCCCCAATATTGTCGGGTTTAAGTCCCAGTGTCATCTTTAATGGTATACTGAGGGTTGAGATGTAAACGGTCATATCTCTGTCAAAGGTAAAGTGTTTGCTTTCATGTTTTACTAAAAGTGGAAAAAGACCTATAACTTTGCTGAGCATAAGAATCAAATCCTTGACCTCAGCATGAGAATCAAATCCTTGACATTTGTCTTTAGAGACAAAGGTTTCAATCGGTGATCGAATCCAATTAGTTAAAAGGTGGACATTTGGCTTATACGTATATTATATTTATTTTGTCACTTTATCGTGTATGACATCTTTGTTTGGCAAGATCGAGTAGCATCTAATGATCTAATGAAGTTCTTCCTGCCCAAAGTTAGTTTTATTTTTGATAATAAAAGAAGTGAACCAATGACAACTGGATAGTTAAGCTATCCCCATGCATCTTTTGGTCTATCACCGACATAATCATTTTATAGTTAAAATCACCAACATACAGAAGGGAAATTATATATACATCATTACTACAAAAATAATACCAGATTTTTGTTCGCCGTTTTAAACTAAAAAAAAAAAAACAAAGGAAAAAAAAAACTACTGACATGTGTAAAAAAAATTCAAAAGTTTCATATTTAAGGTCGACGGTTGGCAAAAATATAAATATTTAGACTGTGATTTTTATATTTTGGTGGAGTATTCAAAAATAAAAATAGCTGATCAAAATCAATATAGGAGGAGTATGACAATTTAATTGCAATTCTTAAAAGATCTTAAAAAGTAAAAACAACTCGAAGAGAACCACATGTTCTATAATAGAGCAATTACAAAGAAGAATGCAAAAATTTTGGAGAAAGAAACAACAATCAAGGTGGCTACATCGATCGGTAATCCAAGTCGATGCAGCTCATTAGGTACAAACGAGGAAACAAATACTAAAAAATTTCCTAAACATCATTAACCATGATTTATTTTTTTTGACAACGAGTTGGCAACTTAAGACTCTCGAAAACACCCTAATAATCTACTCTTACGAATGTAAGAAGTAAGATCCAAACCATAACGAATTTTTCCAATGTCTAAAACCTTACCAATGAGCCACCAACCTATTAATAATACCTGGTAATCACTCTAAAAACACGGTAGATTGATAGGAACCGTTTTGATCTCATGTACCGAATTGGTACCCACATAACCCCCAGCAGGGATAGTGTCAAGATAATTCAACCACTTAAATTCAATTCTGCCTCTGCCAAGATTCGAACCCAGATTGCTTCTAGAAAGTGGCAACTGGTGGCTACGAAGAGTTGGTTACCCGGTAATCACTCTATAAATAAGTACTAAGTCAATAAGTCATCACCGTTACAAATCTTAATGACTAATCATAATATTGTAACAAAATATTCATTACCACCGTAATAATTAGCATGTTTAGTTCAACAAGTTGAATTGTTTGGCATTTTTAGTTGAACTATTTATACAATTCATTACTTCTCTTTTGTGTATGTAAAACTGTAAAAGTATGTGGTAGAAAAGATTGGTGTCATCATACACATTAAAAAGCCGTCTTGTGTAAGACTATTATCTAAATGCATTTAGAGGTACATTTATAATGCTAGCTATAACTATTCTATGGCTTTTAAGACCTATAATACATTAATACTTGTGGTTTTATTGAAACAATATTTTGTAGGGTTTTTTTATTTGTGAAAAGTACATCGTTTTACATCAATGACTTTAGAGGTTATAACATTTTATCAAATATAATGCAAAAGTGTACGGAAATTATCTTGGGGGATATAAATAAGATAACTCTCTTGTTACACAAGATATACAAGTTTGTTAAGCAATACTCCTAGAGTCCTAGTTTTCTATATAACATATGGTTACTTGATTTGGTATAGACCGAGCTCTATTTTCCGCTGATTAGCTTGACACTTTAATGTTTTCGTTGTAGGCCACGTGAATGCGCTCCATTAGACATTTCATAGATTGGTATATCATAAGCAAACGAGTGGATTTTTTTCGACGAAGTTGATCTGTTTATATAGTAGACATTTTATAAATATATACGGATTTTTGTAATTGCCGTCACTTTTTAGGAGAACTTTGGGTTCAAGCTTTGCCAAAAGGAAACTTGAGATAGTTTTTGAAGTGGTTGAGATTCACCTGAACACTAGTCTGGTTAGGGAATTAGTGAGTTCCAAATAGTACATGGGATCAGAGGGTTTTCATCCGATTACTTTTTAAGATTATATTTTAAAGTATCACATGTTCTCTACAAGATGATTTAAAAATGTTTAATGTTCATGTTTGCGGACGAGTCATGCTCAACGTGTTCTTTCAGTTTTCAATTGTTAGTTACAACTCACTATTAATTGGAATTAGAAGGTGGATTGTGAAAAGTCCATTTAAGTAAATGTTAGAATTTAATAATCTCTCACGTGGTGAATGATAAGACATCCCGATAGTCTCATTGAAAGACCCACGTTCAAATCTCATTTAGAAACGTTTTGGATGGACAAGGAAAAAAATCTAGGAAACAGTCACGAGAATATATATTGATTAAATCGCATACATCGTAGCTAATGACTCAATTTTCTCCTAGTAGCCCGAATAGAGTTCCTTATCCGTTTACTTGTCTACCCGGGTTTAAGGTTAGAATTTGCTTTTGTCGGACTACTCAAGGTTGAAGATTTGCATCTTATATAGTTATAATTTTACTTTTTGTTTAACGGATAATTATAAGAGAAGTACGGTAATGTGTTGGTTAACTTTTAATTAAATTTCATGAGGAAGCAGGGTACGTATGGGTTAGTGATGAAAATGGGTTAATAGCCTAGCGATAAGAAAGCCCATCTGTAAGGGCTTGAATTTGGAAAGACTTGGGTTCGAGTCTAAGGGAGCAAAGTTTTTCCCTAATATGTTGTCTTGGCTTTGGACGGATTATTAGAGCGTTTTTTCCTCTTAATAGGTATCGGATGAAGGAGTTTTATAGCGTTGACCAGTTAAGAAAGCATGATCTATACCCTTTTATGATATTCGTTCGGCATCTATAAAAAAAAAAGGATATGGGTTAGGTTTCAAGGTTTAAGAGATGGTTTGTGAATTAGATGACAGGGTTCGAAGACTTCAAGTGGTTGTGAATTTTCGAAGTTGAGGTGTCAATTGTCAAGTTTTCAAAATTTTAACAACGCGTCAAGTATCTAACAATCTAACATTCGTTATTATTATTTTTTTTTGTTTACATTCAAGAGTTGGGCAAGTTTTAAATTACAAGAGTCTGTTTTACACTTTTACGTTTCCAGATTAAAGTATATGGTTGGTCATATTAGGATCTTTTTAATTTGTTTTCAATGTTGTTTAGTTCGTCACTTGTAATTTATAAAATATATTACTGCCAGTTTTTTCCTTTCCCTTTTTATTTGTATCTTAAAACTTTACTAAAGTATCTTAAATTGGGTTTAAGTTATAAGTTGATTACATTATATGCTTTAGGTTTTATCTCACTAGTTAATTGACAAAATTTTTTTTGAAGGATGATATATCATATATCGTTATAAGATTAGTCCACTTTGATAATTTTAATTAGGAAAAAGTTTTAGTTGACACTGAAGTAAAATTCGGAAGTAAGTTTTTACACATCGGTATTTTTCGATATAAGTTAGCATTAAAGTAAAACGTGAAAATACGTTATCTACATGGAGTATTTTTGGAATTCATTATTCATAGAAAATACATAAAAAAAGAAAAAACTTGTGTCTTAAAACCAACTGTCTTGAAAGTGATTGTATTAAGCCCGTAAGATAAGAAAGAAAAGGGGAAAAGTTAAAATTGCCGTTAAAAGGCAACATACCCTGTTTGTTCTTCACTCTCTGACGGAGTTGTCAATGCTTAAACAATAAATATCATTATTATTTCCTGATTTAACCGTACTATCTAAGTTTTTTTTTTTTTTTGAAAATTGTACTATCTAAGTTTTGACTTTTCATTTTAACAAACAACTTATAGAATACTCGTAGTACTTATAGAATAATACTTATAATAATTGGGGATTTTATTTTAAGACGTCAAAATTTGTCATTAGTATGTAACAAAACATTGGAGGGAAAAAAAGACGACTAGTTATATTTTGTTTTTTCTAGTGGTAAAATGGATTTATGTCTCTTTGTTGAAGGAATACTTCTACGCCGGTGTCAAACGGCTTAAAAAATGTAAAACCATACGTTTAAAATTATCCCATGAGATTTTATCCTTTATGGCCAAATTAAAGAGACACAATAAGTGAGGATTATGCTTCATCAATGCAAAGTATTAATTTATAACTATAAAAAATTAAAAGATATCCGTTCAACTTGATGATGCATCTTTGCTTTACACAAAATTATTAAATTTTTTTTTTTTTTAATGACAAGTCTGTAGGATATTTCTTTTTAATACATCTATTATCCTTTTACCCTATGAAATTAGAGGAATAGAAGGGTATCGCCTTGTACATATGGTGCTCCGTTATGTCGTTAGTCTAACTTGTTGTAATAATATTAAAAAAAAGAACTAATACCAAAAGGTTAACAAATATAATTGGTTTGAGAAGTTGTTCAATCAAATAAAAGAGGAGAGGAAAATACTTAAGACTAGATTGGTGAGACATTTTATAAGGTTTTGCTTTTGAGCTCACATCAAGTGCGCCAGACCAATCGAAGGTGCGCCAGGCTTTAATAAGCATATGGTCAAAACTAACTTATAAACTCCTAAATTTAACCCACAACGTGTATCTAATATAAGGTTTTTGGGTAATGTTTGTTAGGGTTTAATAAAAAAGTCGTGATTTAATCAAAAATACTTTATCTATTAAGTCATCAAAAGTTTTTGTTAAAAACAACTGCATACGGACATTATTTATTTATTCAATCATTTTATTATTTCAGTCACTTAATAGTTAAAAATAAAGACACTTATGCTATTATAGTAACATTTATTAAACTTACTTCACTTTTAGCTTGTAACATGTTAAACCATATCTATTTATGCATTCTTTTATCTATTTGTGGGTTTAAGACTTTGGGTTTTTACATTTCAAAATTGATCTATTTTAATGTTTTATTGTTTTATCTTATGGGATACGACCAGGGCAAGACTGTCTTTCACTGTGACAGAGACATGGCCTGCTCTTTACCATCACTTTAACTTGTGGAGTAATAAATTTTTTACCTCTAGGACAACTTACAAATATTGCCCTGACCTTTACTATATTTAGCAAAATATACCCTAACTTTTAAACTGTTACAATCCAATCCTTCGTGCCATTTTCGCCTTCACAAAAGGGTCCCATGCCAATCCAAACACCTAACGGAATATGTCAGATGCTTGGTCCATCACTTTCCAAAATATAAAATGCAATCAATATGTGTAATTTATATATTTATAGCTCCTTTCACTATTATAGTTATATTTTCAGAATAGAACTAGCTAACACAATGCCTTGATTATTTGATTTATTGTCGTGAAATGTTTGATCCTTACATTTTCTTTTACAAATATATCATGAGATAAAATAAATTGCCTGGTCTTTTAATAGCAAAATATCAAAGAAAAAATCTTGCTAAATGTTTGACATGACTTGTTAGTTGTTACGTTTATTCTAACAAACAAAATTTCAATAATTGCCAAATTGGAAAAAAATTAATAATGAAGAAAAATGAATGAGCAAAATTTCATATATAAAAAATGTTTTATGGATATTTTGGGATATTCAAAAGACTAGTCTTGAAATCGTGCTACGCACTGTGCAAACGGAGACAATGTTGGGTGTTGTAATGAAAGTAGTACTTGTTGGCTTACTTGACAAGGCAGAAGTTAGTAGTGATTAAAAGGTGCTTGATCGGCTCATTACAACCAAAACAATTTTTTTATACAAATTTTCATTCTAAAAGTTAAATCAACATGATTTTCTTTAGTTGGTTCATCCCAATCAAATAACCGATCGACCTTCTTTAATGTCAAATTCAGGTTCCACCACTTCTTGTTGGAGTTTATTTTTTATGAACATACTACAATATGTCATTTACAACACTTATATTTCATTCGTGAAAAGAAAAAAACTTTCTTCGGTAATAACATAATAAATTTTTTTCTTTTGGGGATAAATGTTGAATGAGCACGTCTTAATCTGTTGTAATGTTCTCATTTATTAAAAAATTATTTGACAATTAACTTTTTATTACTATATAGGAAATCATTTTAATACTTTATATATATATATATATATTTTATATAAATTATTTTTATAAAATTTACTTATAATCTATATACAAAGTTTTGGATATAATTTTAATGCTTTAAAATTAGCGATACAATGAGTGACATGTTAAGGGACGTCTCAAATTTAGCAATGCCTTTAGAAACATGCATGCTTGGTATGTTCCAATATCAGCGACGTTAGTGACAAATTTTAGGATATCGCTAAAATTAACAACATTGTTAGAGACATGGTCTATATTGTCACAAATTTTCAAATAAAGTTAGCGACGTGTTGGAGATGTTGCAAAATTTGCGATGTAATTTACAAAACGATTTGTAACATTATGAAGCCAATGTCGCTAAAATGTCGCTAATTGAGTCGCAACTTAGTTACATAGAAAAGAATGTCGCTAAACTTGTTGCCGATTTGCTAATTTCTTGTAGTGAATTGAGTGTCGTACGTTATTACATTTCACAAGTTTAAAAATAATGAGAACTAGTAATATTTCAATCACATAATTTTATCACTTGAGTTGAGAATTGAGATGCGTACATAATTTTCTTCCTATACACAGAAATGCAAAGTATATTATGCACGTGCAAATGGATACAAATGAGTGATACATAAAAGTATTAATTGTGTATTTAGTGTTTTCGTGTTTATATAAATCCACAATAATATCTGACGTCGTTATTTACGATTTGTGTTTACACGTTAGTTGTTAAACCTGATCTTTACAAAAGATTTACTCTGTCCTTTCATTATAATATCTCACTAGAAAACCTATGCCATTGATTGCCTTTTGGTTTATGTTTAAAGTCGAGGAATAGGTAAAAGAAAGTTTTTCTTTCATAGATGTTCATGTTTATCCACGACATAATATGTAAAAGAAAGTTTTTATTTCATAGATGTTCATGTTTATCCACGACATAATAGATATTGATCTTTACCATATTCTTATTTCAATTACAACTTTGTTTTTTTAATAAATACCACTTTAATATATCTACTTATATTTATAATTACCAATAAATAAGTTCACCCGCGCAATATAAAAGCACATAAAATAATATATTCTATTCTTGTTAAAGTCTTTAAGGAATGTTGAGTTACATATACATAGCCTATCTCATGAATCTACTTGATCTGCAAGTCCGTCTCCAAGAATATCTTATGAAAATAAGGCCCGAGACAAAGAGAAAAAAAAGGGCCCTTAAAATTCAAGTCATAAATTGAATAATGTATTATGACAATACGAGCATAATACCCGTATTTTGTTGCGGAATTTTTGTTTTAGGAGTGACAATTCGTTATAAAAGTAGATACGGTAATTCAGTGTTGTAATGTACGTAGGACCAGAACCATATATATAGTGAAAGGGGTTTTTTGGAAGAAAAAAAAAGTGGGCTTAATTTTTTAAGACATACCATAAATAAAACTTCAAAATGTTTTATAAGGAAGTACAGATATATGACTTACATATTAAAAAAAAGGGATTAGTTTCTTGTAATGTAACTATCTTTGACCAAATGTCTATAGTAGGAAATAACTAAAATTGTGTGTATTGTATGTAAGCAACTCGAAAAAATGTTTATTGTATGTAAGAAAACATACGTGGCAACCATCTACAGGTGCCACTTGTCAGATTTTAATTGGTTGAAACAAAATTCTTACATACAATAAACATTTTTTCGAGTTGCTTACATACAATACACACAACTTTAGTTATTTCCTACTATAGACATTTGTTTAAAGTTTCTTACATTCCCGAAAACTAATCCCTAAAAAAAAGCGTGAGACACTTCTCTATTTCTTACAACAAAGTTTCTGAATATGTTAAAGGCTAAACTAAGATTTTCATAGCAATTCATACATTCTTTGTATCATTACAATTAAACAATAATATGTTAATTTCAGGAGAACTTTATTTTAAGAATCCATTTTTTTAAGAATCCATTTTTTTAAGAACCGTGAGTACTCTTAAATTTCATATTGAAACATATATTTGTTTTGTTCATTCACATGTGAAACGCTGTAAAAACATATGTTGTAGAATTTTTTTTTTCAAAACCTTATATATAGTCATTTGTCACATGTGAACAAAAAACGTAAACAAATTCATTCACAAGTTCATTAAAGGCTAATTTGAAGGTTTCTTGAAAAAGTTTCTTCTACAACATATATTTCTATATCATTTCACATGTAAATAAAAAAAAGATGTGAACAAATATATAATTTAACAGTTCTCATGGTTCTTACAAAAAAATGGTTTTTAAAATAAGGAAACTCGTTAGTTTTAAATAAACATATTATACTTCAACAACCAAGTAATATGAAATAAATAAAAATGATTAATCAACTTAACTGTTGTGTCTAAAGATATGTCTAAAACCTTAAGGGGGTGTTTGATAGAGTAGAATGGAAGGGGGAGAAAGGAAATGAGAATCACTTCTCTAGTTTGGTTGCACTAGAGAATGGAAAGGGGAAGAGAGAAGTGAGAATGATTTCTATTCTCTCCATTCTCTATAAATTGGAGAGTATGGTGAGAATGGAAATGGTTTTATTTTTTTTATTTTTATTGTTGATGGAGTTTATGTCTTATTTATATATATTTCTTAAAGTATAAAATTATTAAGTTTTTTAAATTTTTTTGATATTTTTTAATTAATTTTGTTTATTTTTTTTGTAAAACTCTTCTGTTCATTCTCTGTTACTACCAAACAATTGAATATATTCTTTTTTCATATACTCATTCTCTTTCCCATTATTTTTATTCTCTATTACATTTTTATTCTCTATGATTCCATCGTACCAAACGCCCCCTAAGAATTTGACATGTGGATTTCACTAATTTTCTTTCCTAATCTTGCCTCCTGATTTTTCCACATGTCATCATCTTACAATTAGGCACATCTTTATACACACTAATTAGGTTGATTTATCATTATCTTGAAATAAATTGTGATGGGAAAGTCTTAAATTATAATACCAATTTTTTCGGCAAAAAAAAGTAATAATAAATCCTAATTTTTTGGGCCATGTTGCTGCGAGCGATGAAACTTACGTGCTTTGCTATGACATGTTTTGAGCATAAAAATTAGGCTGCCAATTTCATTTTTTTGGGCCCAAATGATCAGTGGGCCTTCGGATTGGGCTTATACCGCCTACCCTAAGGCCTAAGATGCCAGTGATTAAAAGTTTTCGTATAAACTTTCGAATAAGACCTCAGAAATCCATAACTTTTTGCTGATCTTTTCTTGTTATTTATCCATAACACGAAACTCCTTTTAACAAATCTCAAGATTTCCGACTACTAGGACACCTTGGCAATGGTTTCATTTATCCAAAATATATGTATATGTGATGTAAATAACACTTAGGTCTAATACCAGCATAATGTATACAAGTCTCAAGGTAGTGAGTATTTGGCGTATAACAAAGAAGATGAGAAACCAGTTTGTGTTATGGATTCCTGAGGTTTTATTCAAAAGTTTATACGATATTTTTTTTTTGTGATCTAAGTTTAATTATGATGACACTCCAAAGTATCGTGTTAAATGAATTATTTAATTTAAAATCATTAAAAACTTGTCTATACGGATTTTATGTGACAAGCTAAAATTAGAAAAAGAAGTTATGTTTTCTATATTGAACTGATAATAAAGGAAAGTAAAAAACACGAGATGATATAAAAATATAATACCTAGACACAAAACTATCCTGAAGTTACTTATCACTGACCCACATTATTGGGCCTATATAACTTTGGGCCTATAAAATTATTAACATTTACTGTATTGTTTTGGATTCAACTCACAACTTCAATCTTTATTATAAATAAAACGAGATAGTACCTGTAAGTCCCTTTGCCATCAGATCAAACGAGATTAAGTATCTAATGTATAAGTGCGGAAATTCTTATACACTAGCAATCAACAATAAGAACACGAATATGAATAAACTGGAACTGTATATTACTTCGGTAAATGCAATTACAAGTAAATACCAAGTCTCTAAACACGAAAATACAATGACTAGAAGATTAACCTTAAACATAAGGTTTAATCTCTATTTATACTAAAACTAATGGACTAGACAGACCTCGAATTTCATGGACCGAGCCCAAATCAGATGCCCATTCGAGCTTGACCAGGTCAAGCTCGACCAAGTCAACGTGTTGACCAATTCGATTTTGACTAGGTCGAGCTTGACCAAGTCAACGTGTTGACCAATTCGAGGTTTGACTTTATTATACGAAATACTTAACGTTTATTAAAAGTACATATTCAATAGACTTAAGACAAAATTTCTACAATGATGTTGTCACCCAGAAATGCACCAACAGACTCCTCCTTGACATCAGCATTTAGAAGTTTTAATCGATCTTCACAGTCTTCACTTGTAATGCATGGAAATAGTAACAAAAATGCCCAATCAAGCACTCCTTGACTATTGCTATCACTTATGACAATCATTAGTTAAAAAATCTGCAATCAACAAATTTTCGTTAACTAATAATATTTTGTTTTCTTTCGGTAAGACTTGATCTTCATACGATGCACATTGATCTTCAAACTGCAAAATCTCCATATCCTTATGACAACTAACAAATCTAATACACAAATTGTAATTCCCCTTTAAACAGTAACCTCCAAATTAAGCTCCAAGCAACATTATCATGCCAAACATCATCACTGATATCATCACTTCAGACATTATGCAAAATATCATCGCTCAATCTATTTTGATCTTCAGGCTTAACCGACATATGTTAAAGAAGTTGAATCTCCAACAATCAGCATCGAATTTAATCAGTTCTCACAATGATAAGAAATTCTGTAACTTGAATTTCAGATATGCAGCACTCACAAGATCCATGTCTTCAATCAATAATGTCTGACTTTGTCTTGTATCTTCATAAATCCACCTATCACCTAAAGTCTTTCATATCAAATCTCCCCCTTAAGGTAAGCATCTCCAAAGTACATAGAGAACCACTTAATCTGCAATCTCTTCACTAGTCACCAGATTAATCATCTCTACATCATTGGCATTAAATAAAGGTTTGATTTTCAATTACTCAGCTACAAATGATTAACTTTATCACAAAAGCTTTTCGACAAAATCCCAAACACATGTTAAGGAAAGATCATGAACAGTTTACTTGGATTTTCAATCCTGGTCTTCAATCTTCATCTGATTCATCTGAATCACCTAATCTTTAATCAGGCGTCTTTGATCCAAAAACTAGGTCGGACACATGTCACACAGATTCAAAACCAAAAAGATACCATGACTAAACCCCGTCGAAACACCATGATCTTCATTGCTACGAACACCAAAGAATTTTGCATAGAAAACATGGAAGCTTTGAATTTTTATCCTTTCCTTTTCTCTACAAAAATCTTAAAACAGCATATATGTTTGTTTTTGGTTACAATACGTCTCTCATTCTCATCTTCATCCCTCAATTGTTCACATAGGCAATCCAGAGATAACATAGTAGCTCATTGCCATAACAACATCATGACACAATTGTTCACATATATAATCAAGAGATAACCCAGTAGCTCCTTGCCAAAACAACATCATGACACAGTTGTTCATGTATACAATCAAGAGATAACCCAGTAGCTCATTGCCAAAACAACCTTTTTTATCTGGTCTTCGACAGTGTACGGACAGTTCTATATATCTAAACTCGTAGCGTCATTTTCCCACAATCGTTTTCGTTTCGTTTTCGTTTCAGGTATGTATATGTTCTTGTTTTCCTTTATATATATAGATATAGATATATAGATATATTCTTGTTTTCTTGTTTTCCTTTGTGTATGTTCTTGTTTTTCTTGTTTTCCTTTATGTATGTATGTTTTTCGTTTCAGGTATGTATATGTTCTTGTTTTCAATATATAGTTTCAATATATATATATGTATATGTTCTTGTTTGCCTTTATATATTTATATAGATATATAGATATACATTAGATTTTCAATATATATAGGTGTATATATGTATGTTTTTCAAGTATATATACATATATATATATATATATATATATATATATATAGAGTGACATTCAAATAAGAATCAAATTAAAATGAGAACAAATCTAGGCCTTCTAATTTTAGATCCTACGGTTACCAAATTTAATAGATTTTTATTTTTAAAATTTTGTCAAAAAGGGCATAGTTGGAAATGGCAGACTCTATACTATAAATTGTAGATCTTTAGTATTATTATTATTATAGTTTATCATTTATTAATTTCTGTCAAAGTCGATTGATGCACATGGACACATGACACCCTCTCTTAAGTTTTTGTATGCGTGCCATTTATACATCCTCTTGTTTTTGTAGATTTGTGTATCCTAAATTGTTTGAAAGACATATTTTTTTTTGCATCTGTATTAGTTAATTAATATCAAATGAAATGTGCATCCAAGTTAAAATTGAAGAGGATGGATGGTAGTTTCTTTCTTACGTACAAGGAATTAAAATAGGTGGTTACATTTTCAATTTAATAGAAAAACAAAAGTTTAATAAAAAATCCATCCAAGTTAAAATTCCTCTTTCGCCCCCTGTTTACGTATACGTATATATATTTCAGATGGATTTTGAAAGTATATGGGGCGAAATGGGTGCGGAAGGTTTTGAGCTTCACTTAGAAGAACCTGATGAAGAATTTGAGATACCAGAGGCGGCCCTTCATTTTGACTACGACGCTAGGGTTTTCCACACCGATCAGCTATCCTTGTTAACAACCCTATTAAAATCCTAAATTAAACTAATAACCCTAACAAAACTAATATGTATACAAAAACTATACTAACATACCAATATAACCAATTAACTATCAAAAATACATATAATAAAAATCAAAAAGCATAAAATACATACCAGAATTTGAGATGGCCGGAAAATTTGGGGGAGAACGACGAGGAGGACGACCAGCCGGAATTTGGGGGAGGATAGCCGGAAAATCAAACGGCGGGCGGGAAATAGTGGGCTCCTAAAAGTCCAGATGCCGCTGCTAATACTACTTCCCTGTAAGACAGACGGTGATGGCTGGCGGTGGCTGGCGGTAGTGGTTGGCGGTAGTGGCTGGCGGTGGTGGCTGGTGGGGGTAATGATCCCGAAACTTCGTGGTATCCGGATTGTTACAACAAGGGGACTGGATTGTTAAAATATGAGGTGTTTTGGTGGTGTCGTGGTAGCCAGATTGTTAGTGGCCGGAGGTGTTTTGGTGGATAGATTTGGTTGAAATTGTAAAGGAAAATCGGATGAAAATGATGGAATGGATGGGTGGATCGGTTTTATTTCGAAAATGGGTCCGGTAGACTTATTGCAGCGACCCTCGCTGCAATTAGTGGATTAAAGGCGGTCAACCATTTAAAGCAGTGGTTAGTGGAAAGCTGACGTGGCGTACTTTTTGCAGCGAGGGTCGCTGCAAAAAGTGAGTGGTCAAAATACCAAAAACGGTGGTCGCGATACGGGGCGCGACTTGTACCACCAATCATCATCCAATTATAACAAGTTTGTACAAATATTAAAAGCACTAATTAAATCATTTCTATCATTCAAACATATATTCTAAGAAAAATATTAATCAACCTAATTGGTGTGCCTGAAGATATGATTAAAACCTTAAGAATTTGATATGTGCATTCTACTAATTCTCTTTCCTAATCTTATCTTTTGATTTTTCCACATGTCATCATCTTACAATTAGGCATATCTTTAGGCACACTAATTAAGTTGATTTATCATTATCCATATTCTAATGTTTGAACTAATTCACTCAGCCTTTCTATTGTTCTTTTTAGGTTAAAGGTTTTGTATTTTGTTAATTTAACTAGAACCAAATCCGTACATGGAACATGCTTATAGTTAAACTTGAAATTTTAACACAGCGATCGAACATGCTTTTACCCGACGTAATTGAAGACAATAGACATACCAAAGAAAAAAAAAGCTTTGTCCAAGCTCAAATATTGTAGAGTCTAAGACCCTGTTTCTTTTTCACTTAATAGTTAAAAATCATTCACTCAAATTTTATGTTTCTTTTTTGACTTAATAAACAAAAATAACCGTCAATTACATATATTTTACTTAATATATACAGAAATTTTTAATGTATTCAGCTACTTAATACAATCCGCGCTTAATGACTAAAAAAAGAAACGGGTCCTTAGCTTGCTAATTACGACCGTACATATACATGCACACGCAATATACACCGTATATTTTTTTAGCCTCACCGTCAAGCTTGACAGTTGATAATTGGTTGTCTAAAACGGATCCTTTTATCACAACCAAGCAACAACCCCGCCCAGTGCGTATATCTCCCCCACACCGGCCACACGCAATGTTAATAGCTAGCTAGCTAGATGGCAACAAATAGCATTCAAATTAAGCGCACATGGTATTTTACATTATTGATTTATTTCCATAGAGATTCCTCATCAACGGTAGAGAATCTTTGAAGATTCCACATTATTGGTTGCCCCCAGACATTAGCGACCCCATTCTTTATTACACTGAAAATGAAAGACACCATATTCGTGATATATATGCTCAAATATCTACGTCACAGCTAGCGTGTGATCTTCTTATACAATATTATATTATATTAAATTATATTATATGATAGTGTCCATCTAGCCAGGAAGGTGTGAAGCTCAAACAAGGTGCACGAGTCTTTGATCCGTGTTCCTATGGTTTGTCTCCGAGTGTACCAATCCATCTATTAAGTCAACCTTCTTAGCTGAGAGAGTCAACTATCGACTCTATGATGTCGCATGAGGTTTTTGCCCGTAAGGCGTTGAGTTGGTTAAGACGAGGTTCAATTCCAAGAGTTGGTTAATTTACCACCCTGTACTTATTGTTGTAGCAGGATCTTATGTGCACACTAGTTGATGACCTTCTCTGTTTTTGGCTTGCTCTGCTGCAAACTTTACCCGTAGACTCTGAATTTGTTAGAACAAGTTCAGAGTCCACGGGTAAAGTTTGGAGCCGAGTAAGCCGAAATTGGGGATGGGGGATGGCCTATAGGTGCACATAAAATCTTGCCATCACAACATTAAGTATATATTGGGTGTTAAGAGAATCTGATCAGACAAATAGATAAATTGTTGCATCCGGAGATAAACCATATATAGAAAGATGGGATAAGTATCTTGAAATGTAACAAACTTTGAACGAATTTTTATAGTAGAAAATAACTAAAGTTGTGTGTATTGTATGTAAACAACTCGAAAATAATGTTTATTATGTAAGAAAATGTATTTAACCAATTAAAATCAGACAAGTGACACCTCTATATGGTTGTCACGTATATTTTCTTACATACAATAAATATTTTTTAAAGTTGTTTACATACAATACACACAACTTTAGTTATTTCCTATTATAAACATTCATATAAAGTTTGTTATATTCCAGGATATTTATCCCATAGAAAAATAGTCCAAAGACTCGTGTACCTTAGTAAGTATTATGTCGTCTAGGGTACCTATATATTACCCTAGCTCATAGATTCTTTAATTTGTTTTTTTAATTTTTTAATTTATAAACTGCGAGTCAGTAATGAGTATTTAACATTAAGACACCACATATTTTGTAACATTCTTTGGTCATTTTTTGGTATTTTTGGTAATATCTTCATAGTACTACGTTATCTTTATGGTATTTTTGGTAATATCTTCATAGTACTACGTTTATACTTTTGCATTATTGACTCTAGACTAGGATCATTGGTTGAAGGCCGGATCCATATCGATTAATGGTACGAGAACGGTACCCGCACGTTGCGACTGTGATGGAGGTGATGTAATGGCGGCGGCGGTGGCGGTGGCGGTGGCGGTGATGGGGTAATCTACCTGAAGGCTTCACCCTTAGCCGTATGGGCTCCGCCCTCGGATTTAAAAATTCGTCAAAAGTATATCGAATGACCACTTTAATGAAAGAGCATGAAATTTTAAGAACACCCATATAATTTTTATAATTTATCGATGCACGGTTTTTGAGATAAAAGATTTTGAATGAATTAGAAGAATAAAATGATTTATGGAGTAGGGAAAAAAAAATTATTGGTTGAGATTTGAGGAGAAATAAAGATATTATAGTTATTTTAGGTAAATATAGAATATGTAGGAGAGACATTTTCGGAAGTTACTTAAAATCAATATTGAAAATTTAAGTTCAATGTTAAAAATATATAGAGAAAATCTGCTTTATAATATGAGAGATAGTGTTCGCGCGTTGCGGCGGTGAGATGGTGGGGGTGATAGGTCAAGTCATAGAGTATGATAGCAAAATGCCTTAGCCGTACGGGCTCTACCCTCGGATTTAAAATTCGTCGAAATTATATCGAATTCATCTCTAATGAAAGTGCATGAAATTTTAAGAACACGCATACAATTTTTATAATTTATCGATATACGGTTTTTGAGATAAAAGATTTTGAATGAATTAGAGGAATAAAATGATTTATGGAGGAGAGAGAAAAAAAAGAAATGTGGTTGAGATTTGAGGAGAGAGAAAAATAAATGGTTGAAATTTAAGAGTATTATAGGTATATTAGGTAAAGATGTTAAAATTAGTGTATAAAGAAAAGGGATAATTTAGATAATTCAAATCATCTTTTGAAATTTTAAAAAAAGAACAAAATATCGAACTCCTTGCGTTGCGGAAGAAAGATTGTATTAGAAATATTAGATAGTATAGATATATGTTGTTGGCTTGTCTACTTAACTCTATATATCTTCTTTATTAGTCTTGATTATTATGATAGTTTAATGTGTATGCTTGTTTATCTACAAAGATATTGGTTAATTTAAAACTTTCAATATTATAGTATTCATGTGAGCCACACTGCTCGATCTTCTAATGGTTTGATATGGTACTCAACTGAGTCGTACCGAAATTGTAAATTATAGGGATAAAGGCATGAGAGTATAACCAACTATGACCAAAAGACTTGTAATGTACTCATCTACTCGACTTACTATCTAGTGTAACTAACTTTGTTTTTTGGGTTATGTAATGTACGCAACCGGCTACAAAAGGTTCCATCCAGTTATATGTAATGTATCTGTATCTATATCATATCATACTTCACCCCACAACCAAAATCAAAATCCCCCTTAAATTTTTCTCCCTTTTCTCCAAGAACAAGAAGATGAACTCTCCAAGAACAAGAAGATGAACCCCAAAAAGATGAAATTATCACAAACCCAATTCACAAATTCTTCAAATTTCAAACTTCTTCACAACACCCAGATCCTCAAGAAGGCAAATTTACTCTCCAAAAAAACCGCCGTTCTTCTTGACATCTTGCTCCAAACGTACCCGGTTCGGATATCGAAGAGCCCGGGTCTGGACCTGAATCAGAACACGACCCAGTTCCTGTAACAGGATCAGGAACAGAACCCAGAAGAGAATTTGAAGAAAGTTGTGGCTTTATTCTTAATGAAGTTCTTGAACTTGCTAGGAATTTGCCTGAAAATGTGACTTTAGGTGAGGTTTTGGGAGAGTTTGAAGGGAAATTAAGTGAAAGAGATTGTGTTGAGGTTTTGGGATTGATCGGTCAAGAAGATGGGAGAGTTTAAGCAATTTTTTTAATAAAAAAAGAGTAAAATTGAAAGTGGTAATCCGTAACTTGTTTCTTAGCCGGTTGCTTACATTACATAACCTAAAAAACAAAGTTGGTTCCACTTAATAACAAGTTGAGTAGATGAGTACATTACATAGCCTTTTGGTTATAGTTGATTACACTCTCAAGACTTTATTCCTAAATTATATGGTGAATGCATGCCTTATTTATAGGCAACACCAAATAAAGCTGAAGAATGGTCAATATTTTAACGCTATGCACAAATTAACCTAATTTATAATGGCAAAAACATACAGGAAAACATATACTTTGAAAGACATCCAACTTAACAATCTTATGACTCATGATACCATAACAAAAACCACCAACACGACTTTAGTTACCACATGACGGCTTAGTTTTCTACTAATTATAAGCTAACACTGACTCAAAGTAAAGATAAAACTGAAATTAACCACTAATCTCATCTTAATCACCTACCATACTTGTTCACTTATTGCTTCACATCTGCAAAAAAACTTCGAAATTAATGTATTTATTGGTAAAATACAAATTGTTACTGAAGGAAACTGAACTTTTAAACTAAAACACATTTTTGACTTTATTTTAAGTCAAACCTTTAATCTTGAGACGGTAAAATCAGTGAACTTAATTTGACAATAGAAAAAGTATCCAATAAGGTCAGGGTAGTACCTTGGGCTATTTCAGTATTTCATTAAGGATTTAGTCTCACTCCTTGCATTATTATTGTGGGATTTAGACATTTCTCCCTTGTAAGGCCGGAGATCATTTTATATCTTTAGATAGAACTTGGAAGCAACCACTTTATACCGTCATGATAGAGATAAAGCTGTCTACATCTTAACATCCTCCATACACCGTCGATGTATTGGGTCCCAAAACCCATAGAAGACGACATTGAACGTTACTTTACTTTTTGTAATTTAGGAGTAGGAGTTATATTATTTGCCGTTATAAATTTTTTTCACACATCACATTTTTTTAAGACCAGAACTAAGAAACATAATCTGCACTTTAGATTTTATAGTGTTTCAGTACGCTAACTCGGGTCATTTCAATGAGCATAGCAGTTCGACCACATACAAAAGTTCCACCGTTTATTAATGAGATTAGTATTTTAGAATGTAAACAACTTTACACAAATAATTATAGTGTGTATCGAACTTCAATCATGTGTATTGTATGTAATAAACTTTGAAATCTTGTTCATTGTATGTATCCGAGTATATGTGACAACCATATAAGCTGCCACTTGTCAAGTTTTGATTGGTTGAATACATACAATGCAAAGGATTTGAAAGTTCATTACATACAATACACAAAATTGAAGTTCGATACACACTATAACAATTCGTGTAAAGTTATTTACATTATGGGTACTAATCCCTTTATTAATTATACTTTCCAGCCAATAAGTAGTAAAGATATCAATTGTATGGGGGCAATAACAGAGTTGGAAAAATGACGACTTTGAGTGTTTGCAGCGCGACCTTAGGCAATACACATAATCCATCAGTTCTACATGTAAAACATAAGTTATTTGACCACTCCATTAGCAATGTGAAACACAATCTTTGGACTAAATAAATTCGCACAATTCCAAACATATTTAGAACTTGTTCACCATGGGACTTGAAGCTCAAGCCCTTTTGTATATAGAACCTCGGGTAAAAATAAGCATTCACTAAAATGACCATAACTTTTGCTACATAGCTCTGTTTTCGACGTGCGATCAGGCGAAACGACCGTTGAAAAGAGGAGCATTAAGCTGCAAGCCCAAAAACGCCACCTTTTAGAAAATATGGACCTTTTTTTATATGTTTTTCGGGTTTTTCTGGAATTTCTTTTTGTTATAACTTTTGGCCCACTAATGTTTTTAGGCCCGTTCGAATTTTGCTTGCTTATTTATATGTATCTTATCATGGGGAAATGGACAGTTTATCAGATAATCAAAAATCATTTTTTTCCCAAATCATATGTGTGTGTTTTTGAGTGAAATCTCTAAATTTCCGTATTCAATTTGAATCAACGAAAATTGAGAATAATTGTTATTGGTATTCTTAGGAATCAACAGATTCGATTATCTGTTTAGAAATTCCGTCTGCGTCAATTTGTATTATTGGAAATTAAATATTAATTAACATATACTCGTATTATTTTTAAAAAGATATACAAAATTTCAATCATGATTACTTTGATAAAATCTCTTTTTTTGTAGACATGTTTAGTTATTTACAGCCTTGCATAATACGTATGGTAAGGCAAAAGTTATGTTGACAAAATCTCTTTTTTTATAGACAACCTTGCATAATACGTATGGTCCCCTAGGTAAGGCAAAGGTTATGTTGTCTATATATATAACTTATTTTTTCTCCTAATTCGATCAGCCGCACAATAATAATTCCATAACCCTTAATTACTTTTCACGCTTGATTGCAATCGAACATCATGTCAGGTCATAATTGTCGATTTGAACCAACGATCCCTCAGTTAACAGCCGACCGCTGTATTCCAAACCACATAATTTTTTCCCACATACTACCAAGGGTGTCGATCCACTCGTTACAACATTGTAAGAGTGTTTGCAAAGAATGGCACTCCTTCCTCACAACACGTTTTTTTGCTAACATGCATACCCGCCATCGAACCAATGGGTTCACCGTGCAATTCTATCGCAAACTTCTCTTCTTACCCTGTAATCGAGGGTTTGATGGGTTTAGAATCATGGATTGTGAAGCACCTGATGATGGTTTGATTCACCGGTGCCACCGTATTCCGTTTGAAGATGGACTATTTAAAATCAGTATTGTATCAGCTTTACATGGACTGGTTTGTGTAAGTTGCGTATTTAACAAGAATAATTTTGATAAGGAATACAAGCTTCTAATGGTATCAACTAATGATCTTATTGTTCACATATACTCGTTGAATTCCGACTCATGGGAAGTAGTTGACCTCGCAGACAACTATCGAACTCTTTCCCAAGCAGGACTTAAACGTGAGATGATGAGTGGTACCTGGTTGAATGGATATCTCTATTTCCTGAAACATGGTTCGGTTTTAAAGTTCGACACAAAGATGCAACGATTCACCAGAATACCAATTCCTCCGTCTTTAGAAGATTTAGAAGTCAAGTGTTTGACGATGAACGTTCAAGAAGGCTTTATTTACTTGGGTGTCAAATATGAAACTATTCAACATCAAAATTATACTAAAATAACCCGTATCCAATTATGGAGGATGACAGCAGATGAGAATTGGGAGAAGGAAGGAGGTCCTTACAGAGTCGATAGCTCTATGTACCCGTATCACTGGTTAGGGAACAAAACTTGGCTCATGATCGAATCACCTGATGGGCGAGATCCTAAAGGATATCTGTATAAAGTTGATCACAACAAAAATTATACCAAAGGCAAAAACTATATAATCGACGGCAACATACCGGTTATTGGCATGAACAGAGTCTATGAAAAAGTGAACTACATAGAGTCTATCATGCCGATTGATGGATCAATATAAAGAAGAATTCAAGTAGCGTCATCGCATCCATAGTTTTTATTGTTTTAATATTAAGTTATTTGGTTGATGAATTAGAGGTAGATCGATATCATTATTTTGCTTACAATGTAGTAGTAACAGCGATATTATGATGAACATTAGTGATGCAAATTATAAAATGATGTTTTATGTTTTATTACTTGAACCAATTTTTAGGTATGTCTTCTGATTCTTAATCATTTATAATAATGTTTTATACATTTGTTTTTCTTTTACTATTTTGAGTTGGAGGCACTTGTCGGAAATAGGTGAAATCATTATACCATCTCTTGGTTATAGATGATGAAGACTTGTATAACTGCATTATGTTTAACGAGAGCAAGTACCCGCGCGTTGCGACAGTGAGATGGTGGGGTGATACCTAGGTCATAGAGTATGATAGGTTATAAGAGTTAATATGTCATAGAGTATGATAGTCAAATGCCTTAGCCATACGGGCTCCGCCCTCGAATTTAAAAATTTGTCGAAAGTATATCGAATGACATCTCTAATGAAAGAGCATGAAATTTTAAAAACACCCATACAATTTTTATAATTTATCGATGTACGGTTTTTGAGATAAAAGATTTTGAATGAATTGAAGGAATAAATGATTTATGGAGGAGAGAGAAAAAAGATGATTGGTTGAGATTTGAAGAGAGAGAAATGGTATTATAGTTATTTTAGATAAATATATAATAGATAGGAGGGACATTTTGGGGAAGTACTTAAAATCAATATTGAAAATTTCAAGTTCAATGTTGAAAATCAATAGATATAGATAGTATAGATAGATCATAACTACTAATTGATTTCTTAGTATAATGCATGCTAACTTGTTTGCATATTAATATTGTGATTTTCCATTGGTAAGAATGTTTGTTATTTTTCATGGAAATGTTAATTTTTTGCTTTGAAAATTCTATAACATTTGTTGTCATCTTTATTTCTTAATTGATCAGGTTGATCCCTATACCCTGCATACCAATGAGATTGGATATAGATGATGTTGTATATGATAAGGTTTTTGGTTTGGTTTATTTTCATCTGATATATATGTGGTTTCTCTGTATTGTATGTCATCATATAAGATTTGACCAGCTTGAGTTTGGTAGGCAAGTAATTATCAACATGGGTATGTTTATTTAAAAGCACTAACTTAAAGGCAAGTGCTTTGACCATAGCCATTCTGTTACCCAACTTGTCTGACCCGCTCATTCTGTTTCCCTCCCAACTCTAAAGTGTATCAAGTATTTAGCTGTTCTTGGTCATAATTTCGAAAGAAACGATGTTTTGTGGACATATTTTCCTGCTTACATTATGTTTTGTTGCTTTTTTTGGTTCAGAATTGCTGTTCGGTTGCTGATTTTGCTGTTTTAGCTATTTTTGTTGCTGTTTTCTGGTTTTCTGGCTGATTTTTCTGCTTTGTTAATGTAGTTTTAACCCAATCCACTTGCAATAGGCATCTGCTAAGTACTTGTACTTATGATTGGGTCACACTGCGATTAAAATCAAAGACAAGGTTTACGTGGTTTTATTTCTTGACACCTTGTTGGTAGAAGTTATAGAGAGGCCTCGAGAGAAAATAACTATTTTTTAATTGTTTATTGGTAGATTACTAGATAATTAACCCGGGTTTAAGTCAGACATATTAATAAAAGATTTATAAAAACATAGTTTCGTCACTGAAGTTACAGCGGTAACGGTACTCATAACATTGAAATAGTATACCTTAAAATTAGCTTATTAACCCACATAATGTGCATATAATTTGAAAATCTATTATGACAAAATTATATAGATAATTGAACTTAAAGGCCATGTATAACTATTAGAAGTTTTAGAAGAAAATAAAAATATTTTTTTGAAAAAATTACCTCATAAACTAGCAAAAATAAAAATGTAATAGATTTTACAAAGGAGAGTGTTTATGACATCATAAGTAAATAAAATAAAAAAGAAAAAAACTTTTAATAATAAATTTGAAGGTGACAAATAATCTATTTATATAAAATAGTGATGTTATAACAATCTTCTTTTATTTAGGATAGTGAAGTGATGACCTTTTTAAAAACGCAATAAGCAATCCTAAGTTTTGCTTCAGTTGGGTTTATGAGATATTGAGATTGTTGGTCCTTTTGTGTCAAGCATATCACCGATATATGTCTTAAATTTAAGCGGCTCTTTTAGGTGAACCAATTTGGACACCACATAATCAGTCGTCTACATTGTTTTTATTTCTTATCAGTGCTGCCGTACTGGCTTAATATTTTGATGGCTTCAGTCGGGACGAGTTTTTGGGGTCTTTTTTGAATATTTCAGATTCGGTTCAACCTTGCCAATTAAACAAGCTTTTAAGACTAAATGATTTAAATAGAAAAAAAAAAGTAATTTGATAAGAACCCATGATCCCATGTACTATTTGGTACTTACTAATTTCTTAGCAAGACTAGTGTCTAAGTGAATCTTAACCATTTAATAATCTCATGATTATCTAAAATTTGCCTCTGGGAAGATCCGAACCCAGGAACCTCCAAGAAAGTGGTGGCTGGTGGCAAGTGGGCTATTACTCAATGGTTAATTATTGTAAATTAACATTTATGGCTGGAATAAAATTTAAATTAAAATTCCAAACAATTTCATGGAATTTGTTGTAATTTTTTAAATTCCAATTTCATATTTTTTTTCAAATCAAATAAGTAAATAAATGAAATTTAGATTCCAATTCTAAACAATTTCACGGGATTTCATTAAAGCAAACACCTCCTTGTTTCGAAGTCCATAGACATGATCTACATTATTTAAATTCGTACTGACAAAAAACTTTGTCCAACTAAGCTCCAATTATCATTAAAATTTCAAAACAAAAGCTCCAATTATCATTAGAGTCCAAGGCATATATACACACCCAAAGTTAATAGCTAGATGCCAACACAAAGCATTCATAGCACATGCATACTCCATAACCTACATTATTTCTAGATTCAACATTATTCGTATTATTTTTCTAACTGGAAATTTGGATGATTAATTATTAAATTTAATTAGTCTCCAAATCAAACTCGGAGATTAAATTATTAGATATACTTATACTTATGTTATACCTTATATATATCATGATAACCTAAAAAAAAGTATATCTATCTACCAATAAACTAAAACGGGATTGTAATATCTATTGATCGACACTTGACGCCTATTTTTAAGAGACACGTGTCCTTTTTAACCTAAATTGAATAAATTATAATTATTATTAATATATATATTAATATTAATATTATAAATTAGTATTTGTATAGGATTGTTAATCTATCTATGTAATTTTATTAATTAAATATATACGCCTCTACCTCATGACTTCTATTGAACAACCGAACAAGTATATTTGGAGCCGTTTGGGATGCATATACTATTATACTATTGTAACAGGAGAAGCTGCTCGGGATAATACACAATTTCGAGCAACGGTATGGGGTTTTTTAAGTCAATATTTCGTATTAACTCAATGGCTACATTCAAGTATTCAACACATTAACATGTGCTATTAACTCTTAATTAAATATATGTGTTTTGTTTTAATTTTATAATAATGAGAAAACTTATTTTCTTTATTAGTTATCTATCTATACTATATTATAAAGCATCCATAAATTTTCAACATTGAAGTTGAAATTTTCAATATTGATTTTAAGTACTTCCCTAAAATGCCCCCTATCTATTCTATATTTATCTAAAATAACTATAATACAATTTTCCTCTCCTCAAATCTCAACCAATCATCTTTTTTCTCTCTCCTCCATAAATCATTTATTCCTCCAATTCATTCAAAATCTTTTATCTCAAAAACCGTACATCGATAAACTATAAAAATTGTATGGGTGTTCTTAAAATTTCAGGCTCTTTCATTAGAGATGTCATTCGATATACTTTCGACAAGTTTTTAAATCCGAGGGTGGAGCCCGTACGGCTAAGGCATTTGACTATCATACTATATGACATATTAACTTCTATAACCTATCATACTCTATGACATAGGTATCACCCCACCATCTCACCGCCACAACGCGTGGGTACTTGCTCTCGTCATGTTTAAATGTATAAAAAATAATTTATGAAAATTACCATGTTATCTATTTTTTTTTCTCAATTGGTTATGAAAATTGTGTGTATACATAGATGTGGATTTATCTAAATATATTCAATTACCTACACTTTACCGTTTATTTATAAGTTAATGCGGTTTTTTCGTATCAATATTGTTGTTTTACTCTTTTCAATATATTTATTACAGTTTGTGAATCAATTATGATATATACATGATCAATCTATACATCGTACGGGTATTAAGATTATTAATATAACTAAAAGAGGGGGTTGGGGTACACTTGACACCCCTAATCCCTCTCCTTTAGCCTAATCCTTCATCCTTATTAATCCTCTAATTTTTTAATATTAATCTAAATAATTAATTTACACTTTTTGGTTTTCCATCACCAATTTACACTTTAACACCAATTTAAAACAATTAATTTACACCTTTTGGTTTCCCAACGCCAATTTATACTTTAAACCAATTTAAAAATTAATTAACTTACACTTTTTTATTTTCCATCACCAATTTACACTTTCACCCAATTTAAAAATAATTAATTATACTTTTTGGTTTTCTATCACCAATTTACACTTAAAAATAATTAATTTACACTTTTTGCTTTTCCATCACCAATTTATAAATAACTAATTTACACTTTTCGGTTTTATTGGTTCTATATAATATAAATCACGTACGACAACAAAAAAAAGAAGTTACGATCAACTTCAAAAAGGTTTTTCTTTTTATATACTTTACACATAGTTAATCATTATTATTATTTTTTAACATTGAATTCTTATGTTATTGTTATTATTATTTCATTTTAATTTAGTTTGAGGTTCGTTTTGGCTTTTCCTTCAACAACAAAAAATAAGACCATGTTAGTTCATCTTGAATATCTTTAACCCAACACATGTTAACCATCATTTACGACTCTGTGTTGTGAATGTATGGACTGTTTCGGAGTGGAACAACCCGAAGAAAATCAAAACATTCGAGATGGTCTTTGTTGATGAATTGGTATGTATTTTTCAAATTATATAGTTTACACTTTTAGAATATAATTAAGAAACTGTAAATTCTTTATTTAACTAAAGTTGGGGGGAAAAATAGGGGTAAACTAAAATCAATATTTATATGGAGTTAATTTTCGTATGTTTTTTCTTTAGCTTTTGTATTGATTAAGTTGTGATATATGACTTAACTAATCTAAATATTATATATTAAATTTTGTAATTGTAACCTATATTAACTCTTAAGATTTACGATCTTATGAAAAGCATGATATCAATTTTAAATAATACCTTTAGATAAAACCTTTTGATTCGTGTTATGTTTAGAATTTAACACAACAGGAAATGGCTTAGCAAAGTTTTTTGGCTCGACTCCTTTTTTTATCAACAATTTGCTTCCCTATCTTTCTTGCATTAGCCGATAAAATCATTTGATCGACGTTTGAAATGTCCTTGGTTGGGTTCATTTATTATCCTGAATAATTCTCTTGGATCTGTATGCAAAGATGTTTATTCGATTCTTATGGTTAATTTGTTTGGGGTTTATTTTATAAAATTGAATTAAATACATAGAAACACACTAACAGAACTTACCAGTTTTTTTCATTTTTTTTTTGCTATTTGCAGGGCACTATCATACATGGCTCGGTCAATGGCGAATGGACGGAAAATTTTAGGAGTATTTTGACCGATGGAGTGGCTATTCAGCTAGCAAATTTCCAAGTTGATTACGGTATATATATTTAATATATTTGAATTCCAATATTTTAGTTTTGATTAATATATTTTGAGACTAACTAATATAAATATTCGAAAAGAAAACAAAGAAGGTTTACCTTACCAGCCGCAATAACAAAGTGGTTGTTAATATACATAATAATAATAACATTGTTTTGTGGTTTTGAGTTAAGGAAGACGTGAAAGAAAAAACCTTTTTTGGTTTTACTTCCGTTCGAACAATAATAAAATCAAAGCTACGAGTTAATTTTGACTTTTGGTGATTAAGATATACGGTGTTCAAAGTGATTTTTGAATGTGCTCGTGTAAATTATCTGTAGAGATATTTATATTTTTGAATATTCATTTCAACCTACTTTTGTTCATCAATTCATAAAGTATATTCTTTAACCCGGCCACTTTGTGAATTATAATCTTTACAATTATGCTGTAAGTGGATCTTGGTGGAAAACGTTAATTATGTAAATGTTTTATAATCAAAATATATTTGTTTTAATCTTTTTATAAAACTTAGAGTTAATTGCAAGATTGGTCCCTGTGGTTTGTACAATCTAGCAAGGAGGGTCCCTTTTCGAGAATCGTTGCAATGGGGGTCCCTATTTTGAGAATTTTTTGCAAATTTGGTCCCTTTTTGACGGATCCGTTAAAGGTGGCCGTCAAGTGTGCACGTGTCCCGCACGTGTGGGGGTATTTACGTACTTTCTACCCCACAGGGAACCCCATTGCTAAAATGGAAAAACCACAGGGACCAATCTTGCAACTTTTTTAAAAATCCATCACTAAATAATACTACCTTTTAACTTTCCCAAATTTTATTTTTTTATTAAGTTATTAACTTAAATATAATTTATAACACTTTTTAACTTTTCATGATTATTTGTTGTTAAAAAACTAAAAACATATAACCACTAAAAATTAAGAGATATTATTTAGTGATAGATTTTTAAAAATTGTAAGTTTATAAAACTTTTTAAAAAGGTAAAAGGTATTAGTTAATGATGGTTTTTTAAAAATTGTAAGTTTATAATACTTTTCAAAAAGTTAAAAGTTATTATTTTTTTTTCGAACATTCAGTTGGTATGCAACATCACGGCCCATGGTCAACATCTCGTATTTAGTGATGGATTTTTAAAAATTGTAAGTTTATAAAACTTTTTAAAAAGTTAAAAGGTATTAGTTAGTGATAAATTTTTAAAATTGTAAGTTTATAAAACTTTTTAAAAAGGTAAAAGGTATTAGTTAGTGATTAATTTTTAAAAATTGTAAGTTTATAAGACTTTTTAAAAAGTTAAAAGTTATTTTTTTCCCCGAACATTCAGTCGGTATGCAACATCACGGAAACCTCACCGTATAATGGTGAAGCCTTGCACGTACCCTAGACAACGAGATGTTGACCATGAGCCGTTACAAGTATTCGAAGGAAAAAACCCCAAGATTTGACATCCCTAGGGATCGAACTCAAGACCTTGAGTAAAACCTGGGATGCCTCTGACCAGTTGGACTAATCATCATTGGCTAAAAGTTATTATTTTAGTGATGGATTTTTAAAAATTGTAAGTTTATACAAATTTTTAAATATTTAGTGGTGCGTTTTTAAAATTGTAAGTTTAAAAAGTAAGTTTTATAAACTTAGAGTTTTTAAAAATTCATCACTAACTAATACCTTTTAACTTTTTAAAAAGTTTTATAAACGTACAATTTTTAAAAATCCATCACTAAATAATACCTTTTACTTTTTAAAAAGTTTTATAAACTTACAAATTTTAAAAATTCATCACTAACTAATACCTTTTAACTTTTTAAAAAGTTTTATAAACTTACAATTTTTAAAAATCCATCACTAAATGATACCTTTTAATTTTTAGTGGTTATATGTTTTTAGTTCTTTAACAACAAATAATCATGAAAAGATAAAAAGTGTTAAAAATTATATTTAAGTTAATAATTTAATAAAATTATTTTTTTTTTTGGAAAAGTTAAAAGGTATTATTTAGTGATGGATTTTTAAAAAAGTTGCAAGATTGGTCCCTGTGGTTTTTTCATTTTAGCAATGGGGGTCCCTGTGGGATAGAAGGTACGTAAATACCCCCACACGTGCGGCACACGTGCACACTTGACGGCCACCTTTAACAGATCCGTCAAAAAGGGACCAATTTTGCAAAAAATTCTCAAAATAGGGACCCCCATTGCAACGATTCTCGAAAAGGGACCCTCCTTACTAAATTGTACAAACCACAGGGACCAATCTTGCAATTAACTCTAAAATTTAACATCCATAACATCTTTACTAATTGCATGCGTTACCTCATCACTTAAAACTAAGGGCCGGACCCCCTTAGCTTTGACATTATTAGTTGCCCCAATGTACTAGAGACCTCATTTTTTATTACACCGAAAATGATAGATGATAGCTCTATGAATACATATATATAAATATATATGCTCAAAATATCCACATCACAGGTAGCATGTGATCTTTAATTTTATTCAATATTATTATACAAGGCACCTTGTAATCCGACCACCTTTTTGGTAATCCGACCAGACTTTTTGCAGCGACCTTGACAGGGGGTCCGCTTTTATTATGCCATATTTACCATTATAAACATGGGAGCCCGCACTTTTTTTCACTTTTTGCAGTGACCCTCGCTGCAAAAAGTAGTAGTGGTCGAGATACCAAAAAATAGTGGTGGGGATATAGGGGGCGTTATACATATATGGTTATATGCTTATCCTAGGCCTTTATATTTAGATGACAAGGTGCATATATGTCATTGATAAGATAGTTAATGGACAGTTGCTTCTCCCAGGAAGGTATGAAGCTCAAACAAGGTGCACGAGTCTTTGATCTGTCTTCCTATATGGTTTGTCTCCAAGTGCAAAAAAGCTATGCACCATCTTATACCAATAGATAAACAAGAGGAAGACGATATATAGAAAGACTCATGTACCTTGATTGAGCCTTATACCTTAGGGACACGAGGAAGTAGCTAGGAACTATCATTTGATCCATGTATCGATCAGGTCGGCCCCGCACCACCTCTCACAAAAAAGGTAACACCACTTGGTTGTTGTGATGTATTGTGGCATCATCTTTTTGTGTACGTTGCCTGAAGTATTTAGGTTAGCTCGATCTTATATAGTTTTGTGTAGTTTTCTTTTGTCATCCTTTGGATTGAGACTAGACTTGGATCATATTTGCGGATCAAAGGTCGGATCCATTCGAATAAGATTATATATGTTGAGTACGAATATTGTTTGGCTTGTCTTAACTCTATATTTATTCAATAGATATATAATATGATGTGTTTAATTATGTATTGTGAATATATTTTTAAAAAAAGCTGTGAGTATGATTTCTTTCATGACCTGCTTGTGTTGATTATTTTCTAGATTAATGTGTATTTTGTTTATGAACAAAATAGGTAATTAAGGGCATGTTTGTTCATTCATCTATTAATTATAAGTAATTGAATGATGAATAAATAAAGTGATTGAATGGATACATAATTTATACTTAAATTAAATCAATATATTTGTTTTATATTTATTAAATTAAAAACAAACATGTTTGTTTGACTTAATGAATTAATTAAGTACTTTTTTTTATTAACTCCATTAAATCATAAATAAACAAGACCTAATTCTCAATGGCGGCTCTTTTAACAAATATCTCGTTTTTCGACACGATTATCATATCTAAACTTTATACTCATAAATAAGACCATGAAGTATTTCCTAAATAAGTTTAAAAAACTTGGTGGCCAAGTTTTATGGACTTAATTAGAAAATTTATGTTAGAAGACATGGTGATCAAGTAGGACGATCAGCAAGTACATATACATCGTTACATAAATTCCAATCCTACGGTTAATAACAAAAAAACCCGTATCATAAAAGTAAATTATACAGTAATTAAATTATATAACTATTTTATACACTTAAAATAAAACAACTTTGATATAATAATATATTGTTAACCAATTTAAAATTGAATTCTCGAACGTAGAAATATGGTCATACATCGGTCAGGAGATCCAAATTGTTTGTCAAAGATGTGATGTGACAACGCATGAAACACTCAATGTATAAACAATTCATGAGATTTTTATGGTATACAAGTAGAAGAAAAAATTATATGATTAAAAAGAAATAAATCATTACAAATGTATATTATGATGTCTGACATGAGAAGGATACATATATATACATTCGTACAAATATAGTCATATATACATCGGGAGATCCAAATTGTCAATGATGTGACGTGACCATGTTAAACTTCATGTATAAATCGTTCGTGAGTTTTTCATTGTATAAAAATAGAAAAAGAAAATTATATTATTGTTTGAGCATGAAAAGTTAAGCTCAATCACAAAAAGAGGTTTACCAAGAAAATCATCAAGATCTCTTACTAAGAGCGTGTTTGGTTCACAAAATTTGATGAAATTTGATGGAATTGGAATTGAACTTCATTTCTTAGTGCGTTTGGTTGTTCAAAGAATGAGGAATCACATTTTGTAGCAATGTATACATTCCATCATTTGATGGAATCTCCATTCCTTAGGGATGGAGGAAGAAATCTCATTCCTTCACACACTTTGATAGGGTGAGGTATAAATCCCACCTAAAAAAGTGATGTAAATGGCAAGAGGAAGGGGGAATGTTACGGGAGGAATGAGAGACACAAGGGTTTTGTAGGTTGTTTCTTAAAGGAATAATCCTCAAACAATAGCCAGCCGACCTCCCAGCCAATTGCCAGCCGATCCCAAACTGATGCCTAGCCGATGCCTAGCCAAATGCTGAGCCAAATGCCAGCCACTTCCCTAGCCAAATGCAGAGCCAAATGCTAGCCATTTGCCAACCGATGAGTATCTAGACAAGAAATGGTCTTTAACTAGAATTTGTGTTTTTACGACATCTATGCATATAAATATAATCTTATATTTATATAATGCTTTGACAATTATAATTTTCTTTCCCTTGCCTTTGGGAAGTCCTCTCCTCAACCTTCAGGAACTTCCTCTGCCTTGCCCTTGGGAAAGACTCTCCTCAACCCTTGGGAACTCCCTTGCCCTTGGGAATAAGCCTTAAAGATATATTCTTTTACATCTTATTACCAAGGGGACATGGATTGGTCAATATTCAATCTCTTTAATTGAACAAGGATGTGGATAGAATACAAAAATTATATTATCATGATTCGGAAATGTTCTATTCCTCGTACTCACATTTTGGATTCGAGGTTAGGCCCAATTTCTGACAACGACCCAAAATATGATGTAACCTAATTGGCGGCCTATAAATACCTCATGATTGGATGTCAGCATCATAAAACATCATTCAATACAATTTACATTCATTCGTCACATTCACACACATTCAATTCAATACAACTTTACACACAATCATATTCATACAATACACATATATTACAACATTCTCTGCATATCTGCAGTACATTTAATCATCAGAATATACATATTCACCATCATCAATCAATCATCACATATAATCATATTACATTCATATCCTCAATAGATCGATACATCTCTATAGGAAAATCATCATACACCTTAGATTCGCGAAGAATCTAGTAGGTTCGCACTACGAAGTAGGAGATTTTGATGATTTTCGTGGTTAAACCCCTTTTGTGATTGAGCTCCTCATTTTCATGCTCGAACACACTTGAATTTGCAAAAAATCAAAAGCATTCCGTTAAATTCCATTCCTTCAAATTTCAATTACTTTGATAGATTCTATTTCTTCCAAAAACATTATGTGAACCAAACGCGCCCTAAGTAGTGCAAACCTAATAAACTCTTGACGAATCTAAGGTGTTTGATGATTTTCCCAGAGAGATGTATCGATCTCTGGAGGATATGAATGTTATATATTTCTATGTAATGAATGATGAATGATTGAATATATTGATGATGAATATACTGATGATTGTATGATATTGATTATGTGTGTATAAATATTTGTTGTTGAATTGATTGTGAATTGAATGAACCTGAATCAATGATGAGGGGTATTTATACACCTCCAATTAGGGCAACCTTGGATTTTGGGCCTGTCAGAAATAGGCCCTAGCCCAGTACTCTGTTATGACAATACTAGGTATAGAATGTTCTAGAGTGCGTGTATTTAGTCGCTTGGTCGGCCATTTATACATTACTGGATTTATGATGTCATTGTAATAAGTATAATAACATTTAAATCAATGTTGAATAGAGAGATTGAGATAATTCTCAAGCTTGCCGATTGGGCCAGGCCGTCACTTCTTCCAGTGTGACACCTAGTCACTTCGCCAGTGCTCTTGCACTCATCAAAGATTTTCTTAAGGTTGGGTTGGGACCCCCTTTGACTGTTTAAGCTATGCTAAGCTTCATCATTAAAGTCTTTTCGGACCCCACTGCGAGCCCCGCTTATCTTTCCTTAAAGGCCCGCTCCTTTTTTGTCCTTATTTGACGGCTCGCCAAAGGTGGGACCTATTCCGAGGCTTAGACAATTCTCACCTTTTCCTAGTTTTACCTTGGTTGGACACCTCACTTATTTTCTAGCTCCGCGGCCTCTTTCTCTTGGAAGGCTCATTGCCCTGACACTTCGCTGAGTGGGGCCCACTCCAAGTTTGCATGCCTTTTGTCCTTTCCTAAGGCTCGCCTAGGCCTTGATGGATTTCTTGTCTTTTTCCTAAGCTTCGATTAGCTGGTGACCACTCCCAACTTGCCTTTCTCTTTCTTTTCTTAAGCTTCGATGGCTGTTGTCTTTTATTAAGGTTCGCTTGAGGCAGGACTCACTCCAGGGCTTCGATCCAACCTCTCTTCTTTTCCTTGAATTCTAGTTACATATATATTAGCTAAGCTTCGATCACAGCTGTGCCTCTCTTTCACTTCACTGTTTCCCTAAACCTTTGTCTAGGCTTCAATCACTTCTCCCTTTTGTACATACATACATATATATATATATATATATATATGTATATATATAGAGCGGAAAAGTGAGTGTGTGATTGTCATGTACTTAAGTTAGGTATAGAACCACTCACATACTAATTTTTTTAATATTTTGAACAAATGATGGGCCCCAATGTATTTTATGGATTAAAAAATAAGATGTGAAGGGTTCTATAGCCAAGCTAGGTACATAACAACAACATACTCCCAACCTTATATATATATATATATTTCAGAGGATCGATTACACATACACATATATTATGGCTGATTGATTTTTTAGTGTGTTCAAATCTAGACACACCTCATTAATTATTAAAAAGAAAAAAATCATTACGAATATACTTGATGATGCCTAACAAAAAAGGATACATATAAATTTCGTAAATAAAAAATAAATATTTTAGAACACTTACAACCAAATTTAAATTAAATTCGGTAATCATAGTAATTTTATATGGAGTGAAGTAGTGAACTAAATAACACGGAATAATATTTTAAAAAACAACCTTAAGCCAAATGTAGTCCTGCCATCAAGTATTATCTACGACCCAATTTTATGCATAAGTCCAAGTTTACTAAATCTAAAAATGGAAAATGAGATCAGCAAACAATTCAAAGGTTATTATTGAAGGTTCTTTTTCATCTAATGGTTATAACTTTTTTAAAATATAATTTAGGATGTTGTTTTATACTTACTGAGAGATTAAGTAACTGAATAAATACATAATTTCTGTATAAATTAAATCAATATAATTGTTGTATATTTATTAAGTTAAAAAACAAACATGTTTGACTCACTTAATGAATTAATTAAGTACTTTTTTATTAACTCCATTAAATCATAAATAAACAAGACCTAAGTCTCTTTTAACAAATAATTCGTTTTTCGACACGATTAATTATCATATCTAATTTTTTTTTTTCCATTTTGACGAAAAGTATATACTTACAAATAAGACCATGAAGTATTTCCTAAATAAGCTTAAAAAACTTGGTGGCCAAGTTTTATGGACTTAATCAATTAGGAAACTTATGTTAGAAGACGTGGCGATCAAGTAGGACAATTAGTAAGTATATATACAACGTTACATAAATTCCAATCCTCCGGTTAATAACAAAAAACCCCGTACCATAAAAATAAATTATACAGTAATTAAATTATAAAAGCATATCCATCCTGATTCCTGACCATCCCATCATACTCTCCAGATCGACTCTCGTAGTAGTTTTTCTCAACTTTAAAAACATAGGTTCAATTCTAGACCTGTCTGTCTCTCTGTATCTTAGTTTTATTGTTTTTGTTAATTATTTTTGTATGATTGTTAAATCTGTAGGTTTAGCTGATTCTGTATTTCTAAAAATACAGAATCATGGCAGATCATCATCGTCGTCATAAAATTCCAACCCACATAATTTTCTTCCACATACTACCAAGGTTGTCGGTGGACTCGTTACAACGTTGTAAGCGTGTTTGCAAAGAATGGGACTCGTTCCTCGAAACACGTTTTTTTGTTAACATGCATATCCGCCATTATCTACTAACTAATGGATCCACCTATCAACCCCGTCCCAAATTTCTCTTCTTAAATGAAAAGCGGTTTAGAATCATAGATTGTGAAGCACCTTGTGATGGTTTAAAGGACCATGGTCACGCTTTGCCGTTTGAAGCCAATCTACGTAGCATCGATATTCAAACATCTTTACATGGACTCGTATGTGTAGGTGGTTGGTTTGGAAAAAGCTTATTTCAAAGAGATGATTATTTTGATTTAGTTTTATGGAATCCATTAACGGGCCAATACAAGATGTTATGCAAAACCCATCGTCACATTCAATTTGACTTTTCAGAAGTAATAGCATTATTAGGATTGTATTACTGTGATGATGACTACAAGCTTCTAACTGTATCATCTAATGCGAGTGTTCGCATATACTCTTTGAAATCCGACTCATGGAGATGGGTTGACTCCACAAACAACTATCAAACTCTTTTGGACTTAGGATTAGGAACTGAATCTCCGCCAAAGATCAGTAGCAGTAGTAGTATTTGGTTGAGTGGAAATCTCTATTTCTTGACGAAAAGCTATCAGCGCTTTCCTGGATCCTCTGCTCGCGATTGTTATTCAATTCTAAAGTTTGATTCAAAGATGGAATACTTCACCGTTATACCAACTCATCCCTCTTTAAAAGCTCTAGACTTGGAGAGTGTGAGGATGAACGTTCAAAAAGGCGTTATTCACTTGGGTGCCAAATATAAAATTAGCCTGACAAAGGCCTATATCCAGTTGTGGGAAATGATAGGTGATGAGACATGGGAGAAGGTATACGTAGAAACTTTGTGCAACGATGATATCCATATGAACCCACTTCATTAGATAAAGAAGAAAAAATGGCTCATGATCGGAAGTGACGAATATGTGTATACCTATAAAGTTGGTCACAGTAAAAAACATGCCAAAGGCACCTATAAAGTTGGTCACAGTAAAAAACATGCCAAAGGCAAAAGCTCACGGATTATTAGTAGATACGAGTATAAAGAAGTACTGAGCTACACAGAGACTTTTATGTCAATTGATCAATCGATATAAAGATCAAGAAGCATCTCCATCCATAGTTTATGTTGTTTTATATCAAGTTGATGAATCAGATAAATAATATTAGTATTTTGATAGCTTACAATGTTTTGGAATTACGAAATTATGAACATTAGTGATGCAATTATAATTGATGTTTTATGTTTTTCTTGTTTATTATTATGAAAAGAACACTTTTATGGGAATAAACCTTATATATATATATATATATATATATGTTACTTCTTCTCTGGTTGCACTCGCTATTCATATCATATCCTAAAGCTAGATGTTAATTAGTGACACCAGAGTGTTTATATAGTATCACGTAAATGCAACTCGAATACCACAAGGTAGTATCATGAGTACATCAACTCCCAACTTAAAAGCTAATGGTTTTTCTCTTTTTTAGGAAGGTAAGACTTACAACACCTTATCCACCTATCTTTCTCGAGGGAAACTTGAACCTGCAACCTCTTGATTGGAAGATCATTCAAATACCGCTTTGCCAAAAAATGGCCCAAGCGACCAAACTTAATATAAACGTAGCCATGAGTAGTGGTATCTAGTTGGATGGTATAAAGGATCAACTCCAGAATACTCTTTATATCTAATTGTAAATAAAAACAAAATACGCAGAATAGTTAATTGTCGTCGATCAGATGTCCAAAATTGAGACAAAAATGCGTCCATATATGTGACAAGCTAATGGAGTGCTGGTGCGCGCAGGCGAAAATAGTGAACTAATTGAACACTACTAAGGCTAAGGTTTCTGATGTTATAGTGAATAGGGAGTGGAAATGGCCTTGTAGATGGGAGATAATGTAATTAGAAGGATAAAGTTATATGGTTGAATAAAAAAAGGTAAATCTGTTGATTTTGTGAAGAATGTATGGGATGACTCAAAAGTTGAATACCCTTCCTATTTCCTGGGCTAACTGCCAGTCATTGTATACCAAGGAATTCACTCTTGCTTTTGTTGGCCTTAAATTGCAAGCTAAAGACCCAAGATAGATTATATCCATGGGAAAGCTATAAAAATCCTAAATGTGCATTCTGCTCCTGATGATTGGGGAGGTTTATGTATTTGTCCAAAACATACCAGTAAATAATTCTATCTGGAGTGTTATTAGAAGACTTGTTTTCGGTGCAACCGTTTATATTATGTGTGGCAAGAGAGAAATTTAAGGCTTTTCCAGAAGAAAAAGCCCTGTTGATGATTTGTGTAAAATAATATCAAGAAGTGGTGAGATTAAGGCTAATGGGCTCAAAGATGAAAATTTCAAAAGCTGTTGAGGAAGTAGAGCGTCTATGGATCGAATGTAAGCCTGTCTAGATTTTTCTATTTTGACGAAAAGATATACTCACAAATAAGACCATGAAGTATTCCCTAAATAAGTTAATCAATGATGACAACTTGATGAGAATTAATAAAAAACTTACCAAGTTTTATGGACTTAATAAGGAAATTTATGTTAGATAATTGCCTTAAAAACAAAAAAAACCCTATACTATATAGAAACTGTATGTAAAGCGAGTATAGATAATTGTAATTAAATTATAAAAGCAAATCCATCCTGATTTCTGACCATCGCATACTCTCCAGATCGACTCTCGTAGTAGTTTTTCTGAATTTTATAATCAAAGGTTCAATTCTAGACCTTTCTGTCTCTCTGTATCTATTAATTCTGCATTTATTTTATTCTTATCGTTTTTGTACCTAATTTTGTTAATTATTTTTGTATGATTTTTAAATCTGTATGTTTAGCTGATTCTGTTATCATCTCTCTGTATCTATTCAAAATCATGAAGTGCAGAAACAAACTTATCTAAAAATAATTAAGAGTCCGATCCTAAATAAACTCTTTCTATTAGACATGTTTTCAAGGCAAAATTTGTATCTATTTGTGTATATATGCTATTTGTTTCTCCTATATATTTCAGCCACACAATACAATAATTTCATAACCCTTTTGCAGCGTTATGCAATCAAACATAATGGTAGATCATCATCGTCGTCAAACAATTCCAAGCCAGATAATTTTCTTCCACATACTACCTAGGTTGTCGGTGGACTTGTTACAAGGTTGTAGAAGTGTTTGCAAAGAATGGCATTCGTTCCTCAAAACACGCTATTTTGCTAATATGCATACCCGACATCGAACCAATGGATCCACCGCTCAATTGCATTCCAAACTTTTCTTGTTACCCGGTCAAAATTTGTCCATGTTTGGAATCATGGATTGTGAAGCACCAGATGGCGGTTTAATTGCCGAGCGCTATCATTTGCCGTCTTTGAAGTACTTGTATAAAGTTAAGGTCAATGCTCAAACATCTTTACATGGACTGATATGTGTATGCGGCAAAAATAATAAGTTAGTTTTATGGAATCCATTAACGGGCGAGTTTAAAGTGTTAATCAATCCTTGCGCAAAAAAAGTAAAAGTATTAGGATTGTATTACACTGGCACGTCTAATAAGGATTATAAACTTCTAAGTGTAACCTCTATTCTCAACGTTCACACATACTCGTTGAAATCAAATTCATGGAGAAAGGTTGACTCAATAGACAACTATCAAACTCTGTCCGACTTGGGAGTTAGACGAGGGGCAATCAGTAGTAGTACTTGGTTTAATGGAAATCTCTATTTCTTGATAGAACGTTCAGTTCTAAAGTTCGACACACAGATGGAAAAGTTCACCATAATACCAACTCATCCCTCTTTTAAGGATTTGAACATTAAGGTTTTGACAATGAACCTTAAAAAAGGCGTTATTCACTTGGGTGTCAAATATGAAACTGAGATTAGTCTACATCAGCAATCTAAAAAGGCTTGTATCCAGTTGTGGAGGATGACAACAGATGAGATTTGGGAGAAGGTAGGATTATCTTATAGAGTTGATATCTCTATGGACCCATTTCACTGGTTACGGAATAAAACTTGGCTTATGATTGAATCACTTGACCAAAAACTGTATAAAGTTGATTGCAGTAAAAGTTATACTAAAGGCAAAAAGTTTATAACCGGAGGCAAAAGCGTGCCAATTGTTAAGATGGACGAAGGGTATGCTAAATTGAACTACATGGAGTCTTTTATGCCAATTGATGGATCCATATGAAGAAGAATTTGTAACATTCGTGACTTTTGACCTTAACGGACTTGTAATTAAACATAATTAAGTGAGAACGATTTTGTGAATGAATATGAATTATTGAACGTTTTGACATGTTTTAACGTAACGTTGAGTTTAAATGTGTTAACGGGTTCGTTTTGGCGTTTAAATGTTTAACGAATAGCTATTGGTCAGAATTAGCGGAGCGGGAGCCTCCTTTTTGGACACCAAGGCCGGCCCCCTTAGTCTCCCACACCCACACTCCCACATTTCCTTTCCTTATCTCATTTCTCTCTTCCTTTTTCTTCTTCTTCATCTACCAAAAGAACCCCACCATAAATTCATGATAAATCTTTGCAAATATTGTGTTGTGAGTGTTAAATTAACTAAACTTATTAGCAATGATAACCTACATCATCAAAGTCCAAGATTTTTACAATTTTCAAGTGTTCATCCAAGATTTTGAGCGTAATTTCGGATTTGAGGTTCTAGACCGAATTGGTAAGTGTTTTATAGCTCAAAACGTTCCTTTTACATTGTAGGTTACTTCCTTATTGTCAATCTAAATGTTTGGTGGTCCATATTGGCGAAATTTATGTGTTTTAGTTTAAAAACGTGTTTTTAATCAAATCGTTAGAAATTGGAAGTGGGTTTGTGAATTGGTGTGTTTTTATGTCATGGTTATACTTGAATTTGGTTGTGTTAGAGTTTGATAACCTGGATTTGGCTTCTAAGGTTGTCGATTTTTAGGTCAAAACCAGTTTTCTTGTTTTTTCGTAATCTGCGGACGATGTTGATGAACTGACGGATGATCCATGTTCATCAGATCATCCGGCGGATCATCCGCCAGATCGTCCGCCAATCCCCTGTCCTCCCTTAGCGTTTTCGTTCGGTTATCGGTTGACTTTCAATGATCCAAAGCTTGTTTATTAGTCTTATATCATCATTTTAAGGTCAACAAAATTGTTAAAACACATTTCTAAACGCTTTGATTTTCAAGTCAAATTTTGGTGCTACGTCATCGAACCGAATTTAACTAAAACCTTTCCCCTTGTCGCTTAAACGTTCTTGAATCACTTCTAAGTATCCTTGGGGGATTGTGGCATAGTTTAGCTAGCTAAACCTTATCGATTGAGGATACCTTGCGATGATAAATTGTTGATTTAATAGGTTGTGATCGTTGTGCTCCCCGCTCACCCGCTTAAGCTCATTCTAATGACTTCTAGAGGCCAAGGTGAGTTTCGTAAACCCTTCCTACTCAATTGAGATTCGGGCTGAAAAGTGTACGTGCTTGTTATTGTCGCTTGATTGATTGATTGTTTGATTAACGTATTGACTTGTTGCTCGGTTAATTATGCTTCCGTTTATGAATACTTGTTGTGGTTTGGGTAGTTGTACATACATGGAAGACGTTATACTTTCAATGAATAGGAGATGTGGTGGGAAGGCTGCGGGTGACCCTATATATAAGCATCAATGATTCATTGAAATTAGAATCGTAAGAAGTGTATGTGCATTGTGTTGTTGATTGATGGAAAACGTTTTGATAAGGATCGGGACATAGGATCTCGCATGATAACATTTTCCCCCTTAACATATTATAGATTTGTGATTGTGATAACGATTAAGTTCATGTTGATGGCATAGCGATAAGCCCACGATTTGTGGCATAACTTTGTTGTTAATGATGTTGTTTAACATGTATGTTGAATATGAATGCTTAGTTGTAACGTAACGTTGATCATGCATTTGAAATATATGTAAGTCATGCCGTTGAAATATACGTAAGACATGCCGTTGATCATGCATTTGAAATATATGTAAGTCATGCCGTTGATCATGCATTTGAAATATATGTAAGTCATGCCGAAATGAACACGCTTTTGAAATATATGTAAGTCGTGCCGATATGTGTTGATTTGTGTTATGTGTTGATTCGTAGTAACGCGAAACCTTTTAGGGTTTCCCTTGGAACGTGAATTGGTATTTTAATCCTCGTATATCGTTAACGGTTGTTATCCCGACACACTTGTTTCCTAGTACTTGCCCCTACGAACTCACCAACTTTATGTTGACGCGTGTTAGTACACTTTTCAGGTGACAGGTTAGCTCAAAGATGTATTGGATGATTGATTGCCTGATTTTGCTAGAATTGGATTTGGACTTGGACTTCTTGGATCCGTGTTTCATTATTCCCGATTAGGGTTTATGCTTAGATGTGATCCGATTGCTTGCACTACTGAATGGTTCGTATGGATTTACTTGATCCTTTTATGCATTTAGTTTTACTCTACATAATTTCCATGTCGTGCCGTGCTTATCTTGTGATACCCCATGATTCCGCCTTGTTGGGGTGTTACAGAATTGAAGTAGCGTCATCACTTCTACCTGTAGTTTCTATTGTTGCAAATCAAGTTAATTCGTTGATAGTGATTTTTTATGTTTTATTTACTTGAACCAATTTTTTTGTATGCATTTTGAGTTTTAACCATTTATCGTGTTTAATATATGTTTTTTTCATACTGATTTGAGTTTTAACCACTTACAGTTTTTTTACAAGGAAATTAATATGTGAGAGGAGAACAGTCTTTGAATCTAACCAGGAACTGAACGAACAAAACACATATGTGTAGCTCTTGGTCGGCTAGGTTATAAAACTGTTCTTTTAGTTTTACATTTGTTTGAACAAGTATGCACCACTGATATAGCTTTTGACCATATCTATAAAGCCCTTGTTTATAGTAAATCAAACTAAAATAACCAATTAAAAACATATTACTTTTGTACTTGAATTCACTTTGTACCAGCATGACTACACCGTGTGCTTGTTTATATGTCTCAGTTATTAAACTATTCCTATTTTCATCCAGCATTAGAAGTGACAAAATGGGTGGGTTCAGTATCGGGCCAAAACGGGTTTGTCTAGACAAGATAATGTTTTGGTAAATATCAAAACAGGTTAGGTTGGTCTGACCCAAAACACTTAAATTTATACTTACAATAGTATCTAATTGAAAGTTAGATACATAAAATATAGCTTTTGAGAGTTTAATACATTTTCATGCACTCGTCGGTTGTAACTTTGATTTATATTGTACATGTTTGACCATTTTTTTGGGTATAAATGCCCCTCGCACAACATTAATTTTGAAAAAGATTACTTCGTATGATATATGAAAAGACTCTATGTGCGATACCTTCTGAACTCACTTTCAATTCCAGGCACTCCTGAAGAATACAGCTTGACTAGTAATCATGCTTGTACTAAACTAGATGAACTTAAAAAATGCTTGAAGGTTGACAAACACGACATAACCATCAACAGGATCATCAAATAATGGACATACAAGTAAACTACCCATCTTTGTTCAAGACCTTGGATTGGCCATTTTTCACATAGGTTTGACCAGTTGTAAATAACATATTCAACGCTGTAATTGTCTTGGTTATTACTCAGATTAAGTTCCTATTTGACTTTGGTCAACTTTTAACTATATTGATCCATATTAGATGCAGCACAAGAACAGAGTGTAGTTGTTAGGTTTAGACTGTTTAAAGAAATTGGACTGACACAATTAAGAAATTGTTGCTGTTATTCAAGATGCAATTTTGAAAGTTGGATACGTCTTAGGTGCAGCACGAATGCACGCTAAGAGTGTGTAGTTGACTAGCCTCGATTGTTTGAAGAAATCGTAGAAGTTCAATGTTCTTAGTAGTTATACATATTCACCTTTTTAGATTGTTTTCTTAATGTTGTTTTGCAGTTGGCCAGAATCTTCAGTTACCTAGATATTGTCAAGGTCTCCAATTGGTTTCTTTCTACCCTTTGGCTCAGTAAACGTTTGAGGGATTTTAACATCAACCATCTGTAATAGAGGTTCAACAACTTTAACAGTTTAACGATATAAAAAGAGATGAATACTTAATCTTCGACTCTTTGAGGTGTTGAATTGGGCAAGTCGGGTAACTGTTATATGGGGTTTGGGTCAGGACATATAATATTCCATGTTGCATGCGATTGACCTAATATACTATCTAAGAGTATTTATAAAGTTTTTTAAGGAAGCGCTGCATTTCATACGCTTTGACCTACCTTCAATCCAGTGGATCCCTTTGACATCATGCAGAAAAGCATGTAACTTTCGAAGCTGGACAAGAATGGCGTCTTCTGTTGCTTGATCTTTAACTGTTTGCTCCAGTTCTTGACATCTATCCAGCATTGACTACCTGCAGAAAAAAGCTTTTTAATCTATACAAAAACCAAATGGTTCCAACACATGCCGATTTGTGTCTAACCTTCTGTGCATCCAGGAATTAGCTTATTAGCAATGGTGACTTCTTATTTCGAAAAAACAACCATTTATATCTAAAGGAGTTCTGAATCAGTGTATACCACAAACTAAAAATTTATTTCGAAACCTGATCATATATGATGACAACTATAGGGCTGAATTGAGACTTGCTAAAATCATGTGCCCTGCAAATGTCAAGAGCACACAAAAGTGTAAATGTCTAAATCTCCAAATATCTCACCATTGATAACTTGTATAAAAGATCACCAAGATTGTGTTGAAAATGCTTAACGCAAGAAAGTTGCCCAAGGTGTACTTTTAATGTTTAAAATCAGCTATATCTTTTCATTCAATAAATTCTGATCAGAATTGGGAAGAGTAGTTGAAATTTTGTGGAATCTGTCCCAGTTTAATAAGGCCGTAATCCATTAGGGTTAGGGTATTGGAGATTATTATTATTATTTTACATAGTTCATTGTCTTAGGAGCGACTGAGGCTCGAACTCAGATATCCATTAAACGCCGACAAGTTTGGCTGAAGTTATCTGAATAACAGCCGACTTTTGTGTTCTGATTGTGTTCTGTGTGCTTATTCCATTATTGTTACAGTGTTGTTCATATCATTGAACCTTTCAACCATGACCTATTTTAAGCCATACCCAAAGTGACCAGTTTTGAGCCATTACCCAAACTGCATGGCTAGCCCATTTTCCACCTCTAAGCAAGAGTATGAGGAAAAAAACCAAAGTTTATTTTTGCAAATAAACATAAATAATACAGAGTTATACAGGGGTATACATGTACAAATGATGATGTACATCCTTTTTAACTGTATACATAATTTGCTACAAACCCACCGTATCAGCCACTCTTCTTCACATCCGAGTCCCTACTCGTAATTCCATAAACTAGAAACTAAATAAAAGTCTTTTGGTTTCTTGTATACTTCATAAAATTTAGCAAATCTAGTCTGTGTTTAACCAGCAAAAGCATACCCATCACTATTTTCTATAACCTATTATACTACAACTGATCAACAAAGCATACTATTATACATTCGGGGTGGAGCAGAAAATAAACGAAGGATTGTGGTTTCTTTTCTTCCATTTTTTTTGCAGACGTGGGCTATTCGAGTATTTGACCAACTCACATGTGAATGAGTCAAAGATTTGAGTATGTTTCGTCTCAAACATTAGTATAACTGCTCACATCAGAAAAAATAACGAGCCAAAAAAGTTGTTCCTAAAGTCTATTCAATTGAAGGATTCTTAGATTCATATTTATAGATGATAAAATGAAATAATATTGTCTATGTAATTATGATTAATGCTTAATGGATTTATCAAATAAATTATGAATGGACATATAATTCACTAAATTATTAGAAGCAAAAAAAACATATAATTCAGCCATAACAACACCAAATTCAGCCAAAACTTAACACTACAATTGCTTAAAGATAATACACTTAATCATAAATAAACATATTCAATAGCTCCAAAAAAATCCCTTTCACTAAAAATTTAAATATATAGATAAATAGATAGATAGATACTAGCTAGTAGTATTTTTTGGGTAATGGGATACCCCGATTAAACAACCAAAGAATTACAAGTAATATGACTGAATTACTAGCTAGTAGTATAAGATAAGGATCGAAAAGAGATCATATTAAACGTGCACGACATATATTCATAGGCGATACGAGACTCTCTTTGTATATGACGCCCCTCTTAGGCAGGTATTCTAGATCAACATCTAGCGGTTTATACAAGTGTTTTAACGTATCGTAGATGATTATATCTGGGCAGTCATCCATGTCTACATATATTATAATTCTTCCGTCATCGGTAATTTCGATAATTTTATAATAATAGAGATGATGCTGACCTTCCAAACCTATTGTCAAGGAACATGTTTTGGACCACGAGTAATTATCATCAACGCCTTGGTCATTAATATTCAATACCCACACATCGAAATTAAGAGTGTCAACAGCGGTGTTGGTGATCAGCCATAGGCATCCATGACACGTACCCAAATGATTATATGCATTATCGATAGCCGGATCGGGTAGATGCATATCTGAAAACACCATCTTGTCAACATCGAATGCCACGATTTTCGAATAACCATTCCCTTTTTTCTCCTCATTGATTATCCAATACAAATATCCTTTAAAGAAGGTACCAATAAGGTCTTCAAAGACAGCATCTTGAATGATAAATACTTCCGGGTGGCTCCATGAACGTGTTTTTAAATTCAATACCTCACAAACATTCCAAGTATTCGAATGGTATTTTCTACACCTAACTATTTTCAACTCATCTACAGTTGCACCATAACCAAATCCATATGCATGATCATTTTCGTAATGATTATAATATAAACGTGGATTTGGATCATCATCAAGTACGTCATAAACACCTGTTGCAGGATTGTACAAAATAATCTGTGGATTCATAGCAACATGAGAACTAGGATAAAACATAGTATAATCGGTAATCACCAACAAGATAATTCCACTGAAAGTTCCGACAATCGTCACAGACCTACGATTCTTGTGATAACAATCGTATTCGCGAGGGGGGAGGTTGATAATTGAAACATCTAAACCATCTGTAACCAACTCCTTACTTTCGTCTAATATATAGATAGGATTTATAGGTATAGGTATTGTAATTGTATATTCGGGAACGTCTCCCCAACTTTCAAGAAAGATCAACGGGGACGACCTAGACATCATGAAACTTTGAACCGAAATCAGAGCATTCCAACGTTTTGATACACATCGACAGCGTCCCACCATTGGCTTGACATCAAATCGGGAGAGGATATTGCAGAGGATGCCATCAGGCATATCATCAACCCCTGTAGTCATCTTCTTATGGATATTGTGTAGCCTGGTTTTCTTTTTATAATATGAAGCCGCAGCTAAGCTAGGTCTTACCAACAAAAAAGGCTTATAGTAAGAAAGACCCGTACTGTGTAAATCTGGAAAATCCATAGGCCCATACTTGATTTTACACAACAAAGCCCATTATCTAAAACTTTACTGTATTCATGATGAGATGGCTACCGGTCTGGTCACAAGATTATCATCATTCTTATAGTAGCTATTCGTTAATGGGAGAAAAGGGGGTTGGGTTATGATTGTTTACCATAAAAAGGATATGTTACAATTCATACAATTTGTTTTGTGTACATTTTACATGATATCTTTTTGTTTGATTCGTATTGTACTTGGCCTTTACGATACAATTTGCTTGGTGTACATTTAACTTGTGATGATGATTTCAGTTATCCGTGATCTGTGTTTAAAGGTAAACATTATTGTAGGTAAAAATGGCTTCTCAAATGCACCACTATAATACTTCGTAACATATTAAGGAGATCCAGCCACCTCTGCCAAATTTTAAGTTTGCGCAAAATAATACCATAGTAGAGGGCATAAAAAATTGACACTATAGTAGGAGTAACATCATTTTCTCGTATCAATATGTATCCGGCATATAACCTTTAGAAGCTTAGTATTCTCCACCCATTTGACCCATTTCATACAGTTTGTCACTTTTCAACAACTTCGACTAGTTACAGAGACAAGTGTGCATTCCATACTTTTCCCGAATGGACGGGTCATCATAAGTAGACTAAAATCCAGAAGATACATATAAAAAAAGGGTAATAAAAAGGCTCAAAAATGGGCAAGTCACTTGGTGTCAAGTTGGTGAAAGTGAAACATTTTAGATAAACCAAGTAAAAAAATTCTCCCATTATGATAGACCAAGTAAAAAAAACAGCAAAAAGAAGCCATATTTAAAGCCATTGCAGCCCCAGCCTGTCATGCCATTGTATCTGCAAAAAGAAACCATATTTTTTGTTCAAAAAGAAATGGTACTAGACAGGGGTAAGTAAGAATGCATGGTATAATAAGAATGCATAGCTATTAGGTTACCTTTTGCTTGAGGGAAACCCTATCAAGTGAACTAATATTGGCTAAAACCGTGTACGAGGACACATGCAATACAATCCTGTTTTTTTCTTTTATCAGCACTCCTCGATGTAAGATCAAAATCAGTGATGAAGAAACCCATTTGTGAAGTGTAAAATACCAGGTCCATTATTTGGTCTACCGCAATTTTTTTTTTTGCCTTCTGTCACCTTAATTTGTTCTGCTGATTATGTGATTCTACCCCATCACCTGACCCGGTCTCTCTAGCATCTTCAGTGTACATATCACCAGGGCTGCCCATCTAAATCAATGCTTTGTGTCTTCTTTGATTAACGATATAATAAAGATAACTATGGCGTGATTCTGGTCTGACACTAGTCCTAGGCCCTCAAAAATCCTGGTCCCCTGAAATCCCTGGCCTGTTTAAGCCCGAAAATAACAATTGCTTATAGCCTTTTTAAAAACCTCAGTCCAGCCCAAACCCAGTAAAATAGTCCAAAGCTCAGTCCTTCCCAGTCCTTCTCTAAGAAAACTTCAGATTTAGGCCCACATAGATTACACTTTTAACCCAGTTTTGAGTTTTATGCTAAAAGATATAGCCTAGAGAGCTATTATTCAAGTATGTTATCTGTGGTGGGTCAAATGAGGCAAACCAAACAGTTATGAAGAAAACGGGCCGAATTACCCAACCTGTTTGACCCATCCATTTTCACACAATTAACAAATAACATCAATAAGCCACATATTTATACCTTGAACGCAAAGGTAGAAAAGTACAACAACTGTCATTTACCTCAAAACATATTGTCTTTAGATAAACCTACATAACTGACCACACGCTATTTTTAAACAGCATACATAGTTTAGTCCGATTTTGTTGTCTCAAATGAGCGGCTTTACAAAATGGGTCAAATCATTAAATGCGTTTCAAAAATCCATGTGTAACACCCCACCAAGGCGGAATAATGGGATATCACAAGAAAAGCACAGCACGTCATGGAAATTAAGTAGAGCCAACTAAATCCTTAAGTGAATCCAAAGAGAATTCAGAAGAAAATTGTAATAAGAAGGCACACAAATGGGCAAGTCACTTGGTGTCAAGTTGGTGAAAGCGAAACATCTAGATTAAACAAGTAAAACAATTCTACTGATCATGTGATTCTAACACTTCAAGCCTCAATAATAACTTTCACTATGACGTTATCTACTCATCACCTGACCGTAGTAGATATCACCTGGGCTGGTCTCTGGTAGCTAAGGAGGTGAATTTCCTAACAGCTCATCTAAGTCAATGCTTTGTGTCTTCTGTCCATTTGATTAACGAATTAATAAAGATAACTATGGCGCAGAAAATGATTCTGGTCTGACACCGGTACTAGACCGTCTCAAAAAATCTTGGTCCCCTGATAATCCTGGCCCATTTCAGCCCGGAAAAAACAATTGCTTATAGCCTTTTTAAAAACCTTAATCCAGCCCAAACCCAGTAAAATAGTCCAAAGCTCAGTCCTACCCAGTCTTCTAAGAAAACTTCAGTTTTAGGCCCACACAGATTCCACGTTTAACCCAGTTTTTGAGTTTTATGCTAAAAGATATACTAGAGAGCCATTATTCAAGCATGATTTATAGGTCGCAGTTTTTGAGTTTTAAGCGTAAGACTTTCATCCTATCTAAATCTGACTTTGAATACTAAAAGAAAAATCTGCCTGGCTTAGATAGAACCAGCCCCCTTGACCATTTAAGCTGTCGAGCATGATTTCAGGGCTTCAGGGCGGTCAGTTTTTGAAGATTACCACAATCTAGAGTTGGGCTAGGCCTAGTCCTATCCCGGTGCCAGTTAGGCCCATGTCTTGTATTTATGAAAGAAACACAAACTTGGAGTTACCTCAATATTGCCAAGGTCTCCAGTTGGTCTCTTTCTACCCTTTGGCTCAGTAAACGTTTGAGGGATTTTAACATCAACCATCTGGAATAAAGCTTCAAAAACTTCAACAGTTTAACAATATAAAAAAACTCTTTGGGGTGCTGAATTGGGCAAGTCGGGTAACTGTTATATGGGGTTTGGGTCAGGACAAATAATATTCATGTTGCATGCCATTGACCTGAAATACTATCTAAGATTATTTATAAAGTTTTTTAAGGAGGCTCTCCATTTAACACGCTTTGGCCTACTTTCAATCCAGTGGACCCCTTTGACATCTTGCAGAAAAGCATGTACCTTTCGCGTCTTCTGTTGCTTGAAACTTTAACTGTTTGCTCTAGTTCTTGACATCTATCCAGCATTAACTACCAGCAGATCCATAAGCCAAGAAAGCTTTTCAATCTAATACAAAAACCAAATGGTGCCAAAACATGCCAGGAATTAGCTTATCAGCAATGGCGACTTCATATAGTGCTGCATCCAGGAATTAGCTTATCAGCAATGGCAACTTCATATAGTCAACATGTTACTCTTTCTCGTAGTAAAGGAGCTCTGAATCAGTGTAAACCACAAACTAAAAACTTATTTCGAAATGGAAAAGCACCTGATCACATATGATGACAGCTATAGAGCTGAACCTAGACTAGCTAAAATCATGTGCCCTGCAAATGATGTCTACAGCACGCAAAAGTGTAAATGTCTAAATGTCCAAATATCTCACAATTATTAACTTGTATAAAAGATCACCAAGATTGTGTGGAAAATTCCCAAAGCAAGAAAGTTGCCCAAGGTGTACTTTTAATGTTTCAAATCAGCTATATCTTTTCATTCAATAAATTAGTTTGTTATGGGGAGTTTATACTTTTTGTAATCACATTGTAACGCAAATATTATTTATAGAAATTCTGATCAAAATTGGGAAGAGTAGTTGAACCTTTCAACCATGACCTATTTTAAACCATACCAAAAATGACAAGTTTTGAGCCATTACCCAAAGTGACCACTGACCAGTTTTGAGCCATTACCCAAACTGCATGGCTAGCCCATTTTTCCACCTCTAAGCAAGAGCATGATGAAGCAAACCAGATTTTACTTTTGCAAATAAACATAAACAATACAGAATTATATAGAGGTATACATGTACTTTTAACTGTATAATTTGTCAACTTTCCACATAATTAGCTACAAACCTATCCGTATGAGCCACTTTTCTTCACATCCGAGTCCCTACTCGTAATTCCATAATAATAGAAACTAAATAAAAGTCTTGGTTTCTTGTATACTGCACAAAATTTAGCAAATTTAGTCTGTGTTTAACCAGCAAAAATCTACCCATTCACTATTTTCTATAACCTATTATACTACAACCGATTATGAAATACTATTATAAATTTGGGGCCGAGAAGAATATAAACAAAGGATTGTGCTCTCTTTTCTTCCACTTTCTTACAAAGGTGGGCTATTCGAGTACTCGACCAACTTACATGTGAATGGGTCAAAGATTTGAGTATGTTTCATCTCAAACAATATAACTGGTCACATCAGAAAAAATTACGAGCCAAAAATGATGTTCCTAAAGTCTATATCAAATACATACAACCTACTAAATCGTTCAATTCAAAGATTCTTAGATTCATATTACAAATGATAAAATGTAATAATATTGTTTATGTAAATATGATTAATGCTTAATGGATTTCTGAAATAAATCAAGAATGGACAAAAGAAAGTGTGTGCACGTCAATCACTCTCCCATCCAATTGCCTCCCATACTTAGAAGGAGCATTTGAAACCTAATATACGTTTTGACTTCGTACGCAACCCGCCTATCTCTAAATTATCATTTATATTTGCCATGAAAAACTTATTGGCAAGTGTATGTTGCTAGGGAACATCCATGTCAAATCAAGGCCAAGAGTAGTTCAAGTAACTGGACTTCAGAAAGATTACTGAAGGGAAGGCAAACTGAAATAAAGAAAAGGACCTTAGAGTTTGACTTTGATTTGCTGCTGCTGTGATTTGAGACAAACGATTTCTTCTTCTCTTGCTTCTTAAACGCCCCAGACACAAGTTCATAAATGGTTGGGAGGTCATTTATCATGTTTCCTGCATCCCAATTGAAACATTTCAAGCCAAAGTAGAAGAAAGATGGTTAGAATATTAGATGATAGCATCAAATATCTCTTATGAAGCAAGTGAACAGGAAACATAATAAGTGATATTCAAAGAAAAGTCATATTTGATCGATCCACACAATCCACATAATATAATCCAATCACCTCATGGGAAATCTGGAAAAGAGGAGTAGACAATCTGGGAAGACTCTTTAACTCAAAAACTTGTAAGAAAAAGAGAGAGAAAATGGGAAGGAAGTACCTCCCACTGCTCATTAGGAAATCCATATAGATAAAGGTCATCCTTTCCTGCAAAACACACCACAAACTTTAACTAATTGTTAATGTGTCCATTTGTTGATGTTAACTGTAGTGAGTCAAATGAGCCAAACCAAACAGTTATAAAGAAAATGGGCCAAATTACCCAACCCATTTGACCCATCCATTTTCCCACCATTAACAAATAACATCATAAAGCCACATATTTATACCTTGAACGCAATGGTTGGACAGCACCGCAACTGTCATTTACCTCAAAACAAATCGTCTTTAGATTCATCTAAATTACTGATGACACTGTATTTTTAACCAGCATACATAGTTTGATCCACTTTTGTTGTCTTGAATGGGCTGCTATAAAAATAAGGATCAAATCATCAAATGGGTTTCAAAAATCCATGTCTAATTGCCTGAAAGAGAAGTAATATCGGTTTCTTTTGAAAAGAAATACATGAGCTGAAAAGTATCATGAGAAATGAACAAATGAAACAGTTTGACACATAAATATGATGTATCAAACTATTATATATCATGATCAGACTTACATTCAGTAGGAAGATCATGAGGTCCACACCAAGCATTCAAATTTCTATAGTCCAATGCACAGCTCAGCTGATAAATGGCAAGTTATATCGGTTTGGGTAGTTGATGACAAACTCATTTCAGCTTCTTTATTGACGAAGCAAAATAGCTTCTTTCATATTGTTTAAAAAAGTGTGGAGACTAAACCGATTAAAATGCAACTTCAACTCAGGCAAATATAATCACATACACGAAACCAAATATAAGAAGTATTAAATCATGATTTATTAGCATTATAACTATTGGAAGCAATATAAAAACATATAATTCAGCCAAAGCAGCCTTACATTCAGCCAAAACCTAACACTACAATTGCTCAACTAAATACACTTAATCATAAATAAACCATATTAAATAGCTCCAAAAACGTATCTTTCAGTAAATATTTAAATATATATAGATAGATAGATACTGGCTAGTAGTATCAGATAACGATCCATAAGAGATCATATCAAACATGCACGACATATATTCATAGGCGATACGAGACTCTCCTTGTATATGATGCCCCTGTTAGGCCGGTATTTAAGAACAATGTCTTGCAGTTTATACGAGTGTTTAGATGTATCGTAGTAGATGATTCTATCTGGGCAGTCATCCATTTCTACATATATTATAATTCTTCCGTCATCAGTTATTTTGATAATTCTATAAAAACAGAGATCATGCTGGCCTTCCAAACCTATTGTGAAGGAACATGTTTTGGACCACGAGTAATTATCATCAACGCCTTGGTCATTAATATTCATTACCCACACATCGAAATTAAGTGTGTCATCGTCGGTGTTAGTGATCATCCATAGGCATCCATGACACGTACCCAAACGATTATATTCATTATTGATAGCCTGATCAGGCAGATGCATCTCTGAAAAGACCATCTTGTCAACATCAAATGCCACGATTTTCGAATAACCATTCTTTGAATATATATTTGTATTGATTATCCAATACAAATATCCTTTAAGGAAGGTACCAACAACGTCTTTAAAGGTAGCATATTCATGAGTGGTAAGTAGTTGTGGGTGGCTCCATGAACGTGTTTTTAGATTGAGTACATCACAAGTATTCCAAGTATCCCAATGATATTTTCCAAACCTAACAATTCTCAATTCATCAATGGTTGCACCATAACCAAATCCATATGCATGATCTAATTCATCGGAATAATAATATAAAGGTGGATTTTGATCATCATCAAGTATGTCATAAACACTGGTTGTGGGATTGTACAATATAATATGTGGATTCATACGAACATAATAACTAGAATAAAACTTAGTAAAATCGTTAACCACCAACAAGATAATTCCACTGAAAGTTCCAACAATTGTCACGGACCTACGATTCCGCTGATCACGATCGTATTCAGAAGCGGGGAGGTTGAAAAGTGAATCATCTAAATTGTGAGTCACCGATTCGTCTAATATATAAGTAGGATTTATAGGTATAGGTATCTCTGTTGTATATTCATCATCGGACTCGTCGCCCCAACTTTCAAGAAAGATCAATGGTGACCTGGACATCATAAAACTAGGATCCGAAATCAGAGCATTCCAGAGTTTTGATACACATCTACAGCGTCCCACCATTGGCTTAACTGGTAATCGGGAGAGGATATTGCAGAGGATGCCATCAGGCATATCATCAACCCCGGTAGTCATCTTCTTATGGATCTCTAAATTCCAAATCTGCTTTGATATCGAGTTAATTAATTCCTCCTGCAGCATGATCGTCTCTAGCTCTATGCCGGCTAATTAATTAGACTGGGTTTTTTTTATAATATATGAAGCCGCAGCTAGGTCTTACCAACAAAAAAGGCCTAAAGTAAGAAAGAAAGACCCGTGCTGTGCATATAAATCTAGAAAATCCATAGGCCCATACTTGATTTTACTCAACAAAGCCTATTATCTAGCTAGATTTTTATTTATTTCTATGGGTTTGGTTATTCATGATGAGATGAGATGGGTAGCTTGAACGTGTTTGGTCACAAGATTATAATTATTTCTGATTGCATTGTTATAGTAGCTGCTGCTTCAGGCCGGTTTTCAAAACTCAGAGTGATTGTTTACCATAAAACGGATATGTTACAATACAATTTGTTAAGTTGGTATACATTTTACATGATAAGGATCTTTTTGTTTGATGTGTATTGTACTTACTTTAGCCATTGCATCTAATTACCACTATCTACTATGTGTTTTTGTACTTCAGAACTTTTTAACATGTCAAATTAAAGAAACCATTGCCGGTAATATGACTCCCTTATTCTGAGATCAGATTATTCACTAGAATCGAACCATTACAAGATTTTTATGGTACATTACAGAACAGAATACGAAATAAAGTACGTACATTGGGTTGCATGCAATCAATATCGACATGATCAGTGGCCAAGACAGTATTTCATGACACCAACTTTTAACGTAAAGAACCTGTTCCTAGTTTCAGGATTATTATATATTCATATATATACACGTATCATGCAAAGTTGCAAGATATGTTCATCAAGCGATGTCGTGATGTTATAACGAGTGTAGCAAATAAAAATTACATGGCACCTCAAACTAATGCACCACTATAGTAAATTAACTCCAAGCCATAGCAGAGGGTATAAAAAATCGACATGAGTAACATCATTTTCTCGTATCAATATATATCCAGCAAATAAGCTTTAGAAGGTTAGTATTATTCTCAACCCATTTGACCCATTTCAAATAAGTTGTTACTTTTCAACAACCTCGACTGGCTAGTTAATTACATTCTGAGACAAGTGTGCATTCCATACTTTTCCCAAATAGACAGGTCATCGTCAAATCTTTTGACTTGTTTCTCTGCATGTCACTTGTGCATCTGTAATAGCTTCTGCAAGTTATTTGAATGCCAGTCTTTAATCTTTAAAGTGAACACATATCATATGTCAGAGGTCAAACAATAACTAAACGAAAATCCTTAAGTACATCCAAACAGAAAATTCAGAAGAAAATTGTAATAAGAGGCTCAAAAATGAGCAAGTCACTTGGTGTCAAGTTGGTGAAAGTGAAACATTTAAATAAAACTGATCATGTGATTCTAACACGTCAAGTCTTAATAATAACTTTTACTATGACTTTATCTACTCATCACCTGACCCAGTCTCTAGCATCTTCGGTGTACATATCACCTGGGCTGATCTCTGGTAGCTAAGGAGATGAATTTCCTAACAGCTCATCTAAATCAATGCTTTGTGTCTTCTGTCCATTTGATTAATGAATTAATAAAGATAACTATGGCGCAGAAAATGATTCTGGTCTGACACCGGTCCTAGACCGTCTCAAAAAACCTGGTCCCCTGAAATTCCTGGCCCGTTTCAGCCCGAAAAAAACAATTGCTTATAGCCTTTTTAAAAACCTTAATCCAGCCCAAACTCGGTAAAATAGTCCAAAGCTCAGTCCTACCCAGATTTCTAAGAAAACTTCGGTTTTAGGCCCACACAGATTCCACGTTTAACCCAGTTTTTGAGTTTTATGCTAAAAGATATAGCCTAGAGAGCCATTATTCAAGCATGATTTATAGGTTGCAGTTTTTGAGTTTTAAGCGTAAGACTTAGTCTAAATTTGACTTTGAATACTAAGAAAGAAAATCTGTCTGGCTTAGATAGAACCAGCCCCCTTGACCATTTAGGCTGTCGGGCCTGATTTCAGGGCTTCACGGCGGTCAGTTTTTGAAGATTACCACAATCTAGAGTTGGGTAGGCCTGGTCCCAGTTAGGCCCATGTCTTGAATTTATGAAAGAAACACAAACTTGGAGTTACCTCAATATGTCCAGATATCTCACCATTATTAACTTGTATAAAAGATCACCAAGATTGTGTGGAAAATGCCCAAAGCAAGAAAGTTGCCCAAGGTGTACTTTTAATGTTTCAAATCAGCTATTTCTTTTCATTCAATACATTAGTTTGTTATGGGGAGTTTATAGTCTTTGTAATCACATTATAACGCGCATATTATTTATGGAAATTCTGATCAAAATTGGGAAGAGTATGATGAAGCAAACCAGATTTTACTTTTGCAATAAACATTAAACAATACAGAATTATATAGAGGTATACATGTACAAATGATGTTGTACATCCTTTTTAACTGTATAATTTGTCGACTTTCCACATAATTTGCTACAAACCTATCCGTATGAGCCACTTTTCTTCACATCCGAGTCCCTACTCGTAATTCCATATGATAGAAACTAAATAAAAATCTTTTGGTTTCTTGTATACTGCACAAAATTTAGCAAACCTAGTCTGTGTTTAACCAGCAAAAATCTAAAAGGTAAATGGGGGGAACCTTAGCCCCGGTATCACAATTGGATACCCATCGACCCACCCCGTATGAGCCATATGATGCCGGTTAAATACCTCCATCCTAATCCCCACATGATCTGGGCACCCCGAAGGATCAAACCCGCGTATTTAAACTTCACATATGGGTCTAGGCTTCATTGGTAACGAGTACCTTAAAGGAATTATTTTTTGTCCCCAGCGGGGATCGAACCTGAGACCTTAAAGTCACCAAGTGCTTGCCTTACCACTAGGCTATTTTCTGTAACCTATTATACTACAACTAATCATGAAATACTATTATAAATTTGGGGCCGAGCAGTATATAAACGAAGGATTGTGCTTTCTTTTCTTCCACTTTCTTGCAGAGGTGGGCTATTCGAGTATTCGGCCAACTTACATGTGAATGGGTCAAAGACTTGAGTATGTTTCGTCTCAAACAATATAACTGGTCACATCAGAAAAAATAACGAGCCAAAAAAGTTGTTCCTAAAGTCTATATCAAATACATACAACCTACTAAATCGTTCAATTCAAAGATTCTTAGATTCATATTACCAATGATAAAATGTAATAATAATGTTTATGTAATTATGATTAATGCTTAATGGATTTATGAAATAAATCATGAATGGACAAAAGAAAGTGTGTGCACGTCAATCACTCTCCCATCCAATTGCCGCCCATACTTAGAAAGAGCATTTGAAACCTAAAATACGTTTTGACTTCATACTCAACCCGCCTATCTCTAATCTATCAATTATATTGGCCATGAATTAACTTACTGGAAAGTGTATTTTGCTAGGGGAAAACCCATGTCAAATCATGCCAAGAGTAGTTCAAGTGACTGGATTTCAGAACGATTAGAGTTTGACCTTTTTGCTGCTGCTGTGATATGACACAAATGATTTCTCCTTCTCTTGCTTCTTAGCCGCCCCTGACAGAAGTTCAAAAATTGTTGAGAGGTCATTTATGAAGTTTCCTGCAGCCCAATTGAAACATTCAGCCCAAAGTAGAAGAAAGATGGTTAGAATGTTAGATGATAGCATCAAATGAGGTAAGTGAACAGGATATATAAAAAGTGATATTCAATTTAAAGTCATATATGATCGATTCACATAATATAATCGAAGCCAGTCCTTTTCTTGCACAGTCAATTCCTAGTGCAGGTTCTGGAAGCTCGAGAGGTACCTCTTCAGCAGGCAAATTCACCTCCCACTGCTCATTAGGAAATCCATATAGATAATGGTCATCCTTTCCTGCAAAACACAACAAAAAACTTTAACTAATTGTTAATGAGTCTATTTGTCCTATGTTATCTGTGGTGGGTCAAATGAGCGAAACCAACCAGTTATAAAGAAAATGGGCGGAATTATCCAATCCGTTTGACCCATCCATTTTCCCACCATTAACAAATAACATCAATAAAGAAATCGTCTTAAGATTTATCTAAATTACTGACGACACGGTATTTTTAACCAGCATACATAGTTTGGTCCAGTTTTGTTGTCTCGAATGGGCGGCTATAAAAAAAGGTCATTAAATGGGTTTAAAAATCCATGTCTAATTGCCTGAAAGAGAAGTAATATCGGTTTCGTTTTGAAAAGAAATACATGGGCTGAAAAGTATCATGAGAAATGAACAAATGAAGCAGTTTTATACATAAATATGATGTATCAAACATTTCTGTCAAATATGATGTTCTTGAACATTATTAGTAGCCCAGAATATTATTCTGTTAAATATGATGTTCTTGAAACGTTAAATATATTCCTGGGCACTCAGTTTCAAATGATGAGACTTACATTCAGTAGGAAGATCATGAGTTCCACACCAAGCATTCAAACTTTTCACAGTCCAATGCTTAGCACCAGATGCACAGCTCAGCTGATTAATGTAAAGTTATATCGCCATATCGATTTGGGTACGTTGTTGATGACAACTCATTTCAGCTTCTATATTGACGAAGCAAAATAGCTTCTTTCATATTGTTTAAATAAGTGTGGAGACTTAACCGATTAAAAGGCAGTGGATGAGTTAATGCAACTTCAACTCAAGCAAATATAAGAAGTATTAAATCATTTATTAACATCATAATTATTAGAAGCAAAAAACATATATATCAGCCAAAACAACCTTAAATTCAGTCAAAACTTAACATTACAATTGCTTAACTAAATACACATAATCATAAATAAACCATATTAAATAGCTCCAAAAAAGTTCTTTTCACTAAATATTTAAATATATAGATAAATAGGTATTGGCTAGAAGTATCAGATAAATATCGAGAAGAGATCATATCAAACATGCATGACATATATTCATAGGCGATACGAGACTCTCTTTGTATATGATGCCCCTTTTAGGCCGGTCGTTTTCTAGATCAACGTCTTGCAGTTTATACGAGTCTTTTGATATATCGTAGTAGATGATTCTATCTGGGCAGTGATCCATCTCTACATATATTATAATTCTTCCGTCATCGGTAATTTTGATAATTCTATAAAAATAGAGATGATGCTGACCTTCCAAACCTATTGTCAAGGAACATGTTTTGGACCATGAGTAATTATCAGCAACGTCTTGGTCAATAATATTCATTGCCCACACATCGAAATTAATTGTGTCATCGGCGGTGTTGGTGATCATCCATAGGCATCCATGGCACGTACCCAAACAATTGTTTTCATCATTTATAACCGGATAGGGCAGATGCATCTCTGAAAAGACCATCTTGTCAACATCAAATGCCACGATTTTCGAATAACCATTCTTTGAATATATATTTGTATTGATTATCCAATACAAATATCCTTTAAGGAAGGTACCAACAACGTCTTTAAAGATAGTATATTGATGAGTGATATGTAATTGTGGGTGGCTCCATGAACGTGTTTTTAGATTGAGTACATCACAAGTATTCCAAGTATCCGATTGATATTTTCTACACCTAACAATTTTCAACTCATCTACGGTTGCACCATAACCAAATCCATATGCATGCTTGTCTTCGTAATGATTATCAAATAAAGGTGGATTTGGATCATCATCAAGTATTTCATAAACACCGGTTGCGGGATTGTACAAAATAATATGCGGATCCATATGATGGGAAAAAGTAGGATAAAACTCTGTAAAATCGGTAACCACCAACAAGATAATTCCACTGAAAGTTCCGACAATTGTCACAAACCTACGATTCCGGTGATCCGCATTCCCGTGTTCAGGAGGGGGGAGGTTGAAGATTGAATCATCTAAATCAACTGTAACCGATTCCCTAGTTTCGTCTAATATATATGTAGGATTTATAGGTATAGGTATCTCTGTTGTATATTCATCGTCGGACTCGTCGCCCCAACTTTCAAGATAGATCAATGGTGACCTAGACATCATAAAACTAGGATCCGAAATCAGAGCATTCCAGCGTTTTGATACACATTTACAGCGTCCCACCATTGGCTTAACTGGTAATCGGGAGAGGATATTGCAGAGAATGTCATCAGGCATATCGTCAACCCGAGTAGTCATCTTCTTATGGATCTCTAAATTCCAAATCTGCTTTGATATCGAGTTAATTTATTCCTCCTGCTGCATGATCGTCTCTCTAGGCCGACTAATTAATTAGGCTGGTTTTTTTTTTATATAATATGAAGCCGAAGTCTTACGTGTTCCCCAAGATATATAGATACCCTAACAACAAAGAGGCTTATAGTAAGCTGTGCATATAAATCTAGAAAATCCATAAGCCCATACTTGATTTTACACAACAAAGCCCATTATCTAAGATTTTATGGGTTTGGTTATTCATGATGAGAATGATAATATATACTTTGTTTTGGAAATAAAAAACAAATTGATTCATTGTTCACGCATGCATTTTCAAAACTCAACTTCAGGTTTAAGCAGAAGCTCAACTTCAGGTTTTCAAAACTCAAGTGATATATATATATATATATATGATATTCTTTAACACCTCGATTTTTAAACGGTATTATTTTAAATATGATACTTGGTATTATATTTTATAGAGTAAGCATAAATGAGTCATTTCCTTATAAAAGTGTTAGAGGGGCGTTTGGTTCGCAGAATATTTTTTATGAAATTAGAATCTGATGGATTTGTAATCTGAATGGATTAAAATCTGATGGAATTGAAAATTGAATAAATTATAATCTATTTGTGTTTGGTTGATCAGAATGAAACGAAAATTCATAATATTAATTATATAGTTATAGTAAATAAACATATATAATTTAAATAATGATAATATAAATGTTTTTACAAAATAAAAAAACTATCTAAAAATTTTTTAAGTTTATTTTTTATAAACTAATATTATTTAATAAAATAATATTTTAAATTATTTTATTTTAAAAAATAATATTAATTTTTAAGATAATATATTTTTATAAAATTATAGTATATATAAAGTAAATTTAATATTTTTATAAAATAAAGTATTTTTATAAAATAAAATGTTTCTTATAATTTAAATTAAATAAATTTTATAAAACAACAACACTTTTTTATAAATTTGTAATTATTTCTAGTTTTATAAAATATTAGTATATTATAAACTAAAATTAAAATTTTATAAAATAAAATTGTTTTATAAAATAAATGTTTCTTATTATTTAAATTAAATAAATTTTATAAAACAACAATAAATTTTTATAAACTCTTATTATTCATATGAATCCTTTAAAAATGATGGAAACCAAGGGACTAATCTCACTTGGATCAACCATCATCAAAATCTCATCAAACATGATTGGTTACTCCAGTGAATTACTCCGGCGACTGTGCAATCATATTTGATTGGTCTAGCCAATCAAGCTTCATTGGTTACTCCGACGGATTACTCCGGCGACATTGTCCAATCATATTTGATTGGTCAAGCCAATCAAGCTTGATTGGTTACTCCGGTGAATTACTCCGGCGACATTGTCCAATCATATTTGATTGGTCAAACCAATCAAACTTGATTGGTTACTCCGGTGAATTACTCCGGTGACATTGTCCAATCATATTTGATTGGTCAAGCCAAATCAAACTTGATTGGTAATCACTAAGACACTGTGATTTTTCCGGCGAGCTCAAAAACAGTGTTTATTGGCTAGGGTTTGTGCGGAATGTGTTTTTGAGTGATTTGGTACAAGTTTCATGCGTTAATTCGAAGAACAACAAAGCTATAGCGTTTTTTAGTTTTCCGGTGAGTTTTTCAAGTTTTCCGGCGAGTGTAGATCGGATTAATTTCTAGTCAGGGTTTGTTCATGGTGTGATTGTGAGTGTTTTGGTGTAAGTGTGATGTTCTAATTCTAAGGAACGAAGGTTTTATCGGCGTTTGAAGTTTTCCGGCGAAGTTGTTGCATTTTCCGGCGGTTGTATCGCCTGAGAAGAAGGAGGGGGAGTTGATCGTCGTCGCCGGTCAGAGATAAAGGTGGAGATGGCCGTGGTTCAAGATCTTGTTGCCGGAAAAAAGGGAGAGAGAGAATCTATGTGTGTGTTTGTGTTTGTGTGTGTGTGTGTGTGTTGGGAGGAAAGAGACGACGGGAAGGGGAGATATCAAGGGTTGGGATTTATTTTTTAGGGGATAATCGAATGGTCAAGATTTGTCCTCTAGTTTCCAAAGAAAATTTAGGCCTCAAATGAACAAAACACTTGTAATTATTTCTAATTAATAATTAATAAAAATAAAAAAAAACTCTAATTAATAATAATAATAAATGATAAATATAGTCTCAAAAATCACAGTAATAATAGTTATAACAAATATATAATGAAATAATAATTAAAAAAAAAAGTTAACTTTTATTAAAATTTGAATTCCTTTAGAATTTCAAACATTCCATCCATTTTGCTAAGGAATGTTAAATTCCTTCATTTAATGGAATTCAAAGGAATCCAATTCCATTTCCTTGTGAACCAAACACCTTATAGAATAGAATCTGAATTTCATTCCGTCAACCAAACAATATATGGAATGAAATTCAGATTCCAATTTCATCAGATTCCAGGAAATTTCGCGAACCAAACTCCCCCTTAGTCTCTAAATGAAATGTTAGATAAAAAATAGGGGATGAAGTGTATCTAGTAGTATAAAATACCTTTAATTAAATTAAAACATAACTAAATACTAAAAACCTCTTGATATATGTTTTGTGTGTCGTGAGTTTGCAGCCAAAAAGAAAAGAAGAAGCAAAACTCATCTAATCTCATCTTCATCAATAATTCATTTTCCTTTTATATCAAAGTTAAAATCCTTTAACTCTTCATCATCATCATCATCATCATCATATAATAATAATATAATAATAATAATAATAATAATAATAATAATAATAATAATAATAATAATAATAATAATAATAATAATAATATTCTAGTCTATTTAAGAATTATAAAAGAAGTTGTGGCTAGGGTTCATCAAAGAAAGATTTAGGGATTTCAAGTATTTAGGGATTTTAAGTTTAGGAGTTGTCATTGCTATAAATTCAAAGAAAGGTAACATTATTATTGTTGTTATTTATTATAGTATTATTTCTAGTATTGTTATGGAATTAGATGAAATTTTATCATCACCAATTTTAGTAAATAATTTGTAAAACCCATATTTTTATTGGTGTTGTTTGGCTAATTAAAGTTGAATTTGGACTTTAGATTTTGAGATAACAAAAAAAGATTGTTAAGTGATAGTATGGTCAAGCTTTATTATGTATTTCAGAATTTTATGAGAAAAATGTATATATGTATTTAGCCAAACACAATAATATATGTATATTATGGGTTAAAGAGTTGATTATAATTAAGTAAATAATATTGGATTTGTATTGTGTTAATAGGTTGTTGATTTTGGTCATCTAAGATTACTTGCAAGTTGTCGTTTGAAAGGTGAGTACAACTTATGCCTCATGTATATATTGTATATATGTTAACATAGAGCAGCTTGATGAGAAAATACCATTCTACCAACACTACAACAAAAATCACTTTTAGGGAGGACGAATGTCCTCGCAAAAGGCCTAATTTCTCCTTGCAAAAACAATTAGCGAGGACATGTCCTTGCAATATCTTTGTCGCGGAAGCCTTCTCGCAAGAAGTATCCGGCAACCACTATTATGACATATAGCGAGGAGATATAGTTGGAAAAAGAATAAAGGAAAAAGAAATGTAAATTACTCATTGGGAGGATTGTCCTTGCAATAAGAAAAACACATTTTTATGTAAAAAATTATTTAAATATATAAATATATGTATTTGTTATGTTATATTATACGGTATAAATAATAATACTTGGTATTAAGCTATAGTAATCGTATTTAGCATTAGCGAGGACTGTCCTTGCAGCATGTATTTTCCCGTTATTTTTAATTTGTTCTCGCAATATGTTTCAGGGAGGACAGTCCTCCCCATTTTTTTATTTTTTTTGTCAATTTCAAAATGAACCTGCTGTAAATGTAGCTTCCCGCCCAAAATTTTTCCTGGTCGATAACCTGTTTCTAGGTAATCTGACCTCACTGTCCAGAGTTGTACTCACTCTTTATCAAACAAAAAATGAACGACAAAAACATGATACAACTACAATTACTATTACAATTATCAACTAAACAAAATACTCGCACAATCAACAAAAGGTTTTAGCCACAAATTCAAAGTGCATATTCGATTACAAAAGGTTTCAAATATGCATGATACACATATCAGAAGTATACCAAAGTTAATCACATCCCAAAAGACTTCTCAAAAGTTTTGATGATTTCACTCTTGATAATTTACCATAGCTCATGCCTTCCGAATTCGTTCCCTTCTGAAAGAGAATGACGACATAAATTAGAGTTATGTATATTCAAGCAATCAAAAATCCGTTTACATTAACATAATGTATATTACAACAAACTGTTGCCGCTTACAATCTATAATTTCTGACTTTGTATCTATGTTTCTAATATGTTTTGTTTACCGTCACATAATTGATGCTTCTGTTTCTTTATGTTCTAGTGTATCTAATATCTATATATATCATCGAGTAGCCATTTAGAAAACCATCGGCATAGATTCTACTTGCTTAAATATAATCTACTTATTCATATGTATACGAATGAACTAGTATGCTACTGATCTCACAAACACGCTACTATACTTTTTAGGATATAACAAATCAGGCTTCCAATAGTTCAGGACCAGTTCTGTCCTTACCCGCCCAATTTACCAACTCTAGCTAAAGTCGATATACGAATGAACTAGTATGCTACTTATCTCACAAACACGCTACTATACTTTCTAGGATATAACAAATCAGGCTTCCAATAGTCCATGACCAGTTCTGTCCTTACCCACCCAATTTACCAACTCTAGCTAAAGTCAATATACGAATGAACTAGTATGCTACTTATCTCACAAACACGCTACTATACTTTCTAGGATATAATTTACCAACTCTAGCTAAAGTCAATATACGAATGAACTAGTATGCTACTGATCTCACAAACACGCTACTATACTTTCTAGGATGTAACAAATTAGGCTTCACGCATATTGAAATTACGACAAGTAGATTTATATATAAATTATTGTCGTTATGGTATCACGCATATTGAAATTACGTGTAACTTTCCCAATAATGTCACATACATTTACTGCTCTGAATTTTGGTCGATACAAACAATTTTTCGAGATCAAAACGTGTATCGTCCAGGTAATCATTTTTTTCCTCTGATCGAATTATCAAAAATCCCTGATTTTTTATCTTGTCTATAAGATTTAGATACCGAGTTCCGCAACCTTGCATATATACACAAACATACATTATTTATTTCCCTAAATCAAAAATATAAAATGTTGGTAATAACTTTACGTGTAAATAAATTAATTTAGTTTGATAATTAGATTAGAATAGTTATGAATACTTTATTACTTTATACATTAAAAAAATATATATATACATCTTTTGGGGAATACAAAATTTTTAAAATAATATGAAAATAAACCGGAAAATTTTTTTAAAAAATCTTTTAAAAACTTTCGCAAGGACAGTCCTCGGAATAAGTTGAAACCGGGAATTTTTAAGTATTTGGTGGGAATTTTAATTTTTTTTTAAATACAATAACGAAAATAAAGAGGGAAATTTTAATTATTATAAGTATTTCAAAAAAGTTTTAAAAAACCTTTTGCCAGGACTGTAGTCGCGATAAGTAAAAACCGGGAATATTTAATGATTTTGTAGAAGTTGTAAATATAACAGAATACGAAATTAGATATTCTTTTTCTTTTTAAAATATATGGGGAGGATAGTCCTCGCAAAAAGGTTTAGTCAACAAGTTTTCCTTTTTTTTCTCTTTGACTTTCTTTTTCCTCAACATATGTCTTTGACTGCTACTTTAAAAAATCAAAAAGAAAATATTTTTTCACTTTTAGCGAGAATTGTCCTCACGATATTATTGGTCAAACAAAAAAATCAACTCTTGAAATTTTTTTGTCCTTTAGCGAGGACATGGTGTCCTCCCCAAAAGTTTTTTGTCACTTTTGCTCATTTTTCTTGTAGTGCAAGTATGTTTACTTATTTGATTATGCTTTTTGAGATAGTATGTATATAACGGTAGTAAGTGTGCTTTGTGGTAATTATGCTCAGTGATTGAGCTTAGTGACTGGGCTTGGTGATTGAGCTTAGTGGTTGGGCTTAGTGATTGAGCTTAGTGGTAATTATGTATGGTGTTAATAGTGTATTGTGGTAATCAACATGAAAAGAAAAAGATTAGATTTGGTAATGATTGTGTATAATTAAAATTTGTGTTTAACAACGACTGTGGTTAAGGGCTTTGTGTTTAGAGATGAGGTGTTGAGTGATGATCTTGTTAAAAAGGATCATGTGATGCAAGTTATTGTATGAGTATATATTGATGTGTGATAGTTTATGTATGGTAGTTGAACATATGTGTTCGTGTATATAAATGTAGCATGATTTATACTCACCAACCAAAATTGCTTATATTTTTAGTTGTTTATATTTTTATAGGTTCAACCAGATTAAAGGACAAAGCCAAGTTGGATTAGTCAGCTAAAGCCTTTGAAGTGAAGGTAGTATTAATTTGGTGGTAGTTAATCCATTTTGTTATCCAAGCTCTTGATCAAACGTTTGAAAGTGTTGTCTTTTGGGTTGTGAAATGGTCAAATAGTAAAGTGATGGTTTGTAATATGTCTTGGTTGTGATTATTTGACTAGTTTACATGAGTAGCCAAATGATATTTTAGCATGTAGATTTAAGTGTTAATTTAGTTAGCTAAGTTCAAGGTAAATACTAGTTTGAAAATGGTTGAGTTGTTTTGTTTTTCAAGTTTGGTAAAAGTTCTACAGGTTTGAAAGTTGACTTTACGAATAGGTCATGCTGAAATTTTTTTAAAAAAAGAAAAAGTCAAATCATTAAGTTTGTCGTTTTACGTTTTGGTCGTTTCATATTCATTTTGGGAGCAAAGGGGGTTAGTTTATGATTGTTTACCATAAAACTGATATGTTACAAAACAAGTTGTTAATTTGGTGACATTTTACATGATATCTTTTTGTTTAATTTGTATTGTATTTTACCCATTACAACTAATTAATGGATGGAGATTCCCTCAAGTTGAAAACAACTTGAGAGGTGAAGTTAGAGAGATCATGACCTTTGATTTATTATCAAGGGCTGAGATTCAAAGATGATTATTGAATCTTGGCCCTTGATTTTAATCGAAGGGTCAAGAATTTCCTAACTTGACTCAAGTTAGAGGCTTAACTTGAGGGAATCTCACTCCCTAATTAATTGTTCAATAGAAATGTTTGATTCGAACCTGAGGCCAACACTATCTACCAGGGACGGATCCAAAAAAAATTTTGTGAGGGGGCAAAATTATAAGTCGTATGTCATATTTATTACAGCGTAAAACAAAAAAAAGTTGTAACATGGTTAGAGAAAAATTAACAAAAAGAATTAGTCTATACTCACAACCCTGAACTATTTTTATTACTAACACAGATATTAAATCTCAATATATGTATGCCATATTTAATAGTCCATTTCTAAAGAAATCTAAGAAGGCAATGTTTTTTCTTAATATGTTTGTGTCATTTTGGACGGACTATTAGAAGGTTTTTTCTTTGACTAGGTATTGGATGAGGGGCTCTTTAGCGTGGACCCGGTTAAGACAACATAGTCTAGACCATCCATTGTAATATTCGACCCACACCAATCAAAAAGGGAAATAATTATAAATTTATGTAGCTTAAAAACTAAGTTGTAGTACTTTGTAACCAAATTATAAATATATGAAACTTTAAGGGCAGAAATGAAAATTAAGCAATACATGTTTGGTCGTGCAACTATTATCTTCCACATGTTGTGTTACATATAGAATATAATATAATATTAAAGATTCATCTTCTTCTTCGCCATTTCACCACCTGCAACACCTTTCTAATCAAAATCAATTTTGGTGTTGAAAATTTTAAAAGTAAAAAAGGTTTAAAGCTTACAAGATCAGTGAGTAATCTCTATTTAGTTATACATCTTTTTCTTTTATTTTAGCAATTAAATAACAAATATATCAATAAAATAAGAAAATATATAAATATTATATCAAAATTGAAGTGGGGGCAACTACCCTCATTGCCCCCATGCTAAATCCTGCTATCTACTATGCGTTTTTGAATTTTATAACTTTTTTAACATGTGAACCAACTTTATTAACATGTGATGTATTCAATCTAAAAACACGTTAGTTTATCCATTTGTTATAAAGTGATTACACTAATTAATCTGATATTTTTAATTGTAATGTGATTGTAATCTCGATTCCTCGGTTCTCCGTTGAATTCTATTTTTAATTGTCATAGATTGGGATCTTTTTTACTACGTACTGATTTTTTTTTTTACTTGTGTTGTAGAATGAAGACTATTGTGTTATTCACAAGACTAGGTAATGTAATCTCAGTCTTTTGAGAGTAATATAACCCCTTATTTTATCATTATTCTGTTCTCAAAATGTGTTTTCTTTATGCAGTTGGAATTGCCGCCGGAGGATGCAAGGTAACTTGTGAAGAAGATTTCAGTTATCCACGATCTGTGTTTCAGTCTTTAATCTTTAAAGCCCACACATATCATATGTCAGAGGTCAAACTATAACTAAACCAATATTCAGAAGATACATACATAAAAAGTGTAGTAAAAAGGCTCACAAATGGGCAAGTCACTTGGTGTCAAGTTGGTGAAAGTGAAACATTTAGATAAACCAAGTAAAAAAACAGCAACTACCAATGTGTACATAAGGCATACCAACTTAAAAGCCATTGCAGCCTGTCATACCATTGTATCGTCATGAAGCAGCCATATTATTTGTTAAACTAAAAATGCACGGTATAATAAGAATGAGTACTTAACATAGTCAACATTTGACCCAGAAATGTCAAAATATATCATCAGCACAATCTTTAACTATGTGTGAAAGTCATTTTTTATAATCCATGTTACAAGCTATTAGGTTACCTTTTGCTTGAGGAGAACCCGATACCAAGTGAAATAATATTAACTAGAACCGCAATTTTTCTTTTTTTATCAATACTCCTCGATTTACGGTCAAAATCCATGTAGAAGAAACCCATTTGTAAAGTGTAAAATACCAGGTCCATTATTTGGGCTACCACAATTTTATTTTATTTTTGCCTTCTGTCACGTTATGTTGTGATTCTAACACTTCACGTCTCAATAATAACTTTTACTATGACCTTATCTACCCATCACCTGACCCGATCTCTCTAGCATCTTCGGTGTACATATCACCAGGAATGGTCACTGGTGGCGAAGGAGGTGAATTTCCTAACAGCTCATCTAAATCAATGCTTTGTGTCTTCTGTCTACACCTATACTTTTTATTGATCTGTTTATACGAGTCTTTTGATATATCGTAGTAGATGATACTTTCTGGGCAGTCATCCATTTCTACATATATTATAATTCTTCCGTCATCGGTAATTTTGATAATTCTATAAAAATAGAGATCATGCTGACCTTCCAAATCTACTGTCAAGGAACATGTTTTGGATCACGAGTAATTATCATCAACGCCTTGGTCATTAAAATTCATTACCCACGCATCGAAATTAAGAGTGTGGACGGCGGTGTTGGTGATCATCCATAGGCATCCATGACACGTACCCAAATGATTTTATTGATAGTCAGATCGGGCAGATGCATCTCTGAGAATACCATCTTGTCAACATCAAATGCCACGATTTTCGAATAACGATTCCCTTTTTTCTTCTCATTGATTATCCAATACAAATATCCTTTAAGGAAGGTACCAACAACGTCTTTAAAGATAGCATATTGATGAGTGATATGTAATTGTGGGTGGCTCCATGAACGTGTTTTTAGATTGAGTACATCACAAACATTCCAAGTATCCGATTGATATTTTCTACACCTAACAATTTTCAACTCATCTACGGCTGCGCCATAACCAAATCCATATGCATGCTTGTCTTGGTCACGATTATCATATAAAGGTGGATTTGGATCATCATCAAGTATTTCATAAACACCGGTTGCCGGATTGTACAAAATAATAAGCGGCTCCATATAAGTCTCATAATCAGGATAAAACTGAGTATAATCCGTAACCACCAACAAGATAATACCACTGAAACTTCCGACAATTGTCACAGACCTACGATTCTTCTGATCACAATCGTATTCGGGAGGGGGAGGTTGAAGATTGAATATTCTAAATCCTCTATAACCAATTCTATACTTTCGTCTAATATATAATTAAGTAGGATTTATAGGTACAGGTATCTCTGTTGTATATTCGTCGTCGCTACAAATTTCAAGATAGATCAACGGTGACCTGGACATCATAAAATTAGGATCCGAAATCAGAGCATTCCAGCGTTTTGATACACATCGACAGCGTCCCACCATTGGCTTGACATCAAATCGGGAGAGGATATTGCAGAGGATGTCATCAGGTATATCATCAAAACACTTATTACCGCTTGGGTTATCAGATACACATCTACAACGTTTTAATTTGATACGCAAGTAGTCGTCATCTTATTAATTATGTATGGATCTCTAAACATCAAATCCACCTGAAATAATTAACTCCTCTTGTGGCTGATCGTCTCTCTAGCTAGGGTGGAGGTGGGTTTTTCTTTTTACAATACGAAGCCGCGCAGCTAGGTCTTATACGTGTTCCCCAAGATACCCTTCACAAAAAAAAGGCCGGGTTAATTAGGTCTTATACTAAAAATCCATTACTTCATTTTATTACTCAACAAAGCCGTACTAATTAAGAAAAATATCTAAAATTTTATTAATTAATTACTAGTCTTAATACCCGTACGATATACGGTATTTATAAGATTGTATTATAAAAAATATTTGATTATGTCACATATATAATTCGTGAGTATAAAATAAAGAGTGGTTAACCGATGGTAAAAGCTAAATTATTTTAAATATAATATATGTTTAGTTAAAGTTTTGGATTTATCTTAAATAATAACAATCCCATCAAAATCAAACTTACAAGCATAGTGAATGACGACATAGCTTTGTGATTTCGGATAGTAAGTTTAAATTTTTTAAGCCTTCATGTTAATAACTTATTATAAGTAATATAAATAATAGGAATCGAAAAAAGTTATAATATCACTATTAGGAATAGCCTTGGTAAATATCAATATTTATATATATAACTTGTCATGCATATTTTGAATTATATTAGGATGTAGTTTGATAAGTACTACTCTTAAAACAAATCTAAAACAATACCTCTTGAGAGGTAAAAATCATGTTCATATATTTTTTGTTTCTTTGATGGATTGGAAAAAAAAAGCTATAATAAATAACATGAATATATAACACGTAAATAGATATCTTGATAAATTAAATATATGATGATGTTTATATAGTAATCATAAAAAAAAATAATAAACAGAACCACATAAAGATATATATAGTATCACATACTATAATTCCACAAGAAAAAAAATTATGATCCATTCTATATGAATTAGTTATAAGTATAGGTCCTATAGGATACCATAATATATAATACATTATTATATTATATAAGACATATACTAAATTTAATTAATAGATTTTAAAGATTACACTAATTAATACACGTGTCGATTAAAAGTTGTGTCATTTGTCGCTTTAAAAACTATACAATCATGTTTTAGTATATTATTATTATTATTATTATTATTATTAGTTATTTTTTTAATTATTATAATCTTCTTTTATTATACTAAAGCACAGTTATCTACCACTCTACCAATATATATATAACAAGGTATTAAATTCATTCATAAACAAATAAGAACTCTTAAATGAGTTCCAACTTTGATTTATAATCATTAGATCAAACTTAATTAATTCATTTTTATTAAATGACAATATTAATATTTATAGTTTATACGATTAGTCAAAAAATCCCCTTCTTAATTTTGTGTCGTAAATAATATACATATATTTAACTCCATACTTGGTAACGTGATTTTATTAGTTAAGGAAACCATGAAATAAATAAAACTTAGTTGTTTTTTTATCTCCGACTTTGTTTCACACGTCGGCAACGGATATCAACCCTTAATTCCGACCAAGATGAAAGAAGAAGATGAAGTTGGTGTAAAATGTGATGGATTGATTTAAACGGTAAAAATGGAAGAGAGGATGGTTGGTTGCAAGGCTCATCAATAGTTGCAAGTTACAATGTCAAAGAGTTAATGATTTTATTATCAGATGCAAGTTGTGTCTTTTAACATTTATCTTTTATGTAGTTGTTGAGGTGCTTTTGATGTGAAGATTTTCAAATCTACAAATACACAACTTTGAACTTTGAAGTGACTATTTTTGCAATTCAAATACAATTAATATAACTAGTAACATTTCGCGGGACCTCAACAGTTCAGTTGAAACAATTGTGTCATTCTAGCGTAATTGCATGTCTATGCGCACGTAGCAATGGCAAAAATAGACAACGTTCGAGGTGGGGTGTGAAGCAAAGGGGGACGAATTATAATTAAGGTTTTAGCTATGTGTTTGTGTGTGATGGAGAAATAGAGTCTGAAATTTTTGTTAGGATATTTTAGTCACAATGTATATAATAGAAATAAGTATGTATTAAGATAGAGGGTAAATTAAACATATTAGATTCTTAAAAACTATCTAAAATTACCAAAATCCTACCCGAATCAATGGCGGCGGTACCCAAGTACCTAGTTTCTTATTCTTTTTCATTTAATTTTAACCATGTAATTAAAATCATATAAACATAAAACATAACCATTGGGTTGTATGGAAGTTGTGGTGTAAAAATGTTAAAGTTTTATAGTTGGAAACGGGGGGGGGGGTGGGGAGGGGATGTTAATTGAGTCAAAGTAGCCGTTTGGGGTAGGGGGACCCACTTGCCAACGGTCGAAATGTCTGACCCAATCTTCTGCTTCACTAATCGATTTGCTACCTGATTTGCCCTAGTCGAGCTTTACCTAATCGACGATGTGGGTGTAGCCGATCGGGTCTGGCGGAACCGAGCCTTACCCGAGAGGTACTCCCTCCGACCTTAATTGAACTAAAACAAATAAATTCTTATGTTAAATCTAACTGAAAATATATAAATAAATACCTAATAATATGTAATTGACAACCAGTTGTATATTTATCAGCCTAAACACACTCAATCAATTAAATTATTGACACATGAATGTCATTTGTATATTTTATTATTCTCTAAGTCTTTAAAACACTGATTATCTATTTATCTTCATGTTAACTTGAAAAGCTAAACCAATGGGCGTGCATGAAACCTTTAAATAGCATGGGCGTGCATGAAACCTTTAAATAGCAATTTTAAAGTCAAGGACGAACAACTCAAGACTTATAAAATGGTAATCTAATCTCTAGTATAAATGATTACATTCTATCATAGATGAGAAACAGCAAGACCGAATGGTGTGAGACGTTAAAACGTTGGAACCCCCCCCCCCCCCAAACGCCCATAGGACGCGATGAACATCACCCAGAAGGACGTTCCAGCCATTTTTTTGTCGTGAACGGATGGGAAAAAAGTTGAGCAAGGCATGCACTTTTCCCCTTCCCAAGGGCATATACTCATTGGAACTCAATTCCCGTAAAAAAAAAAAGTTTTTTCTTAAAAATTATTACCTTTTCACCTACATAAACCCCCATTTTCATTCTACAAATTCTTACAACACTCAAAAAAACACTCTTGTCTTCTCTTCTTTTCTATACTTTCTTATCATTTTATTAGGAAAATTACCATTTATCCCAACAATTTTAATTATGGGTTTCCACGTTCAAACACCCAAGCTCCACCCGATGTTAACGATCCAAACGTTTTGAATAGTCCCGGGATTATAAGGTACGTGGCTCAAATGAAAACAATGTCGATGCAACTGATGCCGATGCAACCCGATATGTACGGTTTTGGACAAAGTCAAACCCGTTCCACAATTCTATAATAGTCCACAACAAATGTTTGGTAATTTTTTCCACTTGGTATATATTTTTTTTACACTTTTATTTACTTATATACTTATATATTTACTTATATACTTACATATGTTTTGTACACTTTTATTTAGAACAACAAAGGATGGTGGAGACTCCATCATCCACACCACTCTCGTCGGATATCGAATTAATCCAAGAGACACAAGTACAAGAAAAGCAATGCAGTCCATCACAAAAAAACGAAATCATAAAAAGAAAGGACTCGACGAACCTAGGGCGAAAGCGGCACCCATCCCTTGGACACAACAAGAACAAATTAGCTTAGCCAAAGCTTGGCTCGACGTAACGGAGGACCCTAAGTTTGGTTATTTTCTATATATTATTTCTGGTTTTTTTTTAAATAAATGTTTTCGTTTTTTTCTGTTTTCAGTTTTTTGTATTTTTTTTAAAAAAAATAAACGTTTCCGTTTTTGTTTTTAAAAAAATTAGTTTCTTTTTTAAAAAAAACTGTAACTCGGTTTTTTTTATAGCAAACTATCAAAAGGAAAAAACCTATTGACGAAAAATTACCAAGCAATTTCGCATTCTCGAAAACAAAGGAAATGACTACCGCAACCAAGACCCAATCGGCTCAAAATAGCGAAAGATAAAGACCCAAGTTTCGGTGTTCAATCAAATTTACAATCGTTACAAAGACAAATACAACCATCAAAGTGGGAGTAACAACGCTCAAATTTTGGAAAAAGTTTTGGCTGAATACCAAGGAACAATGCTCAAACCGTTCTCGTACATAGAAATTTGGGAACTCGTTAAGAGAAGTTCAAGGTTCCATATTATTGCTGAGTTTGATGGAAAGGCAACACGCGGTGAATCAGCCGCCAAAAAAGGTCAAAAACTTCCTCATCCGTTGATCCACAAAGTAAAGGGTCCAACGCTAGGATGAACATTGATTTAAACGAGAATGAGGAAGTTGAAGGTCGGTATATTCGACCCATAGGTCGAGACGCGGCCAAAAGGGCAGCCGCATCGGGGTCGGGTTCGGGTTTGACATGGCGTATCGACTACACAGAGGTATTTGAGAAAGTTACTAAGGAGTTACATGGTTTAATGGAATCAAGTAAAAAACGTGCGGAGTTGGGTGAAAGAAAATTGTTACTTAAAGAGAAAAAGGATAAAAGGGATGAGTTGAAGATGTTGGCGATAGATTTTAGTTATCTTGAGAAGCCCGAACGAACTATAATAGAGGACATGAAAAGGGAAATTCGACAAAAGTATTATGGCAACTGGTAGTTTTTTAAAATTGTTTTAGTTTTTATGTGTTTTTCTAATTATGTACTTCCTCAGTTTAATTGTGTGTTTTTTTAGTTTATGTTATTTAGCTTTTATGTAATGGATTTTATGAAATTTTATTTACTTTATGTTGTTTTAAAAGTATAGGAAAAAGTATATAATTAAAAGTATATAAATAAAAGTATATAAATAAAAGTATGTAGATAAAAGTGTAATAAAAAAATAAAAAGTAAAAAAAAATTAATCATTTGCTTTTGACACATGGCAAGAAATGCTCCATTGTGTCAAGATGCCTCATACCACCATTTTTGTTGAAATGTTCCCTTGCTTACTTGACGCCACATGTCTGAAGACCTCTTTCATGGAGGATGCCTCATATCATTTAGTCTAATTAAATTTATATTATTTCTCTGTCGGACGAAAAGATGCTTTACATTATTTTTCTCACAAACACAACATATTTTCTTTTTATGAAATAAATTTGGACAAAGTCCAACATTTGATTTGCTAGGAAAAAAGAACATAAATTAAAATTTGCATAAAAGCAGAACTGCAAATGAATTAAGATTATCAAGAGTATTCTTTTAAAAAGTATGCCCTCTTCAAAAAAAAAAAAAGTGCTTGGGAACGCCATTGAATGCCCCTTAATGCCCCGGGGGGAATTGCCGACCATTAATTTACCTAGCCCCTTCCATTTTGAATGCCCTTACCCTTTATTTTTCCTCAAAAAGTCCACTTGTCAACCTATGAGTATGTGAGGGACATTCAGGGAATACTTCGACTCCGTGTAGTCTTAGGCTATCCGGAGTAGGATTCTCGGGGTTGGGTTACTTTATCACGTCACGCCATGTGGCATCCTAGGTTGCTAGGGTTGCTTGAAAATAAAAAGTGGAGTTGCTTGGGAGGTGGAGTAGCCTAATGATTGATTTTCTTCTTCTTTTTTTTTTCTTTTTTGAGTTTATTATTAAAAATAATAATATATAGATTAGTGGAGTTTATTTTATAATAATAATAATAATAATAATAATGATAATAATAATAATAATAATGTATATATGTACATAGAATATATTTCTTATCAAAAAGTATATAGGGTAGCTCTTATAATATTGAAAAGTATAGGGTTAAACATGAAAAAAAATCAAACTATATATATCTATCTTTACCAGGATGTCATACTATCCATTATTCTATATATATCTTCTTCATAAACAGTCGTTCTCCTCCGCAATAGCTTTCGAGGATTTTTTATTTTATCTGGTGGTAAAGTTTTTCCCTTTTTTCTTTAAAAGTCTTCACACACTATATGTATAACTATATATTATAGAAATTTAATTAATATTAAAGGAAAAATCAAGTCCCAGCGGTTGTTTTTACCTCGTTCATCATGCCAGTCAAAACGCTCCTCATGCAACCCGTATAGATCGCCAAAAGGGCGGATTGTCTGGCCGGGTCGGTGTGCCCGACGACTTGGAGGTTAAAAGTTGTGGATCGTCAGGACTAACCGCCCACTCCATTTAGCCTTAAGATATATAATATTAAAAAGTAGGCCCCGTATAAAAAGTTATATATTAATTTACATTTAATCCTAGGTTTAATATCTATAAAACTTTCAATGAATAAAAGGAAAATGATTTATCCTCTTTAAAAAGTAGCCTAAAAATTCTCCTAATTGCTTTAGATGATGACATGTGATATCACTAATTCTCTTTCCTAATATCACCACTCCCTGATTTTTTTCACATGTTCTCATCTAAAAGTTAGGAGGATTTTTAGGCTATTATATTAGGGAGATGCATTTAATAAAATTTATATAATAAATGTTTAAAGTTAGACTAATATATAGATATATATCAATTTCCAAATATGAGAGACAAATACGATCGCTCATCCTACTACACTTACGCGATCGTCTGCTTAATGTAAAACATTGCAAAAAATCTCTAAACAAAGTTGGCCTAAAAAGATTGGGACCATGGCATTGTCACCAAACAGCTGCCATTTTAAAAAAAGTGGTCGACAATGTCACATCTGATCTATTTTGTTTCTTTGCGAATTATATCATAAAGTAAAGTATGACATACGCATATATACACGTCTTTTTTTTTTCTTTTTCCTTTTTTCGATCCCTTTAGTTTGTTACTTTGTTTTACAAAACTATTAAAACATAGATTGGTTTTTTGGTAGAAGGTTTATCACGTTGGGCCATTGAGCATATTCCATAAGAATTGAGATGTTGATGGTTTTCATCATTTTAATAAATTATGGCACCGGAATGTAACCAACTATGACCCAATAGTTATGTAATGTAGTGACATTTCAAATTGGCTATATGATGTAAGTAACTTTCATTTTTGTTCTTTTAAAGTATTCTACTGGGTAACATCCTATTTGTAACCGGTAATGCCAAATTGGATGTAAGAAAGAATAGAGATTAAGGCACCGGAGTGTAACCAACTATGAGTGAATGGTCATGTAATGTAGTAACCTACGAAAGTGTTAAAATTGATGTAAGAACCTTTCTGTTTTGTTCACTCAATGTATCCTACCGGGTTACTCTGATGACTTTATACTCTAGTCATCTTCACCGGCTAATTTCCGGCACTATCTTCGGTAACAACAATTTTTTCGGAGAGCAAATGTGAAATTGTAACTAAATGTTTAACTTCAATCTCAAACACAAATCAACACTAGATATAGATAGATGCACAAATCAACACGATTCAATAATAATCATACTCAAACCCTAATCCCCAAATCGGATTGTGTTATGATCACCCCATCATCGTTAACCATAAAGATCCGGCCATCCCATCCCCACCACAATCAAGATCCAACAACTTTGGTTTACATTGGGGTAAAAGGGGGGATTTTGACAGAGAATGACGACCGTGGTTTTCTGGGTGGCGGCTGACATTTGTTTATTTTATTGGTGGCAATCAGCGGTGGCACGTGTCCGGACTTGGAAACGGTGAAGAGATGACCACACCTCTTGAATGGAAGAAAAAATGAGACCGAGACCACCTACTACTACCTTGTCAGAGTCTAAGACCATCCACCATTGACCATCCATTTCGTCGGAGTTCATAACCCACAACCGTAACCATGACCGTACAACATGTCAACCGGTACATGAAAAGTACAAAAATGAGAGGTTCTTACATCAGCTAGCCAGTTTTAAAGATCACTGCATAACATAATCATTCAGTCATAGTTGGTTACACTCTAGTGCCATAATCCCAAAGTAAAACTAACATTGTTACCGGCTACCGGTACAACAGGTTAACCGATACATTAAAAGAACAAAAATGAAAGGTACTTACATCAGATAGTCAATTTGAAAAATCACTACATTACATAACCATTGAGTCATAGTTGATTACACTCCAGTGCCATAATCCCATATATATATTCCAACATTTGGTATTTAAAAAGGGCTATTGTTCATAAGACATACATATTTGTGTTTTATTATACACATGATTTTGATGTGTTAATATGATTTGGACAGCAGAGGTGTATTATTATGATGTTATAGACATACAGATTAACATCTTATTAAGTTTTATACTAAACAATACGAGTAATATATAATTGTAACGTTCCATTTAAAATTGTAATTTATATGAAAAGTACAAAACTTTTATTAGGTAAAGCTGGTTTAAAGACTCGTGTGATTCATGGGTTTAAACAGAGTCGAGTGCTCACGGATGTTTGGTTGTGTTTGTTCTATATATCTCATGATTGATGACTATTTCTCTAATGAGTTGTTTTTCACAACATACTATTGGCGTACCCTTTTCTGCTTCGTTGTAATTCTATGTATTTATTCATACTTTTTTCTTTTTTTAGAACGGCGTGTTATCCGCATATTGTGATGGTGGTGGTGGTGGCGGCGGCGGCGGTCTGCTAGTGATGGTAGCTTCTGGCGATGATGACGGTGACTATTCGTGGTAATAGCAACGTCAAGTGTAGGTTGGTGTAGATCTAATTGATGTAATCATGTCAAAGTGGCAGTGAAATATTATATAAGTTAAAGGTTTATGATTTAAATTAGTAAGATAGAGATTAAAGGTGTAAACTAGTGACAAATTAAGTAATTTCGTATAACTTTTCTAATCAAACTGGTATTTTTACAAATAAAGGGGTGTATACTTTTATATAGTCGTAAAAATAAAGATAAAATCATTGTTTAAAAAAAACTCTTATTAGTTTCTATATGTAAAGGGTTATCTGTACTGTTAACTGTTAAGGATAACAAGTGTATTCTTTGATGTACAATTGCTTTAAAGATTTTTATAATAAAATGAGTATATATGATAACATACTATTTGGATATACCATTTGGATGTACCGTGTACGTGTGTTGTGGTAGTAAAAAATAAACAACCTGCATGAGATATCTTGATGATGTTAATTTAAAACAAAATATTTTTGCCTTGTTTGATGTCGCGCGATGCGACGATGATGGTGATAGCGATGAAGGTGTGGCGACGAAAACAGTGGTGGCGGCGATGTGCGGCGGTGACGGTACGGTGGTAGTATGACGGTAAATGTAAATTAATTGATGTGAGAGAGGTTAATATTGGTCTTTTAAGGATTGAAAGATCTATATTATAATTTATTTTATTAAGGAAATTATAGGTAAATAGGTGAAGATGTTTAGATTAGTAAATAAGGGTTTAGGTAAAATAAAACAATTATTAATGTAAAACAAATAAACAACTGGTTTTTCTTCACTAAAAATCACCGTGCATCATGAAAATCATCGTCCGTCAATATATATGTGAATGTGAATCTCTGTGCATTAACTTTATCATGATCTAAGGGTCAAAATCTTGTCTTATTTGTTTTACTTCAATATTTGTTTTACAATAACTAACCCCAAATAAATAAAGAAGAATGGTAATATGGTAATTTCAAAGTTTTAAGTACTTAGAGGAAGAATGGATATACTCCGTATTACTTTACGGGGGATGAGAATATAAGGCTGTCGGTTATCTAAGCTTAGGTGTGGAACACTCACATATTGTTTTTTTAATCCATAAATATCATGGGGGCTCATGTATTTATTCATTAAACAAGAAATAATAAAATATTAGTATATAAAGGGTTTCACACCTAAATTTAAATGTCAGACAATATTATATTCCTTTCTCTTTTGCTTTATAGAATAGAATAGTATGAATATAAATATAGATATAGGTATAAATGAACATGATCCCAATAATAACATTTTTTACTTGTGTTAACGTTTTTCAAATTAAAAACGGGAAAAATAATATATATGGTCCTGTGATGAACAATAAATGAATCGGCACGAAACTACTTGTGTCATGTGTGAATGAGTATAAAGAAAGCAACATATGCCCATTAGTTTTGCTTTACATGTTTTAGGACGAGGATTCCTAGGATTGCCCGTTATAATACTAATTTGAGTCAAGTTAGAAAATTATGACCTTTTGATTAAAATTAAGGGTCAAAATTTAATGATCATCATTAAATTTTGGCCTTTAATTTTAATTCAAGGGTCATGATTCTTTTAACTTGACCTATCAAGTTGTTTCAACTTGAGGGAATCTTCTTCCTGTGTTTTATGTCCAATTCATACATTAATACTTTTTCTGCCTTAATTTAAAAATTTATTAACTTTTAAATTATTTTTTTTATAACTTTAATCGTAAATTGTTTTGTATGTATTATACAATAATTAATATAAAATATATAGATAGGTTAGAGCTTTAAATTTATTTTTTCATCAGCTATTATATTATATAAACAAAAATACTTATGGTTAAAAGTTAGAAAAAAATACCCGAAGAAGGTAGATTATATACATCCTTCACCTTGTGGATACTATTTTCCCAAATTTATCTCTTTGGTGTTTTATGACAGTTCAAGTGTTACCTCCAAAAAATCGAACCATAAAAAGGTAAATAATAAATATGTAAGGTTTCTCAATTCAATTATCTAGATAATTTGTTAGACATGACTTCTTTCCTTTTCTTTTGTGTGATTACTTTATTGGTTTGCCCACCCCAAAAGTATTTGTTTCGGACATAATTTAAACCTTATTTTTTTTGTCCATCTCTAAAAATAATGAGATAAGAAACTCATGACCCTTCTACTTTGACCGACCTTAAATTAAAAAACTAAAAAGACCACATTCGACAAATTAAGAAAATCAAACTTTAGCAACACGTTGTTGATTTAACAGGCGTCTCATTACTTATGTGTGCTTAGAATGTAACTCATGACGGTTCATGCCGCTTTAAAAGATACTTCACGCAAATTGACTGAAGACAAAAATGTGTGTATTAACAATTAAAACGTGTTTATAATTTGCATTTGATACATTTGATTTATTTATTTTTATATAAATGTCTATAAATGTAATTTTTGAACCTTTTAATTTTTCTATTAAAAATAAATAACAACATAACCTATTGTCCGTTTGTTTCTTATTCCATAGTCGTCCTCGAATGTTATAAAATTATCAATCTAATCTATGCTGACAATATATTGTTCAATTGATCGATTCTTAAATGTAAGAGAAAAAAAAAATCCATTAATGCAATTCTCTCTTACATTTTAAGGTTTGAAATCCATAGAAACAAACACTACAACACATCAATGGCTTTTGTCATCATCTTTCCTACCTAGTCCCACCATCACCTTATATACTTCCATTAATTAAAACTAACCGTTCTTTTTCATTCACTCTCTCTCACACACATCACACCAAAAACTATTTCTTCTTTTAATATGTATGTCGACACATTTGGTAGTAGATATTATATTTAGGATTAAAAAATCCCACCCTTTTTAAATTTTGTAGATATTATATAGGATTAAAATCCTTAACCTTTTCAAGTTTTTTCTACTACAAAAGCTATCTAGCCGATATAACTCAGGTGAAATTCGATTATATATGTCCGTTAATGCAAACAACATCTCATCAGTAAAATTTGAATATCTCACAACTTTTCCGTAAATGAACCCTTTTTCAAATTTAATAAATAAGTCGTGAACAAGATAAAAAAGTTTTTTTTTTAATTTTTATTATTGATAAATGTTATATTAAAACTTTTAATTTAATTCAATTACACTCATCCAATGATATCAAACCTACTATTTACTCAAATTAATCACATTTTTTTAAGAATATAATATAAATATCCTGATAATATAACTTGTCTCCATCATCAATCAAACATCTAACACTACCCCCCATCATTTCTTCACACACACTTATACATATATTCTCTATGAGCATAACAACTTTTTAATATAAAAAACCACCTTTCAATTCATACCTTCAAAAAACTAACAAACAAAAAAAATTTAAAATAAAAATGAAGGTGCCGGAAACCAATCGGCAACAACGGCACCGAACTAACGCCCTGGCTGGTGCAGAAGCCGGGGTTTCCGCACCAGCCAGGACTCCCCTACGCGTACTCTTTAGAGTAGCGTCAGTCGCGTGTGGGATACAGTTCGGGTGGGCGTTACAGTTATCACTGCTAACGCCCTATGTACAAGAACTCGGTATCCCACACGTGTGGTCAAGTATAATATGGTTATGTGGGCCATTATCTGGATTTTTTGTACAGCCATTAGCTGGTCATATGAGTGATCGGTCAACTAGTAAGTACGGTCGTCGTAGACCGTTTATCATATTTGGTTGTGGGTCCATAATCTTGTCGGTGATTTTGATTGGTTTTGCGGCAGATATTGGTGGATGGTTTGGTGATACTGTGGATAATAAAACATGGGCAATTGTTGTTTTTGTTGTTGGGTTTTGGTTTCTTGATATGGCTAATAATGCTACTCAAGGTCCTTGTAGAGCCCTTCTTGCTGATCTTACCGGTATTACATACTTTCTACCTTTTTTTCTATATATCTACATGTATATTTTTTGTATATGTATATGTGTTTATATGTAAATGTTGGATTGTTTTGTGAGTTTTTTTTTTGTGATTGAATATGATGTTTTTAGGGGTTTTTTTTATTAGTGGTGATATATGATCTAAATTGAGTATTGGGGTAAAAGTATTTAATAGTATTAGCGGTGATATTTAATTTGTCATTTTCTTTGATGATAATTTAGGGGAAATATATGAAATGGGGTTTTTTGATATAATATGTGAAATTACTTATAAGTTGCCCGCTATAGTCGTTTACGGACCGGTCTTACAGTCTACTTTCTCTCTCATTATGGTTAAAGGGACATGAGGCTGAGATTTGAACTCGTATGGATATGAATTGGGTGTATAGTTGACTAATTATCTGATGAGAAATGCGACGCAAAGAATTTTCTAATGGAGTTAACAACGAGATAGAGTAGACACACACAAAAAGGCTAATATGATTTTATTTGTATGTGTGTGTGTGTGTGCGCGGAAAAGTTAAGATTTTTATCAAGTCCCAAAGCGAGGACGAGAGGGCAAAACAATATACAAGACAAAGTACTCGTACAAAGGTTGGATAAACTGGAGCTAGACCATCTAATTTGTTTGGAGGCACATTTGTTTGTAAGTGTGAGATTGTCGTTAACTAAGAGGAAGCAAAAAAGAGTTTGACTGGTGATACAAATAGTTTTTGTTGATAATTTGTATGTGTACCATTTGGTTATTTAAGCTGCATATAATACGTGTGTATGTTAAGACTCCCTTGAATCCATAGCGTGCTCAATGAAAATCTTGGTAAACTGAAGGAGCTGAAAAAGACTGGTATGGTTGGAACCAGAAGCTTGTTGAGTCTAAATCAGCTTAATAAACTGACCCGTGAAGCTGATTTGATTCTATTTTGCCCATAGCGTCTTGAGAGTTTTAAAGAGGTAGTTAGTTTGTTGTTTCGGTGGAGGGGTCTATTCATTAATAAGTTTTCATTGATATGAACCAAGCTTAGGCTTGTTAAATTACTCATATAAGTTGTTAAAAGCAGATTCCATACAGGTCGGGTTTATACATGGCCTTATTAGGAACACAGCCTGAAGTTTACAGTCAATATTTTCTGCAAGTAGAAATCTCTTACATGCTATGTTTCGGGCCCATAAGCGATCCAAATTACCCTTTGTCGACTGGACCATGCTATGATAACACACGAGCTGAACTTAATTAATACTCCGATTAATTTGTCAAGTTTTTGCAGTCAAAGTACTTGATGTACGCAATTATTCTAATTTGAATTCCTTGTCATGGACTTATTAAATAAAGTTTGGTCCCTGACTTCTAGGATTTGTATGTGGGTCATGCCCGTTGGGGAGGTATATGGGATGGTGACAACTTTTTGTGACCTTAAGCTAAGCTACATCAAAGGGACGGGATATGGGTCCATGTTTTATATATTTTCATGTTTTTGTCATCTCTTTAATTTGATACTACGAACACCATTCATTCAAGAGTCATGGTCATGTGACATTGTTACTCCCTACCTAACAGCTGTGTTTTTTTTTTTTTTTTTCTTATTTGGGTTTCTGCTATGTCGACGTTCAAGGTGGCATATAACTCCGAAAAATAAGTGAAAGTGACACTTAAATAAAATTCTAATACTAAAATTTTAACTAACACTAATCAAGATGCAACCAACAAAGTTGAAGCCAACTGTGGTATTGTTAAGTTGACAGTTTTGCCCTTTAACACATTTGATAAATTTGGGTGAAGTTTTGAAACAATCAACATATTTGAATAAACCAACTGTGGCATTGTTAAGTTGACAGTTTTGCCCTTTAACACTTTTTTTTCAATTTAATTGAATTACGAATATTAGGATGCGGATTCTGATGCATTGTATGAATTTTCGTTGCATTCTATATTGCTTTCTAAGGTTAATAGAGCTAATGTTCTCCAGTTTTATCATCGGTTATACATTTTTCTTGCATTTTACAGAAACGCTAGTTAGTGACACTTATTTACGTGGGTATATATTTATCAAAATCAACCTGCGAAGCCTGTAATAGTAGAAGGAACAGTTTAGCAGAGGTGGTTAGCCAGGGCTGGTCGAATGGATAATGGGTCAAATGAGTGGATAGAAATGGGCATGTTCCTTATATTTGTCAAAATAGATAAAGGATAAGGACATCAGACAGTATATTAAATGCTAACATTTACATGCCTTATTTAAATATGATGGATAAGGATATCAGTAGTATATTATATGGTAACATGTATAAGTTTATTTTTTAATGTTACTAGTTATTTGATAAGATGTTTTTGCTTGTTAAAGTACTTTTTTACAAGAGTATATTGTGAAAGGCTATTACAACTTGCATTACAAAAAGTAAAAATCATATTATACCGATCTTTAGCAATTATAACTTCTACTTCCGTATCACTGTTGATATTTGTAGCTCTTCTATTTGCATAATGTATATTTTTTGTTTCATAACAGAATGTTATTCTAATGTGATACAAACTTTTTATTAACAAGTAAGAAATCCATTGTTTATCATGAAAACGTGTTTTAATGTCAATAATATGCTTCACCTTGATGGATGACTAGTAAGTAGTAATATGTTGAGGTGCCAATTTCAAGCCATTTACCAATCAATCAGCCTATCCAGGTTGTCTTTTATCTGTAACGGGTCAAACAGGTAAATTAAGAAATAGCTCAAAAGGAAACAGGTCAAACGGCTTCCTTTTTGTTAAAGCGTATTTTGGATGAATAAAACTCAAACCATATTAGAAATCACTCGTTTTGGATCGAATCTGTTCTGCTGTTGCTCAGCCCTCCTGCCCCACCCATTCTGCCATCTCTACTAGTTTGAGGGGCTGACACTATTGCATATTGTTTTTCTTCCCAGAGAAGCCTGACGTATCTGCTAACTATATCTTTTGTAGGAAATGATCATCGAAGAACTCGAGTTGCAAATGCCTACTTCTCCCTTTTCATGGCCATTGGTAATGTTCTCGGCTATGCAACTGGAGCCTACAGTGGTTGGTACAAGGTCTTTCCTTTTACTTTCAACTCTTCTTGTAACATCGACTGTGCCAACCTCAAATCTGCCTTCCTTCTTGATGTTATTTTCATAATGATCACTACATACATAAGTGTCACTGCAATTCATGAGCAACCAATAGCTTCTGTTCACGATGCACTAACAGATTCAAGCCATCCCCAAGAAGCTTTCTTCTGGGAAATGTTTGGGACATTTAAATACCTTCCGGGTCCTGTTTGGTTGATATTGTTTGTTACTTCATTGACTTGGATTGGGTGGTTTCCTTTTATTCTGTTTGATACTGATTGGATGGGCCGTGAAATATATGGTGGAGATCCGAATGGTGACCTGAAGTATAGTGATGGAGTTAGAATGGGTGCATTTGGGCTTGTGTTAAATTCAGTGATTCTTGGAATAACTTCCGTGTTTATGGAAAATCTATGTAGGAGATTTGGGTCAGGTTTCATTTGGGGGATTTCAAATATTATTATGTTTCTTTGCTTCCTAGCAATGCTCGTGCTTACGTTTGTGGCAAGTAAAGTGGATTATAGCATTGATGGGGTACCTCCAACTGGAGTCGTAATTGCCGCATTGGTTATTTTTGCAATTCTTGGCATGCCATTAGCCGTAAGATGCTCTCTTTTCTTAAACTTCATTTTATTTAATGTCAGTTTGGGGAAAATACTGGTTATTGATTTTACATTGCAAGTTGAGAACCTGTCTTGTAAAATTATGAAAATAGATGTCATGTTAGCATTGTGTAGTTGGCAGTTTGAGAAATAAACAAAAGCACATTGAGCAGATTATATTTTTAAATTTCACTGTGTAGCCTGAACTACATTTAAGCTGACAACTTATATTTTTATGTGACCATCATGCAGGTTACTTATAGTGTTCCATATGCATTGGTAGCCTCACGGATTGAGTCACTTGGACTTGGTCAAGGTGAGTTAATATACGGTTCCTCCCGATTGTAGTTTTCTTTATCTGGATAAACATGCCAAGTTTCTGATTATACACTATATTGCAGGTTTGTCAATGGGTGTTCTGAATGTGTCCATTGTGATCCCACAGGTATGTCTATTTACTATTTTACCCCCATAATGGCATAAGTTTACCTTTCTACCACGCATAGAGAACTGAGAGCTATTGCACACTCTCTCACTTTTTCACAAAGATTACAGATATAGGCATTAAGGTGTCTGTACAGTAGATAGTTGTATGAACATATGGACTATCAAAGTGGAACAAATGCACACTAATATTTCAATACTTCTGACAAGCCATCCTTTCGTATTGTCAAAAAGAAATAAAACTACATGTCAAATACGTAACACATCATATCCATGTAAAAACTAAGATACATTAGATAGTTTAGGAATTAGGATAGTTTTAGGATTGATATAACCAGGGGATATTTGTATACGTCTGATGGCATCATCTCTAGGGTAAGTTTTTAAATTCATAATTAATTTTAGCAAGTTAGCATAGTCAGTGTGGAAGGATTCTATGTCCCATTGAAGTCTTTGTTGGTATCTGCTAAATGATAGGTGGAAGGATATGTATATTGGAGAACAGTATCAGAACATGTCCCTTTGGGTTGGCTGATCTGGTTATAATTTGTGTAAATTACGAGACACAATATTGTCACAGTAATAATTCAAGTACGAATACAATCTATTTAGAAGGCTTTTTTGGATTTTGTGCCTTTCACCTTTTTGATCCGTTTGGCCTATTTGATCTGTTCACCTTTTACCATATTCTTTTGACTTAACCACTTTGGGTTAAAATGCTACCCAAATGTACCCTTTCGTTAGTAAATGAGTCGAAATTGCAATATATAGCACACCCATATGCTATAAGTTTTCACATTTTTGATACATGCCTAGCAACTCCTTTCCCTGTGCATCATAAGTGCTTCTGAATATATGTTCACATTTTTATTTCGACAACCTAGGAGGTTCACAGGAGTAAATTGTGTGGTGGGGAGGTTAAGCTTGAGCTGATTGCCTATTTTAATGTCAACTCTAATATTCTACCGGGCAACCAGCATATGCAAATCCATCATTTCTAGAATTAACCTAGCAATCTCCAACCACTTGAGCAGTATGCCGAACGACTGATCATTTCAATCACCTCTTAAATATTAATGGCAAATTAAAATTGCTCTAAGATTGCTAGATGACGAGTAGTATTACCCATCATTTTTATTCTCAACGGTGTAAGATGTGGTGGATGAAATTCAACTTGTTCATCTACTGTCTAGTAGGATTAGTGTTCATCTACCCGTCATTTTGATTTTGTCTAGTAGGGTTATTGTTTTGATTTTGGGTTACTGTCGGTAACTAAAAGATGGACATTGGAATTGGCTTGAACTGATCGAGCTGATAAATTAAGTAGGTCACTGACACAGTGACACATTCAAAATGCATAAATCAGTTTATTTTAGTAGAAAGTTAACATTTTAGTATAGGTTTTTTTAAAAAAAAATTATACTTAAACATTGATTGATCTTCTATGATCTTATTTAGAATTCACCTTACATGCACATTATCTATGGTCCACTTTAAAGTGTATGTCTGTGATTGCTTGAGGAAATATGCTGGTTTGTGTTAATAGGTTATCGTCTCTCTTGGAAGTGGACCATGGGACCAGCTATTTGGTGGTGGCAACTCTGCAGCGTTTGCTGTAGCAGCAGCTGCATCCTTTGCGAGCGGACTTGTGGCCATCTTGGCTATTCCACGATCTAGGCCCGAGAAACCCAAAATTCGACAATGAGAAGTTGTATTATCGTTATTTTTTTGATCATTGAGTGAAAAAGCATTGTTGTATTATCTTTTTGTTTGTTTTGCTTTTACATTAGTCTGTAACTTGGTGTCACCCTGCTGTATACAAATGGTCAGAATTTTTTTGTGTATAGTTAGTTACAATAATATATAAATAGTATTACTCTCAACTTGCTCAAATCGCGGCCTCAGATGGAAACACCATACATGCACCACTCGACTCCATCGGAAATTCACGATTCGTGACATGGCTTATACAACTCTACCTTGCCTCATGACTTGTACACATCAAACTTTAGAGTTTGTTACATAAATAATCATTCTACTATTTAAAATTTGTTATACAGATCTTAACCAGCTATATTATTTGTGTCCAAGCTAACAATATTTTAACTGAATATCCAAAATGTCACACAACATAATTGTCAAATTCAGGACTTAAACATTCTATATAGCATCTCGAAAAGAAAATCGGTTAGTAATGATGGGCTGCGGAAACGGTTTGTACAAATTATGCGATATAGTTCGTAATTTCGTATATATACCTCGATTTACATTTGTATTGTGTTCGTATACTAATCTAGTTCGTAAGGGCATATGGGGGATCTGACTATCTGAGTATGATATATAGTAAAACTAAATCATAGAGGGAAAAAACTGACATGAATAGTTAAAAGCACATTTCGTTTTCTTTGTTTGTAGAATATTTTGCTTTTGCTTCTCTATATTTAATAATTTAGCTGTGGATGTGACAAGTTTTTTGAGTATTTTTCGTCGTGTAATGCACCGAGTCTTTAACGAATAAATAATTTTGATAAAAATATCATACACCACGTTATAAAACAAAATCTTTTAAATATATAACCAACGTCAATAATAAAAGCCAAAATCTGTCACATGCCAAGTGTCGACGGCAAATAACAGAGAATTTAGTGTTACACAGTGTTTGGGAGTAGGGACAGAGAAATGCTAAGCTGACAAGTGTTTTCATATAGCAAGGATCTAACAGATAAATATGCCCTTCTTCGATGGATTGTCTTTGTTTTTGTTTTACCTCTATGTGGGAAAATTACATTTAATAAACTATAAAACATAAATATAATTATTGAATTATAAAAATTCACGACACCGAATGTTTTCCCAAAATATAATTGCATAAAAAGTTTAGTCCAAGGCTCCAAGCAACGGATCGGCTTAAAGTCTTATATTTCCTTTAGAATGATTGCCTAATTGGTATTCCATTCCTTAGTGCGTTTGGTTACACAAAGAAGAGAGAATCTCATTCCATAGGAATGTAAACATTCCATCATTTGATGGAATCTCTATTCCTTGGGGATGAAGGAAGGAATTTCATTCCTTCCATCACTTGAATTTTCAAAAAATCAAAAACATTCCGTCAAATTTCATTCCGTCAAATTCCATTCCTTCAAATTCCAATTCCTTTGAAAGATTCCATTCCTTCCCAAAACATTCTGTGAACCAACGGTTGATGGGTTTTACCTGGATTGTGGAACTAACGGTCCTTGCCTCTATCCAGTTAAGTTGGGCAGCTGACGGTAGCCTTTAGCTATCATAAAGTGTTTAGTTAACCTGTTAAAAAAAATACTTTTTGCCATTGAAAAGTTCAAGAGTTCATGTATATGGTAGCCTAATTAATTGAACTAACCAGCTGATTGATAATTCTTTTCAGGTAATGAGGTACTTGCTCCCTCATCTTCCAATTTAACCAAATAACATGTATGATAATGTAATTGCTCATACCAAACAGGGATAAATCAGATAGAAAACCTCTTGATGTTGAAGACACGGGTCAAAAGTATAATTTTTAGTTTCCTCGTCTAGCCATTTGATTCTGTTGAAGATTAAACCAATCTACATTGTTAAAACGTTTAATAAGTCTCGACGCACAACGTACATTGTAACATATCTAATATTTTATTGGATTTGGATATCTCAATTCTCGATATTACATATTTTAGTAACAATTGATGATAAGAAAGATGCATTCGTCATTTACCAATTTGGTAAACATTGTTAGGTATTTAATTGGTAATATATATAGTAGTTATCATAGCTTCAATTATATTAGATAGGAAATATGCTAACGATAATGTGTATAAAAAGATTTGTAATTTTCATATTAAAATTCTACTCTTTAAATTTTATGGTAAAAAATACAACTAACTATGTAAGTTAAGCCATATTTAAAATGTGATACTGATACTTGCACCATTCAAACTCTCCACACTAAGTGACTAAATCATGTGTTTAGTGGTGTCGTGCATATTCTTTCTTGAAGTGTTTACAATTTGTGATAAAGTTGTAGCATATGGAAGACTTAGGTGACGTTTGTACCACCTTACGGAAACAAGGTCTTGACGTTTATCAACAATCGAAAGTTTATCTCTGTAATTGGAACACGATTCTTGATGTACCTCCTTGTGGCCACAGAAGTTCACTCCCGATGGCTCCAGACTACTCGCTAAACGAGTTATCGTCCTGTGATTAGGTTATGTACTTGGTTTTGTTTTGTTTTGTTTTGTTTTTCCAACTCGTTAGACTTTGTGGGGTAAATAAGATACACCCGGTATGATAAAGTGTACTTGTGAGCTCAATGGGCCTTCAAAGTTTGAAAAATTAAGGACAAGTTTTGTGTCTATATATCAATTTCACACTTTCACTAAATGAAAGACATTTATATATTTTGGAATGTTTTTGAAAAGTAACACGCGAAATAGTATACAGGCCCACTTTGTATTTTCTCGATCACTTAATTTCGTTGTGTTAAGAAACTTTAAATACATCGGAAAATAGCTGCTTTGTGGATGGCTTCAAACTTTGTGATATATCGATAAGAAAGATGACGACGATGAAAAGAATATGAATTACTATACAATCGACTTTTCTCAACTAGAAAGTTACTTTTCCAAGTGCTTATCAAAGTTTCCATCATAATAACAAGAAAACATCTAAAAAAGTACTGTATTTAACAGTAACATAATGGTGGATATTCAATGTAATTTGTACTTGAACAAGTGGCTTAACCCGCCTGCAAATCCAACAAAGCATTCGACTTGGTGCTATTAAGTTATGGGAAGAGCACTCTAGTCAACGGGTCACACCTGCCTATAGAGTATAGATTAGGTGAAGTTTGCATAGATCAGAAAGATCTAAAGGTTATGATTCATGTGAATCAATCGCGATACCAAAATGGTGCTGTACTAAACAGCTTTGGTGTCCATGTAAACTTGCAGTGAATTAAGCTACAACTAAGAGTCATAAATAGTGATATATGAGATCAAAACGATTCTTTTGTACTTGCCTTACGGAGATCAGTTATAAAAAATTCAAAAATGTATAGCTTTCATTGCCAACTGATAATCTTGCAAAAACAAACTATTATACAGTAACTTTTGGAACATTCATAAATGAAGCATCATCAAGGTGGAAACTGTGATGTTTGTTCAGTATCCATATGAGATGTACTTGAGTACGTGCTACTTTATAGAAGTTCCTACAAGGCTACCTCCGAATTATATAGAAGAAGGAATTACAAAAGATAACAATGAATTAATGATACACCTCAGTGTACACGAGCCGACCCCTACCTAGGATCCCCTTTGATTCAAACTCTCGATAAACAACATGATATCTCAAATGTTGAATTCTACTATATTTACTCGGGGAAAAATAAAGGGTCCCACGCCTCTTTGCGTACTCGGAAAAAAGGTTGTTTAAGGCCTGAAAACTGTGTAGTCCTTGGTTTATTATTGTCATGATGTCCCTTGAACTTTGGCACTTGTGTCTGGATTGTTGAAAGCAGCAGCATGATTTTGTTGCTCCAATTGTGGTTCACTTGCAAGACCAAGGGCTTGTAGAGTAGGCCTGAGATTTAGGTTCTAATAAAGATTAGATGAGTGTTTGACAAACCAAAAGAAATATATATAATAGTTATTTTTTTGAAGCTCTTTGTGGTTGCAAACTGAACATCAAGACAGATGTAAAATTACCAAGCTACCCCTAACTTTAAACACTTGATCAGTATTGTAATTCATATTTGCGTAAATCATCCATAAATTACACTTAGTCTTTGTGTGAGATAAGTTTTAAATTTTATACCACCTCATTAGATTGAACCCACATGGTACACAAGCAAGAAACGCCATTGAATACAAAAAACAACAATATGTGAATGCACTTGACAAAGATTTTATCTGTTCAACGATACCATAGAAACTATACCTAGGCAATGAAGCTTTGACACCAGGTTGATTGGCATACGCAGCAAGTGGGTGCCGGAGACTACCATATTTGTTCAAAGCACCCTCAAGTTGTGGTGATGGCAACTGCAAAAAACAATTCGATATTATACTAACAGATTATATGCATCGCAAAAGTAGAGAGAAACAATTGAGGGGCATCACAAGGATTGGAATTGAACATACTTGTAATAATACACGAAAAGAATGTGGTTGCGTTTGTGAAATGCATTTTAAAAATCCAACCCACAATTTCGGCATCCTCCACACCTAAATCAACCACAGAAATAGTTATGTGACGACACAAAGTAACATTTTTTGTAGTTAACACAAGCATAAAACGATAGCAAGTTGCAAAAAGTTCTTGGCTTTTCCTACTTTCCAGAATCGAGGGGGGATAGTTGAGTAACATTAGAATTTGGAGGAGACACAGACAGATCATTTGTATGCAAATGAGCTGGTTTGGGTATAGCTCTGTAGCAAACAGGTCAAACAGCATAATATTCAAAAACCACGGCTAGAATAGATAGCAGCCAAACAGGTCCAAAAACTTACGAGCTACTGACAGCATACTGAAGTCTAAGAACCTCCTAATTTACTATAATTCAGAAAGATTGGACCATTTGACTCAATAAGATGGTTTTTGTAACCATAGTTAATTTATCAAATAATTGTAGAATTACAATTTAAAAACGATAAAAAAAATAAATAATAATAATAATAAAAAAAATCGCTAAGTCAACCCCAAGCTCCACCCATTTTGAGTTTCCTAAAAAATTACCCGTTTTGACAGCTGGCGACCAACCCATTGATTTTGTCACTATCACCCTTTACTGCAAAGGCATCATCCCAGATAAAAAGGTGAGCATATTCTGATAGGGGTCATTTGTGCACCTCGAACCAGGAATGCTATATGCAGTACTCCTAGAAAGATACTCTACTAACACTAGAGGTGGTAACTTTGCTACTTATAAATTGGTCGATTTGGGTTTTCTTATCTACAATGGGTCGATAGAGTCAAAACAGGAAAAAATAGCCAAATGATGAATGAGTCAAACAGGTAACAAATTACCCAGAGTATATGTTACAGCTTACACAGCCTCCTAAATAGTTAATTCAATATTCTATATTATCCTTATAAGTTATAACCATCATTAATGCATTAACTAATTAGAAAAATTTGAAGGTGGACAAGTACAGAAGTTTCCGCAAGTCGACCCGACCTGGCCACATAGTAAAAAGGACCTACTTCAACCCAAACCTGTTTTGGCCAAACAATATACCCAGTACCCACCCATCTCGTCACTTTTACCAAGCTAACAAAATAAATTTGTCACAGCAATGAACAATGTACCTGTTTGCTAACAAGTTTGGAAAGTATCTCCATCACAAAGTCGACCTAAATATAAAAACATGAGTGTTACCAAGTGATTAAATATCCTTCGATATATCAAAACGAAAAGTATAAAGAGAAAAAAAAAATTTAAAAAAGGAAAAGAAAGAAAACACGAGCCACTATGCAATATCTAAGGGTCTCATGCACCAACAGTGTTGTTTGTGTTACTTTCATTCACAGATAATCCAATATTTATAGATACGCAGATACTTTCAACCAAGGCAAACTGAAGACTGTAATTATAATGGATATATATGAAACAAAAATCAATCAAGAAATCAGAACAATCTAAAGATGTGTGAATACCAGCTTGGGGAAAGCATCAATCGCCTGGATTACTGTCCTCATGAAGAGAAGAGGTAAAGGTGTTTGATCAACCTATAAATAGTAGCAAAATAAAAACAATATTAGAATTACACACAGTTTAAACTTAAAAAGTTACAGATTTTGAAGAATAATACCATTTGGTTTAATGCCTTTGCTAAAACTTGTTGTGTGAAAACAGTGCGTTGCTCAAAACAAGCTGAACAAGCATCCGTTATCTGGAATAAGTAACAAATTTGAAGATTAAATATGGCTGGTAGTAACAAATTTAAAGAGTAAATATGGCTGGTGTTAAACATTGCAAATGAAAAAATGAGTAGACATGCCTTTTTAAGTGGAACGCCATCCCTCTCAGGGTTTATATCATGGATTGCAACTAGTACTTCTGCTGGTGTTAGTGCAGGCCCCATATGAGCAGACCCCTGCACAACAAACAAGCTTCTAAATACCAACATACTGTTACTTGTCAAATGAAAATTTGATTGACAAAACGGGCAGGTCGAACCGGTCATAACAGGTATGGGTGAAATTATAATACCAACATAATATGCTAAACAAAATTTGATCTTTTTCATATTGTCGATGATAAAATAACTCATTTTCATTCATATGTTAATTATGAAGTACCAAAGATGAGACTAGGATAACTAGAACCTGTAGAATGTGAGCCAACGCCGTCTGAAACTTGTCCAATGGAAGCTGAACAAGACGGGGGAAAATAGGCAAAACCTAGAACAAAAATTCAAGTTACTCTAGATCACAAGAATAAATATTCAGATCTTCAGAGCAGCTAAATTATTTTCAAGAATCTAAATCTCGAAAATATTTTATGTATCGCCTAAAGCCAATTGTTTTCTAATTTTACCAACTAATGAAAAAGCTACAGAAAAGAGAAGGATACCTCATTCTTGGTAAAGGTAGACAGTATCGGTATAAGTATTGTAGCATCCTGCAAGATATAAAACCATGTACAAACAATATTATAGCAAAACCTGTTCAAATGTACAGGACCAACGGAAACTCGTCAAATCTATCACCTTAAGTTTAGTTTCATATAATCGCTTGACAGTGGCAACCAGATCAACAGAAGGTGTCGTGCCCTCACACAAAACATGCAGCACCTTGTAAAACACAATAACATCGTAGTAAGTTATTATTTTGCAATGAATAATTGGAGGAAAACATTGAACCATTAAATGAAGGAATTTACACCTGTGTTAGTAGGTTTTCACTTCCTTGGGGTGGATCCGAGATTATTTTGAGTAAATCTGAATATGAGGGACCTAAGGCCCGGATAAGAATAGGAACATGGCGATGGATAGCCTACAGTGTCAGACAATAAAAGGATATCAGATATATGATATAGATTTTAAATAAAATATCTGATAGATATCCCACCTGTTTAACAACCTTTGGGGCATGATCATATCTGTCAAATACAAGTTGAAGAAGACTGGGCTTCTGCACAATAGCAAAAACAGACACAAGGAAAGGGTCATGATATCAATACTATTTCCAAACTGAAACAGAACATGAACAACCATTTGCGTGGCAATAACAGAAAAACAAACCTTGGTACATAAAGCAAAAAACAAAGAAAGGTGTTGTTGAGCTTGAGCAGGTGACATTGACAAATCATTTTGAGAATTAGATTGTCCTCCCAATGCAAAATCATTCTCAGAAGTCCCTGGCTCTGAAATTTGAGAGCCACTAATTGATGTTTCTTGACTTCCCATCTGAAAATAATGCGGAAATGAAGAACATAACAGAAACATAGTTACTCACTATCGTAAAGCAATAAAGGTGAGTAGTGGACAGGATGAACGAGTCAAATTGGATTCTAACTGAAATGGCAGTTTTGTGGTCCATTTTTATTTCTGATATATATTATGTATGATATTAATCAAATAAACAGCCAAATTAAACCCATTCAAAAGTAAACAGGTTGAAACGTCCACCTTTTTAGAGAGATATACATATAGACACTCGAAGAATATATATATATATATATATAGGAAAATCAAAATCTACTCATTTTATTGAGTTAACTAAACATAACGCACCTGCCCTTCAGTTCTTTGCTCATCAAGACCTGACATTGACAGTCCAGCATCTGATACTGGTCTATTGACAGCTGAGAGCAATTTATTTGTAGCAAAATTTTCAATTTTCTCTGAGATGTAATCGATCACAAAAAGTTTGTTTGCCACCTAACAAAAACAAACAGAACAAACAAGGAGAGCTCACATTTTCCAATTAAAATTCCAAAAAAAATCCTTTAGAGTTGTCTGGCAACAGTCTTGGTTTGGTTTTCCTTTATGTTTTGGAAAATTAAAAGGGCGACTACACAGAAACTGCATGCTTATCTCGAATACACTAATCAGTTAACAAAAAGTTATGTGAAATCTAGAGACTGCAACTTTTGTGGTTCACATTCTATAAAGCGAATTAGTTTTATTGAACTAGTTTAGACCGTGATAAATAACAAACCGCAGCATCGCGCACCTCATATAAGAATGTAAATAAACAAATCAGGTGTCACCAAACAAGACTGTTAAAAGCCCACGAGCATAACAAAAATGTAAGTTGTGATCCCCCTTTCTTACCAATCGGATAGCTTTTGCACGGATGTCATCTTTTGGATGAACAGCACACTGCATTTTAAGATATCAATGTAGAAGCGATACGACAAGCAACACACAAGAATTGGACAGATAAAGAAATAATTCTGCGTAACGTGTAAGCAAATCTACCTTCAAGGCAATATCCAAAATAGCCTGACGATAGTTAGGACGTCCCAAGATTAAGCTCCACAAAGAACCAAGACCTTGATGTACACGGTCACCATCCCGAAGATCTTTTCCATAATTATTATCTGAGCAGCATATATCATTAAGGAGCTTGAATGCAGATTCGGGCAAAGAAGGAGCTTCAGTGAGAAGTCGACTGAAGGACTTATCATTTGCTGGCAAAGCATCCAGCAAACACTTCGCCTAGACCAAAAAAAAAAAAAAAAAAAAAAAAAAAACTTAAAAAACTAATAATATAACAATCCATCAAATTCCACACATTTAGAGATTCAAGTCGCCATATTACAAGTTCTTACCACTCCCAGAAGGAAGTTTTCATATACAATAGTCACTGAAGAGTCTTCAGGTGAATCTGGAATCTTGAGAATATACAGGTGGTATAGCACATGCATAATGAGTTCGTGCCCCTGGTGAAAATGCAAACGCATATTAAAACCCAACGTCAAACAAGATTAAAGATATTTAAAGCTGATACCTTCTGATTCTGGTAGTCTGAGACAATATGCTTTTGTATCATTGAAATTACATCATCATCAGCATTGACCTGCAGCATCACATAGATTCTATTATAATTCTTGTTTTCATGTCTTGAATAAAATTGCTGCATGAAGCTGTTGCACATTTCCCATACAAATACAAGAGGGTACTCTAATGAGCTTGCCAATAATAATTCAACTAGACAACCAATGTGCAGCCAAAATACTGGGTTTAAGCAACAGTTTCAGATCGCAAAACTAAACTATTATAATGTCCAGTCACCTTTACATAGATCAAAACTCATTCAGTGAAACAAAATTGCAGCAATCTGTTATATATATAGTATTAGGATGAGGAAAATCAAACATGTCTGAAATTAAAGAAAAGGATGTCCAGTCTGAACAAATACAAAAATCAGGCAAGTGAAACTGACGTGGCCCTGAACTGGAGGGAATATAGTAGATCATAATTAACATCTTTTGCCTCATCAGTAGAAGACCGTATACTTATAAGGATCATCTGACTATTTGCATGCAGAACTCTTCTATCACTACATTTTAGGATTATGAATGTCTGCTTAACGTAATTGGTAACAAACATTAAGCAAATCCTCTCATATTTGTCTACTTAGGATCTGTAGACACCCTGGTGAATAACATGCAGAATTTGTATAACCATATCAAGGGCACGAATTTATCGAACTACGGGGTTGACTACATGCTAATACTATCTGTTATGGGGCGACTAGCATCCTGATTATTTCACAATGGCTCCTGTTCACAACCTGATAGTTTGACTATGTTTAACATATTTGTTTGCATATAACTTTAATGACTTCCAGCAGATACACAGGCAACAAGTCATTTTATTCTTCCACGATACTCTGCTCAAGATAGTTGAAACGCACAGTAACCTAGCAGGAAGAAGTTACTAACACCTACAAACTGGTATACTTCGGATAACTGAACAAGAAGCTTGCATCTCACGTATTGGGCACTGCTTAAAAAAGCTCGCACAGTAAGAATACTTGAACATGCCACATCGCAACAAAAGCCACATTAAACCCTCAAAGATTAATTATGTTATGAAGAACATATATATAATATTACTTGTATATAAAGTATGTCTTGGTCACTTTTACAAAGTTGTCATACATTGTAAATAAACATCCCGTGATAATATGTAATAATAGGTTGAACAAAGCTAGAAACAATAGAAGTGTCTCCCCAAAGGGGAAACAAGAAAAACAGTTAAACTTCACAAACGTTAACCAATCAAGAGAGGAGTCGACCCCCACCTGAGCAACCAGTCGAGAAAGCAATGCCATCCGTGTCTGCAAAAACTCTGTCCCTCTTAATTGCGTATAAGAGTCTAAAATCCTTTTAATTGCCAATTTCTCTATATCTCTTTGTTGTTTTTCAGTCAATTCCACATAAGATGGAACCACTGGTAAATCAACAGAGATTTCCTCCAAGACGGGTGTGTCCACTGGGCTTGGTGAAAGCTGGTCGGATTCCACTAACGAGAGTGGGTGGTCATCATCCGTCATTACAATATCTGTTGATATTTGTGCATCTGAGTCCGTGTTAGCATGACCAATGGGAGATATTGCTGCATCTGAAGTAATATTACTTTCCATGTCAGTACCAACTTGCATGCCTTGTGTAGTGTGTACTTGTTCATCCGGAACCTGAACTTGGGGAATTGTAATATGTTCAGGGATGAGCGACATGGTTTCTGATTTGGGCACAAGAATATCTGGTGCATTATAGGAACTTGGTACTACAGGTGGCAGAGATTGTCTTTTAGACAAGGAAGATGTGTCAACCTCAGGCTCTGCTAAACCAAAATCTTCAATATGCTCAGATGGAGTATCAATTGGTAGAGACAGACGTCGCGGGTCAAGGCGTCGTGGATCCTGTTAAACATCACAACAGAAACTCAATTTCGATGAGGTGAGAAAATAGAGGTAGTGAAATGGGCAGGGGGACTGGGGTGAGTTGATGAGAAATACTTTAGACAAAAAACTTGTACTTTTTATTAATAATGAAGGATAACACATGATTAAAGAAAGTGTACAATTTCAAAAAGAAATCTAAGTTCCCGAATAAAATGATTTAGAAAGCTTTGTCAGTTAAAACTTTTGGCGGCTTCCGACTTATTTTCTTTATAGCTTAGTTTTTGTAAAATATCCGTATGACACGCTCAATATAGAACTAGTTCAAATCAACCCACTTATTAGTAAATTGGTCAAATTTGCCCACTACTAAACAAAACAAGAAATGAATACAAGCAAATAAAAAGACCCACCCTTCGTGAATCACGTTTTGTATCTGCTTGGAGACTAGTAGAAGTGGCAGTAGTGGGGAGCGGTGTGCCAACTGCATTTGCTGAAAGCACAGCATTCTGTGTAGTTGGTGCAAGCTGCGAAGAACGGGATCCAGGGAGGCTGCCAAGCTTCGATATTAAGGGAGGGCTTTTAGGCAAATGTTTCATATTTGTCACAACAATGTCAGCTAGAAGATCCGGATGTATCTGTGATACAAGGATTTCAAGAGATTCAGCTCCTCTTTCTCCTTCAGCAAGTAAAGCACCAATCATGGCAATCATTTGTTCAACAGGCGTCAGACCATTATCTGGTGGCGGCATCTTGGTCGACCCTCCATTTATTGGGTGATCATGTGCTGAATCATTATTAGAGGCATAGCGGCTCCTTTTTGATGCTAAATCAGACAAAACCATATGGTCTTGATCCGTAGAGGCTGATCGTTTCCTAGGTAAGTCCCCTGACATAATCATATGGCTTGATGGTTGCTCGTCCTGGAGAGTGAAAGAGGATTGAACAAAATTAGAATGCCAGTGATCAGACTAAAAAGTGTATTGTGGTGTTTAGATGAAAGCTATGGAAGTGAAAAGTGAGTCACAATAACCAGTCTATGGTGTATATAAAGTGAGTCAGATTATTTAACTGTTCAGATAATCAAATTTGGGATAATCAACTACATGACAACAAAAGTAGTTATTTAATTCATAAGAATATCAATCTTACTTACCCCCTTCCTTTTATTATAATTTATAAAGAATGAGATTATTAATAAAATTGTAGATGATAATGTTTCAAAAAAGTTTGTGAAGATATAATTCACTGAAAGTGATCTTATAGTTGGTATAAAATAATCTTATATGCTAAGTTTACAGACTACAACATGCGGATATGTCCTTTTTAGTCATTTTGTCATAGTTTTCTAGAAAAGAAGGGTTTCTCAAACAATTGAAATACTTTTATGTAACTATTACTTCTTCATGCAACTGAAACATACTTGAGCAATATTTATACCAAGCAATAATTATACCGGATGATTAAGTAATTCTGATTACTAAATAACACATAATCAAGCGGTGGCAACTCCCACTTGGGTATGAGGTAAGTGGGTTTGCTGTTAAAAGAATTATTAGATTCTTGCTCTGTCAAAGATAAACCCAAACTATCCGTATTTCAGGGAAGAGGATGAACACCTATTTCCATGTAATATTACCTTGTTAGCGCGAGCATCCCGATAAGCACGCTCGCTATTTCTTATCATTTTATCAACCTGTCTCAACACCTGGTCGGCTGCATCCCCAGCATTCATTGCCCGCAAAACCTTCAGCAGCTTCTCTCTTGACTGAATTAATATATAACAATTTATCACTAGTATAGCAGCATTATCAAGAAAAACAATAAGAAATTATGGTGCAGCACTTATAAATTAATTAGATGACTCTTGAAAGCTCCACTCGGTTAATATACATGTACATCTTTCACCATGTTGCATGAACAATTACCTCCATAATTACAGGGTGTGTAGACCTCAAAAATCCTAAGAGTGCAGTTCTTAAAGAGTACTGTATGCTTGCATTGTGGGATCCTTTTGCTATATAATTAGCATCGAAATCAAGCAGAGCAGAAAGAACAGAGCTATACTGGATCTGCTTCCTTCGGCCAATGGTAGCAAGACTGAAAAATAAATGCAAACTGTAAGTCTAAACAAATTAGAGGTCAGCATAATGCATACGCATTCATTGAACAGATTAAATCAACTCGCTAATATTGTCCTATAAATTCTTTTAAGAGTAACCATGTAGCAAGTAACTACAAAAATAAATGAAGATCAGCAGTTGATTTTTATTGAACAATTTCCGAAGACTAGAGCAGATAAATTCATGTAATAACTCAAGCAGCCAGTCTTACAATAGATAGAGGAATAAATAACAGATATAAAGTCAATTATTCATAAATATACTGCCAATAACACAAAGGACCAATCATTAAGATAAATATGCCTGTGGAACATAAACCTCATCAATCAACCACGACATCACTACACGTTATAACTTGATAACAAGTCAACAACATTGAGACCAAATATAAAATGCTCAGAATTCTATTGATATCGAACAAAGAACAGTGCAATGAATCAGAAAGTAATAGCATTTAACTGTAGATATGCAGATTAACTGTCGCCGTATAATCAGCATCCTAAACGTATAGCATGAAACAATACCAAGAAACATACCAGCACCATCCAAATGTCAGTTTATCCAGTACACAGCCAACACCCTTAAAAGCTGTACACGTTGAGGACATATATTAACACAGCTACCTAGCAACCAATAAGGCACGAGTAGACGACATTTTCTGATATTTACTTTATATATACACACACACACACATATATATCTATATGTATGTATGTGTGTATACGTATATGTATCTATGTATGTACATATGTTATCCTTAACATGAAAAGATGCTACGGAAATTAGAAGATTTGGTATGTGTAGAAATGTGTGGCAGGAACAGCTTCAGCTATAACCCCTAAAAATAGTACACACTATCAACTTAGGTCATGTCATTAGCTTAATGTTAAACAAATTTAACATAGGCTATCCCCATGGAAATATACAATAGCTTCTTGTCCTTTAAACTCCTGAACCAGAATGAGGTATACTTCCACTCATACTGTAAACAAAGTCCCCTTCCCTGAACGAGGTATATTTTCACTCATACAGAAAACAAAGTCCCCTTCCATAATTTCCTCAGAGTATTAAGATACCTTGTATTAATTTTTTTATGAGACTGCTAGCTAAATTAATGCAAAATAAAGCACGCCTACTGACGGCAACAGAATCTGTTCGGCGACACTAACTCTTTCTCTTAAATTTTATTAAAGAAAAAAACTATATTTGATACAACATTATTATTCATGTCTTCTCTGGGAAAACTATACTTTTTGGAACTTTCTTTATGCAAGCGAAAACCCTTCCATTAATATCGATATATGTGAGACATTGAGATCTGAATAAAAAAAACTGTGGGTAGGTAGGCTGCAAGGACGTGTAGACAAAATTACAAAAGAGGAACCAAGAAGCAAATGCCATAACCAACAAAAAGATGCACATTTTACTGAAGCTGCTATCAACAAAAGACCATATTTGATTAATTATAATTATTTGTAGTATGTCAAAGGTCAACTTATACAAGGGTATGTATGTACAGCGAGATAATGAAAGGGCACTAGATCTCAAACAGTTTATAATTTATAAACAGTGCTGCTATTCTGCTGAAGCCCAACGGAAATAAGTCATCACGCACTGCTCGCTAGGATATTTGACACCAGCTAACTGTAGTATCCAGTTATCTGAATCACAGATTCAGCAGTTCCATGCATACATCCAATCTCATTAACCTTGCACAATGCTGCTAAATATGCTGCAACAATACCACAAACAAGTACTTCAAGGTGTACATTAACACCTCCAATTTGTTTTCATGTACAATTATTTTCATAGATCCCAAAACTTACATATCTATCTCACTGGACAAAGAAATAGAGTATTGATGGCTACCACTACCAGTAACCAGCCTACTGAGGACACAAAAGCACAAACATCATCGTAACGTTCACAAAAAAATCACATTATAAGTTGGGAATACATATACAACTTTACAAAGAAGCACCTAATGGTAACATGTTAGACAAAAAAATGGGATGTCATCCAACAAATGCAAACCAAACATAAACATACTTTGATACAATTACTTGACCCAGAGATGAGAATTAAGAGAATAAGCACCAACAAGTCAGCTATAGCCATTACAAAAATCATGTACTTTATGTCACCTACCTTCCACTAAAAATAATAACCATTAACACACAAGACATATTGATCATAAAAAGCATATCAAGTGAATGCACAACCACAAAGATAAGGCAAACAGATGGGTGGTATCTCACCTATTAACAACAGAAATGGTAATGGAACCCGGGAGACTACTAGCTAATCTCAGCAAATCGAGTAAAATCATGAAGTATTTGTTTGCTTCTGACTGCAGTGCAACTGAATCCAAAACAGGATGACCACCAGCCAGCCATGATATATTGAACACCTGTACACTTCTATTCACTGCCATATCAAAATCAATATGGTTAACAAACCAACATACATTAGTAACATATCAAATAAGATGTATAGAAGAAAAACCACCATGAACATCAATGATAATAGCCAATACCTTCATTGGTATAACCTCTAGAATCATTGTCCGACGTGAAGAGCAACACACAAGTTTCCAAAAACTTCAAAGCAAGCAACCTTGGACCGACAGACTTATCCTACAACAAGTGCAAATTCAATTAGGTTAGGCAATGGACTCCAAAAGACATCAGTTTTACACTGTATATATTACAAAGTAAGAATGCATCAGCTTCTATGATAAAAGTTAGAAAAAGAAAATTGGGAAATAATTCTAAATACAAAAAGAATGTGGGGGGACTTTTGTATAAACTTAAAAGTAAGTTTTTAAATATGCCCTTGGCTTGGCTATCAAGTAGGTCACTACCAATTGGCAATTCACTAGTTTTTAATACTTCATCAGATACAAAAAATGATAAAAATGTAGCCTCTGAAAAAGATATTTTTTGAAGGCATCAAAAACAACTCTAACAGCAAATAAAGCACCCACTTTTCTTTAAAAATTCATCCGGTGAAGATACAGCCTATTTTTCTCAATTGGTTTGTTTATACATGTATAACACGAACCAATAAACAATTCCGATATTTCCAGTTATATAAATCCTATAAAGATACATAACAAACTTTGTATATGGATGTTTACACAAACATAGCAAAGAACACCAGCTTTAATATCAATAAGAACAGAAATCACATTAAACATAATTTAGCGTTGTTTAGGGTTGCGTTAACAGAAGATATTTTGCGTTTGCGTTTTCAAAATAGCGTTTAGAAAAAGCATGTATCTACATGCTTCTTCAAAACTGTGTTTTCATAGCTATTAATCACTTTTTTATCCAAAAACTTATTTAGATTATCTGTGTTTTACAAACATAATAATCAAATAATCACTTCAAAACATAATCCCAAACACCCTTTTAAAGTTCAAAAAAAAAAATGCTTTATTAATGTTTGTAGTAGTACTACCTCCAACGCAATCTGCAAGACAGCGTCTTTAAACTTAATCATCCAAGACCAGATATCTTCAAGCCATCTCTCAACAAAACCATGCCTCTGAAACTGTAATTTTTCAAAACAAAGTTTCACGATGCCAAGATAAATCAACTTAATAAGATGTGGAAACGCAAGAATGAAAAAAAAAATAGAAAACAAAGATAAATATCTAAAACACCATATGTTTAGTTTTCTTTATATACGTAAGATTACCTAGCAACTCCCACAAAAAGATGCAACATTGTAAAATATAGTTTATAGATTAGTGGTTACATATGATTGTCTAACAGAATATAGTTGTCTCTGGCAGTCTGGTACCATCGATCACCAAACCTCTAGTATAATCAAGTGCCAACCAGGGCAACCACAACATCTTAGTAAGTATCAAACATGAAAAGCATGTCTTGATCTCAAGTAATCAAGTTACATAATTATCAATATTTACTCATAGTAAATGGATCCTCGATATTTTCTAAATAAAAGTGACTAGCTATAGATTACAGGGTTCAACCTTCACAGAGAAAAAAAAAATGCACAATGAAAATAGTATAGCCCCTTTCAAATTTGATAGTCAAAATATTTAGATGCCTTTAAATGTACAACAATAGAGGCCAAACATAAATATAAAGAGACCTGCAGTGTTAACTCGTCTAACACTTTGCAAAATATATGTGTGCCAGCAACAATGGATTGTTTAGCAACTACAGAATCATCGTCACTTAGTAGTGTCAACAACACTTGCATAAGTACTGCTGAATACTCCAATTTTCTTAGACTTATCTCCTCAATAGCCCTATAATACCATAAAAACCGTATTAGTATGAAAGAAAGCAAACTGAGAGGACATGCAACCCCACATACTTCTAGTGTATTCCATTTCATAAAGCAGCACCGGCCTTAAATTTGTCTAATTTTGTTGAGTGAATGTAAAAAAAACACATCACACCCATCTGACACTAGCAAGGTAAACACAATGGTATTTACGCATCATGCTAAAGTACCTGGATGCAAGTGGACAAACGAAACATCTTGACTTAAGAAGACCACACGTAGTCTGCTCAGAATGTTACAATAGATTAAGAATAATGGAAATACTTGTTCGAATTCGAAACAAGATCCTGACCAAAAAATGGTCACACCAAAGGTAAGTGACTGCATAAAATTCTTTTTTACTCTGGAACCAAAAACTGCATAAAAAAGGCGCCCTGACCCTAAATTTATGCGACTAAAACAATAGAGCTGATAAGTTCAATCAGTTTCTGGCTAGTCAATATTACACTCAGATACTCAGATAACCAACCTCGCAATATTTTAATAAATTAAAATATAATGTAAAGGGTGTTCAAAAAATATACATGCCCATACACAAAAACCGGTTTAATTCACCAATTTATCGAAACTTCAGCTATTATACATATCCAACTATATCAAACTTTCAAATCCATGCTATTGTATCCATTGATTTACTTCTTATCTTGCTGACATCATCAAAAACTAACACCAGTTTACAGTATATGAGCTAAACAGACACATATAATGAATTTTTTAAAAAATTATTACAATAAAATAATTAACATAACACTAAATCAATAAAAAAAAAAACTCATATTCCTCTCAATACAAATTATTATTAAAGCTTTCACCTTTTATATCTATATATATCATCTAATATGTGAACAATATAACTTACATATATATAATTCATATATATATATATATATATATATATATGTATATTATAATTGAATTACAAATAAAATATAAAAGGGAGACTTACTCAATTAGGGTTTTTCGAACAAGAGGTTCATGAGAAGATTGAATTTCAACAAAAAAAGGAAATAATTCGAGCGAAAGATCAGGGGAATTTAATAAAATATCTTTGGCTTGTTTTAAAGAAGAAAGCTTTACGGCTAAATCGCCATGGTTGTTTGCAGCGGCTAACAGAGAGAGTGCTTGCTCTCTCTGTGATGAATTCGCCATTGTTAATCGGTGTGTGTGTGTTTGTGAGAATTGGCCCTATATATTTATATATATTATTGTATGTGTAATAATAATTATTATAATGGAATTTATTTTATTTCATGAATTGGGGAATTTGGGGTTTCTAGGGTTTTATTTTTTGTATTATTGAAAGAGAAAGATGGATAGAAAGAAGATGGTTGAATTTGGGGGAAAAAAGTCGGGTTTGTATGTGGGTTTGTGGGTCCGTGGATTTAAGTGAGGATATTGTAGACTTTCAAGTTTTGCTCGCTTGGTGATCTCATTCCCTTTTGTTTCGATCACTTTGCTGATTTCGTGTGACTTTGTGGGTATTACAAATGAGGGTGTGGCGTAGGATTCTTCCGATTTATGGTTACGAAACTAGATTAAAACTTGTACCATGTACGGTTTGCTTATTGTTTAAGGGTAAAGTTACTCTTAAATTGGTAGGGGTTTAATCTCGTATGAGAAAACAGTAAAAGGTGGTTAATATGATGATTATGGTATATCTTCGTACTTGTTGGCGGTTCCCTAATGGTGTGAGTATTGTTAGTCTCACGCCACCAAGTGCAGAAAGAAAGGTGTTATTGTATATGGAATTTTGTGAGTTTCATGAGGAGGTATTTATAGGCCTCCCAAGAAGGATCCAGAAGTTGGGCCTAACAGCGATCGTTAGGGAGTAGCCGTTATCGTTTGACAACTGTTGTAACAAGTTCTGATCCGAAAGTACAAGTACTGGCTTGATCGTGCTGGTGCACGTTCTTGGTTGTACCTTCTGTCTTTTATTCGAGCGCAGCCATCGGAGTCTACCAAGTGGTAGGTTCCGACGCCTGTCCTGGTGAGCTCAAACGGGGACAATCTTAATCGCTAATATGTTTAATCCGGAAGTTCCGGAGGATTAGTGATGGTACATCATCAAGCCCCCCAGCCTAGCATTATATTCCTTTTATAATGGTGGGGTTAGGCAAAGAAAAACTTAAAATTTTATAGCTATCTACTCATTTTTCGAGTGCCATTGGGAAACTGCCTGGAGCCTTCGTATATGTGTATTGACCTATACTCTTCCCCCCAAAAAATTAAATTAAAAAATAAGAAAATCTTTTGAATTTTGAAAAATGTGATACCCTCGAAATTTGAGGCTGCCAAAGCAAATTATTGCCTTTAGTTTGTCAGAGGGTTTATTAGTGGGGTCCACGTGTCGTGTTCGGAATCACCGTAATAAATGTTTTTTGTTTTCGACGTTCAGTGGAGTACACGTGGGGGTTTCTAAAGTTGTGTCACTTCATGACACCTCGTCCTATGGCACTGTAGCGTCTCATTCTGCCTATAAATATCTTCATAATCCTTTCACTTTTCACTTTTCTCCAGACGTTCAAAACTCTTGCCTTCTTCTTTCTTTTGCTCATAGCTTCCGTAGCGGTCGTAGCCTCTATAATCTATTTTGCTCTCTTCGCTCCGCAGGTGATTATCTTAGCCTCCGCCTTGTATTTTGCCATGGTTAATAGAAAAAATTTATGCGTTAATTTTTGTACCGTACAAAAGGACGAATTAGTGAAATTTTTATCCGACTATAGATTCCCTTTAGGTTATCATTATACTCTCCCGTGCCCCTCCGACAATGCGAGGATGGTTCCGGCTGGTAAAGTGGTTTTATATATGTCCATGTTTGAAATATCCAACGTGCACTTACCCTTTACTACTTTTTTTCTCGAAGTTTTAAAGCATTTTAAATGCCACATTTCCCAACTTACCCCCTTCGGAGCCCAACGTATAACCATGTTCGAAGCTATTTGTCGCGCCCATATGGCGGAGCCTACAGTAGGTAACTTCCGTAAGTTTTATTGTATGGGGGCCGATGGTGACTGGTTCACTATTCAAAAAAGACCTGGGTCGAAGTTGCCAGAGTGCATTTTTGGCGTGACTGCCTCCATTAAAGGATGGAAGAAAAGATTTTTCTATGCAGATGCCTCCGTCATTCCTTCTGGATATCCTTCTTTGTTAGTTGAGAAAAATAATGTCCGTGGGTCCCTTGCCGACAATACAGTTGAAATTGAGTTTGATAAGGAGCTCACAGGGAAGTTATGTAAACCAACATTGAGTCGGACACTTCCGGAGCCTGTTTTATATTTAGCAAAGTTGAGTTCAGTTTGGTCGTACCATCCAGCAGCTCCCAGGCTTGTAAATGAGAAAGGGGAGGGTACGGAGCCTCCGACCAATCCTAGCAGTTGTTACTATTATATATACATTTGTTCAATTTTGTTGTGTCGCTTTGCCATTTTATTATTCATTTATTTTTATTTATGTTATTATTGTGTATACTGACGTAGCCTGTTATTATTTCAGTTATGGATTTCTTATCTTATATGGGTAGCGACATAGAAGACGTGGATGCTGTTCCGGACCTTCCGGAAGGTCAGACTATTCCGGAGGTTCCTCATATTTGTCATGAGCAAGAAATTACCGTTTTGAAGGACACGCCGGAGACTATTGCTCGCCGGAAAGATATTGAGGAGGATTTTGCTAAACAATCGTCGTTGGGCAAGAAAAAGAATGACAAAGAGGGAATCGCAACCAGCGAAACTTCCGGTAAGAATATCAAGCGGAAAAGGAAATCCGAGAAGAAATCTGTTCCTAAATCTCACAAGAAAATGAAAGCTCGAGATTACATGATATTGGAGGATGATGAAGGTGATCAGAACAAAGAGGGTGAATTTGTTGCGGAGCCTCCTAAGTATGGGGTGGGAAAAAGTCCTATGGCCGACTCGTATGAGAAAACAGTAAAAGGTGGTTAATATGATGATTATGGTATATCTTCGTACTTGTTGGCGGTTCCCTAATGGTGTGAGTATTGTTAGTCTCACGCCACCAAGTGTAGAAAGAAAGGTGTTATTGTATATGAAATGCATTAGGGTTTTTGTGAGTTTCATGAGGAGGTATTTATAGGCCTCCCACGAAGGATCCAGAAGTTGGGCCTAACGGCGATCGTTAAGGAGTAGCCGTTATCGTTTGAAAGCTGTTGTAACAAGTTCTGATCCGAAGGTACAAGTACGGGCTTGATCGTGCTGGTGCACGTTCTTGGTTGTACCTTCTGTCTTTTATTCGAGCGCAGCCATCGGAGTCTACCAAGTGGTAGGTTCCGATGCCTGTCCTGGTGAGCTCAAACGGGGACAATATTAATCGCTAATATGTTTAATCCGGAAGTTCCGGAGTCCTGATGTACCATCATCACTTATTTATAAACGACATTTGTTGTTTGGTTTGTAAAATAATCTTCATTGTCGCAAATCAAAACATTATGTTGTGGCTATCAGTACCTAAATTGTGCAACTAACAATAATACCTAAATTGTCTCTATTCAATCAACACGCCTAACACTTAACAAACATGATCTACCAATTGATTTATTGTAAAGATCTATACCTTAAGTTCTCGACTGCCACATATGATAAAATTATCCTTACTTATAGTATAGTAAGACTATATTTTTATCTCAGCTACACTCGGTAAGAAAAATTATGTTTCAAATTAGTTATGTTTATTACATGTTAGTATATGAAAAGCAAGAAACGAGCTTGTATTTTATGGCATATAAATGTCCATTCAGAAGGTGTTCGAAGGGATACGGTCACTAAATTTCTTATGAATCAAGAATCAAGTAAAAAGAACTTTAATCTCATGGGTAAATTGGAAAAGTTTTTCTTTCATGTAAATATATTAACTAAAGACTCGTGTCACATGTAAAGTTCTCTCCATGTGTATATACAATGATGCATGAAGATTTTTATGATGCATGATAATTTATAGAGTACAAGTATATACACTGATGCATGAAGATTCTCATGATGTATAATGATTTTCAATTAAGAGAAAAAAATCGTTTAATTATTTTATTTTAATACTTGTTTTATTTTGAACCAAAACTTTGTGAATAAACCATCACCCTATTAGTTTGTTTGCTTAATATGTTGAATGTTGATGGTATAAACAACACAATATTTGATCAAGATGTAATTATCTTAATTTGTGTTCTTTGTTGTTGTTTTATAGCTTCTTTTCTTTCCTGCTTCAAAATATTTACATGGTTTGGTTTGATATTTTTGGTATTGGGATATAAAATCCTTGGTTTTGGAGGATTTGAAATCCCAATATATTTTTGTATACTATGTTTTGTTCCAGGGATGTTATGATAATTTAAGTACCTTTTATGATAATTTAATCATCTTTTATAGGTATGTTTTACACATCTCTAATTCAATTAAAATAGGTGACGTCAGAGGCGGAGCCAGGATTTCAGAGTGGCGAGGGCTTACATAATAAAATGATACGATAAAAGCGATATAGTTCAAACAATATAAGTAAGTATTATTACGATACAGTTCAAACAATACGATAAAAACGATAGTCAAAATTTTACAACATAGGTAGCAAAAACTCACAAGATAAGTATTGGATTTATACGCAAGTTCTTTAAAAAAACTCTTAAAATTGTGAATATCCTAGATATCGATCCATTTTTTCATGAGGGAACATTCTGGGTAACTAAATTAGTTAAAAAAAGAAAGTCAAAAAAGTTGTATCTAATACAATATAGATTAAAAAAATGATTTATATACAAAAACTATCTTGTGCATTCGAAGTTTGACACTTCTTGTGTAAGTATGTTTCTAATATAATTAGTATTTATGAAAACATTATGATATGGTGAAAAAAAAAACATACAATCAATTAAAGGAAACAGACAAATATAGGGAAAGAAAATTGTGTTTATGCTTGAGGATGAGTCAAAAGATATACGTTGTCCATTGGAGGGGGCTAGACCCAAAATTGTGGTCATGGGTTAATTATATAATCTACTACTATTGGGCTATTGGAGGGGGTTGGGCACCCCCCAGTCCCCCTATTCCCTCTGCCACTGGGTGACGTCATGTTTTTTTACCCTTATTTTTTTTAGCATGATTATCAAGGGGGCATCTTTGTCATTTTTTTTTCTTTGTCATCAGAAGCGTCTCAACATTTAAATAGAGGCAGCTCAACATTTATATAGACTAAGTCATTGCTTTAGGCCCCCAAAAATCTAGGGTCTTTGTAGACTTAGGTTTCGTTTGTTGAGAACTTACTTGACTCATTAAGTCAATCAAAATTGTTTATTTTTGACTTAGTAAACAAACAAACAACTGTGACTTAATTCATACATACATTATTTAACCATTCAGTCATTTTATCCGTTTAGTTACTTAATAGTTATAAAACAAAACAGACGCTTCAGTGTTTGGATTTTGAGCTAGGTACAATTATATAATTCGCATTCCACTAACACACTTATTGATTTTTGCATCAACATCCGCATCTTTTTATTACTGGTAATTCAACAACATATATCGAGCTATCTTTGCTTTTTTCTCTTTCTTTTTTGTTTACTAAAATTTATATGTTAAAAAACCCTAGCCCCCAAAATTCATTTCGATTAAGGCCACCAAAAACCTTAAGCTGCCATTGTTTGTCATGCATGTTTAACCTTCTTTTCCTATCCTTTTTTGAACTCTTTTTGTCTGGTTTTTTAAAGCAATATCTTGTGTGGTTTTCTAATATGATAGTGTTTTGTTGGAGAATAAATGTGATGAGTTATGATGAGATTATTGTTAAGGTTTTGAGTAGTAGGATGCCATCTGGTTTTGAGTAACAAGATGTCAAGAGAAAAGAAATATTGATATAATATTGATGGAGTCTTCATGCCAATGACCAAAGTTAATGTATATATACAAGTGAATTCAAAATATCAAAAGAGTCATTTTAATCCCGTTACATACAAAATAACTAAAGTTTTAAGGGATACGTCTCTTTGCATAGAAAAGAACCCAAACTTTTAAATGAGATATGGTTTAGATCATTAAAGAGATGTGTGTAAACCATACTAACATACAAAATGACCCAACGTTTTTAAATAGGGTATATGGCTGAAAAATTGAGATTTTATTATAATATTCGTATTGTCAAATTGATAGAAACTGGTAATTTGACTTTGAAAAGTCCACTATAATTGTTGACTTAGAAATGTAATTTTGATAAGATAAACTTGTTGAAACGAATCGAGAAAAATGATAAGTAAGTAGAAAGGAAACCATATGATTTGACATGCTATAAAGTCATGCTGTAATAACGAAAATGATGGTGAGATTTGATTTAGAAACAAATTATGGTTTGTAAAGTGGGAATATGATTAAAATGAGATTGGTTTATAAGTATGTTAGGCTAAAGGGAGTGGGGCGGTTTGGGTAGGTAATCCAACGGATTTTGCTGGCTAGTCACCAGGCACACCGCCCCGCCTTGCCGATCCAACTCCCAAGCGATCCACACGGCTCGGGTGATAAACGTTTGACCAGCCCAATTGTTTTTAAAAAAAACTATCATTGAAACAACTAGTTTCTTTTTAAATCTCACTTTTTTTATTTTAAACTTTTACATATATATAAACTTACCCTTTTTACTTTACATTTACCACTTCCATTCCAATTCTCACACCGAAAAACTTCTTTCACTTCACAAATAAAAACATCGATTTTAACGATCCAAACATACTAAACAACCCAACTTTCATCCCCTTTATTCGACAAATGAATGTTAATCAACAAATTACGACACAACCACCTAGTCAATCTATGTCACAAATGAGTTTTGGTAATTGGAACATGCCACAAGTGGGGTATGGATGCTCGTATGAATTTTGACATTTACTCATTGGACGAGGATGAGCCGGTGTTTCAAGGAAGGGTTGGTGGTTGAGACGCGACTAGGAAAGTAGTGCAAGAGGGTTCTTCAGGTTCGGGAGGCAAGGGCAAGGGAAAGGCTAGATACAATGAGATGTGTGACAATTTATCGGTCAAATTGGAAGGTTTGATGGACATAAACAAGGGACGTGTTGGTATAGGGAAGGAACAGATGGAGTTGGCTAAAATGAAGCTTAAGGCGAAGGAAAGTGCGATTAAGCTTGCTGAGTTACGAGTGTTGACAACTGACTACAGTCATCTTGGCGAACCCGAGAAGTTGATTATGTTGAAGGCGCAATAAGATATCCGCCAAAGATATGGATATATATAGTTTTATTTATGTTGTTACGTTGGTCTTTTTAAAATTATATTAGTACGTGTAACTTGTTTTTTATTTAATAAAAATGTAGTGTTTAATATTAATGTATTTTATTTACTTTTATGCAAATATAATTGTTATTAAAGTTTAGGTACTAAAAATGTAACTTTATTTTTTATTTAAAGTCAAACACAAAAAGAAAAAGAAAAAAGAAATCAATCTATGGCTACCCTACTATCCAGGCAACTTCACTTGTTTTTTTCTCATGCAATCCCCAACAACCTAGGATGTCGCATAGCGCGACATGATGCAAGTAGCTCAATCCCCAATAATACCACTCCTTTTAGCCTTAGGTTAAGATATTGAACATTGAGTTTTATTGATTATGAACAGGTCATACAAATTAAAGAAATCATAGATTGTAGAATTCGTAGTCCCCACCTACATGAGTTATTTAACCGTATGTGAAAGTGTAGTGTGCGTTCTCTTTTATGATTATTTACTTGTCGTTTGTATGATCATTGAACTTACTAAGCGTTTTCTTTACAGTTTAGTCATTGATTATTTTGATGATTCAGACGTGGATCGTAATATTGGACAATTGAATTCTGGCTAAGAATAGATTGCTTGGTCGTAGCGATTAAAAAGATGATTATTGTATATACCTTAGTTTGTAGAATGAGGTATAACGTTCTTAATGTTTGTTTTAGAAAGCAACCCACACATTATCATTTGTACTAATAACGTTCGAGTTGTAGAATGTAGATGGTAAAAGATGTTAGTCAATAGTGGTTATATATATTGATTATTGATTATTCCGATGAATTACAAATTCAATTAGATAGGTAAATGTCTAGTCGGTTTCAATGCTTAAAAAAAACACTTTAAGTGGACAAGTCACGTAGACGAAAGGAAACGTTAACTTTGACGATAACAAGTGGTTGTAAGACTTGAGAATAGTTGAAATGGTGTTTTTTACAAATAAGATGAGAGTGCTTTCATTAAACAAACTAATATAACGATAGAAAAATATTTATTCGCTCTTAAGTCTAAATGAATTTGATAATAATTATCTTATTTTGTTTGTATAGTCACTAACTTGTGAGGGGACCTGGATTTCATTGTGAGTGCAAAGTGGTTGCTATAAATGAAATTTGTATACACATAGGAATGGCGAGACTAGTGGCAAATGATTCGTTTATCACGAGTGGCCCAGAGGAGTACTTCAAGGAGCACGTAAACCACACACCTTTTTTTTTCATGTATTGTAAATTTCATCATAATACAACTATTTAAAAATAGATTACGTCCAAAAAATTTTTTACACTAAGTCTAAAGGATTTTATGAATTTTGGTTATGAATCGGCTACACATCACACATGCGTTGCGAATGCTAAATTTCATTAACAACAACATTTAGGCATATAATTAAGTCATGAACACAATCAGATGAATCCCAAACCTTGATCTAATTGAACCTTGAAAACCGACTTTGAAACTTACCTTTCAAAAGAGTGAAAGTTGTTTTCGCATTAACATCAAAGATGGTATATATATTTATGAGTTAATTGCGAGATTCGTCCCTATGGTTTACCCATTTTTACATCCTTGTTAAGTTTTTTTAAACAAATCTGTCAAAACTTGTAACATTCTTTGCAAGTTACATTCTTATGGCTAATGACGTTATTATTTGGCCGTTAAGTCGACGCACGTGAGCTGCACGTGAGGGCAGTTTAGTAATCTGCCACCCACAAACAGCTTTGTAATTTCACGATTCGTCCATGTGGTTTGTCCATTTTAGTGGTTTACATCCATACTCAAGAATTTTCGTGGAATAGATCCAAAGTACGCAAATTTGTTGCGTGTTCCATTCTTGTGGTTGATGTCGTCAATTTTTTTCCCCCCGTTAAATGGGATCACGTGTCACACATGTGAAAGTATATTCGTATATTCTTCATAATCCTACACCTATCCTTTTTCTCTTTCTTACTTTTTACGACTCCATAAAAAACAATTCAGTTTTTCTTTCCTTGTTATTTTCACCTATCTTTCACAGATCATCAAATTCTCCTTTATTCAATTTCCTTGTCATCCAATTATTTTTGAAATTAATTCTTGTGAGAAGGAAATTGAATAAAAGAGAACTTTATTGAACTAAAAGTAAAACATATATGAAGGTTGATGGGGGTGTTGCATCCTTTACTTTGATTGAGAGGTCTTTGGTTTGAATTTTGCCATCACCTCCTCTCTTTACTTTATGATCAGTCAAATGTTATACTGGTCTGCCGATATAAAATTGATTGAAAGGTCCTTGGTTTCAACCCGTTTAGAGCGAGTTCGAGTTTAGTAATTTTGAACTCGAATCAAACTCAAACACTAACTCAATATTCGATTTTTTCGTAAGCTAGTTTAACAATTTGATATCTAACCCTGCTCATTCGAAATTTTGTTTAGTTACTTTAGTCGAGCAACCTATTTACAAGTCCAACAAGCTTAATTAAAATTAACGTCTAAATATATAATTATTCGTGTTCGAGTTATAGATAACAAACAAAAAGATATATAACCAACAGATTTCGATCAAATGGACCAAAAAAGATGTTGTACAACACCCTCAATTATGTCTACCCCAACAATCATCATCTTTTTAAAGAAGATATAAATCACATCACAACACATATCAACTCCACCATCAAGTATCAACTTTCTTCCATATTTATTTATTCTTTCATCATCATAAACATTAAAAAAGTAGTCCCCACCCATCCTCTGTAAAAAAAAAAAATACAATATATTATCCTTTTTTCCCCGTCAAACCCCCTTTTTTATTCCTAACATATATTCACACACCAAACTTTCATTTCTTTTGTTTTGTGTCCTGAAAACACTTTCCCCTTTTTTATTCCATATTATTATGTTCCTGAAAAAGAGAAAGAAGAAGAAGAAGAAATAGTAAAGAGATGGTGGTGCTGCGGAAAGTAGGAAAGTATGAAGTAGGAAGAACAATCGGAGAAGGAACATTTGCAAAAGTGAAATTTGCTCAGAATACTGAAACTGGTGAAAGTGTTGCCATGAAATTACTTGATCGTTCCACTATTATCAAACATAAGATGGTTGATCAGGTCCTCCTCCCCTTTCCTTATTATTCTCTCTCTCTCTCTCTCTATATATATATATAGTATATGTATATGTATATGTATATTCTCTCTCTGTGTGTGTGTTGATCTAAAATTGTGGTTATAATTTATAAATAGAAGTTTGTATATATGTATCTATATAATGGATGGATATAATTAGAAGTTTGTTGAAGTTGAAAATTGATTAGGTGTTTTTTTTTATTTAGTTACATTTTGAATGATTATTTAGTTTTGGTAGAGATTAGGGTTTTAATGATGGTTTGTAGTGTGCTAAGTTATTTTCGGGAGGGCGGAGTCGTTGAAAATGCATCAGTTGTAGCTTGGAATCTAGAGTACGTAACCAACTTTTAGATGTTATTATTGTGCGTATGTATGTGACATCAGCAAAAGCACAATCGGATACAAAGCCTTCTAAGTTGGATACAACAACAATAGGACCCAATCCCTGTGCGGGGTATGGGGGAGGTTAGTTGTAGACAGTATTACCTCTACCCAAAGGTAGAGAGACTGCTTCCATAAGGACCTCCGGCCACCAAGGGGTAAAAGTCTGGAAGTGTAAAGTGATTAGATACCATACCTGTCGCCCGAAAACATCATAGGAAGATATACCAGTCTGCTGAGTCTGGCTACCTTGAGAGTAGGGGAGAGTTGCAAGCATTCGACTGTAAAACAAATGGGAAACAGAATTGATGACTAGATTTAGATTGTATTAGATACGGTCAAGTGTTTTAAATGTATTTTACTCTATTCAAATGTTTATTGTATGAATCTTACTTGAAAACATGTTATTTTCTGCCCAGAGATTTTAGTTAATACTATTTCCTATAAAAACTGGTGAAATTGGTACCAAAATTATGAAATTTCAGATTATATGCTTGTCATTTCAGTGAAAGATGCTGGTCACCTGGTAAAGAAGTTACCAGATAAATTGGAAGTTCAATGCATAAAAGTGCATCTTTTTAAGCTTTATACTTTGAATAGATTTTTGATTAAAGTTTGATAGAAGTAATAACACATAGCATAGTTGCAGCATGAGGTGATGTTCACAATTTAGTATCAATTCGTGTAAAGTTGGATACGTTTTCTGATACTTTTTTGTAAATGAAATTGCTGCCGAGTAGATTAAAAGATATTCTTATACTGACAGTGAAGGGAAGGTGGTTGGAACAGAAGGTTAAAATTCCTGTGATATGTATTTCAAAAGCTTACTTAACTTGTTCTGTTATAATTGTATGCAGATCAAAAGAGAGATATCCATAATGAAGTTGGTTAGACATCCCAACGTTGTTCGGCTGCACGAGGCATGATCTCATGATCTGGACTCTAAACTGTTCTACTTTTTGTCAGAGATTGAGTTATTGAAGGAACCGAGTTTGATAACTAATGTTGAATTTTCATTTAGGTACTGGCCAGCCGTACAAAAATTTACATAATTTTGGAATTTATCACAGGTGGTGAGCTATTTGATAAAATTGTAAGTCTCTAAGCAATGTGAATTAGCTGTACTTTTGAATTCTTGAGCTCATAAATGTCATACATGTTTTGAGCAGGTCCACAATGGACGGCTCAGTGAAGCAGAATCTCGAAGATTCTTTCAGCAACTAATTGATGGTGTAGAGTATTGCCACAGTAAAGGGGTATACCACAGAGATCTGAAGGTTATTCTCTTTTTTCATTCTATTCTATTTCTGTTCCTCCATAATGAACTCTTGTCATCGTTAACCACTTAATTTACTTTCTTTTTGTAGCCTGAAAATCTTTTGCTGGATTCCCAAGGAAATCTAAAAATTTCGGATTTTGGACTCAGTGCATTGCCTGCAGAGGTAAGTTTCTTAATGTCAAGTACATTATTTTAAGGTTCGTGTTGTGTCCATCATCCTCATTGATATCTACAAACATGCAGGGTGTCAGCATCCTTCGAACAACTTGTGGGACTCCTAACTATGTTGCACCCGAGGTAATTACAGGTGCAACTTATCCTCAGTTTTTGCCGAATCACTCATATGTATCGTATTATATCTTTAGAACTTTCTGTAGGGTTAAAGGCAGTTTTATTAAATTATCTTTTGTTCTCGCTTTAGGTACTCAGTCACAAAGGTTACAATGGTGCATTGGCTGATGTATGGTCGTGTGGTGTCATCCTATATGTGTTAATGGCTGGATACCTCCCATTTGATGAAATGGATCTAACGACATTGTATAACAAGGCATGTTAAATTTGGTTGTGTAAATCATTAACTTCAACTGTATAGGTACAAAGTAATAACCACATTTCTCAATATTGATTTCTGCAGATTGATAAAGCTGACTTTTCATGCCCAACATGGTTTCCAGTAGGAGCAAAATCATTAATTAATCGAATATTAGATCCAAATCCCGATACAGTGAGTGTTCCATGATGTTGGTTACTGTAATATATTTACTGTCAAGGCATTTAATTTTTCGTGTGTAAAGGCAGCCCTAAACAAGATAGAACAAACTTTTCATTATGTTGCAGCGTCTGACAATAACTGTTGCATGTGCAGCGAATTTGTATTGAAGAAATAAAGAATGATGAATGGTTCAAAAAGAATTACGTTCCTGCTAGACTTTGTGAGTATGAAGACGTTAATCTTGATGATGTAAACGCTGTTTTTGATGACTCTGAGGTTGGCAAATCACTCAAAAGATGCTATATATTTTATGATATTCATGTCATATTCATATTACTGTATATCATACAGCTAAATGCTTAAATTGAACTATATGCCTAGTTGAGGTTGCAGCATTTTCCTACTAATGGATTCTTGCTTATATGTTGTGCCATCCAGGAAGAACGGGCTGATGAACAACAAACAGATGAAGACACAGGTCCTTTATCAGTAAATGCATTCGATATGATAATTCTATCTCAAGGCCTGAACCTGTCTTCGATGTTTGACCGTGGTCAGGTTTGAATTCTTAGCCCCGACCTCTACCCTATGGAATTGAGAATTTTCAACATCACATCTTAACAGCACGTAGTCTTATGTAGCATTGGCCCAAAAGAAGAGTCCTGGATTTGAATTTTAATTTTGGAAGAAGATTATGTTTTACAAATCTAAAATTGAAACAGATGTTTTCATCTTTTTTGTCTCAGAACATGTCATACTTCATTGGAATAGTATATTTTTAATCCATAACCAACTTTTGGATTTAGACAAGACAACTGATATATTTGAGACATGAAAGTCAAATGTTACTGCTATTATTATACAGTATTATTTCATCTTTCTTGCTATGGATGTAGTTTTTCTCTTGCTGGATAGCGATTAATCGTGTACCATAAAACATTAGCAATTCATTTCTAATTATACTAGTTTTAATGTAAAAATAAGCTTCTTATGCTTTGACAGGACTCTGTGAAGCACATAACTCGTTTTGTTTCTCAAAAACCGGCAAAGATTGTTTTATCAAGTATGGAAGTTGTTTCTCAGTCGATGGGTTTCAAGACACACATTCGTAACTACAAGGTTAGATTTATCATGATGTGTTCTAAAACGTCCCCAATTACTGATAAAGGACTTTTAGTTGACCCAAATTCATATCATCAATTTTACGGTGATGGTGAGTTAAATAGTGTGTGCGTCTTTTTTTTGAAACAGCAGTTGGTGTTAAAAAGCCCAAAAGGGGCAGTACACCAGTAGCTTAGGTTTCTAAAATTGAAACCAATTTGTGGTTACAATGGTGGATCACATAAGCACCAAAAGTCAAACTATTCCAAGATCACCTACTTTAAATATTTCCAAAACAGAAATTGTTACAAATTTTCACAGAATGGATGTTACCCTAACCTACAAATTATTTGATGAATTTCAGATGAGAGTAGAAGGGCTGTCTGCTACTAAGAAGTCCCATTTCTCAGTTATTTTGGAAGTGAGTTTCTGCTACTCGAAATTTAATGGTTTTTTTTTTTTTTTATTTATTTTTTATTTTTTTATTATTGTAGTTATGATATTATATGATCAATCCATCATGTTTACAACCAGGTTTTTCAAGTTACCTCCAATTTTGTCATGGTTGACATTCAGAAAGCAGCTGGAGATGGTGATGAGTACCTTAAGGTATTTTTTTATATTTATTTTTTATTTGACGGTGAAAAATGTGGTTTCATATCAAAGTGAATTTCTGCTACAATATTTAAACTTTGTTTATTTTATATTTTCAGTTCTATAAGAATTTCTGCAACAATCTTGAGGATATCATCTGGAAACCACCTAATGAACATCAGGGAAAATCCAAGATTACAAAAACAAAGAGCAAACGACGTTAATGGTTAGTAATCACTTATCAGTTCATCTTATTTAAACTTTTTTCACTTATCAATTGGGTTTTCAGCTTGAATTGCATTGCCACACCCCCATTATAGGGTCAAATGTTCAAAAAGCCCTTGCCTCTTTTCCTGATTTGAAATGGCTTGAAACATTATAATTTGTTTCTATCTGAACTGATCATTGTTAAGAAAATGCCACAATAAAAAGGTCACCACGGTATAAAAAACCAAGTGATTATGTCATTTTGCCATTTTGGACAAGTTTCTAAGCGGTGCATCGTTTTGGTTAACTGTTATATTCCTTCATTTCATGCACATTGGTAAAAATGATTTGCTTACAGAAACCGGTTACTTGCCGTTCATTAAGATAGTTGTTGACCCAAATCTTCTGTTTATTGTCCAAATGGAACAAAACACTAATCCTTGTAAAAAGGAATCAGATAAAGAATGTCTATTGTAATTTTTTTGAATCAGTTGGTTTAAAATTTTCATCATTGCAGACTCTAGTATTGTATGTTTATTGAAATATTCATCATTAATTATGGCTGTGAAGTAGTGATAAATGTATTTATCCTGTGTTGCAGGCCAAGACTTTTAACCCCCTCCTACCTCCAAAAGAACAGAAGAATGTCAATCTGAAGTTGATGAGCGTTAGTTGACTGAATTCCGTAGGTGTATAAACCCGAGAGTACAGGTTTAATGTTTGGTGTTAATGTGTTTTTTAGACCCTATTGTGTATGTAGAAAGCATTGTAATGAACGGATGATATATATTTGTTTTGTTTGAAGAACCCAAAAATGATATGATTTCAAAGGATGAGCCCACCATCTAATCTCCATATTCTCTCCTTAATCGCCTTTGGTCTAGAATGTCATCATTTTCCTTCTTACTTTTTCCAAGCTCTAGGTTAAATTTAACAGCTCAAGCATTTGACAAGTTTTATCATCAATCATCAGTTAATCCAGATGCTTATCATATTGATTTCCAATCTGTGGTGCATTATTTACAAGTCTGGCAGTTCATCTGCTTGGTTTTGATAGTTCGCGAATTAATTAGTTGGTCAATTAGGTTTGGCTTAATGGGCTGTGTTCAAAATTAGGAATTGCTTGGTTTTTGTTCACTTTTTACTTCTTTCCCATATATAAGTATATAACTGTGCAAGGGATGAATCTAGCAATTCAACTCACTTGGACATTAACTTACGTTTGTATTGAGATGGGACGACTCTTCTGAGAACGAGTTGTTCTTGCCTTTACAAAAGATGGAGGTTTACTCTGTACAATGTGGTGATACTCTTCACTTAAAACACATGGAAATTACAGAAATCCCCAGCATCAAAATCACAATCTTAATAAAACAATTGTAAGTTTATATTATAAAATATGACCAGTGTTTGTAGTAGTTGGTGGTTCTGGACATTAGGTTCCATCAAATTCAAGCAGATGTTGAATATTGAAGTTTGGTTTGATGTTGGGTCAGGTCAGTTCAAAATTGAATCACTCGAAAATTGAATCACTCGTATTCTTGTGCGCTCAAAGGGTGAACCCAACCTTTAGGTGCCACTAACATGTCTCTCAGTTGACATGTAATACATAAATCATGCTAACCAAGATTAGAGACATGATGTGCTTTGAACACTTTTTTTTAGAAATGCTTTGAACTCTTAACCCCGCTTAATGCTGCATATCTTCATCACTTGAAGGTGTATGCATCTTTTTTGCCATCGAGTACTCGGATTGCATCTCTCTTTTTTTTTTAATTGCTTCCTAGGCAATGGATTCCCAACAGGTTGTTCGCCAATAAGTTTCTGGTATTCAATAATGTATTATCGTTGTTTCATTTTTTTTTTGGTGTGGGTATGTCACCATAGTTTGACTTCACAGAGTGTCAACTTGGTTTAAAATCTCTATTGAAAGTTGTAACAAACTCACAAAAACCAGATTGCGAGTAATCAGATTTTGAACTTCATAATAACTATGATATATCAGTACACAAAAAGGTGGTAAATCATTATGGAAATCCAGAATCAGTTTGATATCTGAAACCCCAAGTTTGACTTTAAAAGTCTTGTCACAAAATGCACTTCAAAACAAACTATATTAACAACATGAACACTGGACATATGACAAAACTGATTATATTTCACTAAACCTGATACTAAAAGTGAACAACATAGAAAACATAGACTTCTATTTAAACACAAGACCCCAAAAGCCGAAAGAACTACTCACGATAGTCTTAACCTTAAAGCTTCACCACCACCTGCTCGGCCGACCGTTTCTTCACAACACCTCTCGAGCACAATTCATTCAGCAACTCCAAAGCTTCCTCAGCAAATCCTTCATGAGCCAACCCTTCAATCAAGATAGTATAAGTACCTTCTGTAGGCTTACACCCTTTTTGAACCATATATCCCAAAAAGTCAATAGCTCGATCAGTCTTTCTAGCCTTACAAAGTCCCAACATCACTGCATTGTAAGTTAACACGTTTGGTCTGACACCTAACCCTTCTAAATCATGAAGAAACTCTATCGCTTCTTCAACTTTTCCTTCCCTACTTAGCCCACTTACAACAGAAGAATAAGTGATTATATCAGGCTGCAGCCCCTTCTGCTTCATTTCATCAATTAGCATGATTGCTCGACTTGTTTTACCAATCTTTGACAACCCGTCAATCACAGTATTGTAAGTGATCAAAACAGGCGAACACCCTTCAAAACTTAAGTGATTAAGAATCTCGACAGCAAAATCAACTTTCCCATCTTTACACAAAGCAGTCAGAAGCGTGTTATAAGTCACAATATCAGGGTAACATCCTCGAGAAACCATTACTTCCAAATACTCGATCGCTCGATCCATTTTCTTTTCTTTGCAAAAACCATGTAATAAAGGGTTATAACTTAAAGAGTTCGGTGTACAACCATGGTTAGGCATCTTTTCCAAGATATCAATTGCTCGTCCTAACAATCCTCTTCGACACAAAAAGTTAATCAAGATGTTAAAAGTAACCACACTCGGAGCACACCCTTTTTTAAGCATATCACCCACAAATTTCTCGGCATCCATCCATTTACCCATACTACACATACTCCTCAATATAATATTATGCGTCACAACATTCGGCTGACAACCCATTGACGGCATATTGTTCAAAAACTTAATAGCATCATCTAATCTCCCTTCTTTACAAAAACCATTAATAAGCACATTATAAGTAACAACATCAGGCTTACATCCTTTCGTTTTCATCTCATCCAAAAGCTTCATCGCTTGTCCTACACCACTCATCTTACATGCAGCTTCTATCAAAATCGTGTAAGTAATAACATCCGGATAACACTCTTTCTGCATTTGTCTAGCTAACACAACCATCGCTTCTTCTAACTTCCCTTTATCACACAAAGAACGTAAAATCGTGTTGTATGTCACAACATCAGGCGCAACAGACATTTTATCAAAAACGTTAAGTGCTTTATCTATTTCACCTGCCCTACAATACCCACTAATCAAAACATTATAAGTAATAACATCAGGCACAGCACCAGACTCTTCAAGTATCTCCATAACCCTAGTAGCTTTTCTCGTCTTTCCCGTTCTACAAAAACCTCGAATCAAACTCGTACACGGAATTATATCCGGTATATCCCCTCTATAAACCATATTTTCTAAATACTTAAACCCTTCTTCCAACTCACCATTCCTAATCATTCTCCTAAGATGGTTATTATTCTCAAACTCTTCAAAATTTCTTTTCGAGTTAGCCTCGTTAACCCCGTTTAACTGCGCGGTTTTCGACCCGTTAACCGGCTTCCCGTTAGGAACAAAAGTTTCAGACTTTGTAACTGCAGACACCCTTCTAAATTTTCTATTCAAAAACCCATTTTTCTCATTCACTTTCCCATCATTTCCAGTAGTTACAGAAACAGAATTATGAACTATAAATTTACAATTCTTGATGGGTTTTCTATGTAGACATTGAAATGAACAAAACCCTTCATGGGTTTGCTTTATTGACACAATTGATTCCATATTTAGACCATAAACTTGGATTATAAGCTTAAAGTTTGATGCTTTATATTATATATATATCAAGAATAAAATGAGGAAAAAGAAAGAAGCTTACTTTTTGGAAGAAAATGGTGAAGAAGTATACCGCCTAATTGTCTTATCCGAATTCGTGTAATGAAGTGTGTTTGTGTTTGTGTTTTTTCTTTTTTTGTGTGTGTCCCCTATGTGAGTGGGAGGGAAAAGGATTGCCTTGTAGAGATAAGTGGGCTAGTATATTATAATGGGCTGTTTATATAATGGGCTAATGGGCCCAAAGAATTGTTGTAGCCTGTAGGTGTGTTTTTTATAAGAATTGAACCGAACCTTTGTATTTTTTTCTTTTTAACGTAAACGAACCTTTTTATTAGTTTCACTATAAAAACCTCCTAATTAGTGTATAAATTTCTATACACAGGGTTTTTGATTTGCGTTCTCATCTCATCATGGCCGACGAAGATGGAGGATCATCATCCGTACACCAAGTCGTGTTCTACGACGACCTTCTGATTGAAATCTTAGTCCGATTACCTGTTATCTCACTCTTTTTCTTCAAGTCCGTATCCAACGCTGTTTCCAATTATCCATCCCCCGTCTGGTCTCTTTCTGCAGCAAAAGTTTTTTAACCATGACCACTTTGAACGCGATTTCATGTGGTTAGATAGCACGGCATGAAGAAGAAGAATAAATTAACAGCATTCACTTTTGGATGTTTTGGCTCAGACGCGAGCAAAGTGGAAGTTTTGCAGTCCTGCAACGGTTTGATTTTGTGTGGTATAAGGACTGATCCAGCTGACAAGATTTACGTATACAATCCATCCAATAATGTGTTTAAGATGCTTCCACCAATACTTAATATGAAATACAACAGACAATTGGATAAGATAAGATTGGCTTTTGATCCTACAAAATCACCTCACTACAAAGTACTGCATGCTCAACTGATAGGTTATGGTCCACATCGACGATCATATTGGTTTCGAACACGGATCTACTCTTCAGAAACAAGTTGTTGGAGAAGCTGTAGTATTAAATATCCTACAGAATGGTTCAGTGGGGATTTTAACTAGGGAGTATATTGGAACGATGCAATTCATTGGTTGGATCACTGGAATCGGGTTAGGCATTTCAAGTTAGATGTAGAGCATCCACCTGATACAACCACAGAAATCCCGATAACCTTGCATTGGAACAACTATAAAGAGTTGTTTGAGTCCTGTGGTTGTTTGTTATTTGCTTCTTATGCAGGTGATTATCATCCCAAATGCATGGAAATTTATGAGATGAGAAATGGGTATACTAGGTGGTCACTGAGATACATTGTTAATTATGAAGAAAGTAGTCTACCAGCATTTCTTAAAATGCAAAAGATGTCTAGTGTGAGGTTTGGATTCAAGTTCCTGTCTATTGTGGTGGGCGAAAGAGGAGGAATCGTTTGTTGTGATGGAGGTATGTAGAAAGATTGTAAAATACAATCTTTTGTTGAAGACTCTCCACACGCTCTGTGATATGGATATACATTATTTGACCGACACCTTTCCGTTTATTGCATCTTTTGCTAGTGTGTAATTCAGCTTTCTGGTTTTTGGTAGGATTTTTCATATCTAAAGATGCTTTAACACTATTGTAAATTACTCATGTTGTTGAAGCTATATACAGTTTAGTCACAATGTTCGTTTGCACTATTGAAAAAGAATCCACATCAATAACAATAAGTTAATGTACTGTATTGAGATTTCAAGCACCCAAGGACAACTGTCAAAGTGTTATAATTCACATCAGGTCAAATGGGTGCCTAAATCCGGTCAAAGTACTATAATGCAATCTACACCTTTTTGAGTGAATAATTCAGCCCATGTAGTTATTCTTATTTTATATTAAAAAAAATAATTATGACCATAATGTTGCCGCGTCAACCAAACCCATCTTAACCTGGAATAAGAAAATCACCCACTTTGACCCGTTATCCAACAAGTCTAACCATCCATCATGCTACCTCTGATATAACATAAAGAACTGCAACTAGTTGCAGCCTGACTTACAGCTTTACAAGATTATAAGAGCACACCGATGCGTAATGTGTTATGATCTGGCTTTTTTGGGTTTTTACATCAGTTGTGTATGACTAGCTTATTTGTTCGTGGTTGCTTGAGATGGATAGTCGTCTACATGGAAGAAAAATAATGATAATTATGAACCTGTCAAATAAATTTGTATAAGAAACAGATCCGGAAACTAGACTTTCAACAAAAGACTACACAGAACAATTGCAGACATAAAAATCTGAGACTGAACACACCTAAAGAAAGAGAGAACAGTAAACCAGAATCATATATGACATGCAGAAATTGTCCAACCAGTGGAAGATTGACATTTCCAAATATCTTGTTTATTCTTGAACCGCAAAAGAAACCAAGACAATTTAATAACAGCATCAAGACATTGAAGTTGAGAGACATCATACATAGACATCAAAATTGCTCTGATACACCTTGAAGGATATCAATAATACTAACAATAAGCATCCATTGATTTTCTTGATCTTTTTGAAGGATATCAACAATACTAACAATAAGCATCCATTGATTTTCTTGATCTTTTACGAGGAAAGTGTTGCAGTATCTATCACCATGAGGAGTTGCGCATCAAATCTTTCAGTGCCCATACCCATTGTTGTACGCTTTGAAAGCATCTCAAACGGACAGCTGTGTCTTTTAGAACTCCAGGACGTCCTGCTCCCCAACACATTGCTTCCCTTGACACCTCCTCATACCCCTCCTTCGGATGTTTTTGACCAAATGCAGTCAAGCAAAACACTTCCATGGACTCGCTTTCGTCCAGCATCCGCGGCTCATATATAGCATCTGGTTTAAGTCGACCCGTAACAGAGCCATCTCTTGTGGTTACAATTATTCTACTTCCAGGACCAAAAATTGCTCGATTCATGCCTAATATCTTCAACTGCTCATCATTGTCAACATCATCAAGAACCAGAAGGACCTTCTGATGCTTTATCAACCTCTCAATCATTTTAACTCCCTGGTAATCGCTATCTATGCGTATGTAACTCTCATCATTTCGCAAATTTGTGATCATCATCTTCTGCAAATCAACCTTTCCATTTGGCACTCCTCCAAATAAGGCCTTAACATTCGGAAGAAAACAACAGTACTGGGCTTTGAAGTGTATTGCAAGCTGATTGTATGTAGCTATTGCAATTTCTGTTTTCCCTATTCCTACAGGGCCGGAAATTGCAAGGACACAGACATCATCCTCACAACTTCCGTTCAATAATGAAATCGCTTCTTGCATCCGAGGTTCTATTCCAACAACCGGGTTCATGTATGCTACATCTACATCTTGTCCGTGTAACATCTTTCTTATTTTTTCAACAACCTGGTCCAATAACTCTTTTTCATCCCTGACAATTTTAAATATATGAAATCCCTATGACAGTAAACGGTTACAAAGAAAAGGAAAGCTAATTTACCCGTTTGCATCATCTTGCAGGTGCAACCCTGGCAGTTGTCCCGCCTCCTGTAGAGCGTCTCTCCATTTCTGAACCCTCTCTTGCTCGAATTTTATATCATGTTTATTGAACGGTTCTTTATAAGAACCTTGTTGGGTGCCAACATCAGATTGTTTGACATCTAGAAATACAGGAAGAACAATCTGTTGTGAGTTCATGAGGTGGACACATTGCATCATCTGGGAAATCTCGTCAGGAAGAACAAAGTTAATTATTATTATTATCAAATATTAATCTGAAAGTAATAATATGAGATATTAGGACTGTTTAGAAAAAAAACTTACTTGAACAAATATGAGATTATTAATAATAATCATATAATGAGATACAAAAGCCAGAATCCAGTATATCTCAATAATCCATCTTTGTTCCTCGCAATAACTCTGCACTTATACTTATAAAATTAGTAAGCTAACATATCAAGTTAAACTTTGTTAAATAAATTTTATCTTTCAACGACATTAACCTTTTTGTTATATGAAAATGCAGTAAAATGAAAACAGTTTTTATAAGAAGTAGTAAGTTCTAGTAGCATATTGTCTCATAGTATCATTTTATCTATATAGTAAAATAATTTAATTTAGTTTATATCTAGTTATTTTTTTCACAAAAGTAAGGAAATTACCAGGAAGATGGCCGAAAGAAAAGATAGCACGCGTCTGTCTTCCGACAAAACTTTGGATATATGTATATATTTTTGCTCTCCTTTTCATGGTTTTCACTCTGCAAATAAATAAATAAAATACTTAGCTACCATTAACTTATTTGGTTTCATCATGTTTGTTAAATAAATAATATATATACTGCCTCTTTTATTCTGTTATAGCAGTTTTTTCTTTTCATCTGTAATTCCTCCCAACAAACACCACACACTATAATCATCCACTTTTTTTTCTCTGTTTAGAGGTTCCATTATATGGTCGGTATAAACCAAATATATCTCGTATACAGATATAGATGTTTATATGATATATTCTTGAAATCATTCATAGAATTATATACATTTCTAATAATAAAAACATTTTTGTGAAGTGAAAAATGGACCCATCCTCATCGTTCCGCCATGAGGGGAAAAGGCCGAAACATGATGTGTTTTTGAGCTATTTGAAAGAGGAAATTGGCAAAAGCTTCATAAGTTACCTCAAGGGAGACCTCCAACGCTACGGTTTTGACATATCCGACTGCAATACTCTCCCTATAGGCCATGATGAGAGTTCCGAGCTGTTGAAGGCTATTGAAGAGTCTTGGATCTTTGTTGTGGTATTCTCTACTCAATACCCTTTTTCTGAGAAGTGTCTTGATGAGTTGGTCCTCATATACGATTTCATCTCCAAATCTAAGAACATGAGGAGAGTTTTTCCTATCTTTTATGATGTCAAACCCTTTCATGTACGGAGCCAACAAGATGGTTCTTTCCTGCAAGCTTTCCAAGCTCACCATGACAACCATGTAGATAACGAGAAGGTCGAGAAATGGAAGCATGCTCTTAAAGATGTCGGTAACCGATCTGGTGAAGTCTTTCGAAGTGGGTAAGTTTTCTCCCCGTTCCATTACTTGTCTTTTCTTTTACAAAGCGTTAATAGCATTACTAGTCTTAATATATACCGTATACGGATTGACTATATATTGTACGATTAATCATATCTGAGGTAATGCTAGTCGAATATTAAGAAACATGTATAATAAGATTACATTTGCTATTAGTAATAGTAATGGTAATGGTACGAGATTCTAGGGGCGTCAATGAGTCAAATCCGGGCCTGTCTTTTTAATTAGGTATAATTCAGGACTGGATTACACACACTCAAACAAAGTAATGAATTTCTCTGTGTATGTACATATATTATTTGCAGGAAGAATGAAGCGAAATTTGTAAGTAAGATTGTAAAACAGCTTGGGAAGTTGAAACTTCCACTAGAGCTATTTTATTTAGACCACGCTGTTGGGATTGAACCACGAGCACAAGATTTAATTTCAGAGTTAAGTTTAAGTGATCCTGAACCTTCCATTACTGCAATTGTTGGAGAGAGCGGGTCAGGTAAAACAACTCTCATCAAGGCTGTGTATGATAGAATTGTTCCCGATTTCGATGCCAGTTGCTTTATCGAGAATGTCCGCTTTTACAAAGATGATAATTGGATGTTAGATTTGAAGCGCGATGTCATTTCTCGGTTTAACGGAGTTGATTATGGAATTTACAATTACAACATTTTAGCTTCGTCACAAATATTAAAATGTGTAAGGAATCAAAAGGTTCTTTTGGTACTCGATGATGTGGTTAAGTATCAGCAGTTACAAGCATTGGGTATTCACGATCCTGCCGTCTTTGCTGAAGGAAGCAGAATACTTGTGACGACAACAGATAAACAGTCTCTTGTAAGCCTAAAAAAACACACTTCCTACAATATGAAGCTGTTAGATTACCAGGAAGCTTTTGAACTGTTCACTAAGCTTGCATATGAAGGCCAGTCTGCCGATGAGGAGTTTGTATTTGAAATAGTGTTTCGTGCTGGAGGGCTTCCCTTGATGCTTAACATTTGGGGTCTCCATTTTAAAAGTCAAGAAAGGAAACAATGGCCAAGATTATTGGAGGAAATAAGACGAATTTCTCACGAAGATGTTCAAATGAAGCTCAAAGTAAGCTATGATTCACTAAGTCCAAGAGCCAAGAAAGTATTTCTATATATCGCTTGTATCAATCCGGATGGAATCTACACGAATAGAGTCGAGGAAAAATTTGGGTATATAGATATTGAAATTCAAAATCTAAAAGATAAAGGTCTCATTTTTGAATACCAATTTTATGATGATAGAACTGCACAAAGGAAAATGAGCAGTAAATATTGGGCTGGACTTGAGTTGGACGAATATGATTATGAAGATGGTGTTACACGCTATGTATTGAAGATGCATGACCTGATTAGAGAAATGGGAATAGAAGTGGCACGCCAACAAACAGGCCGGGTACCGGATTATTTTGGATATGATCCGCTCCCATTACTCCAATTTTGATATTCGGTAAAGGCCTGGAATGTATTCTAATGGAATGAGAAAAAAGTTGTTTGTTTTTTCCTCTATATGTAATATGTGAGTTGTGTCTGCAAAGTCGAAATAGTTTAAACACATATCATTAACTTTCATTTAGGATATATTTATATAAGTTCTTTTCATATTAGTCAGTTGACACTTTTGTCATTGTTAATAAATTTGAGACTGAACACGTACACCTAAAGAAAGAGAGGGCGGTATGCAAGAATTGTTCAACCAATCCAGCTATACAGTGTTTATAAGTTGGCCTTATCATTCAGATATCTTATTTACTCCTGAACTGCATCGAGATATTGAAGTTCATAGACATCATACAACTTAACAAACTTAACAATGAACTTCTAATGATTTAACTTCTATTGATTTTCTTGATCTTTAATGAGGAAAGTGTTGCAGTATCTATCACCATGAGGAGTTATGCATCAAATCTTTCACTTCTAAAAGTGTTAAGAACTTGGTCTTCGATGGAGACTAGTCGAATAATATTGGACCTACTGTCTCTCTTGAAATCAAAGCTCCAAATGTTTTGTCTTTAACTATACAAATTATATTTGTATTTGATAAGGCTTTTGTTGCTAAACGTGTCATCTTTAATCAAAGCTTACTAGCTTGAACTATACGAGGGGACCAGAATTGCATCGTACTCATTTTTCTTGTCTTCTAATTGCTACTTTTTGGCTGCTAAAGGTCGACTCCCAACGGGCTTGAAGTATAGTGATGTTTATCTACAAAAGCGATTGATAGCAATCTAGACAACGATTGAGACAAACTGTTTTTTTGCAATGGTCCTAAAGATAACGAGCTAGCTAGGTTAGTTCAATTGAGGAGCTTTGAACTGTTTCTTTACAACTGTATGGCTACTGCATCCTAGATGCATTTAAATTTGCTACTCACAAATCATTTTAATTTAACAATAGTCTGAACAATGTTTGTTTCAACCTTAATAAGCTGGTTGTCGGCAATATGTTATAATTCTTCTTGGCCCATACACTTGGTGCTGAACCTTTAGTCCATGGTTCTCTTACTCATATACCATTTATTGACTTTTTTACTATGTGAATATTGAGGAAACATGTCAGCTGTCAACCTAGCTAATTACATTGTGTCCGTAATAATGAAAATGGTTGCCCAAAGACAGGTGCTCATGGTGTGAAATTAATCCTTGGAGAGGTGTCAATTCGGCCTGTAAAATTGCTCAATGTAATGATTTAACACCCCGAGTTAGGCTTGGAATGCACAGAAAAGCATGACACAAGATGGAATTATCGTAGAATGAGACTATATGAATTAAAAAGGATTCCGCGAACTCAACAATTAGTTTACAATGTCACAAAAGCACAGGGAGCATACAACCATCAAGAGTTTACAAAACAATATCAAAAGATGGCTCATGATCCTAAGCACGGTCCCATCAATGGGTAATGAATCACGGATCCATGGTCATAGTCCAACTCCTAGCAATGAAATCAAGCTCTTGGATTCTCTTGGTTACCTGAAAAGTGTACTAAACAATGTCAACACTAGGTTGGTGAGTTTGTAGGAGAATATGGAACAAGAACACGTACCAAATGCCATCCATTACATAAACAACATAAAGAACAAGAATTTAGACATCAATTAAGTATCTAACATGACCAATGATCTCACACTTGCACACAATGTCCCACAATTGTTCTCATGTCGTCCATAATCGTCATCAAGTACGTATCGTGCCCTTATAATGTCATCAAGCACTAAAAGTGCCCGTTTGTATTGTCATCATGCCCTTCATTTCATTCATTGCACATAAATTGATCATCCATGACCATCATTGTCCACACATAACCAAACGCCGTGTGTATATACTTTGTATGATACTACTTTTGAAAGGCCTTTGATGCTTATATATAGGGTCACCCGCAGTCTTCCCACCACATCTCCAACCTTTCAAAGGCATTATCATCCTCCATATATACCCAACTATCTTAAAACCAACTCATCATACATACACAAGTAACCATACAACGAAACACTTAATTGCACGTCATCAAAACCTTCACACAACATGAAATTCACAATTTGTCATCATGCACGAAGTAAACTTTTTAGCCCGACTCTTAAAAGAGTAAGGAAAACCATGAAAACTCACCTTGATTGGCTAAGAGAAGGAAATATTGATTTATAATCGAGCTAAAGTCGTTTTGCGTTCAACGCACGTCCACCACCTATAATTATAATGTTTCATGCGATTATTAGCATGAATTTTAGTTGAGCTTCCAAGAATGTTCACAAATCTAAGAGACTCTCGGAACATGATACGGTCGTTAGAACGTCTAGGTGTGGTCTAGGTTAAGTTAAAGTTGGACCACAACTTACCAATGTACTAGCAACCTTCCCGCGTGACAACTAGACCCAAAAGATTCGATATTTTCGTAAATGGAGGAGCTTTCATTTCAAAAGGATGTTACTACTAGAAAATAGACTCTCATACGAATCCAACGATAGGTCATATGACTCGATTAGACTTACGGATTGAAAGTTATAAGCGTTTGAAGTTGAACTAGAAAAATGTTCGGCTAAACTAGTCTCATTGCGCCGCAGTTAGACGTGACTGCGGCGCAGTGAGACAAACACAATTTTGGCCAGAAACTTGCCACTGCGCCGCAGTGGAGTCTTGCCCTTCTCACTGCGCCACAGTGGGTAGAACCTACACTTCAGGTGCAGCAGTTTCAGCACCGAAACGACCCCCAAACTCCATTTTTGATCTAGAAATCGATTTAGGAGGCTCCAAGACTCATTTTGAAGCGTAAGTAAACATCATTAAGTATAATTAAACATGTTTCATCATTCAAATCCAAACCCATAACACATTTACATGTCTAAAACATTCTTGACCCATTTGAATACAAAATTGACCCAAACCAAGTTTTTGGCTTAGAACTAGTTTTGAGAAGTTCTTCAACTCGTTTTTGCACATAATAAACTCATTTGAACATAATCCACTCAAAAGTTTCACCTCATAACATCACTTTTGACTCCAAGTCGATTTTGACCTAATTTGAAGAACTTGAAACCCTAATTTCGGATTTTGAAGCTAGGAAGACCAAGTGTGCTTAGATTTAGTTGACACACATGTTTAACAACTTGAAAAGATGAATTTGAGCTAGAAAACACTTACCCAAAGCTATCACGAGCAACCAACTCGAGTTTGACCTAAATGAAGCTTTTTCTTGTACTTTGAAACCTTAAATTGTGATATGATGCTAGTTAGATGATAAGGATGATGATTTTGTTATGATTCTACTTGAACATCATTAAATTTGTGAATTAAATTAGAGAGAGATTGAGAGCTTGAGTGTGTGTGATTGAAAGTAAATAAGAGAGAGAAAGAGATGGAGAAATGGGTGGGGGGAAAAAGGGATAGGGTTGGGTTAACTTGAGTGGGTCATGGGTTAGGCACAACCCATGGGTAAGATCCATTTACATTTTACTAGTTAGCTTGAATGTCATCTAAGTGAAAATTCGATTAGCACCTATTAATGATCTCGACTAGCACATAATTCTCAACTTGAACAATAAATTGACCCATATGAACACATGCATTCAATTGAACCTTAAATTGCACTAGAACATTTATTGATTACTAATACTTAGTCAAAATGTACACATAGTCAATTAGTCAAAAGTTACGATTGTTACAAATGAATTGAATGGATCACAATGATAGGTTTACGGAGAAAACCTACAAACTCCCAAGATAAAACCCGTAGAGTGGGTGATACTCCAAGAATAAAGAGAGAAGAACAGACTAAACTTTCATATTCCATTCATACCTCAATAGAGAACTACATATGACAATATATAGCCTTAGAAACAAAGATGTAAAATAAACTACCACTCCCTAATATTCCGGAGGATATGCAGTTTTATAATAACTGCCCACTAATTCTAATTTGACCAGGTTATAAACAAAACTACAAAATAACTAAATAACTATACGTGCATGATTCTTTAATGCGAAATCACATATCACTTTGTTTACCGGGTCATAACCGATAAGAACGTATCACACAACCAAGAGAATATTATCGACCAAGATTTCTTTAATCTATGGGTGTCTAAAATCTATCATTGCATAAACAATTAACATATGTGGAATCATCTTTTTACAGATCTATTGATCAAAATTACTACAAGTTAAGGTAGTTGAATTTAAGCTCACTAGAAAGCCTAACACAACCCGGGTGCTCAGTCAAACCCAAGTGAAGGTTGGTGAGTAGAGTCGGTGCACTGTGAGGCCTAATATTGTGTAAGGGGTGCATGTTATCATTTTCGGAGCAACAAGCATATCAAAAGTTTATATGTTTCCATAGCAAGGTCGATTTGAAAATTAAAAGTTTTTGTTTTTATGACTTAATTTTCCCTAATCACTTTTTGTAAAACCTCTTGGTGTTGACCCACACATTCAAAATTCCGTAATAGGTAATTCTTTAGACCACAAAGATTACTAATTACTACTAACTTATAGTAAGTTCCATGTATGCATAAGGATGAAGTAAAATAATAGTTTAAATCATTTAAGTTTGAGTTTTACTTCAAACAATTATAGAGGTGAATTATTAATGAGTTTTTCAAGAACTTAGAGTTACATGACATGCATTTGAGTAATTTATAAGTAGAGTTAAAATAATTTGTCGTTAAAAAAAATATAATAATGTATTGAATGAAATAGTAAAATCTTATATGAAACTGATTATATTATATACCAATGTTAAGACAAATGGACCGATGACAATAACGGGCCATTGTTTAGTGTGGCCCAAATAGCTTTATTTGATTTTTTGGGTTTTTAAATGGCTTTTTCGTAATTTTGTAGCCTACTTTTAAATTTATTTGTTTTTTAGGCTTCTTAGTACATACATGTATGTATTTGATATATGATAAACATTATACCATGGTTATGCTATTTATTTTAAAAACACATATTTTATTTGTCAAAATTTTAACCAAAACAATATTTTTCGGTTATAATTTCTTATTCTTTTACACAGATTAAATATATGTATTTAATATGAAAAAAATTGTACAAAGTTATAATATTACCTTTATATACCCTATATATTTATATTCAAATAACAAACTTTTTATTTATATAGCTACCTTTTCTTTTATTTTGAATTGCAAATTTTGAACATAGTTTTGGCATCCCTGTTTTTGGCTTTTATAAATATGTTTAGGTATTAATTTAGATCTTTGTAATGAGATTTTTGGATTTATAAATATTATACTGATCTTCGTAATTAGCCTTTTGAACGATCTTCATAACAAGAATTTTAGATTCACAGCTAGCATAACGTAACAACATAAATAACAAGCACAAACACAAACATGTTAGTCACAGTCCCACCGTGCGGAGCTAATTATACAATTTAGTTAACATGACACAATCTACTTCTATATAACAATTCAATGTGGTTGAAAACCCGACCACCCAAATATCAAGACGTTATAATTAAATCCACTACATTATAGTTAAATCAACTAATCCTAAGGGCAAAGAGTTGATTAGTATAATTTAGAAGGTCTAACATTTAACTGTTTAACACTTTAACGTCTTGAGTTTAAATCCTTTTATGATTTTTGAGTCCGGGTAAAAAGTTATCCGGCTTTGAGACATGTTTCCCATTGATATTCAGTTATTCAGTTAGGTATGCCCAAATTAAATTATATTCCTTAAAAAGAAAGAAAAAAAAAAATCTTAAGAAAATCAACCATATTCCATATCCGTGGGTATATCTTGTCACTTTATTCATTTATTAGGGTTGTGATCTCCACTTTTAATCTCTGTAATTTCAAATAATATCTAATTCCAACTTTTGCGCAGTATTGTTTAGTTAAGAGAGGAAAAGAGAAGAGAGGGGAAGAAAGTTTTCCTTCCCAATCACTTAAAAAATGAGAGGAAAACTTTTTAAACACAAAACAACTACACTACCCTCCTAATCCTTTCCCGTCCTTCCTTTTCTTCGCCTTCAAAAAATCTAAAGAATGTATTTTATAATTTTCGCCTCTTTTCTGCTTTCCTTTCCACCTCCAAATAAACTAAACGTGGAATTTAAATTATTTTGAATGAATTTAAATTCTGTCTCAACAAAAACAATGGAAGTAGCTTCTTCTAACGGCGTCACCACCACCACCACAAACATTTGCAGTAACTGGTAATCTTACTTTTTAGGTTTTTTTATATTTTGTGTATCTATTCATATATTTATCATAAATCTTGGATGTTATGCTGTTAGGTCAAATATATATGTGTATATATATATATATCTAGGGTTTATTGCCATTTCCGGTTTCAGGGTATCGAACAATTTTTTTGTACAATTCGGTCATTAAAATCTCATAAAGTCGATTACTTTGATATGCAAAAACTATTGTTTGTTTTTTGTGTATATGTTTAACTTTTTGAAAACATATATTTTATATACACAATATTTTTAATGGCTCGTAAGGGACACGAAACAATCTTTTTATGATCTAATTGTACGACAATTGTTCGATGTCTGTAAGGGATAAATGTGAAAGTAAAATACTCGTTGATCTATCCTGCTTAGGTATGGGTTGCTAATATATATGGCTTAGCTACTCTGTTTTTACTGGCCTAGCATATGTTTTCTAGGACCAAAATCCAAGTTATCCTATATCTTGAATGTGTTGTTTTGTTGTTGATAGGATGCTGTAAAGAATGGGTTAAATAATAGGTGATCAAAACTAAGTTAGGTTTTAACTACCCTTATGTTATCTATGTTATCCGTTTCTTCTGATATTTAAGGCGATTAAGTTGTGTTCGCAAGTTTAACTTTGATTGATTTTGCCATCTAATTATTGTCTTACTCAATCGGACTTGTTAGTTTATCACCCAAGGGTAGATATCACACACACATAAATTGTGAAGCTTAATGAGGCCCATGGGTTTTGCCCAATGAGATAATGTACACACAGGCCACAAAAGTATTCAAAAGGCTAGAGAAGGCCACCGAAATATTAAAATTACGTTATAAGTCATTTATGTATCAATTTGGTTTCGTTTACTTTTCTTTCAAGTTAGGTTACTCCTGAAAGTCTGTGTAGTTATGAATTTTGGTTGCCTGATCACGTCCATGAAAGGAATATTTACAAGTTTTAGGATTAACGAAACCAAATTGATACAGGGGTGGCCTGAAATGTTATGCTGATATTCAGTGGCTTTCTATAGTTGAGTGGTCTAGGCATGCTTAACGGTGAGGAGACAGTGTTTTCTATTTTCAAAAGAACAGATGTACTCATAATATATATAAGGTACAACTATGCCTTAATTTGCTTACCTTCCAACTTTGACTGTAAATGGTAGGTAGTAACTGATGTCTCAATTTTGCACTGGTGGGTTGTAAACGCTAAGAGTCAGGGCAGAAAACAGCAACAAATAGAGGATTCAAACAAATTGGATACACGAACAAAAAGTAATAAACATAAGAAAGATAATCTGAATAAGCTCCAGTTGGAATAATGCCCAAGCCCAAGTGACTCTAAGTTCCTAAGAAATAATAATCTCCATACCTATAAGCCGTGTCCTATGGCCTTATTTAAATAAACTGAGCCTGTAACCTAACTTGACTCACAAGTAAATAATAATAATAACATTATTAATGACTTATAATAATATTATGCGGCCCTCCTGTCTTCTTATTGGTGACCCAGCCCAATAGGCCTCTTGATCCGTATCATATCTATATATTTAAAATAGTTAATCCATAATACTTGATAAGAATATCAAAAGTCTAGCTTAAATGTGTCAATATTTGAAAAATTGGTGTTAATAAGTTTCATAAATTATGCTGGGATATGGGTAAATATCACCCATAATAGTGGGACCGTCGCTATTCACTACATAGGCTCTCTGTTCTTGAAATTATTAAGGATTTTAAGTTAAATATTGGCATTGGTTGCTTCTTATAACTGGAATTTGTGGTTATTTTGTTGCCACAAGAATCTTCAAATTGCATTTCTGTAAATTGCGTATCTACTAGGGGTTTGTTAAAGGCAGAAGGATCCGTGAAAGTAATCTTCATAGCCAACTGAACTTCATTGTACCCTCTGAGTTTCTTGTAATTCTATAGAAAACATTGTTTTGCTTTCTCATCTTATAGTTACTTTCCTACTTGGTTTAACTGTATATTAAGTCAAGTGTTGTTTCGTTAACCTTTCGACTTCCATTGGCATCTTCATTTCTGTATCTTTCAGTCTTGTGATATCCGTCCTTGTTAAACGATATTCTTGCTATTTTTCTATGTAAGAGCTTGCTGTATAACAGTTACAAGTTTTCTGGATAACCATAGTTAAGTGCTGAACAGCTACAATGTTACATCTGCTGTGACAGAGCAATTCCTTCTTCAAATATCGATCTGCGTTATGCTCACTGTTCCCGCAATTTAGAAAAATATAAAACCTGTGATGATATGATACCCAAAAAGCACGCAGAAGAACATTACTTGAGCACCCATGCTCTGGTATGTCCACCTCTAAAAGCATTATTAATTAGTTAACTATACGCGTGTCTGTTCCAAAGTGTTTCTATAGTTGAGCAAAATTAAACATCTTATTAGCTGATATATTCGATGGCGTAACTGTTGTTGGACAATGGAGCTTGGGACCTAACTGTACAAGAAGGCGAAAAATTTCCTTTAAGAATCGTTACTTGTGATTATTGTGAATTTCCTTTGCCTGCAATTGAACTACTTGAGCATCAGGTAATTACCAAAATTCTCTTGACAAACCAAACTGACCGTTCTGCATGTATTTAACATATGCTGTATACTATGTCATTAAAAGATCAGGAAGTTTGTGGAAACAGGACTAAAGTTTGTCAGCTCTGCAACCAATGTTATCAGACTACGTGATAGAATTGCACATGAAGTTGCCTGTGATGGTGTCCCAGAAAATACTGCAGAAACCTCCAGGTTTAAAAACCTCAACAAAAAAAGAAAGTCGTTATTACAGATTACTATCCGTTTATTTTCTACATCTCTGGGGAGTTCTATGTTTGACGACCATATTGGATTCAAACACGGATCTACTCTTCAGAAACAAGTTGTTGGAGAAGAGGTAGTATTAAATATCCTACAGTATGGTTCAGTGGGGATTTTAACTAGGGATTATATTGGAACGATGCAATTCATTGGTTGGATCATTGGAATCGGGTTAGGCATTTCAAGTTAGATGTAGAGCATCCACCTGATACAACCACAGAAATCCCGTGGTTGTTTGTTATTTGCTTCTTATGCAGGCGATTATCATCCCAAATGCATGGAAATTTATGAGATGAGGAATGGGTATATGGAGTGGTCACGGAGATACATTGTTAATTATGAAGAAAGTAGTCTAGCGGCATTTCTTAAAATGGGATGTCTAGTGTGAAGTTTAGTATCAAGTTCCTGTTTATTGTGGTGGGCGAAAGAGAAGAATCGTTTGTTGTGATGGAGGTATGTGGAAAGATTGTAAAATACAATCTTTTGTTGAATACTGTCCACACACTATGATATCGATAAACATTATTTGAGTGAGTACCGCACCTTTCCATATATTGCGTCTTTTGCTGGTGTGTCTTCAGCTCCCTGGTTTTCGGTGGGATTTTTCATATCTATAGATGCTCTACGCCTTCACTACTTATATTTTTGATCACACTATTGTAAATTACTAATTATGTACACGCTATATCCAGTTTAGTCACAATGTTAATGACAACAGTTGAAGTGTTATAATTCACATCAGGTCAAACGGGTGTTTAAATTGGGTCAAAGTTGAAGTGTTATAATGCAGTACTCTACACCTTTTTGAGTGAATAATCCAGATTTCAGCCCATGTACTTATTTTCATTTTTAATTAAAAAATAATGATTATGACCATAATGTTGCCACATCAACGAAAACCATCTTAACTTGGAAGAAGGAAATCACCCACTTTGACCCGTTATCAAACAAGTCTAACCCATCCATCATGCTACCTCTGATATAACATAATGAACTGCAACTAGTTGCAGCCTGACTTACAATTTTACAAGATTATAAGAGCACACGGATGCGTAATGTATGGGTTTGAGAGATGTGCTATGCATGTAACTAATGTGTTATGATCAGGCTTTTTTGGGTTTTTACATCAGTTGTTTATGACTAAGCTTATTTGTTTGTGGTTGCTTGAGATGGATGGTTCGTAGTCGTCTAGATGGAAGAAACATATTATTAACCTGTCAAATAAATTTGTATAAAAAATAGAAATGGAAATTCGACTAACACACCTAAAGAAAGAGAGGACAGTAAACCAGAATCATATGTGACATGCAAAAATTGTCCAACCAGTGGTAGATTGACATTTTCAAATATCTTGTTTGTTCTTGAACCACAAAAGTAACCATTGATTAAAGTGATAGCTCTGATACACCTGGAAGGATATCAACAACATTAACAATATGCGTCCATTGATTTTCTTGATCTTTTATAAGGAAAGTGTTGCAGTATCAATCACCATGTGGAGTTATGCATCAAACCTTTCAGTGCCCTTTCCCATTGTTGTACACTTTGAAAGCATCTTAAACGAGCAGCCGTGTCTTTTAGAACTCCGGGACATCCGGATCCCCAACGGATTGCTTCTCTTGACACCTCCTCATACCCCTCCTTTGGGTGTTTTTGACCAAATGCAGTCAAGCAAAACACTTCCGTGGACTCGCTTTCATCCAGCATCTGCGGCTCATATGTTGCATCTGGTTTAAGTCGACCTGTAACAGAGCCATCTCTTGTGGTTACAATTATTCTACTTCCAGGACCAAAAATTGCTCGATCCATGCCTAATATCTTCAGCTGCTCATCGTTGTCAACATCATCAAGAACCAGAAGGACCTTCTGATGCTTTATCAACCTCTCAATCATTTTAATTCCCTGGTAATCGCTATCTATGCGTATGTAATTCTCATCATTTCGCAGATTTGAGATCATCATCTTCTGCAGATCAACCTTCCCATTTGGCACTCCTCCATAAAAGGCCTTTACATTCGGAAGAAAACAACAGTACTCGACTTTGAAGTGTATTGCAAGGTGATTGTATGTAGCTTTTGTAATTTCCATCTTTCCTATTCCTACAGGGCCGGAAATTGCAAGGACACGAACATCATCCTCACAACTTCCGTTTAACAATGACATCACTTCTTCCATACGAGGTTGTATTCCAACAACTGGGTGCAGGTATGCTACATCTGCATCTTCTCCAATAACTGTTTTTCATCCAATAACTGTTTTTCATCCCTGATAATTTTAATTTACATTATTCTATATACGGGAAAAATGATGAGGATCAATGACAGTAAATGGTTAAAAAGGAATGGAAGGTTTTACCCATTGGCATCATCTTGCAGGTGCAACCCTGGCAGTTGTCCTGCCTCTTGTAGAGCGGCTCTCCATTTCTGAACCCTCCCCTGCTCGAATTTCTTATCGTGATTTGTAAATGGTACTCTATAAGAGCCTTGTTGCGTGCCAACATCGGATTTTTTGACGTCCAAAAATACAGGAAGAACAATCCGTTGTGAGTTGAGGTGCACACATTGTATCATCTGGGATAGCTCGTCAAGGCACCATTTAGATTCTGCATAGTTGGGTGAGAATACTACAAGGAAGATTTTAGATTCCTTGATAGCTCTCGTTAATTGGGGGGAAATACCAAGTCCTCTTGGGAGGGAGGTATCATGGAATACATCAAAATTGTGGCGATTAAGAGTCGCATAGAGGTGGCTTGTGAAGTAGTTTCGGGTATCTTCACCTCTGAAACTTATGAACACGTCATACCGAAATGTTTGCTGGATTGGTTCCATGAAAAAACAAGTACAAATTTGGTGACAAACTGAAAGAAATCTGATATATTACCAGGATGTGTAGTAATTACTTTTATCAAGAGTTAATATCAAAGTACAGTTTTTAGGAACAAATTTGGTGACTAACTGAAAAAAATAATCTAATATAACACCATGAACTAAGTTGACTTTTTACAAGCAGGATTAATATGAAAGAATAGTCATATGATCATCAATAATATTAATATGAATCGAAAATTCTGAATACATATATCTCAAATCATACATCAAGAAAAGAATGGATAATACAGAGAGTCAATAAAAAAGTCCAAATTTCTTTTTCCACCACTATGACTACGAAATTAAAGTTAAACATAAAATACCAATCTTCATACTTAAAGTTGAAAGTTTCCCACGTTGGACGTTCCCCTTTACACGTCGAATGTGGGTCTTGATAATGGTTTATCGAAAACTTTTAACCCGTAGAGCCAATAATGACACGGTTTTATGGTTTTATCAAGATCAAAATTAGTATGGTCGTCTAATAGTGCTTCAAAAACATTAACTTAATTGATTGCGGTAACACTAGTATAATACGAGTACTTTTTAAAAGCAATATCCAATCATAGGAAAGTGGCATGATATTTTAATGACTTTTTAAAAGCAATATACAATCTAACACCCTTTTTCATCATTTTCCTTTGATTTTCCTCCCAAGTCCCAACAAACAACACACAACTTCCATCAACTTCATATCTAACAAGTAGTCCAGTGGTTGGTACCTTGCGTTGTGACATTTATGTCCCAGGTTCGAAACCCCATGGCAACACTTTGAGAGATATTTGGAGGTCCTTGGCTTGGTCTAGAATATTCAGGTTCAGATCTGAGGGGGCAGGGTTTACCTCTATTAATTGTCGTGACTTCAGGCCCCCAAAAAATTGAAAGTCGCCAGTTCACAAAAAAAAAAAAACTTCCATCAACTTCCCTATCTTATTTTCCAATTTCATAGAATTATATAGTTCTTTCAAACTTCTTTGTGAACTGAAAAATATGGATCCATCCTCATCGTTATCTTCCGTACCCTACAAGAGGAAAAGAAATGAAGATTATTCTTGTTATGATGAACCCTTTCGAATCTGTAAATGGCCGAAACTTCCAGTAGAGCTATTTGATGCAGACCACCCTGTTGGAATTGAACCACAAACGAAAGATTTAATTTCCAAGTTAAGGTCGTCTGATCCTGATTCTTCCATTACAACAGCTCTTGGAATCAGAGGGCCAGGTAAAACGACCATTGGAATGGATCTATCCTTATCGTTATCTCTGGTTCCTTACAAGAAGCAAAGGGATGAAGATTATTTTCGTTATGATGATGCTGATGACGATGAACCCTTTCGTGGTTCTAAAAGGCCGAAACATGATGTGTTTTTGAGTTATTCGAACGAAGATATCGGCAAAAGCTTTGTAAGTCACCTCAAGGGAGCCCTCCTACGCCACGATTTTGATGTATTCGACCACACTGCTCTCTCTGCAGGACAACATGAGACATCCGAGCTGTTGAAGGCTATTGAAGAGTCTTGGATCTTTGTTGTGGCATTCTCTATGGAATACCTTTTTTCTGAAAAGTGCCTTGATGAGTTGGTCCTCATAATGGATTTCATCTCCAAATTGATGAACAGGAGAAGAGTTGTTCCCATCTTTTATAAAATAAATCCATCTCAGGTACAAAGTCAACAACATGGTTCTTTCGTGCAAGCTTTCCAAGCTCATCATCACAACAACGTGGATGACGAGAGGGTTGAGAAATGGAAGCATGCCCTTGAATACGTAGGTAACCTGGCTGGTTATTGTTTCGAAACTTGGTAAGTTTCTCCATTTCTTTTCTTATTTCAGAAAGATTGGGAAACTCGTGACTCGACTCGGTGAGAGAGGAGTCACGAGTTTTTTTGGAAACTCAGACTCGTTGGGTACCTGGATTCGGATTTCATATAGAAGAATTAGAATTTTTGAAAATACATGTATGTAGAACATTAGAGATAGGCTGAAAACTTCAAACATTGGAAACTTTATCATAACACTTGAAGTTCAAACTTAATTGTTTAGAAAAATAAACATGATACTTAAAGTTTCACAAAAAAAAATGTTTAATCAAGTCACCAGAGTTTCGGATGAGCTGCCAAGTTTTACCCACGGAATCCGATCGAGTACTAGCCCAGGTTTTACATCACTGGTACAAGGACTGAATTACACACTCAAATGAATTGTAGAATTTTTTTTCCATATGTACATTTGCAGGGAGAACGAAGAGGAGTTTGTAAGTAAAATTGCAAATAGGCTTGGGAAGTTGAGACTCCCAGTGGAGCTATCTGATGCAGACCACCCAGTTGGGATTGAACGACGTGCAAATGATTTAGTTTTAGAGTTAAGGTTGGGAAACCCTGACCCTTCAATTACTGCAGTTCTTGGAATGAGCGGGTCAGGTAAAACAACTCTTGTCAAGGCCGTGTTTGATAAAGTTGTTCCAGATTTTGACGCCAATTGCTTTATCGAAGATATCCGCTATTACAAGCATAAAGGTCCAAATTGGAAGGTTGATTTGCAAAAGGATGTCATTTCTCGGTTTACCAAAGATGATCATCAGATTCACAACGTTTCAGCTTCTTCAAAAATAAGAAAATTTGTAAGCAATCGAAAGGTTCTTTTGGTACTTGATGATGTTGATAAGTATGAGCAGTTGCAAGCATTGGGTATTCACGATCCTGCCTCCTTTGGTTGGGGAAGCAGAATACTTGTGACGACAACAAATAAACAGTCCCTTTGTGGCCTAAAAAAGTACACCTCCTACAATATGGAGCTGTTAAATTTATGGGAATCTTACGAACTTTTCACTGGGCTGGCATATGAAGAAGGACAGTCTGCCGACGAGGAGTTTGTAGATGAACTATTGTATCTTTCTGGAGGGGTTCCTTTAGTCCTTGAGGTTTGGGGTCGCTATTTTAAAAGTCATGAAAGCAAAAAATGGCCTAGATTATTGGAGAAACTACGAAGAATTCCCCACGAAGATGTTCAAAAGAAGCTTCAAGTGGGCTATGATTCACTGAGTCCAAAAGCCAAGAAGTTATTTTTAGATATCGCATGTTTCTTTGATGGAATGAATCGGGATTTAGTCATCAAAGTATTACAGGATGAAGACAATGAATGCTTCCCAGATATTGAAATTCAAGATCTAATTGATAGATATCTAGTAAAAGAAGATAAGATTCGATTGACGATGCATGTAATTATTAGGGATATGGGTAGAGAAGTGGTCCGCCAAGAAAATGAGGATGATCCCGGACAACGTTCTAGATTGATGGGTAAGGATGTGGTTCGTGTATTGAGAGATTGTTCGGTATGATATCCCTGACTATATGATATTATTATATAAATGTATCTAACATATATGTATGTAGTTCATTGAAACATATTGGCCACCTTCCAATGCTTGGGGGGGATGGTGGGGTTTAACAAAAAATTTGGCTCAGTATACAACCTAAGACGCGGTTTGGTGTTCAATCATTATATATAATTCTCTCCTTCATTGTATAGGGAACTGATTCTATTAGAAGCATTTATTTGGACTGTTCTGATTCAAATGAAGATGTAACTCTGCAAGTAGATGTTTTTAAGAAGATGAGTAACCTGCGGTTCATAAAGTTGCTCATGAAGTGTTCCTTTTCAAATGATGAAATAATATCTCCCTTGTGTTTCAAACATTTGAAATACTTGGAGTGGCAAGGGTTCCCTTTCAAATCTCTCGACAAGTTTGATATGGGAAATGTGTTGGTGATTAAGTTGTTCCTAAGCAAACTGGAAGTAATTTGGGAAGGAGAACCCAAGGTACGTATGATCAATCATTAGAAACCAAGGGGCAGGGTTGGAGCTAGTAGGGGGACTGGGGGTGCTTAGCCCCCGCCAACTATTTCTGTTTTCCATTGCAAGGCTAGCTCATAGCCAACTAATACAAAAGTCTTTTTGAAACAAGTCACCCCCAATTTATAAATGTTTGAATTCTAGCCATAACAGTTCAAGTAAAACCTTTACATTCGGTACATAAAAGTTAACCATCGCAATAAAATTGTATTTTACTAACATTTTATTAAATGGTTATGCCTTTCACATTATATTGTATACAACGATAGGGAAAGAAATACGGCTGAGCCCCCTCAACGTGAAATTCTGTTTCTGCCTCTGCCAAGGGGTCCATTGATTAAATAGAGAACCTCAATATATATAACCAAAACAATATTAATGAACATAGTTTAATTAGTAGTTGAAATTTAGTCTTTTATAATATTGGAAGCAAATTCATATAACAAAGCTTATATTAATATCATCATCCAGTTCATAGTATTTCTCACAACTTGCTAACCATCACATCTCACTATAAATATCAACATCAAAACCTTTTCTTATGTTTTTCTTTATACTTTTTACACACATGCATATATATGTATATGAACATTACAACACACACACATATATATATATATATTCTTTTGTATATTCTAACAGGTATGGTTAGCAAAATTTAACTTTAAAGTACATGGTTAACACGTTTTATTTATTTATTTATTTTGCCTCTTAAGTTTTGATTTATATTTGCATACTTTTCAAAATAAGAATTTAAAAATGGAGTTAAGTTACAATATTCTACGTTAATGTATTTATAGTACTACTTGTGTAAATCTTCAGTGTCTTAACAAGCTACGGATTCTAGTTCTCGATTTGAATGGACTAACCAAAACAGGGAGTTTTATTGGACTTGAGAATCTTGAGGTCCTTCAATTGCGTGGTTGTAGAAATTTGGAAGAGTTGGATGGCTCTATTGGCTGCCTCCAAAAACTTGTCACTTTAAATCTAGAGGGATGTCATAATTTGAAGGAGTTGGATGGCTCTATTGGTTGCCTCCACAATTTGAAAGAGTTAGATCTAAATCGATGCTTCCGTTTGAAGAGCCTCCCATGGAATATGATATGCAAGTTAGCGTCTCTTGAAAAACTTTACATGCAATTTTGTCCTAACATTCTGAACATCTCATATGAACTTCTGAACTTACCCAACATTTTCAACATCTCATATCAACTTGAGAGCATGGGCAGACTTTGGAACTTAGCCAGGTACTCGCACTCCAAACTGATGGCGTCTTCATACAAGCTTGATACTGTCATGGGCGGAACATCAGAGAGGCAGGGAGGGACCCTGGACCTCCCGAAATTCCGATATATAAATGTGAGTTTTAAGAGTCATCAACAAAAGTCAGTGTTGGTTTATTGGTCAAAGTGATGCATACCATGTGACTTAGTGATCACGAGATGTATATATTCACGCGAGGTTATTCAAATAAATACGTGTATCAAAAATGTTAGGATTAACATATCTAAATAAAAATAAATACGTGTATCAAAAATGTTAGGATTAACATATCTAAATAATTAGAGTTGTATTTATGTCATTTAGATTACGTTACTAGATTTTAGACCCGTATATATACGGGTATATATAAGAATTATATGCTAAACAAAACTTAAAATATATTCATGACAAAAGTCGTGAAATAAACCATATGAAGTAACATGTGTTTGGTTCGTAAAGTTCCATTTAAAAATTATACTCCATCTGTCTCACTAAATGTGTCTTATTTTGAATATTCAAAGTCTTCTTTTATAAACTTTGATTTTAAATATTTTGATTTGTGTTATATAATATTTGATTAAAGTTGTATGAATTGATTGAGTTTTAAATATATTTTTAATGGTACAATTTTCATCAAATATTATATAACACAAATCAAAATATTTAAGGTCGAAGTTTAAAAAAGAAGACTTTGAATATTCAAACTAAGACATATTTAGTGGGACAGTATATTTATAACAATATGTTAGCCCATAGATTTAGTATATGTAATAATACTAATCTGTTCAAAAAAATGTAACTTTTAGGTGGTGTTTGATAACCACTTAATCCATAAGGCATGACTTAATCTTAATTGCCTAAGTTGTAAATCATGTTTGTTTAGGACTTATCTAATAAGTCACCACTTAATTAAAAAGTACAGCTAATTGATAATTTACATAATTATCCTTGATAACTATCCCACTATCCACTTCCTAATATTCCCATCCCACCTCCCACGATCATTAAAATCATTTGGCGGTAAACTTGATAAATATGTATGGCATTAAAATCATTTGGCGGTAAACTTGATAAATATGTATGGCGCCAAATTAAACCTTTTAGAATAGTTATATGAGTTTAATTATCTCTATATATATATCCAGAGTTGTCATTATCTCCCCAACATTCTTCACCATCTAATCAAGTTAACCAATGTACGGTTTCCTCCTTTTTTTTTTAACAATTGGTATTTTTCTAATATGTGTTATTTTAATGTCTTCTTGATTTATTATGTGGTCTTCTCTTAATAAATTGATCGATCAAATTGTAATCAATTTTATTTGTTCTTTAGCTTTTTAGAGTTACATCATGTATGCAACAAATTATCAATTTAATTAAAATGGTTTTAATGCTTTCAACATGTAATAATTCATATATATTTATTTGACATGCTTTATGTTAGTATTGTAAACTGTTAAACTTATGAGTAATGTTTATAACATAGAATGCTTAATTGAGGGTCATGTGGGCTTTTATAGTGTTAGGTATGGATCAAACTGGTGAGACCCACAAATCAAAACGAATTAGAGTTAGTTGGAAAAACTTGAATGTGGTGAAAACGTTTCTCGAGGCTTGCATCCATGAGATATCTGTTAACGGGTGAGAAGGTGGAAGTTTGAAAACAATTTCATGGAAAACTGTGTCGGATGTCCTTAAAGACAGCCATAACTTGATTGTTGACCGTAAGCAAATGAAAAACCATTATGACTATCTCAAGGGGAAATATGAAGCATGGTTACTACTAAGAAACAAAACTGGGAATGTTTACGATTCATCTACTAACATGTTTAATCTAACCGACGAGGAATGGGAGATGGAAATGAAGGTCACTTTCTTAATTATTTTATATCCTTTCCCTTGGTTTTGATATCCATGTACGTGTGTAGTTATATGTTCTATTGACTGCAGAAAAATAAACACGTGGAATCTTTGAGAAACACAACATTACCATCTTTGAGAAACACAACATTACCATTTCCTGATCTTTGTGCAAAACTTTTTGATGGAGCAATGGCTACGGGGATAAAAAGTTGGGGTCCGAGCTCGAATGAACCATTGCCCAGGGATGAACCTCATGTGGTTGAGCCTATTGTCAATGAAGAAGAACAAGATCTGGATATTCTTGAATATACACCCCAACCGTTTTCTACAGCATCTCAATCCTCGACATCTCAATCCTCGACACCTCAATCCTCATCCCAAACCTAAGCTTGATAAAAAGAAGAAGGGTAAAGAAATGATGGCGATCGTTGAAGAAGAAATAATTGGCGTTTTGAAGATAATGGCTGGAAAACATCATTTAAAGGATCAGAAATTTGAGGTTCCTACATTTGATGATTGTCTTAAAAAGTTGAATGAGATTGGGTGGGAAGATACTGATCCGTTGTATGATGTTGCACTCGCAATTTTTTGCGAGCCAAATGATCATTATACGCAAGCTTGGATGAAGATGAATGCCGATAAGCGTACTAATTGGGTTAGACTGGTCGGTGGTAGTAAGGGATTTATGTGGGAAATGTACTGCCTAGTTTGATGGTAGTTTGCTTGTTTAGGAAGGTCGTATAGTTGGTTTCGTGATTCTCGTTTTAGAAGAGTCTATGCACTTGCTTTGTAATCAGTTAATTTGTCGTACGTAAGGACCATGTTGTAGGAATTAGGAATGTGTTTGACATGGTCTAGATGTGTTTTGTTTCTGTTAAAACTCATGGTATCTTTTTTTTTTAATGTTTTCAATTAGATGTTTGTCATGGTTTCCAATGTGTTTAAAGTGTATTATTATTTGTTTCTCATGTTTAAAGTTAAATGTGGATTCTTGCTGCACTAAAACTCTCGTTTGTTATTTGTAAGGTTATGGATCTCGAAGAAGAAATGTTATTTTTGGTTCTCCTATTTTGGTTTGTGAGACGAAGATATAATACAAGGATAGAAAGGATAAAGGATAACAATTCGGCATTAAGTGGGCATGCCTATACACTAGAGCTATTAACGGGGTCCAATACACAATGTCAAGAAATGTTACGTCTCTCTCGTGATGCATTTATCAGTTTATGCGATCATTTCAAGGAAAGAAGTTGGTTGCAAGATAGTCGCTATATAACTGTCGAAGAAAAAATGGCAATTTTTTTAACTGTTATAGGACAAAATGATCGTATTAGAGCATTGAAACGGAGATTTCAACATTCTACGGAGACTATACATAGTTGTTTTCATGAGGTCTTACCAGGAATGATGGAATTCGCAAAAGAGATCATACGACCAACACCTATTGATTCCACCTCAAATATGTCAAATCGACAAAGAAGATTAAGAGATATATTTCCGGTATATTAAATCTCTATAGTTTTCCTCAAAAGAATAAGATTTATAGTTAACCATTATTTTATTTTTCCTTTAATAAAGGGGGCAATTGGCGCGCTAGAAGGAACTCTTGTGCATGCCATTGTGCCTATTAACCAACAAACCGCTTATCGAGGACGAGGAGGAGGTCGGTGCTATCAAAATGTATTAGCAATATGCGATTTCAACATGATATTTACGTTTGTTTGGGCTGGATGGGAAGGAATTGCACATGATTCTAGAATATTAACGGAAGTTGTATTTAACCCGACTTCTGGTTTCCCATTTCCTCCCCCTAGTATGTCTTATCAATATGAGCATCTACTATAGTATTTTTCTATACGTATCAAAATATTTATGCTTTACTTTAATGCTTTCATTCTTTGTAGATAAATATTATTTGTGTGATGCTGCATATGCAAACACTCGTGGGTTCTTAGCTCCTTTTCGCAATACAAGATATTGGTTAGCGGATTTTAAACGCCGACGTGCTTTAACTAAGGAAGAAAAGTTCAATCATGCACATGCGCAACTTAGAAATGTCATTGAACGTTCTTATGGTGTCTTGAAAAACAGATTTCCGATCTTAAGTAAAATGGCTCCTTACAAGTTTTCAACACAACGAAACATGGTAATTGCTTGTTTTGCGATCCATAATTATATTAGAAAATGGAAAATTCACGATCAATTATTTTTGGAAGAAGATATTTTAGCTAATAGCGAAGTACAGTCTGAAGAGCAAGTTCAAGAACAACTAGAAGAAAATGCAGAAGAAGAAGTGGATGGAACACAATGGGGTACTCAAAGCACTCAATATATGACAAATTTTCGTAATGAAATTGCTAACCGACTAGTATGAAACGATACAGTTTTAAATTCTCATGTAATTGAATTTCATATATGTAGTTGTTGCTTTAATAGCATGTTTATTTATATAATGTAATGCAATTATATTTAATTATAGATTTTATATTAATGTACAAGTTAAATAGTATTATATAAGAATATAAAAATATATTTGTAAATCATGAAAGTTGAAATTTTTTTGTTATAATATCGTAAATGCTTTTGATATCATGTTCATAAATATTTGTTGGTATGATGTCGTAACTAACCATTTAATTCAAGAAGTGTTCTTTTAAGAAAACAATTATTAAATTTTAAGGTCATTATAGTAATCTTAATTATTCAGTCGGTTAATTCAGCACATAAAATAAACAACAATTATTTATTTATCTTCTTACTCGTCTCAGACACATTAAATCCAGACAAACACTTAATTCACACAGCACTTAATGGAAATTTAACAAAGACGCCCTTAGACAAAATAAAATATATTTATAATGTCTCATATATTTATGTATGTTTATTTTGATATAATAATAAGAAGTCATATATGATATGGATTTTTTTCCAAAAGAAATAACCAATAGAGTCTAATAAGATTAGTATCATTGTTAATAAATATCAAGACTGAATAACAAGTCAGATATTTTCACTAAAGTATTTCCAAGACCAAAGTTCGAGTTCTTACGCAACATGCTCATAGTAACATTGAAATACATTAAGGAAGTGTGTTGAAATATTAATGTATTTTTAGAATTATCTAGATTAATTAGTGATAGTAAATCTAGAAATTACAAGAATTAATTAGAAAATATAAGAGATTAGTAGATATTTAGTTGATGTAATGCAAAGTGTAACAAGAATTTGCAAAGTAATAAACTTCCATTTTACTTACTCCAGTACCTCCCCTCACGTTTTATATTCTTAAAATTAACTCCCCTCAACATCAACTAATCCTTTTTCAAGCTATTAAATCATCTCATAATTAACTAAAAATCTACAACAAATCTAACAGAAACTAATAGGATTTGTGTTAGAATATATATTTGCTATCCATCACAGGAGATGATTACCTACACTAGCATACACCATATTATTACCTAGTCTATATCTCACTCAATGAGTCTAACCATATAGTACATTTCCTTCACATGGTTTAGATATTTTTTCTCATATATATGATAGTTTCATTACTGAATGTAATAACAAATCTGAGAATAGAAAATACACACATATTATCTCTTTTATCTTTTCTCTGATACCATGGATTTGTATGTATTATTATTATTATTATCATTGTCTAATCCACTACTGAATCAATTAAGATAAATATTCACCTAACCAGTACCCTAGTAGCCCTTAAAGTGTAATTGTTATCATTGTAAAGTTAAATTTGTATGCATTTTCTCTAAAAAAAAAGTAAGGCCGAAAGAAATAAAGCTTTAAGGAAATTACCAGGAATATGGCCGAAAGAAAAAAAAAGGACGCGTCGTCCGACAAAACTTAAGATATATATATATATATATATATATATTTCTACCTCTTAATATCACTCTCTTTTTTCATAATTTCATGATGTTTGTCCGACTTTATGCCGTTAGGAAATAGGAATTAGGATATAATGAGGCCCCAATAGTATCTATCTAAATATTGCTGGTGACAAAGCGGAAAGTGATAAAGGTAATTAACCGGAACATAAAATATGATTTGACACCAAGAACAAGTGTTTCTGTCTGCCAAATAAGAGGTTTCATTTCTTGGAAGTTCCCTAAAGTGTTACGGCAGGATTTATCTTTCATCTTCCTCCCAACAAACACCACAAAATTTCCACCTACTTTTCCCCCTCTCTCCATAGGCTCCAATAATTAGCAGCTGGTCTATAATCGGATCTTGTTGCCATTGCTATATATATTACTTATACATATACATTTCTTGCTAAACCAAGTATATTGCTAAACCAGTGCCACTACTAATGTGGAGATTTTTCCGGTCCAGAATACAGAAACCGCATCATCATCAATACAAAAAGGTAAAAAAACGGATAGGCTGCCGGTCCAACCGACGGTTATGTGGTCCAACCACCGGTTGCCCGTTGCCGATCGACTGCAGCACCGTTTCAATACCTGCGGATCCATCCTCATCATTATCTCTAGTCTCCTATAGGGATAAAGATGATTCTTCTTCGTCTTCTTCTTCTGAAGATGATGATGATGATGACGACGATGAAGCGTTTCATTTCCCTAAAAGGCCGAAACATGATGAGTTTTTGAGTTATTGGAATGAAGATGTTGGCAAAAGCTTCGTAAGTCACCTCAAGGGAGCCCTCCAACGCAACGGTTTTGACATATCCGACCGCAATACTCTCCCTACAGGCCAAGATGAGAGTTTCGATCTGTTGAAGGAGATTGAAGAGTTTTGGATCTGTGTTGTGGTATTGTCTGTTCAATACCCTTTTTCTGAGTAGTGCCTTGATGAGTTGGTCCTCATAACGGATTCTCTCTCCAAATCTAAGAACAACAGGAGAAGACTTTTTCCAATCTTTTTTAAAGTCAATCCATCTCATGTACGAAGTCAACTACCCGCTTCTTTCCTGCAATCTTTCCAAGCTCGTCACACGAACCACGTGGATGGCCGCGAGAGGATTGGCAAATGGAAGCATGCCCTTAAAGATGTATGCAACCTGGCTGGCCAACACTTCCAAACTGGGTAAGGTTTCTCTCCAAACTAAAAGAAAGTACTGAATTTCTCTCTGTATGTACATTTGCTGATTTGCAGGAAGAACCAAGCGAAATTTGTACGAAATATTGTAAAACAGCTTGAGAAGTTGAAACTTCCACTAAACCGCCTTCTCTACTACCAACGCCACATTGTGCGGGTACCATGCTAGTGTAGTGATAACATGTACGAATATTAAAACCCATGTTCACTGTTGATAACCATGAGCTTTAATATATATACTAATACTAATTACTCGTAGTAAATATGAGTGTATGACCCTAGTGGAATAATGCCTAAAGTTGTGATATCGAGCACGATCCATGTAACCTTGAGATTTTTAGAAAGTGGACAAGCATTTTAGTAAAAGTAACTCACACACTTATTCCTATAAAAAATCAAACCCAAAGCTTATTGGTAAAACGAAGAATGCACAACCACCATAAAAGGTTAGTTTTTAGACCCGTCTATTGGACTATAAAAGGTTGTATTATAAACTTTGTTTGAATATGTTTTCATTTTACTAATAAATTACAAAATATTGTCCAACTAATAATGCAAAATTAACCACCATAATAATAACCAACAACTTTCTGTTGTCTATAACACCTACAAATAATCTAACACATATATGATAATTATGGGCATCATGAGAATCACCTTTCCGATACGTTCGCCGATCAATTTGAATTTATAAAGCAGAAAGTGTTAGGTTCTAAATATAATTTAATTACTGATAGATAAAAAATGGATGATAAAGTAGATGTCATCTTCCTCACCGAAGACTTTCTATTTGTTAACCATATAAAACGTACTTTCTACATCATAAAACCTTGTTTAAACTCTCTCCGCATGTACATTTGTAGGGCGAATGAAGAGGAATTTGTACGTAATATTTTAAAGCAGCTTGGGAAGCTGAAACTTCCAGTAGAGCTATTTGATGCAAGCCACCATGTTGGGATTGAACGACGAGCAAAAGATTTAATTTCAGAGTTAAGGTTGGATGATCCCGATCCTTCCATTACTGCAGTTCTTGGAATGAGCGGGTCAGGTAAAACGACTCTTGTCAAGGCTGTGTTCGACAGAATTGTTCCAGATTTCGTCGAAGCCAATTGCTTTATTGAGAATGTCCGCTATTACAAAGATGGTAATTGGATGTTAAGTTTGAGGAGCGATGTCATTTCTCGGTTTAATGGAGTGGATTATGGGATTTACAACTACAATGTTTTAGCTTCTTCAAACATAATAAAATGTGTAAGCAATCAAAAGGTTCTTTTGGTATTGGATGATGTTGTTAACTATGAGCAGTTACAAGCATTGGGTATCCACGATCCTGCCGCCTTTGCTCCAGGAAGCAGGATACTTGTGACGACAACAAATAAACAGTCCCTTAGTGGCCTACAAAATTACACTTCATACGATATAGAGTTGTTAAATCGCCGGGAGTCTTCCAAACTCTTCACTAGGCTTGCATATGAAAAAGGCCAACTTGTGGACAAGAAGTTCGTAGATGAGATAGTGGATCTTGCTGGAGGGGTTCCCTTGGTTCTTGAGATCTGGGGTCGCTATTTTAAAAGTCATCAAAGGGAACAATGGACAAGATTATTGGAGAAATTAAGAAGAATTCCTCATGAAGATATCCAAGGGAAGCTTAAACTGAGCTATGATGCACTAAGTCCAAGAGCCAAGGACTTGTTTTTAGATATAGCTTGTTTCTTTGATTGGATGGAAAAGGATCAAAGTATTAGATGATGAAGACAACGCATTTTTCGCAGATGTTGAAATTCAAGATCTGATTGATAAAGGTCTAGTCAAAGAATATAAGGCACTTGGTGATGTTCTACGCTTGACGATGCATGTCGTGATTAGGGATATGGGCCGAGAAGTGGTACGCCAAGAAAATGAAGATGATCCTAGACAACGTTCTAGATTAGTGGGTAAAGATGCGTTTCGTGTATTGAGAGATTGTTCGGTATGATATTTCTGATTATATTAATGTATTTGACATATACATAGTTCATTAATTAAAATTTATTATATCTGCATAATCTCTCCATATTGTACACGTGCAGGGAACTGATTCAGTTAGAAGCATCTATTTGGATGTGGATTATTTAGATAATTTTAAAAAGGATGATTTGGTTGAATTTGTAAATGCACTTGGAAAGGAAGAATTTCTGGCCTTAAGAAAGATGAGTAACCTGAGGTTCATATATTTGTCCCAGATTGAGAATCAATGGAATGCTTTCAGATTGGATGATATCATGCCTTGTTTTTATTCTTCTTCAGATTATGAAACAATGTCCCCCTTGTGTTTCAAACATCTGAAACACTTGGAATGGAATTGGGGGTTCCCTTTCAAATCTCTTGACAAGTTTGATATGAAGAACGTGGTGGTGATTAAATTGTTCATAAGCAAACTGGACACACTTTGGGAAGGGGCATTCAAGGTACGTATGATTGATCAATAATTAAAAACAAAGGAATTCAGTAATTAAATTGGGAACCTAAACATTTTTATACAGTCGTTGATTGTTTAGTTGTTAGATAAAAATGAAAAAAATGGAGTAAAGTTTTTACCGTGTACTTATTTATCAGTACTTGTTATAATTTCCAAAGTCTTAAGAAGCTGAGGATTCTAGAAGTGTTATATAATAACTACTTAAATACGAGACCTTTCGATAAGTCAATTACCACAACAGGGAGTTTCATTGGACTTGAGAACCTTGAGAAACTTGTCTTACAAAACTGTCATAGTTTGAAAGAGTTGGATGTCTCCAAAAACTTGTTACTTTAGATATAAGTGGATGTAACCTGTTGCTGAAGAGGCTCCCATCCGAAATAATAGGCAAGTTGGCGTCTCTCCAAGAATTTAACTCGACCTGTGATACAACCCGTGCTCATTGTAACCAAGTCCAATTCCGGGAATATTCTAAGCGAATCAAATTCTCTCAGATACATTCCTCAAAAAAACCAATTCAACCCGGTTATATTCTAACCAGATCAAGATCTCTTTGATACATTTCTCAAAAAATCCGATTCAGGCAGATTCTTCCCCCAACTAACAAAGAGATCTTGACAGAATTGCCACATATGAAATTGAGCATGTACAGTTTTACAGAGAAATAGCCCTCTTGTTTCTCGAGAAGAGATGGGAAACATGCTCAAGTTGACCCAACCCATGAGACCTGAACCGCTACTGATCCAGAACTTGACCCAGTTAATGACTTGGTCAACATAGCAACTACTTAAGGGACTCGAACTCTTCAAAGATTGTCATTATATTTCCCACGTTTATATGCATGTAATGCAATTTTTCTTATAATGGATATGTTAGGACCGGTGTTTCTTATTTAAGCATACTCTTGCATTATTAATTTATTATAAAAGGTAAATTGCAACACTTTCTGTGTCTCTTTCTCTAGTCTTGGAGCCTAACCCCTTCACAGGGGATGAGGATCATTTAAAACAACTTTATTAGTAAAGTTGATGAAATCTCTTTAAAGTGAAGAATTAAGTTGGAATATTGGAGTATATCAACTCATGAGAAGTTGAGAACTATGCCCAAACTAATGACAAGTCTCGTGGATGATAAATGAAGGAATCAAAGTTCTATAAAGTTATTTATAAACGAATTTGATAGTATGATTATTTAATAATAGTTAGAAACATAATTGGATTAGGATTCTTTATTTAGATATAAGTATTTAAAAAATTAATCAAAAAGACACATGTCGATTAAGGATTTCGTCACATGTCGTTTCAACAATACTATAATCATGTTTTAGTATATTGGCAGATATTGTGATTTAATTTTGTTTATCTTATTCTAGTTACTTTTTTTTTATATGGTGGTGGGTGAGACAATAAGGAAATTTCAATGGAGGAAATTGAGAGGTTAAGTTATAACATTTTCAATTATTGTATTAAAACATTTGATCTGGATCTTACTATACAATTATGGCGTAAAGATACAAGTGAAAGAAGACAAAATGATTGAGTTAATAAAAATAAAATCTAAAAATAGATTTGAAACAAAATATTTAAACTCTACGACGACAACATGTTTTAGTTGTAGATCGAGTTAATAAAAAGTACAAGTGGAGCACTAGCTTTATATGCTGGAGGTCTCGAGTTCGAAACATGAGAAAAACATTTAAAAAAGAATTTCACATAAAGTCCTCCAGTGAAGCAGGTTTGAGTCCTGCAGAGGGGGCATAGTTTTATCCCAATTAAATGTCGTGCCTTCGGGCAGTTTAGTTGAGAGTTTCTCCTCCTACTAGGTATTGAGAGTGAGGGGGTTCTCTAGCGCGGACCCGGTTAAGACAACGTCATCCCTTGTTGCGAGCAAATGATCTGTAACACCCCAACAAAGCGGAATCATGAGGGTTACATACTAAGCACGGCGCGACATGGAAATTAAGTAGAGACAATCTAAAATGCACTTAAAGGATTTGATAATCCATTAATCAATCAATTACAAGTACCGGATCATACATAAATGCATAAGGAGCACGACAATCAAACGTTTACAAAAGAAAGTACAAAAGATGGCATATGATCCTAAGCATAACCCATGAGCGAGAACTATGAATTACAGATCCACGATAAAGTCCAAGGCCAATCCTAGCATGCATCAACCCAATCAAATCATCCAATACGTCTTTGGTTAACCTGTTCACCTGAAAATGTACTAAAACGTGTCAACATAAAGTTTGTGAGTTTGTAGGTTTAAGTAATAAAAATCAAGTGTGTCGGGATAAAGACCTTTACGACATACGAGGATTAATAACGTTCAATAACGTGGGCTCAACAACCCAATACGTGAGTATAAAGATACCCATAACGTGGATTCAACAATCCATAACGTGAGTATAAAGATACCCATAACGTGGGTATAAAGATACCATAACGTGGATTTAACAATCCATAACGTGAGTTTTACAACCCATAACATGAGTTAAAGATCCCCATAACATGAGTATAAAGATACCCATAACGTGGATTTAACAATCCATAACGTGAGTTTAACAACCCATAACGTGAGTATAAAGATACCCATAACAAGAGTATAAAGATACCCATAACGTGGATTTAACAATCCATAACGTGAGTTTAACAACCCATAACGTGAGTATATATATGTAATAAACGTTTCAATAACACATATCGCAAGCAAACAATTAAGTAGTTATCATCTCGTTCAATATCATAATCAATCGTATCAACCGACAAGCATTTAACAAACGAGTACACTTTCCACCCCAAATAAAGTAAACGTAGGGGCTACGAAACTCACCTTGATTGGCAAAAGAGAGGTTTATAATTAATTAATATCGTCCAATGATCGTCAGACGTCCCCACCTATCAATATATACACATGTTTTACGTTACAAGCCTTTACTTGACGTTTTTGAATTGATTTATAACTTTAGACGTCCCTTCGGCCTCATGACCAACGTAAAAAAGGTCGAGTTACAAATATATAAGGAGCTATTAGCGTCCGGGGGTCCTCGAGGTTCACAACTTATCGTTATGTTTATGTGATTTGGAGATTAATATAAGTATGTATATATAGATGTTTATATTACACATTTTCTTGTATTGTTACATAATGTTGTTTGACATTTAATTTGGAAATCGCTGGACCCGAATGGACACTGGGCTGAGGGACGGCCCAAAAGAAGAAATGGCCCAGTTAGCAAATAGAAGTAAGGGAAGTGGCTGGGTCGAATATATACATACACATAGTTACTTATATATGCATTTGTAAAAATATAAAGAAAATAAAAGAAGACTTCTTCCTGATCAACAACGGTTTAGGGTTTTCCACACCCCTCATATGTGTTCTCCTAACAGAACACGACACCATGAGGTCAAGGATGGACCCACATAGGACCGGACAATTGCAAGAGAAGAAAAAGGAAAAACTGGGAAAAATCTGAAAAGAGAAAGCTTCACACCACCGTAAGATACGGTGGTGGTGAGCGTAAGTTACGGCAGCAGGAACCCAAGGGACGTATGTTACGTTATACCCAGCGTAGGTACGGTGGCACAAGAAAAGGAGGGCGTAAGGTACGGTTCAGCAAGGCGTAGCTTACGGTCAACTGGAAAACATGTTTTTGGCCGCCCGAAACTCGATTTTTGTGGCGTAAACAGAGGGTGGGAGGCGTAAGGTCCAAATAAGAGATGCATAGGGGCGTAAGGTACGCCCCATTGGGCGTAGGTACGGTCATTGAGAAAGAAAGATATCTGGGCAGATTCAAAATGGGGAAGAAGATGCAGTTGACTTTTAAAAAGTTGACTTTCTTGCTAAGAACTCTAATGTCGCAATTAAATCGATTTGAGTTGCAATTAGACTCGTTTTCAGTCAATTATAATCGAAATGGACATGAACAACAACAACCCTCTTCAAAATTTAATCCTGGAACATCAATTTTATTTAATTAATGATTTTGACCGAAATTTTAAGGGTAAAACCCTAATTTCAGTTTCTACCCCTTATTGGCCCATTTTTGACCCTGAATTGATGGTGTCGGATTAGAAATGTGATTTTAACCATAACCTACTGGGAGATTTAGTCCACAACATCTAACAAATAGAAAACCCGATTTTGACCCATTTTATTACCCACAAATCCTAAAACTCGACCCATTAATGATTTGACTTGGAGAATGACTCAAGAATACTTGTATATGATTAGAAATAAGTTTACAAAGATAAAATGACAATATTAAGACTAAGTATACTTTTCCAACAAGCTTCAAACCCGAATTTTTAGCTATAATCCAAGATTTCTTGCACTTTGACTTTCCAAATTTTGATATGATGATTAAAGGATGATGATGATAATAATTCTAGTATAATCTATTATATATGTTAAAGGAGAACCCTTGATTAAAAAATTGAAAAATCTAGACTTTACATTGAAGTTTTTCTTTTATTTTCCACCCTTGGATCGAAATGTTTACATCATCTTTTACTAAATTTTTAGTCAAAGACGATTTTAGTCCTCCAAATTTCATTATTTTGTTTAAATACTCGTACATTTCGACTTTTCACTACTTTTTTCATAATATAAGTTGCAAGCAATATAGATTGCAAGTAGCATGAGAAACTCTTTTAAGTATGATCAAAGGAATTAAATGATTTTGTTAATAACGAAACAATATAGATTACAAAACAAACATGTCCAATATTTTAATAGCAAAACAATATGAGAATGTTTATTTAAACGATTTTTTTTTAAACTCCAATCCATATTTGCATGAGGGTTTTTATTTACAAGTTTATAGATTCTTGTTTTTTTAATATGATGATTATGATCGATCCTACATATTCTAATTAGGGTTTTTTTTAACAAGATGATTAAAATACAAGATATAAGGTAATTAAATAAAATATTTTTTTTTATTACGGTACATTTTTTTTTCTCTTAGTCTTTTATAACTTTTAGTTTTAACTTTTTTTGTCAGCTTTTTATATATACAAATTTAACTAACGATTTTTTTTACTAACTCCGATTCATATTTTAATGAAGGTTTTTATTTACAAGTTTATAGATTCTAGATTTTTTTAATATGATGATTATGATCGATCCTTTATATTCTAAAAAAGGGTTTTCTTTAACAAGATGATTAAAATAAAATATAAATAAGGTAATTAAATAAAATATTTCTTTTTATTACGGTACATTTTTATTTACATGTTTTTAGATTCTTGATTTTTTAATATGATGATTATGATCGACTCTTCATATTCTAATTAGGGTTTTTATTTACAAGATGATTAAAATACAAGATAAATGAGGTATATAAAAAAATATTTTTTTTATTATGGTACATTTTTTTTCTCCCAATCTTTTATAACTTTTAGTTTTAAATTTTTTTGCCAGCTTTTTATATATACAAATTTAACTATTTTTATATGGTTCTCCCGCGTTTCACACGGGTTATAAACTAGTTATTGTTAGAAACCACAATTAATGAGATGAGAATTTAGAGAGGGAGAGAGGGAAGTTTTGCAATAATAGGTGGATAGAAGAATTGATTTAGTGGATGAGGGTGGAGTGTGGTGATTTGGTGAGGTTGGGTCAAGGATGGGTCATGGGTCGATCCATGGATCCCCCGGATACGTTCTAACCCGATCAAAACGTTCACATAGTCTCGTTTAACATAAAAGCACGTCGTAAATTCGTAAATAAGTAAATGAATTATTTAAATCACTAAAATTAATAAAACATTTAGCACGTTTGAGTCAACGAGTCGAGAATCAATTAAGCCACAAAAACATGGAATTAAATCAACTTAATCACGTTAAATAAATCACATTTAATAAAAGTCAAACGGGTCAAATTTCACGAATGTTACGTGATCCACACCTTTCAAAAAAAAAATGGTACAAGTTTATATTTTTCACACTCTGAATGTGAAATAAAAAAAGAAAGAAAATTACCTATAAATTAGTTTAGATGCAAGATCTATTATTAAAAAAAACTAGATTATTTCTCGCATAATACGAAAGAAACATATATAATTGTTAACATGCTAAATTTCTAGTATCGTAAGTTGGAAAATATTTAACCAGGTAAGAATTAAACCACTAAAAAACATTAAATTAGTTTAGATGTGAGATCTGTTATTAAAAAAAACTAGATTATTTACCGCATAATACGAGAGAAACATATATAATTAATAAGATGCTAAATTTCTATAATATCATAATTCATAAGTTGAAATTTTTCTAATCAAACAAGATTTAAACCACTAAAAAACATTAAATTACATTATTTGTCTTTTAAACTTCGATTGACAGTGACCAAACAGGTGAAACATAGATATATTATCTATTAGAGGTCTCGCTAAATAAGGTTCTTGTTTCTTTGGATGTCTTTCATATCCGGGTATGTCTGCATTGTCATTGTACTTGTGCTTTAATATTTTGCTCGAATAATCTTTAAACATACATAAATGAGAAACCTTAATTCCAAAATGAAAAAACTTGCACCCTTAGATATGAAACTCAACCTTTAATTGGAATCATTAGATCAAAACGCTGATGTTACATACCTTTTATAACTTTTTTAGATTTAACTTTAATTTAATAAATTCAGGTATGATTACTAATTATGGAAAGCAGTTTCCTACATCTTATAAACATAAAAAAGTAATTAATTTAATAATATAATTATAAAAAATAATTCTTAAACTTTATATTATATTTTAAAACCACTTTTTTGATTTATTTTTTTTTCAAATTATGACTTTATGTATAATTTTATCATAAAGCGTAATAAATATAAGTTATAGCTATAAATATATAATTTTACATCGTTAATATCTTATGAAATTTAAATAAAAGATATTCCCGATGTGTATATGATGTCTAAAAAATTAATGAAAAAAATATAAAAATGACAATATCACCGTTTTTAAACATCTTTTATTTATGTTGTTAAATTAATAAATGAAAAATTTTGAATTGCGAGTTAATAGTTGGTGGTTAGTAGTTAGCATTCGAGAGATCATATTTGTAACTCGAACCACACAATTTTGGGATAAAACCCAAGATTCTCGAAAACCCTTCGTAATAATCCATTTATACAAATGTATGAAGTAGGATTCGAACCCTGATGTATTCCCACAATGTCTAAGACCTTACCAATGATTTAATAAAAATGATACAAATATAATATAAAGATTTGGTATGGGGAGAATTGATCACTAGAGTTTTCTTTTATATATCTAGATTATGTAATTCTTTTTTTACATAAATTTTAACTCATTTAATTTTATGTAAACAAATATAGCATTATTGTTTTGCAATACCTTTTATTACAATTTGTTAATATAGAATATCATGAAGTATTAGTATTTTAATAGTTATATATTATTAAAAACATTAATAATTAATGTCTATAAACTTAAATAAAGAAGAAATAATAATTTAAGTTTATTAAATTAAAATTAAATCTAAAAAAGTTAAATTAAGATATATGATAACATCATTTGATTTAAATACTTTAATTAAAAGTTAAACTTTATCGAAGGATCCATCTTTTTCTAATTATTAATTAGGGTTTATCTTTTTATATATATTTAGATATAATGTTTTTTGAAACGAAACAATGCTAAAAAAGTCAAAAACTATTATATACTTTGCTTAAGAACCACGCAAAAGGTATCCGGTTCGAACTCGGGCTGCGACATCGATCTAGTTTTGTTCCCCATTTTTAATGATGAACAGTGTGATAGGATAGTGGCATGAGATTTTGATAATATTAAAACAAAAACAAAGACAAACCGTGTGATAGGAAATTGTCATTGTTGACTATTTAAAACCAATCATTTTTCATCATCTTTCATCCACTTCCCTTTCTTATTTAGATGCTTTATATGATACTTTTCCTGAAAGTCAGAGTAGAATTATACTTTCTAATAGTGAGTCAAAGCTTTTTTGTGAACTAAAAAATGGATCCATCCTTATCATTTTCTCTAGTACCCTACAAGAGGAAAATGGATGAAGATTCTTAGCTTGTGTTCTCGAGTTTATATGTAAAGGAAAGGGAAAGAAGAGAAAAGGGATGAATGGAAGAGAATGGGTGGAGTTTCCTTCCTTCCAAATCATCCCAAAAGTGGGAGAAAAATATCTTTAACAAATTCTATACAATTCTCCTTCCAAATCTTGTCCCTTCTTTTCTCTTCTTCCCTTAAATAAAACTCAAGAACCCAAATATTTTTAAAATCCTTTACAATCTTTTCATTTCCTTTTAAAACAAAACTCAATAACATACCCTTATTGTTCTGCTGATGAACTCCTTCATTGCTGTAATCCCGAACTTCCAGTTGAGCTATTTGATACAGATCACTCTGTTGGAATTGAACCACGAACAAAAGATTTAATTTCCAAGTTAAGGTTAGTCTCTTCCAAGAGGCAAAGGGATGAAAATTTTTCTTGTGATGATAATGATGATGAACCCTTTCGTAGTTCTAAAAGGCCGAAACATGATGTGTTTTTGAGTTATTGGAATGAGGATGTTGGCAAAAGCTTCGTAAGTCACCTCAAGGGAGCCCTCCAACGCAACGGTTTTGACATATCCGACCGCAATACTCTCCCTACAGGCCAAGATGAGAATTTCGATCTGTTGAAGAAGATTGAAGAGTCTTGGATCTGTGTTGTGGTATTGTCTGTTCAATACCCTTTTTCTGAGGAGTGCCTTGATGAGTTGGTCCTCATAATGGATTCTCTCTCCAAATCTAAGAACAACAGGAGAAGACTTTTTCCAATCTTTTTTAAAGTCAATCCATCTCATGTACGAAGTCAACTACCCGCTTCTTTCCTGCAATCTTTCCAAGCTCATCACACGAACCACGTGGATGGCTGCGAGAGGATTGGCAAATGGAAGCATGCCCTTAAAGATGTATGCAACCTGGCTGGCCAACACTTCCAAATTGGGTAAGGTTTCTCTCCAACTCTTGTCTTTTTTGTAGGTATAAGGACCGGATTACACACTAAAAGAAAGTACTGAATTTCTCTCTGTATGTACATTTGCTGATTTGCAGGAAGATTCAAGCGAAATTTGTACGAAATATTGTAAAACAGCTTGGGAAGTTGAAACTTCCACTAGAGCTATTTGATGCAGACCATCCTGTTGGGATTGAACCAGCACGAGCACAAGATTTAATTTCAAAGTTAAGGTTACGTGATCTTGATCCTTCCATTACTGCAGTTCTTGGAATGAGAGGGTCAGGTAAAACGACTCTTGCCAAGGCCGTGTATGATAGAATTGTTCTAGATTTTGACGCCAGTTGCTTTATTGAGAATACCCGCTATTACAAACATAATGGTCCAAATTGGAAGGTTGATTTATGGAAGGATGTCATTTCTCGGTTTAATGGAGATGATTATCAGATTCACAATGTCTCTGCTTCTTCAAACATAAGAAAGTTTGTAAGTAATCGAAAGGTTCTTTTGGTGCTTGATGATGTTGATAAGTACGAACAGTTGCAAGCATTGGGTGTTCATCATCCTGCCTCCTTTGCTCCGGGAAGCAGAATACTTGTGACGACAACAAATAAACAGTCCCTTAGTGGCCTAAAAAAGTACACCTCCTACAATATGGAGCTGTTAAATTTACGGGAATCTTCCGAACTGTTCACAGGGCTAGCATATGAAAAAGGCCAGTCTGCTGACCAGAAGTTTGTAAATGAAATAGCGCATCGTGCAGGAGGGCTTCCCTTGGTGCTTAATATTTGGGGTCGCTATTTTAAAGAACATGAAAGCAAACATTGGCCAAGATTATTGGTGAAATTGAGAAGAATTCCTCACGAAGATGTTCAAGGGAAGCTTAAAGTGAGCTATGATTCACCAAATCCACGAGCCAAGAACTTATTTCTAGACATCTCTTGTTTCTTTGCTGGAATGGCAAGATTGAAAAAGGACGAAGTCATTAAAGTATTAGAGGACGAAGACAATGCATTCTTCCCAGATATAGAGATTCAAGATCTAATTGATAAAGGTCTAGTCGAAGAAAATAAGTATTATGTGAGGATGCATGCTTTGATTAGGGACATGGGCCGAGAAGTGGTACGCCAAGAAAATGAGGATGATCCTGGACAACGTTCTAGATTGGTGGGTAGCGATGTGGTTCGTGTATTGAGAGATTGTTCAGTATGATATCTTTTGAGTATTTGATATGAGTATTATTATATGGGATAATGACATGTGGATGTAATGAACTATGACAAAATGTCTATGTTATTTATTGATCTAATCGGGGGTCTATGTTATGTAACGAACTTACCAAAACTGTCTAAGTGATGCATGTTACCGGGTAATATACAGGTAGCCGGTTACCATCCATTTTTTTAAGGGATAATGACCTGTAAATGTAGTGAACTATAACAAAATATCTATGCTATGTATTGATCTAATCGGGGGTCTATGTTATGTAACGAACTTACCAAAACTGTATAAGAGATGCATGTTACAGGCTAAAGGTGGTCATCAATTTTTTTCCCTTTATTTTTTAATCTTAATAATTGATTTATTTATTTAACATATATAAATAAATTAAGTTATGGAAACATATATGTATATAAGTTCTGTAATTATATAAAAACTGTAAACACCTTCATATCTTCTCGCCGCCACCTACCTCCCCATTTTTCCGATCAACCTTAACACAATCATATACCAAAAAATCAAAGATCTCAAAAACTAAAATCGTATTTGAAGATTACGATCCCTTATAAGGTCAAGAACCTGAAACCAATCATTACATATATTCTCAAAAATATACACATTGACACACACAAATCTAAGGGTACATATATACAACTCACACAAACAAACAATGAGGGACTAGGGACATATTCTTACATGGCTTCTTGAAGCATAACTTAGAATTGAAATGAGGAAGAATAACTAATTGCTAGATATTAGTTAAAGCAACAAAACAACAAACTTAGAAGAACGCATTACAAGCCTAAAGCTAAAAAGATAAAATCCCCTGAAAAGATAAAATCCCCTTGACCTCAGAATTCATCATTTCTCTTTTCGGGATATTAATAAATAACTAAATGGAAACAAGAAAATACTAGTTCTCAAATACTCGGGAGGAGTTGGAAACAATAAATAACATGCATCACTTAGACAGTTTTGGTAAATTCATTACATAATATAGACCCCCGATTAGATCAATGCATAATATAGACATTTTGTCATAGTTCATTACATTCACAGGTCATTATCCCAAGTTTAAAAACTGGATGGTAACCGGCTACCTGTAGATTACCTGGTAACATGCATCACTTAGACAGTTTTGGTAAGTTCGTTACATAACATAGACCCCTGATTAGATCAATACATACATAGACATTTTGTCATAGTTGACTACATCCACAGGTCATTATCCTTTATTATATTAGGGGTTGGTTATTGTAAAACAAGTATTAAAGTAAAACAAATAGGACAAGATCTTGACCATTAGATCATGATAAAATTGATGCACGAAGATTCACGAAGTACAAAAGTATATATTGATGCATGATGTTTTTTTTTATGATGCACGGAGATATTTAGTGAAAGAAAACCTATTGTTTTATTTGATGGGTAGGGATGTAGTTGTGTATTGAGAGATTGTTCGGTATGATATCTCTGAGTATATGATATATTATTTATAATAGAATGTATGTAGTTCATTAAAATTTGTTATACATACAACTCTCCTTCATTGTATACATGCAGGGAACCGATTCTGTTAGAAGCATCCATTTGTACCTGGATGATTTGATTCGTTTGAACTTGGATGAGCATGTAACTGTGCAAGTAGATCGGGCCTTAAGAAAGATGAGAAACCTAAGGTTCATAAAGTTGTGCCAGATTGAAAATTTGGATGATTCGGATGATCTTAATGATTCGAATGATTCAGATAAAGTAAGGTCTTCTTTTTGGATTTCTCCAAATGATGATAAAATGCCTCCCTTGCGTTTCAAACATTTGAAATACTTGGAGTGGGATGGGTACCCTTTTAAATGCCTCGACATACTTGGTATGGGGAAAGTGGTGGTGATTAGATTGTGGCGGAGCAAACAGGAAATACTCTGGGAAGGTTTCAAGGTACACACGTATGATCGATCATTATAAATATGTAATCAGAACATTTTTATACAGTTGTGATTTCTCTCATTTCATCTTTTATTGTGGAAAAAACAAGTTCATATAACAAGGAATTATGCTTATATAATCAACATCTAGTCGACAGTATTTGTAACCATCAGATCTTACTTAAACTCGTAAAGAAATAAAATGAACATTACAACCCTTTTTTTTTAATCGTTTTTTATACTTTTACTCCCATATTAGTATGTAGATTACAACGTACATTTGCTTTTACTGGTAGGTCTGGTAAGCAAATTCCAACTTTTATATATATGGTTAAACCTTTTATCCCTTTTTCTTTGGTACCTTTAGTTTTGATATATATTGCGTATATTTCAAATTAAAAATGCAAAGCTTGAATTTAAGTATTTACAGTATTCGATGTTAATCGTTTGTTGGTACTTGTGTTAATTATAGTGACTCAAGAAGCTGAGGATTCTAGAAGTAACTGGATCATTTGAGTTAAAGATGACCGGGAGTTTCATTGGACTTGAGAATCTTGAGCTACTTGACTTGAAGGGTTCTGAAAATCTGGAGGAGTTGAATGGTTCTATTGGTTGCCTCCAAAAGCTTGTTACTTTAGATCTATCTAGATGCCACCGGTTGAAGATGGTCCCATGGGAAATCATAAACAAGTTAGTGTCTCTTGAAGAACTTTGCCTTAGAGGTTGTCCCAATATCTTGAACATCTACCATGAACTTTGGAGCCTACCCAACATTTCAACCATCCTATATGAACTTGAGAACACGAACAAAGTTTGGAACCCACCCAACAATTTCAACATCATACGTGTACCCACCGACTTCCTAAGTTATACAGTCGTTCCCAAAAAAAAATTTGACAGCATGGGTGGAACTTCAAAGGGGCAAGGAGAGGCCCTAACCTTCCCAAAATTCAGACTTATAAATGTATTGTTGATCAAGAGTCATGATCAAAATTTTGAATGGAGTGTGGTGCACACGATGTCATCATTCTTCTAGTGACGGTTCCAACGTCCAGTTTGCTTCAATTTTGTGCATTTTGTACAACTTTTTATGTCTTCTCAACTCTCCCTATTACACATAGACATTTTTGTTCATCAATTTTAATTACCGTAATGAAGTACAAAATAACATACTTGATAACCAAATATTTTTACACTATCATAATATTGCCGCGTCAACCAAACCCATCTTCACTTTGGAATAAGGAAATCACCCACTTTGACCCGTTATCCAACAAGTCTAACCCATCCATCATGCTACCTCTGATATAACATAAAGAACTGCAACTAGTTGCAGCCTGACTTACAGCTTTACAAGATTTTAAGAGCACACCGATGCGTAATGTGTTATGATCTGGCTTTTTTGGGTTTTTACATCAGTTGTGTATGAATAGCTTATTTGTTCGTGGTTGCTTGAGATGGATGGTTCGTAGTCGTCTACATGGAAGAAAAATAATAATAATTATGAACCTGTCAAATAAATTTGTATAAAAAACAGATACGGAAACTAGACTTTCACCAAAAGACTATACACAGAACAATTGCAGACATAAAAATCTGAGACTGAACACACCTAAAGAAAGAGAGAACAGTAAACCAGAATCATGAGTATATGACATGCAGAAATTGTCCAACCAGCGGAAGATTGGTATTTCCAAAAATCTTGTTTATTCTTGAACCGCAAAAGAAACCAAGACAATTTAATAACAGCATCAAGACATTGAAGTTGAGAAACATCATACATAGATATTAAAGTGATTGGTCTGATACATCTTGAAGGATATTAACAGTATTGACAATAAGCATCCATTGATTTTCTTGATCTTTTATGAGGAAAGTGTTGCAGTATCTATCACCATGAGGAGTTGCGCATCAAATCTTTCAGTGCCCATACCCATTGTTGTACGCTTTGAAAGCATCTCAAACGGACAGCTGTGTCTTTTAGAACTCCAGGACGTCCTGCTCCCCAACGCATTGCTTCCCTTGACACCTCCTCATACCCCTCCTTTAGGTGTTTTTGTCCAAATGCAGTCAAGCAAAACACTTCCATGGACTCGCTTTCATCCAGCAGCCGCGGCTCATATGTTTCATCTGGTTTAAGTCGACCCAAAACAGAGTCATCTCTTGTGGTTACAATTATTCTACTTCCAGGACCAAAAATTGCTCGATCCATGCCTAATATCTTCAACTGCTCATCGTTGTCAACATCATCAAGAACCAGAAGGACCTTCTGATGCTTTATCAACCTCTCAATCATTTTAATTCCCTGGTAATCGCTATCTATGCGTATGTAAGTCTCATCATTTCGCAAATTTGTGATCATCATCTTCTGCAAATCAACCTTCCCATTTGGCACTCCTCCATAAAAGGCCTTTACATTCGGAAGAAAATAACAGTACTGGGCTTTGAAGGGTATTGCAAGGTGATTGTATGTAGCTTTTGCAATTTCCGTCTTTCCTATTCCTACAGGGCCGGAAATTGCAAGGACACAGACATCATCCTCACAACTTCTGTTTAACAATGACATCACTTCTTCCATCCGCGGTTGTATTCCAACAACCGGGTCCATGTATGCTGCATTTACATATTGTCCGTGTAACAACTCTCTTATTTTTTCAACAACCTGGTCCAATAACTCCTTTTCATCCCTGACAATTTCAAATATATGAAATCCCTATGCTCACTATCATTATATTTACAAAAAAAATCATGATCAATGACAGTAAACGGTTACAAAGAAAAGGAAAGCTAATTTACCCGTTGGCATCATCTTGTAAGTGCAACCCTGGCAGTTGTCCCGCCTCTTGTAGAGCATCCCTCCATTTCTGAACCCTCTCCTGCACGAATTCTATATCGTGTTTTATGAACGGTTCTTTATAAGAACCTTGTTGGGTGCCAACATCAGATTGTTTGACATCTAGAAATACAGGAAGAACAATCTGTTGTGAGTTCATGAGGTGGACGCATTGCATCATCTGGGAAAGCTCGTCAAGGCACCATTTGGAATCTGCATAGTTGAGTGAGAATACAACAAGGAAGATTTTGGATTCATCGATAGCTTTTGATAACTGGGGGGCAATACCAAGTCCTCTTGGGAGGGAGGTATCATGGAACACATCAAAGTTGTGGCGTTTAAGAGTCGCGTAGAGGTGACTTGTGAAGTAGTTTCGGGTATCTTCGCCTCTGAAACTTATGAACACGTCATACCGAAATGTTTGCTGGACTGGTTCCATGAAATATCAAGAACAGATTTGGTGATTAACTGAAAGAAATCTGATATAATATCAAGAACAAAGTTTATTACTATTATGAAGAATTAATCTCAAAGTAAGAATATAAAAGAATTGTCATATGATCATCAATAACCATATGAGTCAAAAGTCCACAATACATTTATCTCAATAATAGATGAAGAAAATAATGAGTAATAGAGAACTGAAAACAGTTTTTGTAAATATTAAATTGTAGCATAAAGGTACAAGTGAAAGAAGACAAAATGATTGAGTCAATAAAAAAAAAATATCTAAAATAGATCTGAAACAAAAAAACGTCATATGATCATCAACAATCATATGAAGGCTAGTGTCATTCAAACAAAAACTTCAATATATAATTTATTTTCGAAACCTACAAACACTATTATACTTAATTTGCTTATATAATCAAGAACCGTGTGATAGGAAAGTGACACGATTATAATTCAAGGGTTATAATTGTTCTAACTTAGACCCCTCTAAGTTGAAATTTTTTTTAGTGATCTCCATCCGATTTTGACATATTTAATACGGAAAAAAACTTTACAAGATTGTTGACTTTTTAAAGCCAATCTCCAATCAACACCCTTTTCCATCACTTTTCCTTTCATCTTTGTCCCCAAGTCCCAACAAACAACACACAATTTCCATCCATTTCCCTCTCTTATATGATACTTTCCTTGAAATCAGAGTAGAATAATAAATATTTGATAGTTATTTCAAACTTTTTTGTGAACTAAAATATGGATCCATCCTCATCATTATCTCTAGACCCCTGATATGAGAGTAGAATTATACGAGTACCTTTCTTGTTGTGCTGATGAACCCTATCAATCTATCATTGCTGTAGAAGGACCGAACTTCCAGTAGAGCTATTTGATGCAGATCACCCTGTTAGAATTGAACCACAAACGAAAGTTATCATTTCCAAGTTAAGGTTACGTGATCCTAATCATCCTATTATTGGAATCAGCGGGTCAGATAAAACGACTACTCTCTTGGAATGAAACTATCCTTATTATTATTATCTATATTCCCTTTTAAGAGGCAAAGGGATGAAGATTATTCTTGTAATGATAATGATAATGAACCTTTTCATTGCTCTAGAAGGCCGAAACATGATGTGTTTTTGAGTTATTCAAATGAAGATGTAGGCAACAGCTTCGTAAGTCACCTCAAGGGAGCCCTCCAACGCTACGGTTTTGACGTATCCGACCACACTAGTCTCCCTGTAGGCCAAGATGAGACTTCCTCACTGTTGAAGGCGATTGAAGAGTCTTGGATCTATGTTGTGGTATTCTCCACTCAATACCCTTTTTCTGTGAAGTGCCTTGGCGAGCTTGTCCTCATAAGGGATTCCATCTCCAAGTTTAAGAAGAGAAGAGTTTTTCCTATCTTTTATAAAGTTGATCCATCTCATGTACGAAGTCAACGACATGGTTGTTATCTGCAAGCTTTCCAAGCTCATCATCACAACCACGCGGATCGTGTGAGGGTTAAGAAATGGAAGCATGCCCTTGAAGACGTCAGTAAACTGGTTGGCGAAACTTTCGAAACTGGGTAAGTTTTCTCTCTAATATTTGAGTTGAATTTGGAATACACACTCAAATGAAGTATTAACTTTTTCTTTGTATGTACGGCAGGGAGAACGAAGAGAACTTTGTACGTAGAATAGTAAAAAAGCTTGGAAAATTGAAACTTCCAGTAGAGCTATTTGATGCAGACCATGCTGTTGGGATTGAACCAAGAGCACAAGATTTAATTTCGGAGTTAAGGTTAGATGATCCTGATCCTTCCGTTACTGCTCTTCTTGGAATGAGCGGGTCAGGTAAAACGACTCTTGCCAAGGCTGTGTATGATAGAATTGTTCCAGATTTCGACGCCAAATGCTTTATCGAGAATACCCGGTTTTACAAACGTAATGGTCCAAAATGGAAACATGATTTGCAGCAAGATGTCTTTTCTCAGTTAACTGAAGATGATGATCTGTTCCACAATGTTTTAGCTTCTTCAAACATTAAAAAAATTGTAAGCAATCAAAAGGTTCTTTTGGTACTTGATGATGTTGATAAGTACGAGCAGTTGCAAGCATTGGGTGTTCAGGATCCTGCCTCCTTTGGTTGGGGAAGCAGAATACTTGTGACGACAACAAATAAACAGTCCCTTTGTGGCCTAAGAAAATACACTTCCTACGATATAAAGTTGTTAAATGAATCGGAATCTTCCAAACTGTTCACTGGAATTGCATATGAAAGAAGCCAGTCTAATGACAAGAAGTTTGTAGATGAAATAGTGTCTCTTGCTGGAGGGGTTCCATTGGTTCTTGAGGTCTGGGGTCACTATTTTAAAAGTCATGAGAGGAGACAATGGCCAATTTTATTGGAGAAGTTAAGAAGAATTCCTCATGAAGATATTCAAAAGAAGCTTCAAGTGAGCTATGATTCACTTAGTCCAAGAGCCAAGAACTTATTTCTAGATATCGCATGTTTCTTTGATGGAATGGACCGGGATTTAGTAATCAAAGTATTACATGATGAAGAGAATGCATTCTTCCCAGATATTGAAATTCAAGATCTAATTGATAAAGGTCTAGTTAGAGAAGGTGAGGGCGATGATCGATTGACAATGCACGTCGTGATTAGGGATATGGGCAGAGAAGTGGTACGCCAAGAAAATGAGGATGATCCTGGACAACGTTCTAGATTGGTGGGTAAGGATGTGGTTCGTGTATTGAGAGATTGTTCGGTATGATATCTTTAAGTATATGATATATAAATGTACCTAACATATATGTAGTTCAATGATTTTATGTACTTGTATCCCTTTTGTCATAAATCGTTTTTTAAGCGAAAATAGACAGATCGAGGGGTAGATCAAATACATTAATTATTAAATACAATAAGAAACGATAAAAAAATTTTATACATAAATTTCGATTTAGATATATATATATATGGGATGGTTATATAAAGTTGTTAGGTACCTAAACTTAGATGTGAAACACTGATCACATATAAATTTTTTAATCCATAAAATTCATAAGGGCCCAAACATTTATTCATTAGACAAGAAATTATTAAAAAAATTTAGTGTGTGTGGGGTTTCATAGCTAAGCTTAGGTGCGGGACAACCTTATATATATACATATATATATATATATATATAATACTCTCCTTCATTATACGTATACGTGCAGGGAACTGATTTAGTTAGAAGCATCTATTTGGACAAGTATGATTTGGATGAAGATATAACTATACAAGTAGAGGCCTTTAGAAAGATGAGTAACCTCATGTTCATAAAGTTGGGTGATTATAATGATAAGCTACAATGGTCTTCTTTTTATTTTTCTTCAATTGATGAAATAATGCCTCCCTTGTGTTTCAAACATTTGAAATACTTGGAATGGGAGGAATTCCCTTTCAAATGCCTCGACAAAATTGATATGAGCAATGCGGTGGTAATTAAATTGCACGGAGGAAACCTGGATACACTTTGGGAAGGTTTCAAGGTAAGTACGTATGATCGATCATTAGACATCAAGCTAGGGCTCCATTGTTTATATAGGGAACAAAAGCATTTTTATATAGTTGTTTCAGAAATTGTTTACTTGTTTAACGGTTATGATTTTCTCTGGTTTAAACTTTTATTATGGAAACAAAGTCATGAACTGCAATATTAACATCATCTAGTCCACAGTATTTCGCCCTGTCTTGCTAAATATATGAACATCACAAACTCTTTTTTGGGTAAAAGTATATACCCGGTCAATTGTATTAATATCAATAAAAGTTCAAGGCAAAACATTACAACTAATTAGCAAAGCCAGCTTTTAAATATATGGTTAAACCTTCTTTTTTTTTTTTTTTTCTTTTGTGTTTTTTATTTTGATATATGCATATCATGGAAATTAAAAATGAATAAAATAGAGTTGATTACAGTATTTGTATTCATTACTATACTTGTGTTGATTTCTAGAGTCTTATGAAGCTAAGGATTCTATTCGTGGAAATGAATGGACTGAACAAGACAGGGAGTTTCATTGGACTTGAGAATCTTGAGAAACTGGTTGTAAGGAACAGTCATAGTTTGAAGGACTTGGATGGCTCTATTGGTTGCCTCCAAAAACTCGGTACTTTGGATCTAAGTGGATGCCACGAGTTGAAGGAAGTCCCATGGGAAATGATACATAAGTTAACGTCTCTTGTGAAAATTTACCTCAAATATTGTCCAAACATTTTGAACATTTCAAATGTACTTTGGAACCTACCCAATCGTTTGCAGAACTCATTTCAACTTCAGGGCATTTCATGTGAAATTGAGAGCATGGGCGAGCCGGCCCTCCCAGATTTCCAACACATATATATATGTTTTAAGAGTTATCATCAAAAGTCAGTGCAGGTTTTCTGGTCAAAGTGATGCATGTCATGTCTCTTAAATACAAACTGTCGATCTGCCTATATGGCTCAACTCCATTTGTCTTCATTTTTAAGTATATATTTTCAATTTGTCATTTCTTCTCAACTCTATTACTAACATAATAGATACAGATGTTTGCACTTTGTCCTCTTTCAGCTTTTGTTAAATTTACATTTGTTCGGTATTTTTAAGAAATCGCGTACTGGAATAATTGTTGTGTAACACCCCGTCAAGGGGAAACACGAAGGTTACATACTAAGCACAGCACGACATGAAAATTAAGTAAAGACAAGTCTAAATGTATTACAAGGATTAGACAATCCGTACAAATCATTCAAATACAATACCAGATCAAGAATAATGCATAAGGAGCACGCCCATCAAACGTTTACAAAAAACCAATTAAGCCACATGTATGGATTGGGTGACCACATGTATGGATTGGGTATTGGGTGGTTTACTAATTTTTAAAAAACCAATTAAGCCAAACCGAATAACTCTACTCTCCCAAAACCCAACCGAATGCACACCCCTAATAGTTTCTCAAAACTCTTACATAATGACACAGTTTCATCATAATCAAAATTAATATGGTTGTCTAACATTAGTTTAATTGATTGAGGTAATTTCATGGAAATAAATAAAGGGAAATGATTAATCTTTTTAAAAAAATAACGTAAAAATTCTCCTAACGATTGGATGATGACATGTGAAAAAATCAGGGGGTAAGATTAAAAAAGAGAATGAGTGAATACCACATGTCACCTTCTTAGAGTGTTAATAAATTTTTAATCTATTTTGTTATGAAGATTAGTCATTTTTCATAAATAAAATAAAACTGTGATGCGTCATGATATCATCATAAAACTGTGACAAATTTCCATAACATTTCCACCCACTTTTCCCTCCCTACTAAACAGGGTCCATTGATATATTATTTTTCAACATTAACGTACCTTTTTGTTAATTTTGGGAATGTCTTTCATTTGTTGGTGTTAATTCAGGGAATCTATTTTGTTAGATGGTGGTGGGGTCAGAAAATAAGGAAAATTCAATGAAAGAAACAAGTAGGAACACAACAATAACGGAGCCATTGAAATAAAAGACAAAATGATTGAATGTCGTTACATAAAGATTTTCATATTATTTTCGTAAAGATTCTAAAATTTATTTATAAAAAACTAAAATAACGCTATGAAAAGAAAGAGATGTGAAGAATATAAAATGTTGGATTTCATTAAGTTGTTTATCTCCTGGGAGGATATTGCCAGAAAGGTGGCCGAAAGAAAAAAAAAACGTCTTCATAAGACTTTAGATAATTTTTTTTAAATTTTTTTTTAATGAACGGCAAGACCTTAGATAATTAATATGTATATTTGTCTTAATTTCAATCTCTCTTTTCATGGAAACGAGCATGATATCCGCACAATATGGCGGCAGTGGTAAGGAAGACGGTCTAATAGTGTCGATGATGGTACTATTCTTGGTGGCGGCGGTGTCAAGTGGTGTATATTGATGTAATTGTGATAGGGGAAATTTTGAGAAGATAAGGACTTAAAATGTTAATTATTAAAATAAAAGTTTAGAGTGTAAATTAATTTATTAAGGACTAAACATAAAAAGTCAAGAGTAATTCAAAAATATAATTACTTAGAATAGAAAGAGCCTTTTTTTTTCTTTATAAGGGAATATAGGTATAGATATAGATATAGATAGATAAAGATATAGATAAATAAATGGCGGTGGTGGGAAAACGGTCTAGTGGTGTCGGTGATAGTAATATTGGTGGTGGTGGCGATGTCAAGTGGTGTAGGTTGATGTAATAAATTATGATAGTGGAAAATTTAGACGATAAGAGCTTAAAGTGTTAATTATTAAAATAAAGGTTTAGAGTGTACATTACAATTCATTAAGTGCAAAATATAAAAAGTCATGGGTAATTCTGATAATTGAAGGGTAGAATTACCTAAAATAAAAAAGATATCATATCTTTTATAAAGGAGTAAAGAAAATGAACTTGTGAGATTGTATTCTACCCCGTGTTATGATAAAGTGAACCCCTTAAATCCCAATTGCATATATCTATAATATAGTCACAAATTAAGTAACACTTTCCTTTCATCTTCCTCCGAACTAATGAAAACACCACACAATTTCCACCTACTTTCCGCTTTCTTTTGATAAGGGAGGTCCATTAGATAGTAGCCAGGTCTGAAATTGGATCTTGTTGCAATTGTTATATATATATATATATAGATGCTTAGGGACAAGGGTGTAGTGCCAAAAGATTGACAAATTAGCAAGTTTTCGGCCATTGACAAATCGACACGTGGCGTTGCCAAAACTAGCCAAAACAAGTGGTGTATAAAACAAAACTAGTCAAAACTTGCCAATTTGATAACATAGCAAAGGTAACCGGAATTATAATCAAACTTTTCGGGAAAATAAAAAAGTGGCCGTTTTTTTGTAAAAAACAAAACTTGGGCCCAGAATTTGGGGGTCGGGAATTTCGAAAGTCGGAGACGCCATGGCTGCTGACCCGAAGGTACGCCTCGGATCATTCGAGTCCCATTTTTACGAACATCTGTATCATCATCGCCCATTTTTAGTAGCACTGACAACCTAAAACTGTTCAACGATACCATCATCGGCTAAAAACTACTTTTTCCGGCTACCTATTGCTTTAATGGAACAAATTCCAGCAATGCTACCAAAGAAAAATCCGGCAACGCTCAGCTAAGTTAACACTACCAAAACCAAAACTGTGTGCAAATTGTATGATGAAAACCTGAGAACCTGAAAGTTTAGTGTCGATAAAAATGAAAACGAAAATTTTGATGTGAGATACAATTTAAAAGATGAAAACTTTCATTAAAAAAACAACTAAACACGTAGCAATACAATAAAAATAATGTAAAAGAATATTAAGATGTATATAAAAAAACTACTATATTAATGTTTTAAATGTAACATGAACGTAAGACGTAATGATCATAAAAATTATTGTATAATGAAAACGCTATATGTATTAAAATACAAATGAAAATAATCAAAGACCAAACGTTTAAAAGTAAAATCGTAACTGTATGAAAGTTAGATGAAAACATGAGAACCTAAATTAAAGCTTAGTATCACGAAAATGAAAGCAAAAACTTTGATGTGGGGTAAAAGTTAAAAAAATAAAAATTTTACGCATAAAATAATTATACGTTTACATAGGTTTTTAGTATATATATAATTAGTAAAAAATAATTATTATGACCAGAATGTTTCCGTGTCAACCAAAACCCATCTTAACTTGGAATAAGGAAATTACCCACTTTGACCTGTTATCCAACAAGTCTAACCCATACATAAGTTGTTCATGAGTAGGTAATTTGTTTGAGATCGATGGTTCGTAGTCATCTAGAGTGTAGAGTGTTAATTAATTTAGTTTCTTTTATTTGGAAGCATGTATTATGGGGATATTTTGTTAGTCTTTTTTTCACAGGTAACTTTTGAATATATACAGGCTTAGTGACCTGTTCTGCTTGATCATCCGGTGGTTTGGTGCTCGGTTATCCCTAAGAGGCGGGAGATTAAATCTTGCTATGTACAAGCTTTGCTCCTATTAATCCCTAAGTTCTTGTGGGGGCAGTTTACCATGGTTTTTCATTAGCCACTATGATTTCGCTTGTTGTAGCGAGATTCAGTTAAGATAATTGATTATCCTCGTCGAGTTAGGAACTTATATATGAGGAAGATTAAATTAAAAAAAAATGGTAAATTACATTTTTGGTCCCTGAATACGACACGTTTTTCACTTTAGTCATTAAACTTCAAAAAATGCAATTCTTATACTAAGCTTGTCATTTTTTTTTCCACTTTTGGTCACCGCGTCAATTTCATTAGTTTTAATCCATTAACTTGCCCACATTGCTTAGTTTTTTTTTTCACATTTTGTCGTACCCATTATTCCATAATTAAAATTGATAGTCGGCTAACCTCGAAGGATGAAAAGTGTAATTTAGCTTAATTTTTTTTTATATAAATACTTCTTCGTCTCATTTTAAATGTTATATTTTGATTTTTTTTTCCTAGTATTTTTACTTTTAACTTTACCGTAAATTATTTTTTATAAACACGGTCACAAAATAAATATCTAATTATATAAATAAAACTTTCAACTAACTTATTTCATCGTCGTTAAAAAAAAGTTATCTAACAAACTACTTTATAACCAATTTTTAAAATTCAGTGACTAAAAGTAAAAAAGATGTCAAGTTCAGGGACTTAAAGTGTAATTTAAGGTAGGAAACAATAATGGCGCAGAGAAAGTAAAATCTTGATCTTAATCTTAATTTTAATATATACTAAAAGGCAACTGACCTAACCTCAATTAACCAATCACAACTTTCAATTTCTCAAAATTAATTAAATAAACACATGTCTAAATTAATCTACACTCTTTTTTATTTTTCAATCACCAATTTACACTTTGAACCCAATTTTAAAAATAATTAATACTTTATTGCATAATGTATATCTAACAACAACATATAGCTAAAAATTAGGGAGGTTACAGATTTCTATCAATATTTTATTTATATCTTAATCTTACTATATATTATAAGACAGTTGAACTAATGACTTATTAACCAATCAAATTGCTCAATTTCATAAAATTGGCCCTCGCTTATGTCATCACTTAGATTAACTATAAATTAAAAGTCCTATTAATCATTATCCAAATATATTATTGATGGTCCACGAATGCACAACTTATGTTTTAATTAAATTAGACAAGAAAGTAAATAATCAAGTAAATAACAAGAACAATGTTAAGTTCAATTGTAGTACATCAATGCAAGGATAATCATATGTATCATTGATTAAACGATGAATGCATGGTTGATCTTACACACTTGACTTACAAGAATACAAAAGAACAATGGTAATTAATAAGCCTAGACACACTAAAAACTTAAACAATTACAAGTGATTCACACTTTCAAGGTGACTAACACACATGATACAATGTGGCTGTGTTGCTTTATATAGAGGAAGACTTGGGGCAACACAGCCTTCTTTGATTGTGACTTGATGGTGGTTGTCGACATCCAATTGGCTCATGGTACTTGAATCATGTGCCCTTGTCTTCTATACCAAATTGGGTATGAGAGAGAGAACCCTTGCTTTGGTCCCAACATGTATCTTTGCCATTTAAGGCACGTTACAGTTGGAAGAACCACCATGTGACTCTTGTCTTCATGTGATTTGAATGCTTCCCGCCATGATGAACTTTTGGTCAGCATGCAACCCGCTGAAGAGAGTCATTGGACTCACTGAAGACTTGCTGACTATGCATGTCAGCGAGTAAGTCTTATCAGCGAATCCAGGTCTCAACAATTTCCCCCTATTCGCTGAAGAGACTTGCTGAATAAGTAAGAAGAATGTAATATGAACAAAATATGTCTTTTATATCGTCAAAGTGAATTACAAGCTAAGCATAAAGCTTTTACAAAGTTGACATCTAAAGATTAGCAGCTTCTATCTCCCAAGCATCTTCATGCTTGGCGATTCTCAGCACCGGATCTTCTCTTCTCGCTGGCTTCATTAATTCCTCATCAATCTTGCTGATTACAGATCTAGCACTAATCATCTTTGCAAATCTTCTTCTGATGCTGATCAGGAAACCAGTAGATGCTTGTTCAATTTCTGCCATTCTAAAGAAGAGTTGATCGTTTCTAAAATTTTGGAAGAATATGCCAGCAGGGTCTTCAAGTATTTTCCCTTCTTCAAAAGAACACCTGGGAGGAAGCCTCAAATTTAATCCAGCATCACTAGAGATAGGAGGAAGGTCAGCAGGCAAGGATTGCATGGCACGCTTTCTTTTCAGGACACGCTTGCCTGCTGAAGAGGAGACAGCAGCTGGAGATCCAAAGACTGCCCTCAGCATGGGTAGGTCTGCCTTGAACTTGGTTTCAAACTTCAGTGCCTTTTCAAAGTAATTTTTCAGCATCCCATGAAGTTGTTCATAGCTGGCAGCCTTTTTATCCTTGATAATCATATAGATTTCATACCACTCTGAAGCCCCCAAGTTGGTCAGCTTTACATCATCAATCTTGGTTGGGGCGCTGTGTCCTTCCCTTAGGAACTTCAGATTGGTTTTAGTTCCCATGGCAGCTTTATGAGCTTCAACTGTTGTGATTCTCTCAGGCCTCTTCCTATCATTCATGATCTTCAACCACTTGGCCTTCTCCATTTCAAATTTTTCTCTCTTTTCCTTCAGTAGCTGCTCTACATCAGCTTGCTTTTGCCTATAGAGAGCTTCAGGCCCACCAGTGGTCAGCAGCATTCTCTGTTCTCCATCCATCTCATCTTTCTCCAAGTGGGCCAGCTGCTTGATATACTCAAGATTTTTCTTTTCATTTTCTTTATTTGCTTTCAGCCTATCCAGCTCCTCCAGGGCCTCCTCTTGAGTTTTTCCCTCAGTAGTAATTGATAATATATCAAAGACTTGAAACTGATTTCCTGCTGTGGATGTGATGGATACATTTTGTGCAGTCAGAGGCGAGGGACTCTTGAAAAAGCCAGTATCAGTCAGCTGCTTTCTCTGTGCTGCTGTTATTTTAGAGACTTCAGCATTTCCAAGGAAGCGAGGATGGAAAATATTGAGCACTTCCCTGGATGTGTCCCTAGCCATTTCTTGTGCAAATCCGGCTTCCCAAGCTGTTCTGACTGCACGAGGACTCATTTCCCCTTCTTCTTCAATTTGGGGAGCATCAGCAACTATCAATTGTTGCTCCCCCTCAGCACTTGCCTCATTAACTGTCTCCCCCTCAACATTAGCAGGGGAAACTTCATCAATTCTTGTCTCCCCCTCAACATCAGCAGGGGGAGAGTTAACCTTGTCTTCACTGACGACCACTATTGCCAGTTCATCTTGTTTATCAGTGGCCGCTGCAGTGTTTTCTTCACTTGCAACCTTGTCAGTTGAAGCTTCATAAATATCATTTACAGCTTTGTTAACAGCTTCACTGACAAGTGCCATTACGGCAGCATTAACTTTCTCCCCCTTGGAGGTAGTATCATTAATAACTACCTCCACTGTCGCTGTTGGAGCTGCCTGCTGTTGAAGAAGTTGGGACAACATCTTCTTAATATCCCCAACCTCTTGCTCCAATTTTTGTTGGCACTTACGATCTTCCTCAGTAAATGAGACTTGAGGAGGAGGAAGACTGGCCACAGTAGTTTCCAAGGCATTGATAGCCTTGGTGTTGTCTTCAACCGGGGTGGTAAGACGAGAAACCAGGTCAGCAACTGTTTTTACTTCAGCAGCAGCAGATTCACTGCTGCTGGATGCCTTTTTTGCTGAGAACCTTACAGCAGTTCCAATCTTGCATAGCGATCGAGAGAACCCACGAATGGCATGCTGATCCTTTTTGATAGTATTCGTATAAGTGCGCAGCTTTTCTTGATCAGCAGCCATGGAGACAGATTTTTCTTTTAGAGTCTCAATGCTGGCAGTGTTTTCGTTTTGCTTGCTGTACCAGCTCTCCAAGATCTTCACCAATCTGTCATCTTCATGAGTTTTAAGTTGAACAACGAGTGTGGCAGCCTTGGTGAGATCATTTAATTGGTGTTCCACTCTGGCCAGCCTGTCAGCAATTTGAGAATCAACAGGTGTGGCTAGAGTTAGCACCTCAGTTTCTTCAGGATTAGCTGCTGCATTGTCATCAGCAGCAGCTTCTTGTACATTTTCGTTGTCAGCTGCTGCAACGTCATCATCAGCAGCAGCTTCAACATTTTCATTGATGGCTGCTGCATTTTCATCAGCAACAATAGCCTCTTTTTCAACCTCCATATCACTTGCCTCAATTTCATCAGCCTGGATGGAGGAATCCAGCTAGAATTCGTCAGCAACAAACTCTCCCAACTCAAGATCACTGTCCTCCTCATCATCATCTTCTTCAACATTTCCTTCTTCCTCTACATTACCAACCTCAACCTCCATCCTTTCATCCAACGAAAAATTTAGAGGGGTAGGGGAACTGGGTGCCTCAGCTTCAGTGTGTTGTATCACCAAAGCATCATCGGCCGTAGACTTTGTTGTCTCTAGCATCACCTGTGATATGGCTGCTGACAACGACTCAGAGGGTTGAGAAGAAGAAGAAGGAATGATTTGTTCGGTGGACTCAACTCTAATGGGCTGGGGTGGCCCTTGATCTTCACCAACCTCGCCTACAGAAGTTTGAGGTGGTTGCTTGCGGTTACCCTTTTTCTCGTCAGCAGCCATTTTTGAGGCTGCTGATAGGCTAGCTGGGTCTCTATTGTCCGTGGGCAGTGAGGACTTCTTAACCTTTGTAGTTTTGCCCTTTGATACTCGCTGCTGCTGTTTTGGGACAGCAGCAGGAGGTGAAGTGGAAGAAGATGCAAGTGTTTTGGTTTTCTTGGGAGCTTTGGAGGTTGCTGGGGGATTATCAGCATACCAGCTCCGGCAGGGTTGGGTCTATAGACGTCAGGATATACAGAATAAAGTACCTGTTTCATTGCTGGGGTGAGCACATCATACTTTGAATCGAACTGCTCAGGATCACAAGCGGGAATCTTATAAACAGAGCTTGCAACCCTTGGAATGAGAATGAATTGAGCCCCTTCAGGGAGATATTTTTCCTTCAGCTCCTTCTTGAAAATCAATGAGAGAAAGCGTGTGAAGGGCACTGAGCTTGATCTGTTCTTTATTGTGACCTTCCCCTTTAGGTCTTCAAAAATTACGCTGGCAAAGTCAATGTTGCGACCATTTGCCAGCGCATAAATCATCTACATTTGTGCAGCAGTGGCCTGATCAAAAGAGCCACTGGATTACATGGGTGAACAGCAGCCTCCATACTCCTGGCAGATATTTCTTCTGAGGGTTGCTGTGCACAGGTTGTGCAGGTTCCATGTTGGTCTCATACCCTATGGTTAACAACCATTCCTTCCACACTCCAATGGGAACCAACTCCACATATGGATGCTCTTCTGATTGTTTAGGAAGATGAAGAGCATCTCTTAATGACTCTACAGAGATGGAGATAGTGTGTTCTCCTTTAAGTACAGTTCCAGTGATGGTGCTACTGGCAACCTTGTAATCACATGTCCACCAAAACTCTCTCAAGAGGTGGACACACATTTCCTTTGGATCAGAGTAAATGGCCTTTCTGGCAGGACATCCCATGATGAAATCCAACATAGAGAAGTATCCTTTGGTTTTAGATGGGATCTCTTCAGATCCCAGATAGTTGTTAGCCTTGATGACCAGTTTTGAAGCTTGGAAAAATACTTGATTAGAAGGATTGATGCCTTCATTATCATATACTTTAGAGTTGAGATAAGAAAGATTTTGTTGTTCAGGAGCAGATGAAGAAGCCATTTTAGATGAGAGTGAAGAAACAAGAAGATTAGAAAGATGAATGTTTTTGAGGGAATATGAAAGATTTGAGAGAATATGAAAGATTTTGAAAGTTTAGAACGAAAGAAATGAACGTAAAGGAAGGTGAAGAGGAAGAGATATGCATATATATGGCATGGATATGGGTCCCATGACTGCAAAAAGTGAGTTGTCATGTGTACTCTCTTTCATACGCGGCATAAAAAATATTATTTTAAAATTATAGGACACTGTATGTATATACGTATGAGAGAGGTATGATGTGACTATATGAACCACCATTTCAACTGTACACGAGTTCATACGGTGCGTACAGTGTACAAGTTGCCCATTTTGAAGAAAATCGAGGTAACCGTTTGAGATATATATAATAAAATATTAACAAGAATACGAAGTGGAATACACTCAGTTAAATTGAGGTATCCACTGAAGAGTTTATATAATTTTGAAGAATGGTTACCAAGTTTTAATCAGCACCATAAAGACAGAAAGAGTGGATGCTGGTGAACATTAAACAATTTTTGGCAAATTGTCAGCTATCAACGGATTTTAGAAGTCCTTACCAGCAGCCGTTTGCTGCTGGACTAGATAGAGACTTTCAGCACCCTATTACTTTTGTTATGCTTTTTCCCAAAGCATCAGGGATCAACGGATTTTAGAAGTCTTTACCAGCAGCCGTTTGCTGCTGGACTAGATAGGGATTTTCAGCACCCTATTACTTTTGTTATGCTTTTTCCCAAAGCAACAGGGATCAACGGATTTTATGTGCCGTTACCACAACCGTTTGCTGTGGACTGGATGGAAACTTTTGGCTTTCCATTGCCTTTATTTTGCTTTTTCCCAAAGCAACAGGGATCAGCGAGTAAAAAGGAAGAGCTCATTGATGACTTTGACTAAAGAAGTCGCTGCTCATCTTCATAAGAGGAATATGGGCAGCAAAACATGAGTGATCATGTTGTTGAACTTGTAGAATCACAATTTAACATTCCCAACCTGCTGACGAGATCCTTGAATCTTTTTTCATCTAAAGGTTTAGTGAATATGTCAGCAAGTTGGTCATCTGTGGGAATGAAGTAAATTTCAACATCCCCCTTCATGACATGATCACGAATGAAGTGATACCTAATGTCAATATGCTTAGTTTTGGAATGCTGAACAGGATTATGTGTGATAGCAATAGCACTAGTGTTATCACACATGATGGGGATCTTGGAAAAATTTAGGTCATAGTCAGCAAGTTGGTTTTTCATCCAAAGGACTTGTGCACAACAACTTGCTGCAGACACATACTCTGCTTCAGCAGTGGAGATGGAAACTGTATGCTATTTCTTACTAGACCAACTAGTCAGCCTTCCCCCCAATAGTTGACATCCACCACTGGTACTCTTCCTATCTAACATGCAACCAGCGTAGTCAGAATCAGAGTATGCAACTAAGTCAAAGTTAGACTCCTTGGGATACCAAAGACCTAAAGAGGAAGTCCCTTTGAGATATTTAAAAATACGCTTGACAGCGAGAAGGTGAGACTCCCTGGGTGATGCTTGATACCTTGCACAAAGGCAAGTAGCAAACATAATGTCAGGACGACTCACTGTGAGATACATTAGTGAGCCAATCATTCTACGATAGAAAGTGGAGTTCACATGCTTACCATCAGGGTCAACATGGAGATTGTTTGGAGGAGACATGGGGGTAGGCTTTGTGGTGATATTAGACATATCAAATTTGGCCAGCATGTCTCGTATATACTTTTCTTGGTTTATAAAGATGCCATCAGTGAGCTGGCGAATTTGTAGACCAAGGAAGAAGGTTAACTCACCCATCATACTCATTTCAAAATGAGAAGACATTAGTGAGCTAAATTTATTGCAAAGTTTCTTACTGGAGGATCCAAATATGATGTCATCGACATATATTTGTACATAGAGAACATAAGCACCCTTTCTATAGATAAAGAGAGTGCTGTCTATAGATCCTTGCTGAAACTCATGAGAAAGAAGAAATTCAGAGAGAGTGTCGTACCAAGCTCTGGGAGCTTGTTTAAGACCATATAATGCTTTATAAAGACGATAGACGTGGTTTGGCTTGGTTAGATCTTCAAAACCAGGTGGCTGCTCCACATAAACTTCGTCTTCGAGTTTTCCATTTAGGAAAGCACTCTTGACATCCATTTGATATACAGTGAAGTTTCGATAAGCAGCATGTGCCAGGAATAAGCGTATTCCTTGTAGTCTAGCCACTGGAGCAAAGGTTTCGTCATAGTCGACACCTTCTTCTTGAAGGTAGCCTTGAGCTACTAACCTAGCCTTGTTGCGTATAACAACACCATCTTCGTCCATCTTATTTCTATAAACCCATTTAGTTCCAATGGGTTCTTTGCCAGGAGGAAGAGGAACTAAGAACCAGACATGCTGTCTTTGGAATTGAGTTAGTTCTTCTTGCATGGCAGCAACCCACGATGGGTCAACCATGGCCTCTCCAATATTCTTAGGACTGATCATTGACAAGAAGTTAACATATAGACATGTGTTTCTAGTCGCTGATCTAGTCACAATGCCCTGCTGAGGATCACCAATAATTTGGTGAGCAGGATGACTTGAAGTCCATTTAAGTGATGGGACACTTGATGAGCCAAGAGTGGCAGTGGAAGATATTTGCATGGGATCAGCAGGAGAAGAATAAGAGGAGAAATCAATGGTAATGGAAGGATCAAGAGGAGTTTGATCAGTGGAGCCATTTGACTGATTTGAGTTATCAATGATGGGGTCATCAGCAGACACCATGTTTTCAGTGTTAGCTGAAGCATCATGAAACTCATCATCAGCAGAGTCATCAACTTGCACATCATCAGTCAGTGATCTAGGTTTGGCTGATGCTGCATGGATTGACCTTAAGATAGGCTCAACTGGCTCAATCGAATAGATATAAGCAGCAACTTGCTCCAGCTCAGGGTCTACTGAACTATCCTCAGTGAGATGCTGATTAAAAGGAGGAGAGCAAGAAGCATCAACGAATGAGTCATCATCCTCCATAGGAGGGTTAGTGAACTCATTGAAGATCTCTTCAGTAGAAGATGGCTGGATATCTTTAAGAGCAGATGAGCTTTCATCAAAAGTGACATGAATGGATTCATCCACTTTTTGAAGTCGAGTATTGAATACTCTAAAAGCTTTGCTAATGGAAGAGTATCCAACAAAGTAACCATCATCAGCTTTAGGATCAAATTTTCCTAAATAATCCTTATTATTAAGAATAAAGACAGGACAACCAAATACATGAAAATATTTGATTTGAGGTTTCTTTCCTCTTAAAACTTCATATGCTGTTTTGTCATGTCTTTTGACAATGAGACATCGATTTTGAGTGTGACAAGTAGTGTTGACTGCTTCAGCCCAAAACCTACTGGGAAAAGAGGACTCACTGAGCATATTATGTGCTGCCTCTATAAGAGTTCTATTTCTCCTTTCAGCAACACCATTTTGCTCAGGAGTTCTAGTGGAAGAGAAGTTTTGTGAGATTCTTTGATCAGCAGAAAAAGTTTCAAGAGTGTGGTTTCTAAACTCAGTGCCATGATCACTTCTGAGTTCTTTGACCCTTATGCTGCTGAGATTTTTCATTTTCTTAATGAATTTGATAATTTCATCAGCAACATCACTCTTAGAATTAAGAAAAATTGTCCAAGTATATCGTGAATATTCATCCACAATTACTAAAGTGTATCTACTACCCTTTAGACTTTGGACATTCACTGGTCCAAAAAGGTCCATGTGTAGGAGGTGAAAGCAACCTTAACAGAGTTGGCTTGTTTAGTTTTGAAAATAGCTCTATGACATTTGCCTTTTTCACAGGCACCACAAAGCCTATCTTTTTCAAAGGACAGAAGAGGAAGGCCACAAACAAGGTTCTTTTTGGCCAGTGAGTTTATGGTTTTGAAATTTACATGCGACATACGCTTGTGCCATAACCAATTCAACTCAGATGCTGACTTAGCAAAGAAACAAGTTTCACTATCAGTCTTGATAGGAGTGAAGTCTACAAGATATACATCTCTTTTTCTTGGTGCAACCAAGACGACTTCCTTGTTGATGTTTACTACAGTGCCTTGATGTTTATCAAGGATTACCTTGTAGTCAGCATCACATAGTTGACTTATGCTGATGAGATTATGCTTTAATCCATTTACATAAGCAACTTTTGATAATTTTATGAGGCCATTAGAAAGAAGACCATACCCTTTAGTCTGTCCAGTGGAGTTATCACCAAACACCACTGTAGGACCAGGTGCCTCAGTATAGTTATCCAGCAGGGACTTAGAGCCTGTCATGTGTTTTGAACAACCGCTGTCCAAATACCACACTCCTTTACCTAGCGAGCCCTGCATGGATGAAAAGAAAGGATTTAAGGTTCACTCTGTTCATCCATTTCTATGTCAGCAGGATTATCTGAAGGTGCTTCAGTGGAGGATGTTGGCTCTACAGAGAGAGCCTCCTCAAGAGTAATGTGATCTCCCACAGAGACAGGGGTAGTATTATCTTCATTGGTGGGCATAATACTGGTTTCATTACTATGAAGATATGCATAGCTGCTCACTACATTAGGAGCGCTGTACTCAACCAACATTGAGGGTTGCCCCCAAGCATTTGAAATAACCCTTTGAGAATGGGGAATTTCAAAGCGCTGAGTAGCAATGTATTCAGCAATGCTTGCATTTGTGACAGAGGAGGTGTCACTGATAACTGGTTCAGTAGAGAGGTTCTCACTGATTCGAGTAGAGGAGGAAGATGTTTCAGTAACTGTAGAGATGTTTGGTTTACATACAACTGCTGGAGCATCTCTTGGGCTGTATAAAACACATTCAGAGGCAACATGTCCTCTGCTGCTACAACGATAGCATTTTTTGTCAGAGGAATTGCCTTGATTTTGAAGGAGAAAGTCCCTCAGCTGAGAGGAAAGACCATTTACTCGCTGAGTAAGTTCATTTATTTGTGGAGTGGAGGAAGAGGAAGACTTGCTCTTTTGCTTGGATTTGGACTTATTCCTTTGTCTAAGTTTAGGAGGGGGCATTTGAGGAACAGGACCAAGTATGGATTCACCATGATGATTTTGAGGAATCTGATGTCCTCTAATCATGGTCCATGCTTGCTTTCTAGCAGGATAGGAAGAAGAGGAACCCTGCTGAGACTGATTCTCATGATTAGGAGTTGTGGATCTGACTTGACGTTTTGGAGTGACTGACCTCATTTGCCTATGAGGTAGATACTCCGTGTTGGATATTGAGGATTGACTGTGCTGAGAGGGCACTTGTCCTCTTTGTGGAGTAATAGACCTCATTTGCTGATGTGGCAAATGTCCTAGCTAAGGAGTTATATGCCTTACCTGCTGATGAGGAAAGTGTCCTCGCTGAGGAGTGTCAGATCTATTTTGAGAAGGTTGTCTTCCTCTTTTAGGAGTAACATGCCTTAGATTTGATTTTAAGGGCATTGATTGAGATACTGTATCAGTTTGAGCATCAGCATGTACAGCCTTTGTGGGAAGTACTTGCTGGTGTCTTACATCAGCGAACCTAACCCTTCTGCTCATTTGATGATCAGATATTGAATTTGTATGGGTAGGTTCCAGCTGAGATGAAGATTGAGCACCAGAGTGTTGCTGAACGACATGATTGACCCGCTGAGGGGTACCATAGTCATAGGGAGCAGCAATAGTGCTTCTTTTAAAGGGCTCAACACCTTTTGTGGATAGAGGCTGAGGAGCAATGGGTACATACCCATCACTTGAGATATCCCCTTTAAAAGTTCTTGGAGGAGAGTTTTGAATTCTCCCTTCATGTGGCATCATGCCAACAATAGGAAGATGGGAGAACATGTCAAAAGTACTGGCAGAGGTACTGGTACTTTTAGCATTTAAAGAAGGGGGAACATTGGTAGATGCTGTAGCCTTAGAATCTATCTCAGCATGGTAGTCATTTTGTCCGTTGACAAAATACCACTTTTTCATTTCTTCTTGAGAGATGAAAGATGAACAGGGTGGAGGAATGGAGATTTTAGGCTTTACATCATCATTAAAGGAGTCAGCGATAGAGGCAGCAACATCAAAATTGCCACCAATTACCGCCTGTACTTGAGCAGGGACTTGTTCGCTCAAGCATTGATGATGAAATTTAGAAGCCTTTGACCAGGAGGTCACAATCTTCTTTAGATTAGAAACTTCAGCCTTGAGAGTTTCATTCTCAAGTTGAAGTTTCTGAGTCATCAACTCATGAGATTGAAGTTCAACATGCACATTTTTCAATTTCACAAGTTTTTCAGATTTTTCACTTAACTCTACTTCAGCAGAGTTAAGTTTAGATTGAAGTTCAGCACATAGACTTTCCACGAACTGAAGATCACAAGACAAGGACTCAATAATTTTGGCCTTGTCTTGATTAGAAGAGGAAGAGAGAAGAGAGTGTACCTTTTTAACAGTGACGTTCACCCACTGACTAGAGGAGACTTGATCCTTTGTCAGAGCATCACTGTCAGCAAGTGCCATAAGGCACATGGCATCAACATAATCGTCATCATCAGAATCATCTGAGTTAGCCCAATCATGTTCTTCAGCAATTAGACCTTTTGCTGGAACTTTGACATCCTCTATTTCAGCCACCTTAGCCTTCAGCTGATAATATTTGTTCTTATATTCATCAGCAGATTTGGAAGGATTAGTTTTGGGAACAACAGGATTGGGTAAGGAGACTCTGCACTCCTTTTGGTAGTGGCCTTTTCTGCCACACCTCCAGCACTCTTCCTGTGATTTATCAACAGGAGGTTTGAGGGGAGTAACCGTTTTGCGATTATTCCACCTTCTGGAGTATCTTCTACCAGCAACCAGGGCAAAGCCCATGAAGTCATTAAACAAATCTTGTTTTTCTTCATCATCCAGCTCATTAATGAGGGTCTGAATGGATGCTGGAAGATTAGAGGTACTGACACCATCATAGAGATCGATGGGCTCAGTAGAAACAAGAGCGATAGGGTCAGAAATAGGATGAGAGGAGATGCTGACAGAAGAAGAAGAAGAAGAAGGGTCAGCATGTCTTTTGGCATCAGCAGAGGCTCGAATATTTTGAGCCAATGCTCTTTCTTCAAATTGAAGAGTTCCAAAAAGTTATTCAAGATCAAAATCTTGGATTTTCTTTGTAGTACGAAGTGTTTGTCTTAAGTTTTGCCACTTAAGAGGAAGAGAGTCGATGAATTTATGACATACCTCAAAGTTATCATGGGTAATGCCAACATTTGTCATATCATTGAGCAACCCTTTAAAGCGAGTATAGGTGCTTTCAAGACTTTCATCAGGAAGAGAGAAGAAGTTTTCATAAGCTCTTTTCAAATCAATTTTCTTGATTTTGATAAGGTCAGCAGATCCTTCATAGGTGCTGACAAGTCTGTCCCATACTTCCTTTGAAGAGGGATACTTGATGACTAGTTTCATGATTTCAGTGGGAAGAGTAACGATAATCATGTTTTTCAGTCTAGCATCAAGATTTACCAGCTTTTTTTCTTCATCTGTCCATTGAACCTCTGATTTAACCAGGTCAGTGACTATCTCAGGAGCTTCAGGTGTAGCTCCTGGAGTCCTTTGGACATACATCAGTACGTATGGACCCTCAGTTAATATGGTCATTAAATAGGGTTCCACACCAGAGATGTGAAGAAGCATCCTCTCCTTCCAAGACCCAAAATCTTTGGGCTCGAACTTAGGAGGTGTCGACACATAGCCAAAGTCACGTGTGTTCACTAGGCTGTGAACAAAAGACATGTTCTTGTTAAAAAAAAAGAAGGTTTCAAGAGGAATTAAAGAACAGAAGTTTTAAATGTAAACACAAGGAGGCAAACAGATCTTGTTCCAATGATTTAGGAACGGTGGCTCTGATACCACTTGATGGTCCACGAATGCACAACTTATGTTTTAATTAAATTAGACAAGAAAGTAAATAATCAAGTAAATAACAAGAACAATGTTAAGTTCAATTGTAGTACATCAATGCAAGGATAATCATATGTATCATTGATTAAACGATGAATATATGGTTGATCTTACACACTTGACTTACAAGAATACAAAAGAACAATGGTAATTGCTAAGCCTAGACACACTAAAAACTTAGACAATTACAAGTGATTCACACTTTCAAGGTGACTAACACACATGATACAATGTGGCTGTGTTGCTTTATATAGAGGAAGACTTGGGGTAACACAGCCTTCTTTGATTGTGACTTGATGGTGGTTGTCGACATCCAATTGGCTCATGGTACTTGAATCATGTGCCCTTGTCTTCTATACCAAATTGGGTATGAGAGAGAGAGAACCCTTGCTTTGGTCCCAACATGTATCTTTGCCATTTAAGGCACGTTACAGTTAGAAGAACCACCATGTGACTCTTGTCTTCATGTGGTTTGAATGCTTCCCGCCATGATGAACTTTTGGTCAGCATGCAACCCGCTGAAGAGAGTCACTGGACTCACTGAAGACTTGTTGACTATGCATGTCAGCGAGTAAGTCTTATCAGCGAATCCAGGTCTCAACAATTATTATATTAGTATTTATATTAATATTTTTAGAAAAAGTCTCATTAGTTTACACTTTCTTAAATTCCAACAATAATTTACACTTTTTACCATTTACTAATTAATTTATATTTATTTTTAGCCAACAACTTGAGATGAATTTTTTAAAAATTTTGAATCATGTATCTAATAAAAAATATTTTAAAGTATGAGATACTGTTTACAAAAAATTATTTCAAAGATGAAATACAATATATGTTCTCGATGTTCTAGAAGTATATATTCTTTTTAATTTGTTTACATAACTCAAATTAAAAGTCCTGATTGTTATCAAAGAATATGAAAACAAACCTAATTGTTATTTAATTAATATAGGACATGTGATTGAAAATAAACCTATTCATATTATTGGCAAGCATCATGATTAAAGACATACACTTGAATGTCAATTACAGTATCACAAGTATATATGTTTATATTTTAATTCTTAGTTATCTTTCATAATAATATCACATTATGAGTACAATTGGTTTCAAAATATTCTATAATAAGGGAATTATTGTAGCATGTGCCTTGTGAAATGACTACGGCAAACAATTCCATTAATATATGTCTCGGCTAATAATGACAGTGACGAACGTGTGATTATTGTACGACAAAAATTGCAAAGTATAACACTTGGAACCTACATCTTTAAAATTATAAGCTTTTTTGACTTAAATGTATAAAGATCTAATATTGAGAATATATTGTAAGTCCATATCCAGTGTCGGACACAGATCTAAAATCTAGTAAGACCACTAAAAAGGTAAAAAAAAAGTAATTAAAGGCAATTACGAGGAAGGTGGCTGGAAGAAAAAAAAGCACGTGTCTTTCGACAAAACTTGTCTTAATTTATTCTGATTGAGAAATTCTTTTAGTCTCCTAATTAGCTAGCTGCTTATATTATACTTTCTTGAAATCATATCTAGAATTGCACATTTATCTAACATTCAAATCTTGTTGTGAACCGAAAAATGGATCTATCCTTATCATTATCTCTAGTCGACCCCGTCAAGAAAAAGAAAGGGTAAGTTTTCCTCCGTTTCTTGTGTTTTATTTTATTTATAATAAAGGACTCGATTGGATTACACACTTAAACAAAGTATTAAATGTTTCTACTTATGTACCCTTGCAGCTGGGAGAAGTCGAAACGTCCGCTAGAGCTCGAGCTATTTGATGTAGATAGCTCGGGCTATTATTTTTCTTCATCTGATGAACCCTTTGATACTAACCCTCATGAAATTGAACCACGAACAAAAGATTTAATTTCAAAGTTAAGGTTAGTCCCTTCCAATAGGCAAAGGGATGAAGATTTTTCTTGTGATGATAATAACGATGATGATGATTGTGATGATGATGATGATGATGATGATGATGATGATGATGATGATGATGATGATAAACCCTTTCGTAGATCTAAAAGGCCGAAACATGATGTGTTTTTGAGTTATTCGAATGAAGAAATTGGCAAAAGTTTCGTAAGTCACCTCAAGGGAGCCCTCCAACGCAACTGTTTTGATACATCCGACCACACTAGTCTCTCTATCGGCCAAGATGAGACTTCCTCATTGTTGAAGGCGATTGAAGAGTCTTGGATCTACGTTGTAGTATTCTCCACTCAATACCCTTTTTCCGTGAAGTGCCTTGGCGAGCTTGTCCTCATAAGGGATTCCATCTCCAAGTTTAAGAATAGAAGAGTTTTTCCTATCTCAGTGGTGAAGCTTTCCAAACAGGGTAAGTTTCTTTCCATTTCCTGTCTTCTTTCCTTTTAATTACTTATATATACGGACTGATTCAGATCGACACTAAAACTAAGTATTGAACTTTTATGCTAGGGACAACGAAGAGGAATTTGTACGTAAAATTGTAAAAATTCTTAGGAAGTTGAAACTTCCAGTAGAGCTATTCGATGCAGACCACGCTGTTGGGATTGAACCACAGGCTAAAGATTTAATTTCGGAGTTAAGGTTAGATGATCCTCATCCTTCCATTACTGCAGTTCTTGGAATGAGCGGGTCGGGTAAAACGACTCTTGCCAAGGCTGTGTATGATAGAATTGTTCCAGATTTCGACGCCAGTTGCTTTGTCGAGAATATTTCCTGTTACAAACATACTGGTCCGAATTGGAAGGTTCATTTGCAGCGCGACGTCATTTCTCGGTTTAATGGAGATGATTATCGGTTTCGCAGTGTTTCAGCTTCTTCAACCATAAAAATTTTTGTAAGAGATCGAAAGGTACTTTTGGTACTTGATGATGTTGATAAGTATGAGCAGTTGCAAGCATTGGGTGTTCAGGATCCTCCCTCCTTTGGTTGGGGAAGCAGAATACTGGTGACAACAACAAATAAACAGTCCCTTTGTGGCCTAAGAAAATACACTTCTTATGATATAGAGTTGTTAAATGGATGGGAATCTTCCAAACTCTTCACTGGGCTTGTATATGAAAATGGGGAGTCTGCCGACGAGGAGTTTGTAGATGAAATAGTTTCTCTTGCTGGGGGGGTTCCCTTGGTTCTTGAGGTTTGGGCTCGCTATTTCAAAAGTCATGAAAGGAGACAATGGCCAACATTATTGGAGAAACTTAGAAGAATTCCTCATGAAGATATTCAAGGGAAGCTTAAAGTGAGCTATGATTCACTAAGTCCAAGAGCCAAGAACTTATTTCTTGATATTGCTTGTTTCTTTAATGGAAGATACAAGGATGAAGTCATCAAAGTATTAGAGGACAAAGACAATGCATTCTTCCCAGATATTGAAATTCAAAATCTAATGGATAGATATCTAGTTAAACAAGATAAGAATCATCGATTGACGATGCATGACGTGATTAGGGATATGGGCCGAGAAGTGGTACGCCAAGAAAATGAGGATGATCCTAGACAACGTTCTAGATTGGAGGATAGCGATGCGGAATATGTATTGGAAGATTGTTCGGTATGATATCTATGAGTATATGATATATTATGTAATAGATCAGTATATACGTAGTTCATTGAAACTTATACTAATATATACAACTCTCCTTCATTGTATATATACATGCAGGGAACCGATTCAGTTATAAGCATCCGGGCTCATATTTTGAAATGGGATGAAAGTGTAGGTCAGGCCTTAGCAAAGATGAGTAACTTGAGGTTCATATGTTTTTACCCGCATGAAGGTTTTCATGAAATAACACTTAATACAAATGATGAAATAATGCCTCCCTTGCGTTTCAAACATTTGAAATACTTAAAGTGGGTTCAGTACCCTTTCAAATGCCTCGACATACTTGATATGAGGAACGTGGTGGTGATTGAATTGTGGGACAGCAAACTGGAAATACTTTGGGAAGGTTTCAAGGTACGTACGTACGTATGTATTTTCTCTCATTTCATCTTTTGTTAAGAAAACAAGTTCATATAACAAGGAACTGGGCTTACATCATCATCAGCATCTAGTTGATATATAGATGTGTCCCCTCTAGAACCATCAAATCTCACTTTAAACGCATAATAAATAAACAAAATGAAAGTTACAACGTTTTCTATCATTTTTTATACCTTTTACACCCATATAATTACTATATCTGTTACAACATTTATTTTTTTGACAGGTATGTTTTACTGTATCAAATTTCAACTTTAAAATATATGGTTAAACCTTTTTCTTTTCCTTTTTTTTTGGTATTTTTAGTGTCTATATATGTTGCTTACTTTTCAAATTAGATATGAAAAGCTAGAATATAAGTATTAACCGTATTCAATGTTATTGTGTTTGTTACTACTTGTGTTAATTTTTAGAGTATGAAGAAGCTGAGGATTCTACGAGTAGAATCATTGGAGTTAAGGAGGACAGGGAGTTTCATTGGACTTGAGAATCTTGAGCTCCTTGACTTGGAGGGTTGTCAAAATCTGGAAGAGTTAGATTGCTCTATTGGTTGCCTCCAAAAACTTGTTACTTTATGTCTAACTGGATGCCATGAGTTGAAGATGGTCCCATGGAAAATGATACACAAGTTAACGTCTCTTGAAGTACATGACCTCCAAGTTTGTCCAAACATTTTGAACATCTACCATGAACTTTGGAACCTACCCAATATTTCCAGCATCAAATATAAACTTGAGAACACGGGCGAACTTTGGAACCCACCCAACAATTTCAATATCATAAGTCACATTTACAATTATACTACTGAAGTCGTTCCAAAAGAAAAACTTGACAGCATGGATGGAACATCGAAGGGGCAAGGAGAGGTCCCGACCTTCCCAAAATTCAAATATATAGATGTATATCTGATCAAGAGTCATGATCAAAATTTTAAATGGAGGGTGCATCACTCCATGTAGTGAGGAGCCAATTTTGTTCATCTTTTACCAATTTTTTTTTTTTTTTTTTTCTTCTCAATTCTCCATACTACACGTGGACATTTTTGTTGTATGTGTATGTATATTAATTTTAATTATGGTATTGAAGTACAAAAGAATATACGAGTACTTAATAACTAATTACTTTTAAACTTGATCTCATGATATACATTAAGAAAACAAAGTTAAATATTATTAACACCGAGATACAAACTTACTTTTGTTATATGTATATGTTTTTAATTTTAATTGCCACATTTATGTAAGAATATACTTCATAACTATTAGTTTTACACTTTTATTCTATCTAGCACCGAAATAGATACGGCAAATGGGTACGGAAATGATACGGGAACGGGGAACGGCAAAACTAAAAAATTTAGGATACGGGTACGGCGAAGATACGGTAATAAAAAAATATAAAAAAATAAAAATAAATTTATTGATTTAATATAGAGAGATGGTAACCGGTGATCACAGATTGTATATTGTGGTTGATTTGTGTTTGCGGTATGCACAAACGCAAGATGGCAGTCGTTCTTGGTATATATAAAGGTCATTGAAACCCTAATATTAATTAGGTCTGGTATGGAAGTTTTACAGAAACGTTTCGGTATATATGGAAACGTCAAGGAAACGTTTCGTATGCGTTTCGTACGAGTTTCCGTTCCCATGAAGTTTTTGAAACTGACACGCCTACTCGTTTGGAGTTTCGGTGCATCATAGCTTTTATTATTCTTTTAAAACAACGTTAACTTTTATTATTAACACCGAGATACCAGCTTGTATATCAATATTACTAATCATAATACTCGTACAATGTACGATAGTTATATGGATTGTATCATAAAATTTTTTGAACATGCCTCATACATGATTTGTGAGTATGAAATAAATTGTGGTTAAAGTTATCGATGATGAAGTTAAAATATAGTAAACAGTAATGATAAATATAATATATGTTTAGTTAAAATTTTGAATTTACCTTAAATTTACACAGTTACATCAATATTGGAACATATAAACATAGTAGATGACGGCAAATAGCCTTATAATTTTGGATGGTAAACTCAAAATTTTGAATTTTTCATGTTAATAACTTATGAAAAATGCTAAATGAATCCTTTAAACAATGGCGGGGGGAGGGCAAATAGCCTTGTGCTTAGCCAACCCTAATGGCCCAATTGTAGCTCGTTCTCTGTGGCCCATGTCCACTTAAATTATATCAAGCCCCTTTTAAAAGTCGTATCTTTTATATTCAATTTCCTTTTTTTTTAAACATTATTGTTCCGACGAGCGGAGCGTTAGACAAAACTAGTTTTTTTTCTCGGGCGTTGTCCCGGGAGACATTTGGTAACATCTACACATGTGGCAAAAATTATATAAAATGAAACTTTCGTAGCAAAAGTTAAAAAGTGAAAAGTTATAAAAAATGAAAACTTTCGTGAAAAAAGTTACAAAGTTGAAAGTTATTTGGCGAAAACACAAAGTTATATGATAAAAAGTAAAGAAAATAAACTTATGTAAAAAGTAAGAGAATGAAACTTTCGCGGCAAAAGTTGGAAAACTAAAAGTATATAAAAATAAATAAAACAAAACTTTTGTGCGGAAAGTAGGAGAAACGAAAAGTGATTTGGCAAAAAGTAAAAGGGTGAAAACTTTAGTAATTTATGTGATAAAAAATAAAGAGAATGGAACTTTCGTAGCAAAAGTTAGAAAAATGAAAGTTTAAAAATTAAATAAAACAAAAATCTCGTGTCAAAAGTAAAAGAAATAAAACTTATGTGACAAAAACTAAAAGTTTAAAATTTTATGTGATAAAAAGTAAAAAGAATGAAAGTTTTGTAGCAAAAGTTAGAAAAACGAAAGTTTAAAAACAAAACTTTCGTGTTAAAAGTAAATAAAGTTAAAGTTATGTGACAAAAAATAAAAGGTTAAAAGTTTATGTGATAAAAAATAAAGAGATTGAAACTTTTGTGGCAAAACTTAAAGTTATGCCACAAGTAAAGTTATGTGGCAAAGAGATTGAAACTTTTGTGGCAAAACTAAATAAAACAAAACTTTTGTGCCAAAAGTAAAAGAAATTAAAGTTATGTGACAAAAAGTTAAAAGGGTAAAGTTATGTGGCAAAAATTAAAAAACCTAAAATTCTAAATAAAATAAGTTTGTGTTAGAAATAGAAGATATGAAAGTTTGGTGTAACTGTTTCAAACAATAGAATTTGAAAAGAAAAAAAAAAGGGCAACCAAAACGATTCATCTTTTAGAATATATAATAATAATGTCTCATACGTCACATACTTTTAGTTTACCGATTGCTTCTTATGTTTCCTATTGAGTATTGAGTATGCATTTCTCTATTTATTTCTATTGTTTACTGTATTCTTTTTTATTTCTTCATTTTTCTCTAATGCTATATGTATATGCCCATATGATTGTGTTTCCTTTGATATCTATTGTTTATATATTTATTTTTACCATTATGAATAGTCATATACTCATATTCTAATAAAAATGTTATTAAGTTGTATGATTATTTATGTTATTTTTTGTTTTGCTTTTTAGTAAATCCGTTGTTTTATAGTTATTAGGATCAAGATATTAATGTTTTTATTTTTTACTTATTTTCTGGCTACTTTTATCTTTTTGGTAATTATAACACTTTGCTATGTTGTTCACTAGCTTGTTTCTATAATATATATAGTTCTTACGAAAATTATGCTATATAATGTAAGCCCCTCTTAACTCAAAATTCTGGCTTCGTCTCTGCCTTTAAAGATTCACTTAACATGCATAAAAGATTTGTATTTTTCCATATCGAAAACTCACCCTAAAATTTTATAGTAATAATACAACTATTTAATGTACTGTTGATATACCTATACGGAGCTCTAGCTCCGTATCCGAAGCAACAGAGAACGAAGTTATCTTCGTACAGGTAAACCATAATGGAGCTTCGCCTCCGCTAAACATAATCATCCCGGAGATCCAAAGGTAATAAATACCGAGCTCCGAAGAGATATAAAATAAATATCGGATATAGATTTATTCCGTAAAACAACATATTAAATATATATCGAGGCTCCGATATATTCGGACACAACTTGGTAACAAGATTACCACAAATCTCCTCAAGAAGGAAACAAGATATTCACAAAAGATGAAGAGATCTACCCTAATTCTCTTACCCTCCTCTCCAAGTTATCTACCTTCTATATAAATAGAGGAGGAGCCTCACGACACAAGGATCATACGGATTCACAGATACAAACTAAAAACCCCAACACATGGTTTATTCGACCTCCGAATAAACCCTAAATAAAACCCTAAGTCGAACAAATCGACTTAGCCACAAAAACCATTTGGTGTAAAGCGGTTATCTAGACCTTCTGACCGTAAGGGAATCGCCGTTCAACACCTACAACCCAACTCACACCTCCGGTTGAGCCATAGTGTGATTATTTGATCAAACAAATTGGCGCCATCCATGGGACCCGCCTGAACGCAAACCCGAACCCACCATTGATCAAAGAGAACTACATATAGCCGACCGAGACCTTGGAAGTACCCAAAACGATAGTTACAGGTCGCTTTGGGTCCCTCCCAAGATCGGCAGTAAAAGAAAGGATGCCGAGGATGTCATCGCCGACATAACCCTCGGTTTCAACGAAGTCGAAAATTTCTCAGAGGATCCGCTGGTAATACAGATCGCAGTCTGTGATATCCTGGTTCATAGGATGTACATAGACGGAGGGAGCGAGTGTGACGTTCTCTATGAGCACTGCTTTCTGCAGCTCCCTGATCCAGTTCGGAGCTCGATAACCTCCCCGAAGGCACCCTTAATCGGATTCACAGGAGAGCGAACTTAGCCGATATGGGAAATTCGCTTACCAATCCGAATTGGCCAACCTCCGACGATCAGGACAGAGAGTATAGACTTCGTTATAGTAAGGTCACCTTCGCCCTATAACGTACTATTGGGGAGACTTGCTATGAAAATACTGGGGATCGTTGCGTCTACGATCCACTCTGTAGTCAAGTTTCTGACCCCAGAAGGGGTGGGGACGATAGAGTCCCTCCGTGGCTACGGGAAACACGTCCATGATGTGAAACAGTTGGCCAAAGAAGATGAGGAAAAGACGTCATTCTACACCAGCAAGGGAATATATTGTTACACAAAAATGCCGTTCGGGCTCAAAAATGCAGGGGCCACGTATCAGCGGCTCGTGGACAAGGTCTTTCATCACCAGTTAGGCAGAAACCTACGTGGACGACATGGTCATCAAAAGCAGAAGCGAAGAAGACTTGCTGACAGATGTGCAGGAGACCTTCAACACGTTGAGAGGAATCAACATGAAACTCAACCCAAAGAAATGCTCCTTCGGCGTGGAAGAATGGAAATTTCTAGGATATTACATAATGAAGAAGGGGATCCAGGACAACCTGTCATAAGTTAACAAACTTTCGCAGCTGCTCCCGCCAACTTCGATAAAGGAAGTACAAAGCCTGAATGGAAAATTAACAACTTCCATTCTTCAAAACGCTTAAAGGATGCATAGACAAGAAGACTTTCAGATGAACTATTGAGGCCAACGAAGCATTCGAGCAGATGAAAAAATATATCGTGGAGCTGCCAACTCTGACGTCCCCGATAGCAGGAGAGACTTTGTATATATACATTGCGGCATCCGAGGAATGTGTAAGCTCCGTACTGCTGGCTGAAAGAGATAGGAAGCAAATTCCCATCTATTTCGTTAGTCGGATCCTGCAAGGAGCAGAAGCGCGATACCCGGAGCTCGAAAAGCTAGTCTTAGCATTAGTCCATACCGCTAGAAGGCTCCGACGATACTTCCAGGCCCACAACATCGTAGTCCTAACAGACAAACCAATAAAGCAGGTGCTGTTCAAACCCAAATGGGCCATCGAACTCGGGGAAAACGACATAGAATTCCGTCCTCAAAGCTCCATGAAAGGTCAGGTGCTTGTGGACTTCATAGCAGAAACCCGGCATAATAAGGAAATTGGGGTCACAAGTCACTCAAGCACACTCACCATCACCGAAGAGCGAGATAGCAACAAATGGAAACTATATACTGACAGGGTGTCAAGCAAGAGCGGCTCTGAAGTAGGCCTAATGCTGATAGGACCCGATGAGAAGGAATATACCTACGCGTTACGATTCAAGTTCGAAAGAACGAACAGCGAAGCAGAATACGAAGCACTATTAGCAGGTCTCCGGATAGCGAAGGACATGAAAGTCCGACACATACATGTGTATGTAGACTCGCAGCTAGTAGCCAAGCAAGTCCAAGGGGAATTCGAAGCGAAACAACCAACAATTAAAAAATATTTGGAAAAAGTTCATGAATTGATAAATTGCTTCGGATCGTTCGAAATAGAACACATAAGGAGGAATCAGAACCAAAAAGCGGATGCACTTAACAAATTGGCATCCCTAACATTTTCTCATTTAGCCAAAGACGTCCTGATGTGCAAAATTGAGCTTTAAATTTATAAAACTAAAACTACCCAAAAACTCTCTACTACGCACTCACGGGCAGTGAACCCGATTGTTTGTAATATAGTTAAGAGGTAAGTCTTAGTTCGTTCTCAGGGATTGAGAAATGATTAGTTGCTTGTAAAATGCTTTGGAAAACGGGTGTTGCTTTGGAAATCCTTCTGACAAATAAAGTATATTGGTTTGCAAAATGATTGCATAAATTTAAAAGAACACTTCAGTCAATATAATTAAAAGTCATCCACCTTGACTTCCCTCGACTTCAACTGTGATTGCATTTAACGAAGAACAAATTCTCTGAAGTTTAAAGATAATCGTGACAAGATTAAGCTACTCACGTGGTACCACCAACCGTGAACAAATTATCGAATCACCTAACTAATAGTCGAATTACCCAAGCCGGTACCACCAAAACCAAGACAATTCTTCTAACAATCAGTTTTATTTACTATCAAATTATCAATTGAACCTATGTGACAATAACGTGGTACCAACAACCGATATCAATCACGTTGACAAAATTAATCTTTTCTTAAAACGACATTCACTATCATACCATGAACTAGTGATAATTACTTCTAGATAAGTAACCGTTTTAAAATCACATACACATTCAACTGGTACCACCAACGAAGAATCATATGCAACCAATATCGAAATTAATTAATGAAAAGAATTAATATCATCAAGATCACAGAAAAACGATGTTGATGCACGTTGATGTGACAACAGCAACTTAGATTTGATCTGTCTTTTAGATTAAGACATTATGTTACCTTATGTCGTATCTATATAGGTAATTGATAGATTATGGACTTTATGTTTTGGTAATGATCGATTACATGTTTTGGTGTTATATATATGTTATGTATGATGTTTGTTGTGTGTGTTATACAAGTACAAACATAATATGTGTTAGGATTCCTTGTTGATGAAACATTTAGGAATATAACCAAGTCTTAAATCTAACGAAGATATGGAATATCTTCGTTAGAGGCAAACGAAGATAAACTTCGTTTAGTACAAACGAAGATTAACTTCGTTACATGGGTTGGGCTGCTAAGTTCGTAAGAACAAAGCCCAGCAAGCCTAGTTTCGATCTGAAACATATATATACGAATGACTACCCTAAATTGAAGGAACACATTCGACATACACATACACCAGGCGACTAAGTTCATTCTATAGCTTATAGAAACGAATATAGCATCATACGGCTGATTATTTACTTGATAATTAGCGATATACACGATAACTAATCAAACTAGTTATCTCGTGAGGATTCCACACTCACAACATAACAATAGACTATCTCGAGAACGATCTGTAGCTATCGAGGGACTCACAAGTGGTATCAGACCCAATCGATATCTTATCGAAGGTTCGAGATCGTTTGTTTGATTATTTTCTCTCAAAAAAAACCTCCCGACACCCTAACAATCGCTAAGTTCGTTTTCTCAAACGAATTTAGCAAACGAACTTAACCTCATCTTCGTTTACAATCTCTTCAAACGTATTTAGCTTTATTTTCGTTCAGTTCCTTTTAACGAATTTAAAGTTATCTTCGTTCACCTTCACCTCACGAATTTAGCCTTATCTTCGTTCAATTCCTTCAAACGAAGTTAGACCTATCTTCGTTCCATTCCTTCAAACGAATTTAAATCTATTTTCGTTAAGTTTCAACTAATGAATTTAGCAACTATCTTCGTTTCAACTCCTCTTACGAATTTAAAACTATTTTCGTTTCTCACATCCATTTTCGTTAAACAATGGCTTCCTCTTCAACCAACACTGCTGTTGCACAATACCTGAATTCTCTTGTCTATCATGATCATCTCGTTGGACGTACTAATTCTCCACCGAAGTTAGTTTCATTGGCTGACTTCTGGGCGTGGAGAGGCCGATTTGAAGATTATATTCAACGAGAAGATTTGAACATGTGGATAATGATCACCGAAGGATATGAATGGCCAACTCTTACTGTAAACGGTGTTACAACTAATTACAAGGTAGGAGAGTTAAAAGGAGAAGAAAAATCTTTGTATGCTATTGAAGTTAAGGCTCTTTCTACTTTTCGGATGTGCATTCCTCAAGAATTAGTGCACCTGTTTCCTAAACTGTTTCCTAAACAGGAGTACAAGACTTCAAAACAATTGTTCGATGCTATTGAAGCTCACTGTGAAGGTGATCCATTGTTGAAGCAAAATAGAATTAAGATGCTTAAGAAACAATTTGATTGCTTTAATGCTACCAAGAACGAACAAGTTGAGGATCTTATATTGAGATTTCAACATCTTCTTGCTGAGTTAGCTTATTTCGATCTTAAGTACACTCCTACTGAGATAGTGGATAAATTCTTGGATGGTTTGCCGAAAGCTTATAAAGAGTTTCGTCATGGATTGCAAGAAAGAGCAGATTATGCAACTCTTCATATGGATGGTGTTATATCCACTTTAAGAAACAGAGAAATGAAGGATAAGGCAAAGGATCTCCAAGACAACTTCACAGAAGATCTATCTCTTTATCATGCCACTATGAAAAATCCAACAGCTGACGTTAATGCATTCTTTTCTAGGGTTGGTACTTCTGGCACGAAAGAGAGTTCTGATTGTGTTATGGATGGAGATGATTCTGCTGGTTTCATGGCTTCTGATGCTGGTTACAAGGCTAGAAAGGCTAATGAAAGTGCAAAGCCTGGAAATATGAAGTTTGGTAACATTTCATCTAATTCTGCTGGTTACAAGTCTATGCCCATGGATATGAAATCAGCTGAGGGAAGGATGAATGTATTTGCCGCAATATGTGCTGCACATGAAGCCTTTGTTGCAGGAAGGATCACAGATCCAGCACTCATTGATGAAGATTATGACCAAATAGATCCAGATGATGTTGAAGAAATGGATTTGAAATGGAATTTGGCGATGATCACCAGGAGAGTGCAAAGGTTTATGCAAAGAACAGGTAGACAGCTTATTGGGGGTACTCAGGGCTTCGACAAGTCAAAGGTTAAGTGTTATAACTGCGATGGCTTTGGACATTTTGCCAAAGAATGTCAACGACCAAAGAGAGATGTCAATATTACCCCTACACGTTAAGATAGAGGTGGTAATCGTCCATTTAATCAGAATGCAAGTAGAGCTCTCTTGTTGACTGATGATACTACTGGAAATGGCAATCACAAGGCTATCGTAGCTGCTCAACCTGATGGTTCTTATGTTTGGAATCTTCCACAGGATGAGACCAATAATGCTTATTTGGCTGAAATAGTTGATGATATGGCTCAGATAGTGGATTATGTTGATGATTTCTTGGACACCACAGTTTACCACAATGATGAGCAGTACTGCGTCCTCTGGTGGCTCCTTCCTTATCCTACAGACTTCCTTCAGATTCTTCGCTTGTTCGTCGTGTTGATCTTCTCGAGACTTAGGTTCGTACTTTGGAGTCTGATCTCACCGATACCCGAGGAGCCTTGACATTTTTGATCAACTGGGTCAAGAATCAAGGGGGAGAAGTTCCTGAAGAGATTTGTAGATTGTCAGCGGTTCAACCAAGACGTCAGAATGACGATGATGATGCTGATAATGCTGGTGATAGGAATGATTCTCGCCCAGTTGAAGACAAAGGAAAGGGTGTAGAGATTGAGGGGGAGACAGGAGGTGATACTTCTCATGCTGGTCCTTCTGGTGTTAGTGCTGGTTCTTCTGGTTCTCCTCGTGATTCAGGTTTCTGATTTTGATTATGATAAAGATTATTTAGATAGAATGTATATATTCGATTGTATGTAATAAGTTATGACATGTAAATGTAATCTATCTTATTTCAATACAATTACATTTCATCTTTATTATAATTATCATGATTATTCTTTGTATTCTGGTGTTCATTTTGTGTAAATCTTAATAGATGATCCAGATTATACAGATTTATTCTTTGATGGTGATGAGCTCAAGGAAGGTGAATTTGTTCCTGAACCAAACCTAAACATATTCAAGAAGCCTTATGGGTTTGATGAAGTTTAGGACTCAATTCCTGAAGATCCATCGATTAAAGAAAGTAGGGTGTTAGATCTGAAGAGATCAGATGTTCGGGAAAGAATGCTTCAAGTTCCATTCAGTAGCCAAACTAAAGTTTTACACTTTGTTGTATATGCTAAGAATGGTGATGCATTGATTCCTTCTGATTATGAGATTAACTTGACAAGACCATTCAGTCCAAATGATTTTCCAGTTCCTCTCAGAGATGATGATCTATTACATGTGGTTGATCGAAATGTACCCGAGAGAAGAATTAATGAATGGATAGTTGATAGGGAAACTTGGAAACCAAATTTGTATTGGACTCATATCTCAGACAAAGATGCTACAAAGTACAAGACAATCATCAGGAGTTGGTTCTATGATGATGAACTGAAGCTGTTTGTTCTTAAAAGACCAAAAGGTTGTCAGTACTTAGCTTGGTGTAAGAGACATTTCAGGAGTTTATGTGAAGAAGACTTACATGAACTTGGAAATAATTGGATTATCAATCCAAGTGATGATGGTTTAGCTGATGTTGTCGGTAAGAATCTTCGTAATGATTTCTGGTTGAGAAAGAACATGAAAGATTCAGACAAACCGCAGTTTAAGATTGAACCAAGACCGAAGAAAAGAGTGGTCAAGCCAGATAAAACTGTTGAGTATGTTCAACATGACGTCAAGTGTATGATCAAAGTCCCTGCCAAGAAATGGGCACAAGACGTCTTGGACAAGATGGATAATTGGGAAATTGATCGAAACTCTGGTGAAGCGAAGATGTATGCAGACTTGAAGAAGAAGATTTTGTTGAGAAAAGTATATGATCCGATGCAGTTGGTGAACTTCTCAAGAAATGATCTAAAGAAGTTATACGATACATAATGTTCATTCTTCCCGTTTTGGAAGCATGAAGAAAGCCGTTATCGTAAGATTCTTCAACTTTGCTTACATGAAGATATCCATGCAAATAGCAGAAGATTGTTATTTGATGGATGACCAGATTTTGAAGACTGAAGAAATCGAAGGTGCTGTTGTCAAGGGGGAGTTTGTTGATGCACGTTGATGTGACAACAGCAACTTAGATTTGATCTGTCTTTTAGATTAAGACATTATGTTACTTTATGTCGTATCTATATATATGTAATTGATAGATTATGGACTTTATGTTTTGGTAATGATCGATTACATGTTTTGGTGTTATATATATGTTATGTATGATGTTTGTTGTGTGTGTTATACAAGTACAAACATAATATGTGTTAGGATTCCTTGTTGATGAAACATTTAGGAATATAACCAAGTCTTACATCTAACGAAGATAAGGAATATCTTTGTTAGAGGCAAACGAAGATAAACTTCGTTCGGTACAAACGAAGATTAACTTCGTTACATGGGCTGGGCTGCTAAGTTCGTAAGAACAAAGCCCAGCAATCCCAGTTTCGATCTAAAACATATATATACGAATGAATACCCTAAATTGAAGGAACACATTCGACATACACATACACCAGGCGACTAAGTTCGTTCTATAGCTTATAGAAACGAATATAGCATCATACGGCTGATTATTTACTTGATAATTAGCGATATACACGATAACTAATCAAACTAGTTATCTCGTGAGGATTCCGCACTCACGACATAACAATAGACTATCTCGAGAGCGATCTGTAGCTATCGAGGGACTCACTAACGATAATTAAATAAACCCTTTTGAATTAAAAATATTGCAATCACATTATCCGTCTAGTTTCATCAAGGTGGATGATTAAACAGTTAGCAACTCATGATCAATTCACAATAATGAATAAAATAGAAGAGAAACATGATGTACCATTTGTTTGAAGAAAATAAAAATGCAAGACAATAAGTAGATACGATCTAGATGGGTGCCCGTGAATCTTCAACGAATCCGCCTAAGAAACAATCTTGATTGGAGGAAGAAGAACCCTTGTAGAACAGCTCCTAGAAAGATTTTTGATGCCTGATTTTCGACCTAGGGTTTTGTTTATATACCCCTCCAAAATATGATGTAGAAACAAGGAAAGGTCGGTCCTCCCATGCACCCATTGCGGCGTAGTGGAGTTGAGACTTCCCTCACTGCGGCGCAGTGAGGTATTGTTTGACTTGACTTCGGCTGACTGCGGCACAGTCAAATCCTAGCCATCCCCACTACGGCGCAGTGGGGGTTTACCCATTAATTTCCGTGGATCAGGACTACGGCGCAGTGGCCATGGCAACCTCCACTGCGGCGCAGTCACGAGCTTATATAGAGACAACTTATTTCGATCTCGATTACTCGCCAAACTCTGCCGTATCTTCCACTCAAATCAACTCTCATCGACATAACATACTTCCTGGCCAATAATCACCCGAAAATGTACCAAATGGACGCGTAACTTGTTTAGAGCCTGTAAACACTAACAAACACCATAAACGCGCCAAATGCATACAAAAACGGCTAAAAACATATAGTAAAATGGCCAATAATGATGTGGGTAATGGGTATAAATTAGTCACATTAAATCCCCCACACTTGAGCATTGCTTGTCCTCAAGCAAATCCAGAATTTAAGAAAAAGTAATCCTTGACAATCAAACTATCAAACAAGTGACAAGTATCAAAAACAAGCAACACCAAGCATGTCAAATGACAGAAAATGGGTGAAGCAGTTTTAATCTTAAATGAAAACTCGAAATGTTTGACAATACCTGAACAATCCGCAAGCCACGGTAATCAACTAAGCATAAATGAAAACAAATGATCCTATCAATATCATTTTACTCCAACAAACTTACCTTCGGGGTTGAATATATGAAGGATCACTCATAGCTCATTCGTGATGTATACTTTTTTACCATAGGCTTGAACCAAGATCGTCACTCCACCATTAAGGCGCAAGGATCAAGTACATTGTCAAAATAGGCATAAAGGGTTGTTTTAAACTAAAATTATGTATAAGGAATATGTACAATCGGAGGTGGGAAGTTTATCGATTGAAAGTGGAAAGGTAAGACTTTATATTTTAAGTTATAATAAATATGAACAAATTAGTCTAATCAACCCATACCATTGATTGCCAACAAACCACTAACCCATAAGATGCTATTCCGAGAACACCTCCAAAGTACCAAGCAATCCCGACACCATTGCGGTGTATCAACTTCAAACAACTTATAATCAACCAAATCTTCCAAAATTAATGATACAACAACTTTCTAGACATTTAAAGTTGAGAAATACCTACTAGTAGCCCAAGTTCTTTCTTTTCCTTTTTTTTTTATTCCATTTATTCCTTTTGAACCATTTTTACTCTACTAGTAGATACCCTCTTACATTGATAAACATGCCTATAACACTTCACTTTCTTTGTTTGAACAATCCAAGACAATCTTCAATAACTTAACCCATTAACATATTCTCATAGAAAAGAATATTCCACATATCAACCCATTGAAACTCTCCCAAACCATCCAAACAAACCATTGACAATCAATAGCCCCCAAGATTAGACTAACGGTATAATGAGGTAAAGTTTACATGGATAGGTGGATTCATACAATGGAGAGGTAAGTTATGGTGATGTATATGTGTATATATTGCTAAGGTATAAAAGAAAAGAAAATTATGTGAATATAAACAAGTATAAGTATAAGGTTGTATACTAGGGATATGGATATACAAAAGAAAAATGAAAAGAAGGAAATAAAAAGTATGGTCAAACCTAAATGCCAATTCGTCATCCAATGTACTCGTCACGATCACCAGGCCAAGTTCTAGAATCAACACATCACCGGTATACTCTTATCAAGAAAAGAACCCGGAAATGGCTTAGAAATACCTCAAACACGCACAGCTTAGTGCAGGGCATCAAAATGAAAACCCTTACCCCTGAATAAATCCAAAAGCCTAAGAGAGGGACGTATTTACGAAGCAAACAAACCAAAACCGTGACCTGACACACTATATATGAAATGATGATATCTCAGAATTGGGTGTTTTGGATATATATAAGTATGCAAGTAATGTTATCAATCTCGAAGGACTTGCCAAATAACCGTTCAGGACACACTTCGCCAATTAAAAATTTTTGTCAAGGAAACATTTTGTAGTAAAATTGCTTAATAAGTAATCAATTAAGTGTCAAAAGCAATTTACCACAAGGACAAGTTCAACTCAAGTTTAAAAATCAATATCAACTTCTATTATCCTGCCAAATTGATAGCACCAGTTTCAAACATGCACATCACAGTTAAGAGCTCAAAAGAGACACTCAAACCCCTAGATAGAATCCAAAAGCCTACGAGAGGGACATATCAACAAAACTGATAGAAATCTCAATGACAAAACAACAAAAGTGATATATCCGCTAGCTTAAACCTATTTGCCACCCCCCACACTTAAGATGGACAATGCCCTCAATGTCCATATTCGGTCAAACAAAGGTAAATAGGGGTAAACGACATAGAAAAATAAAAGCACATACCGGAATGAGGACACATTTCGTTTTGAAACAAGTTATCGACCCCGTGTCACAAATGGCACTTCCAAAATAGGAAGGACAATTTGGTTGGCGGGATAAACAACTTGTGCCAAAACGGAAGGTGCGAGAGTAGTGTGTGCATCAAACATAGCAATACAAATAAGGCACTGAACTTACTGCTAGCATACGCACACCATCACAGAATCAACACATTGATGCCATAAAATAGATGAGAAGAGAATCCAAGGGGTTCCCCACACACTTGAGTTGCGCTATAGCCATCGAATGTAATAACCTGCTCAAATTCCATCAAAACAACCCAAAATAGATCAAAGCAATACGTATATCTACTTGTTCATGCAACAACTAAAAGAAAAAGAAACAGAAACAAATACAATGTTCATCACCCCGTAGGGTGGATACCAACACGAAATAAGAAATAAGATAATGTGTCAAAGTACAGTATTCCATCAATCAGCATGAATGAATATCAATCAACATATGACTCCATCCCACGGTACCGGATGGAAGTCATCCTCATAACTGTTGCTGCCCATGATAACCATACGGAGCACCTGGTGGGCCAAACAAATCATCCACCCAGCTGGTAGCCTGCTCTGGTGTACCTCCTGAACCTGAGCTGCCATATCCGCCACCTGGCTGATCATCTCCCTGTCCAGAACCTCCAGCAACGAATCCTCCTGAGCCTCCAAGAAAATCAGCAAATCCAAAACTGGCACCTGTAAAGAAACTAGGCATGGAGGAGGAAATCCCAGCATCACCACCTGTATATCGACCAAACTGAACTGGCCCTCGGGGAGATCCTCCCAAGTCATGGGGTCGTGGGGACATCTGGGCTGGCGTGAAGAAGTAAGAACCGCCATCCTGTCGATACGATGGGACACGGATAGGTGGAGGGCTGAAAGGTGGAATCGGGTCAGGCCGCACAAACTCCGTTCCCGTGTACTGGGCCTACCACATCGGCTGATAGTAATCAAGAGTGTAGTTAGTGTGGGCCTGCTGTGACCCTAACCAACTCACCTCCTGATCCATACGCCGCTGGTAGTCATCGAAAGCCTGGCGGCTGGCCTGCTGCCCATCGTAGATCTGCTGGAGCTGGGTGCTCAATGGGGTCAAGTCTATACGAGTGGGAGCCCGCCTCCTAGGTTGCTCTTGTGGAGCATCCCTCATCTCAACATCCTCTGCTCCCTCCACAACGGGAGGCGGTGCAACAAACCCAGTATCATCCAGCAGTCTGGAATTCTCCGTCTGCGTCATCTTCTTCATAATCTTGGCCCTCACCAACTCGGCCTCAGTCAAAGTCTCCTGAAAGATAGGGGGCGAAAGATCGGTCTGGCACTCATCCGTATGAAAAATGCCCATGTGCCGATAGATCATAGTAACAAAGTGCCCCAAAACCAGCTCCGAGTCGGAGTGGTTCCACATCCTATCCAACACAGCAATGAGGGCCAAAGCAAACCTCCTAGGCGCCCCCTCAGCAAACAACTTGTAAGGTGCCCTATTGTTGTGTGGATCGTAATAAGACGTGATTCGTTATGTCAAGAGTGCGGAATCCTCTTGAGATAACTAGATTACTATTGCCTTTTGTTGATTAATAAGCAATTAACCAACCCAAGGAGATGCACAAGGCTTGTGGTTCGTGTAGAAGATCACACGAAGGAACAAATAACCTTAGCTCGTTAATTCGTGAATAACTCTCAGGAATTCGTCAATCATTAACCAAATTTCGTAGATTAGGTCTTGTATTTATACTAGTTACGTATTGGGTTGTGTGGGCTTTGGCCTTAATCGCGTAATTAGGCCCGAATTAACAATAAGTCAATTCACCTCGTGCTGACGTCCGCACGAGGGTAATCCTTCATGCTGCTGACGTCAGCACAAGGGACGTACCTTTGACTCTGTAGAGGCCTGAGGTGGCACCGTAGCTTCAAACGAAGGCATATGAGCACATAACTGTAGAAACAGGAACTGTCGCCTGAATGGGAGCAGATGAAGGCCTAGGAGCAACAAGTGTCGGCTCTAGCTCTTGACGAACTGTAGACTCCGGAGCAGTAAGAATCGTAACAGTTGTAGCCTCAGTAACAACTTGTGCACGAGAACCAATTCCCCTTATTATAAACTTTGGTCTCGACCTTCTCTCCCCAACAGTAACACCAGCAGCAAAAGTAGTAGACAACGAAATAGGAACATCAGAAACTGAAGCTCTTAAAGCAGCAACCAATGGAGTATCACCAACAGTAGGTGCATGAGACCTCTCCATGGCTTCAGAATAAGTAGCAAACTCTCTATCAACTTCAGCTTGAGATCGTGCATGTCTTCTTCTTCGCTTTGGCAGTCTTTCTTCCGCTTCTTCATCTTCTGAATCCTCAACTACATTAACCGGGACTTCAGAAGGACCAACATCAACATCAACTGGAGCAGAGGTAGAAGTAGAGACTCCAGTAGATGTTGGTACAAGATTTGCGGGATCATCAACATCCTGCATAAGAGCGTCCATATCTGGATCATCCTCCAGATCTCCAGCATACAGAGGAACATCATTGAGTCCCTCAAACTGATCAGCTCGTTCTTCGTGAGGATCTTCTCGAGCCTGATCATCACCAGCGGCAGCAGTAGCAACGGGTTCTTCATCCTCCCAACCTTGTCGAGGTACAACATAGTTAGGATTAATCAAATGTCCGAATAGAGGTGGATTATCAACCTCAATCGGAACATTTCTTCCCGACATGTGCTTCAAACTTTCAACAAATGCCTTATAAGTAAGACGACCTAAATTAATTGTAGGTCCGTCAAATGGCAAATCAGCTGCATAGTGACGAATTATGAGCATCACAAATCTTGGAAACAGAAAGAATTTCTTGTCTATACCAAATGACCTCAACTGCTTCTCCAAATTATCAAAAATGTACTGAGAGAAGCTATATGGCTTGTTCAGCACCAAGGTAACCATCTGAGAAGCATTCTGTAGATTCATCTGGTCATAGCCTGTACTCCGATGACTAATGGCCCTCAACAAATAGTAAGCAAGTAGCTTCCATTTGCCACGAAGATCATTCCTGAAGTATGGGTGAGAAATAGCTCCAGTATACCCCATACGACGTAGAGCACCGTCGCAAAATTCCTCAGAAAACTCAGTCGGACCTTGCTCTATCGCGACATCACCTAAGTGTAATATCATCCGTAAGTCTCCAGCAGAAAATGAGAATGAACGTCCTCCAACAGTAGTGCGAATGTATGTATGAGCACCCATCTGCACTGAACGGGCTGAGTTCCAAAACTCTCTAATTAGACTTATCACCAACGGAGGGTTCTCTGTCACGGCAAAATGAACACGAGAACGTGCAAGAAACTGTAGGACACCGTAACACTCTGCAGTGCACCCCGTCTGCGTGATGCTTAGATCAAGTGCAACAATGTGCTCCTTGACGAACACACGAGCGTTATTACCTTGTCCTGCCATACCTGCACAAAAACAGACAAAAACGACAAGAAAAACAAAGATTAGAATAAACAAAAATAAAAGTTAGGGTTTTTCCCATCTGCTTCGTGATGACATCATCACGAGGAGTATTCCCTCGTCGTGACGTCAGCATGAGCCATGATGAACCCAGTTAACACGAGGTACAAAACATCTCCATTCGATGTTAAAATCAATTAAAATCAATAAATAACATCAACTTGGACTTGTTTTGCTTCGATTATATGCCCAGAAAGTGATACTATTTCAAATTAAACGAGCACGAAGTAGATGTTCTTCGTGCTTCGTGTGAATAGTGACCGAACCATAATTTTGTCAATTAATCTTGATTTAACGCTTATTAACTTAAATTTTCATTAGATTTAACATGTTTAACATGAGGGAATCACCGAAGGAATATGATCACCTATCCAAATCTAACAAGTACGAAAGTATAAGTACAAAATATATTTAAATAGGGAGTATGTAATATCCTTGATACTTTTATGAGTTTAATATATGCTTTATTTTAAATATTATCATTATATATACAAATTCTTTTTTATTTTTTATTACAGATGTATATTACAAAATTTAAGAATTCTAATTTACCGTTCTGTACAATAATATATATAAGCCAAGTTCGTATATATATTTTCCACATCATAATGCCATCACCAAATACTAATTATTTATCAAACTTATCAAACTTGAACAGATTGTTAAATGTGACATTAACACATTTATTTTATATATTGCATGGACTTATTTGATTATAAAATCTTGAGTTACCGAATAGGATTAGTTAATTGATATGTTTCATGCCACTAGTTAATTATATCCAAAAATAATATCTATGTAGTTGTTTTATTAATCTGTTTCATAAAACTAAAATATAATTATGGAGCTAAAAGATTTCCCCATAATATATTGTGTATTACGAAAGATAATTTTCATGCCCAACCCACAATCAATTTTATCAATGAAAATATACACAAATTTTGCAAGACTTTTTAAACGACAATAATTAACTTTTAAAACAAAACCAATGGATTTAAATCAACATTTGAAATATATATGATATAGCGAATACTATTATACTAGCAAATTATATATCAACAAATGAGCAATTTTTTTTGAAATAAAGCTAAAATATAGCTTGCAACTAGAAGACCAGTAAAATAACTATATGGTGTAAAAACATCATAATATTTATAGCATAAAATCTTATAAAGCAAAACTTACCAAAAGGAAATGATGCCTGCAAATTGAATCCTCTATAATACTTGTGACTCCTACAACACCCAACCCTTTTATCTATTTGCTTTCTTTTCTTTCTCTGACAATTAGTCACGTACACATGGAGAAGAAAAAAAGAAGTCCCAAAATACTTCCAATTGAGACTTAAATATATTAAGGAATGACCATCATTATTTTATTAAGATCCCTTTTTCTTCATAGCCCCACTTATAAATAATGTTGATGCACGTTGATGTGACAACAGCAACTTAGATTTGATATGTCGTTTAGATTGAGACATTATGTTAATTTATGTCGTATCTATATATGTAATTGATAGATTATGGACTTTATGTTTTGGTAATGATCGATTACATGTTTTGGTGTTATATATATGTGTTATGTATGATGTTTGTTGTGTGATATACAAGTACAAACATATATGTGTTAGGATTCCTTAAGATGAAATACTTAGGAATATAACTAAGTCTTGTATCTAACGAAGATAAGGTATATCTTCGTTAGAGGCAAACAAAGATAAACTTCGTTTGGTACAAACGAAGATTAACTTCGTTACATGGGCTGGGCAGCTAAGTTCGTAAGAACAAAGCCCAGCAAGCCCAGTTCGACCTGAAACATATATATACGAATGAATACCCTAAAATCAGGTAACACATTCGACAGATACGTACTCCAGACATCTAAGTTTGTTCTATACCATATAGAAACAAATATAGCATAATACGGCTGATTATTTACTTGATAATTAGCGATATACCCGTTTACTAATCAAACTAGTTATCTCGTGAGGATTCCGCACTCACGACATAATCATAGACGATCTCGAAAGCGATCTGTAGCTATCGAGGGACTCACAAATAATCTCGTTACAAAATTTCGGATGAAAGCAGTATACTAGTTTAGTTCTTTAGAGTTCCTTTTTATTATGTTAATTATAAGATTGAGTTTTCTTTTAGTTGCTTAGTCTATTTAAACATGTATTGCTATAACCGTCCGTATTATCACTCAATTCGTTCCACCAAGAGTCATGTTGTAATTGCCATTTATTTTCCACTATCCCTTCATTAAGATTACTCCTGATAATACACTTATAAGCATCATTATGAGTACTAGCTTTTAATTTAGTTTTATTATACTATAGTTTATTTATTCTATTAATATCATGAAAGGGAGCAAGAGTATTATTATACTTCTGCATGTGACATTAATTTTGTTAGTGTATTTTTTTTTTCTTAAATTTCGGTCATAGTGCTAGACACAAACTAACTACATATATATTTTTCTTAACATAATACTTTCCCTTTGCTTTATAATTTAATGAGATTTATCTAAATATTTTACGTTTAATCAAATTATAGTGTTTTAATTTTATAGGATATTACATGTAGTCTGAGGAAAAATTGCAATTCCCCCATAGCACTTATTTCAAATACATTTTTCATGCTCATTTCAAACTCTTTGCATATCTTTATATTAGATGAACAAAAATGATATCATCCACGTAAACTTGTACAATCAGATAATCTCGCTTCTTCCACTTGATAAACAATGTGCTGTCTATCGATCCTCTTGTAAGACCATTTGTCAACAAATGTGTCGACAACTTTTCATACCACACTCTGGGTGCTTGATGCAATCCATAAAGAGCCTTATCCAAACGATATGCTCTTCTTGGATAATTCGGATCTTCAAACCCTGGTGGTTGGTAAACATACACTTCTTCTTTAACTTCTACATACAAGAAGGCACTTTTAACGTCTAACTGATACACCTTTATACCTTTGAAACTTGCAAAAGCTAAAAATAACCTTATAGCTTCAATCCTAGCAACTGGTGCAAAAGTTTCGTTATAGTCATATCCTTCTCGTTGTGCAAACCCCTGAACAACCAAACGTGCTTTATTTCTGGTAACGATCCCTTTGTCATCTCGTTTGCATTTATATACCCAACGAGTTCCAATCGGTTCTTTACCTCTAGGCACATCTACTAACTCCCAAACTCCAAGTTTTTCAAATTGAGCTAATTCTTCTTGCATAGCTTCAATCCAACATGGATCTTGAAGTGCTGCCTTAACATTCTTAGGTTCTACTTGTGAAATGAAACCAGAATATAAACACTCAGTTATCAATCCAGTGTCTTTCATTTCACAAAACAAACTAGTAAAATCCTTATTCAACTAATTTCTAGTTCGAACAGGTTCTGTAGCATTTCCAAGAATATTTTCAACTGGCCGATCCTTATTAATTCGATATTGAGGAACCGAATCAACATTCAAACTTTCTCCTAAATTTGTTCTAATTTGAAACTCAGGAGAGCTGAAATCATCTTCTGATTCTTCAAAAATAGGATCATCATCAGGCAGTGTAACCTTCGATGGAGTAGGTGGTGTAGTGTTTGCGGGTTCATTATTGTCTGAATCTGGTGTCTTATCCTTGTCCTTACCACTTTCATCAACATCAGTAGTAGACTGAACGTTGGTTGGAGTAGTATTGACATTTCGAGTTGGCGGAGATATAGGAGTATTATCCATGTGATCTCTTAAAATAATCACATCGTCAATTTTCTCAGGATCTGAATAAGAATCAGGACCATGTAGTGAACTAAACACACTATCGTAATTGAAGTTTTTGCCACTTCCAGAATGAATAGCGGGCTTATGACTGACAATCTTGACATTTGTTCCCAAATCAACTTTGCCGGTCAGTTTATTGTAAACCCGTCGAATTGATGTTCCCGGTTTATAACCCATGAGAAATCCCTCTTCAACCTTTGAAGCAAACTTTGACTGAGGTAGATACTTCAAGAAAGTACACGGTACACCAAATGGTTCAACATTCTGTAAATTCGGTTTCTTCTTATGTAGAAGCTCATAACATGTCTTATTATGACGCTTAACTACAGTAACCCTATTTAAAATATGACAAGCTGTATTCACTGCTTCCGCCCAAAACATAGTAGGAAGCCCTGAATCTGCAAGCAAAGTTCTAGCTGTCTGGATTAGAGTCCTATTCTTCCTTTCAGCAACTCCATTCTGATGTGGTTCATACGGAGAACTGTATTGATTTTGGATTCCCTTTGACAAACAAAAGACATCCATCACATTATTCTTGTATTCAGTTCCGTTGTCGCTTCTGATTCTCTTAACACGAACTCCATAAATGTTTTCAGTTTCGACAAAGAAATTTATCAAAATTTGCGGAATTTCGTCTTTCAACTTAAGAAAGAATACCCATGAGAATCTCGAGTAATCATCAGTAACCACCAAACAGTAATGCATCCCACCGATACTTCTTACATTTACTGGACCAAATAAATCCATGTGAAGTAACTCAAAAGGATTGGCAATAGAATTTTCTTGTTTCGGTTTATGTGCAGACTTTTGCTGTTTACCTTTCAGATAAGGTACACATATGTCTTCCATTCCAAACCGTTTCATGGGAACGCCGTCAACCAAACCATGTTTGACAATGTCATTCATCTTTCAGAAATTGATATGTCCCATTCTTCTATGCCATAGTAACGATTCAGATTCGTTTGCTTTTGATAACAAGCAAACAGAGTCCTCTGGATTATTAACACCTAGCACAAGGCCATAGATGTCTCTCTTCCTAGGAGCTTTCAGCAGGATCCAGTCTTCAGGAATAACATATCCCGGTTTCAATATAAGTGCTTCTTTCTCATTAAAATGGACAGTGTTACCCTTGTCACAAATCTGAGAAACACTTAATAAATTATGTGATAACTATTCCACATAGTTGACTTTCTCCAGCGTAATCTTCCCATTGACAACATCACCTTGGCCCGAGATATTGCCGCCCTTGGGACCAGCGAAACTAACATACGACCCATTTACATCTTTATAATTGGACAAAACGTTCTTGTCCCCTGTCATGTGCCGAGAGCATCCACTATCAACATACCAAAGACTAATAGGCTTCCTTGGTTCTCTCTGCACATTAGACGATAAAATGGTCAGTTTCTGAAGGGTACCCAAACCTTTTGAGGTTTAGGTTTGCCGAATTCATCTATAATGATTAATTCGGTCCAATATCCATCGCTCTTTAATGGAGCCTTGGTGAAGATGGTGTCATAGACTGTTTCTTAGATGAAGTGAAACGAGTCTTAGGAGGTGAATTCCTTGGTGAGTGAGTACCAAATCTAGGTTGACTCCCTAATCGATCATATAATTTAGACGAACTATTCATTCTAACAGGAGGAGATCGATTTTGTTGAGTCATCTTCCTAGGTGAATTACTCTTTTGAGGTGTACGAGAACGACTCAGACTTACACTACTAAAAGTAGTATTCTGTGAAGGTCCCTGTCGTTTTGGAGTCTTAGATCTATTATTAATAAACCTTTGATCTGTAACAGTAGACTCTCCATATGACATATTTCTAAGTATCTTAACATAATTCTGTGCATTTTTATTATCAGGATGTCTTTTGGCATATTCCTCATAATAATCCCTTTTATATGCACTCATAAATTTTGGTGAAGCTACTTGTTCAACTAGTTTACCCTTCCCTTTAGGAGTAGGAATGTCACTAACATCCTTTGACTTGACTTGACTGTCATTCTTAGGATTCTTGACCTTCCTATTTGGACATTCAATAGCTATATGGCCTTTCTCACGACAAGTATAGCATTTCTTTACTTGTTGTTTTCTAGATTTACCATTTTCTATTTCAGGGATTGGTATACCATAATCCTTCATTTCATTTATGGTATCAAGCGTTTGTATTGCTTCTTCCATATTTGTTATTGGTTTAAAAGGAGCATAATGTCTATCCTTATATGGAATTTGTTCAGCTAACCATTCTTCTTTATTTTCCACACACCAAACTTTATCAATTCTTGATTTAGGTTCAATCCGATTTATAGATACTTCTTTATCATAGAAAATTGTATCACAGTCTTTCAAAGTATAGTATATTACTTCATCTGGATTAAAAACTAATTCAGTTTGTTGGTGATCTTGTGGAAGTAAATCAAAATCTTTAGACTCATTACTTTCCTTTTTACGGATAACATTTTCAGCAGTTAAACTAGTTGAATTTTCTTTTAGTTTCAATACTTCTTGTTTTAAATCTGACACCATTCTACACACGTCAATTATAGAAGATAAAGAGCAGGATACCTTTTGATCTGCAGCCTTGCAATCTGCCATGTGTGCAACAAAATCTTTAGTTGTCATACCTTCAGGTATCTCAAAGTTCTTCATCTATTCTTCAATGCTCTTCATAGAAATGTCATCAACAGGATTTGATGACTCTTCCTTTTTTTCAGATGCTTTTACTGCAGTCATTTGTTCACTCTCAGATCATACTGTCTCAGCAACATTACACATAGTCTTATGTACTATCTCAGATGCACTTTCTTCACTTGAGTACACGGCATAATCAATTGTTGCAGCTACCTCATCATATAATTCTACCATGTAGGCATGATTCGAGGTGTCATCAGATTGTGTATCCCATTGATAAGTACCATCTAGATTTTAAACAACAACAACCTTTGACTCCGAAAATGGTGACGAAACTGGCTGCTGCGGAGTAACAGGATATGTAATCATTGCTTGCGTCTTATGATTATTTGGTGTAATACCGCCTTGATTGTAATTTTGACGACCAGCAACAGTATTATCAATCCTCTTAGGTCGTTGACACTCTCTTGCAAAATGACCAAATCCGTCGCAATTATAACACTTCACCTTGGATTTGTCAAACCCTTTAGTGCCATTACCTATAGGTCTACCAGTTCTCTGAGTGAATCTTCTGACCTTAATAGTAAGCATAGCAAGCTGCCATTGTAGATCCATTTCTTCCAAATCATCAGGATCTATTTGATTGTAATCCTCATCAATTACTGCAGGATCAGTAACCTTTCCCCCAATAAATGCTTCATGAGCATTACAAAAGGCTGAGTAAATACTCATTCTTCCTTCTGCAGAACTCATACTCATTGGCATAGAGTGGAAAGATTGTGCATTGCTCTAAACATTTGAATTTGTATTGTCATAAGCAACATATCCGACAATACCATCAGCATCTACTATTGGTGTAGCTTCTGCACCACTTAGAAATGCATTATTTCCTGAGCTAGAACTTGCTAAATGAACAGACTTAGCATGATATAAGGATGGATCTTGTGTAAAATCCGAGTGAGTGTCTTTTATCCTTCTCTTCATGTCTCTGTTCTTCAGCTTGGAGACTACCTTCTCAAAATCCCATGTACTGTATGTGAAAACGTGTTTCAGCACGTTCTCGGATCGATTAACACGAGATCTAACAATCATAGATGTGCGGAATCCATCTATGATGATAAACACACACGAAGATAATAAGAACAGGAGATAAACACAAAAATACTATCATTAATCATATGATTACAAGATGAATCCGTATGAACAACATCTACAATGATTACGGATTACAATCATTGAGACGAATAGTTTGGGCGGTATCTCGAGGTATAGATCTCTACCTCGAGAACCTAGTGAATGACTTTATGTTGCAACTAAATCATCAACCTAAATTCGTGACCTAAGACTTATATTTATAGGCTGAACAAACGGACTAGGCTGTCAAATTCGTACAAACGGGCTGGGCCTTACTAACTTAATAGTTCTTACAAACTTAATCTTCGCCTTACTAACTTAATAGTTCTTACAAACTTAATCTTCGTAAGGCATATATGTACGAAGTTAATAGTTCTTACGAACTTAAACTTCGTAAGCACAATTGTACGAATTTCTTAGCTTTTTAGAATTATTGCATCGGACAACAAATTGTGCACTTTATGTGCTCTAACACTGTATTCCTGATCATCTTGAAGTTGATGAACATAATCAGTCCAAGTTTTAGGCAGTGAATTCAGAAACTTATCAACTAGCTCAGTTTGAGAATAAACAACTTCAAAGTATGACAATTCAGTGGTCAGATGACTGAATCAAATAATAATCTCATCAAGAGATTCCCCTTTCAGTCCATTAAAGGCTTCATATTGACGCTTGAGAAGCTTGATACAGTTTTTCTTCAAAGTTACATCGCCCTCACAATATCTTTCGAGAGCATCCCATAAATCCTTTGAAGTAGTGTACTTTTTAAACAGATGTACACTATCTTGAGGCAGGGCCATAGTTAGAATAGACAATGCTTTTCCCTCAACAGCGTATCTTTTACGTTCTTCAATAGGCATATCAGCATAAGTATACCTACTGATTACTCCGTTCTTCTCATATGAAGGCCAATCAAAACCTTGAGTTATTACTAGCCATATTTCCATGTCAGTGAGACGAATGTAGTCTTCAAAACGTCTCTTCCACATCCAATAATTTTCCATGTGGAAAAGCTTTGGAGGTGTATTACCCCTACCAACCTCATGATCATGCATGATCATCTGGCTGATAAGTAAGGCATTGGGTGAGTTTGCGGCAGCTGGTCAAGTAGTCATTTCGAATCTTTTGGTGACAAATTAAACGAAATAGCACTAAGTTCGTGTGATACGAAGTACACGTGGCACGAAGCCCGAAGTATATGTGGCACGAAGCTGTATGACTTCACGAAGTACACGTGGCACGAAATGAAGCACGAAGTACACGCGTCACAACCTAAGTCACGAAGGGTAGTTCGTGTTGACGTGGCACGAAGTAAAACAAAGTCACACGAGTCACACGTGACACGAAGTGACAATGACGTAAGCACCAAGCGAAACCAACCTCGTGCTGACGTAAGCACGAAGTGTCACACAAAGGAGAGCACGAAAACGCAAATTAACACGAATTTCGAACGAATTTGCAATCAATAGCCAATCAAACGATCTTAAACCTTCTGGTAATCAACCTTAGGGCTCTGATACCACTTGTAAGGTGCCCTATTGTTGCGTGGATCGTAATAAGACGTGACTCGTTATGTCAAGAGTGCGGAATCCTCTTGAGATAACTAGATTACTATTGCCTTTTGTTGATTACTAAGCAATTAACCAACCCAAGGAGATGCACAAGGCTTGTGGTTCGTGTAGAAGATCACACGAAGGAACAAATAACCTTAGCTCGTTAATTCGTGAATAACTCTCAAGAATTCGTCAATCATTAACCTAATTTCGTAGATTAGGTCTTGTATTTATACTAGTTACGTATTGGGTTGTGTGGGCTTCGGCCTTAATCGCGTAATTAGGCCCGAATTAACAATAAGTCAATTCACCTCGTGCTGACGTCAGCACGAGGGTAATCCTTCATGTTGCTGACGTCAGCACGATGGACGTGCCTTTGACTCTTTGTTTGACTTCGTTTGGCTTGTACATAACATCCAATCATCGTTTAAGTGTTCTACGACACTTATAAACCTTGATTCTATGTTCTTGTACCTGCAAAAAAATATATAACACACAAACACAATACAAAACATAAACAGATATAATATTGAAGTTCAAACGTAATCATTAAACATCAACACAAGTTCTTATTTAAATGATTACACACAAGTTCCTAAAAACATAAACGATAATCAAATCTATGTTGCGATTGTCACACCGAATCTGCATCTACACAACTTCATCAACCAGAGATCAGTCTAGTATGCCTTGTCCCAGTGAGTGGACCGCTGTACTAGAAACGTGACAATCATACGATGGAGCATCCTTAATCGCACACTCCTGATCTTAGAAACACTACCTGACCCCCCAGACGGCCAAGCTTCACCACCAGTAATCCGAGTCCAATACTGAGGAATGGACTTACCATCAAAGTCCTGCTTAACATATAGGCCCTGTCTCAACAAACTCCGAAACTCGCTGCTCTTCAACTGGTCCAGAGTGTACATGCCAGTATAATAGCCAAACTGGGCTATAGAAATCTTTCTCGCAACACCCCCACAGTAGAAGGTCACACAGCGCTCCTCAAAAATGTCCCTCACCTTATTCAACTCTTTTGTCACCTTCAGAGTTGAATAGAACTCCAAACACAGCTCCCTATACACAGGCTCCCGGTTGTTGAACACATTATGTCACATATCGCTCACAACCAACCTATCACCAACCTGAGCTTCTATCCTAAACCACCCATTAATGTTGGCTTGAATGCCTAAATGCTGAGCGGCAGTGGGAGCGAGATATCTTGGTGGGCAAACCACCTCCTTGTGGATGGAGAACAACTCATTAAGGAAGTTGTTCTTGTGGGGTTGTTTCACCCTGCTAAATTCCAACCATGTATGCTTCTCATTTAACTGCCCTGGCCAAAACTTTAGTGTTGGCGCTTCTACTGCCTCCCGAGAAGCTTTGGCTTGCTTCTGGGCCGACCCGCTTCCTTGGCCCTCCTTAACTTGCTTCCTCTTGTCGGTTCCTGAAGCATCCTACAAGCACAAATCATAAGACAAATAAACATGTTAAACGTGGAATACAAACCAGGAACCGTATTAAAAACAAAGAAAAATTCATTCAGGAAAGTGCCCCACTGCGGCGCAGTGAGGCTAAGTCCAAAGTTGACCGAGGTTTACTGTTTGTACACCAAATCGCGCTAGGGTTAGAAAAGGGGTTTGAGGGGTTTTGCACTATTCGCTGGCGATTCCCATACGGTAGAGTGTAAGTCTCTTTACGCCAATTGAATAGGGTTTGTGGTGCAGCCGATTAAGATTGGACTATATATATGAATGACCGACCGTGTTTATGAACATGATCTTATGCCATTGATGTTTACGGTCAGAAGTATGTATATTTGTTGAGTGATTGATTGTATATCTCCTTGTCAAGATTTTGGGTCTCCTTATATAGGAGATGTGTGATTAGGAGGAAGGAGAGTCTTTAAGGAAACTTCCTCCTCATTGAGTTTATCCGTTAATTATGGATCGGATAACCTTTCTTTATCAGCTGTAACCGATTGTCCTTATTTTAGGGAAGAAGAGATTTTGGTGATCTCTTCCTTATTTGGGTATTATTTCCAGCTGGGCGCCTTTCCCACGCAGGTTCCTTCGTAACGCTGAGGGTTAGCACTTGTCCGTTTGGCAGGCCTTTCGTAGTATAATATGGATACGCCATCAAGCCCCCCCAGTCCAAAGGGATGATTTTTGCCAAATAAGCATTCCCTTGGACTATACTTGAAATATACATCATCATGAAATGACATGTTGCAGTTAATGGGAACCAAAAAGTCGCTGCACCCATCCCTAGGTGTGTAATCGACGGTTGGGACTTTTCCTCTTCTGTGCCAAAATATTTGGCTGTGCAGAAATATTTATTGCTTCAATTGAACTTCTGCCTTCAGTCTTTTCGTTGCTCCCTCCCCATAGGTCACTGTTTCTACTTTTTCTTTCATATACCTCCATCTTGTTTTATTTTTGTTTCTTCAAAAATTTCTGTCTTCGTTTTTCTCTCAAGACTTAAGAGCCATGTCAAAGAGAACGATTACTGACGTCGATGATGACTCTGTCTTGGATAAGGGGAAGGGTCCTGCTGCTTTTCCTCCCATCTCCTTTTCTGGTGATTCTTCTCGAAAATTCATGGAGGAGGAACTCTTATCTGATAACATGAGTGAACGAAAAAATCTCTTGGTCCGTGGTATGTGTCGAGAATATGAGTATTCTCAGGATATGTTGAAGGAGTCCCAGCTTGTCATCACTAGTTTATTTGACCGGGTTGCCTACTTGGAGAAGCGCTTATCTGAGCAAGATGTGGAGATGAAGGTGTTGCGTGCAGGCTTGAAGAGGCGTCATGATGAGCTTTTGGAAAAGGATCTGGACAATGTTGAACTTCACTGGGAGTTAAAAGTGTTTGTGAAAGAAGTAATTCCCCATATTTTTGAAACTCTTGCTGCAGGGCCGGAGGCTATTGCTTTGGCTGATGCCGTTGTGAATGCTTCAAAGAAGAAGGGGATGGCTTTTGCTCAGCATTCCGATCAGTCTCCTGAATATCTCCAGGCTAAACAGGTGTTTGACCAAGCTATCTCAAAACTGGCAAATTACCAGAGTAACTATGTCCATGATCTTACCCACCTGCACAATACTGGGGCGCACAGTTTCCTAGTCGTGAAACCCCAGTTTGATTAACTATATATATGTTATGAAATAAATATTTGAAGACGTATTTTGGTATGTACCTTTTAATCTGTTTTGATTTCAAACTATCGTACTTATATGTATGTTTAACAGATGTTTTAATTTCTTGTTTTGCTTATAACTATATTCTTTGTTTTTAGAAACATCATTGTATAGGAAATTTTGCTATTTTTGGCTTGAGAACCATTTTTTAGAAGTAGTTAAAACTTGCTTCTCTTACGTAATCACGTGTATAAGGTTAGCTTGTTCAGGCGTCCCTGTTAGCTTGTTCCCTTTTTATGAGGGTAGCTGTAAGGTGCCCTATCGTTGCGTGGATCGTAATAAGTAATTAATCAACCCAAGGAGATGCACAAGGCTTGTGGTTCGTGTAGAAGAACACACGAAGGAACAAATAACCTTTGCTCGTAAATTCGTGAATAACTATCAAGAATTCGTAAATCATTAACCTAATTTCGTAGATTAGGTCTTCTATTTATACTAGTTAAGTATTGGATCGTGTGGGCTTAGGCCTTAATCGCAGATTAGGCCCGAATCAATAAGTCAATAGACTTACCTCGTGCTGACGTCAGCACGAGGTTGTTCCTATATGCTGATGATGTCAGCACGAGGGATACCCTTTGACTCTTTGTTTAGCTTCGTTTGGCTCGTACATAACATCCAATCATCGTTTAAGTGTTCTACGACACTTATAAACCTTGATTCTATGTTCTTGTACCTGCAAAACAATATATAACACACAAACACAATACAAAACACAAACAGATATAATATTGAAGTTCAAATGTAATCATTAAATATCAACACAAGTTCTTATTTAAATGATTACAAACATAGTTTCTAAAAACACAAACGATAATCAAATCTATGTTGCGATTGTCACAACAAATTTGCATCTACAGACTCCCCCTTGACGATTGCAACTAGATCTCTTTAAAGTCATCAAAACTTGAACTTCAAAGCTATCCATTAAATAAAAGTCTGATGCTATTTGCATGAATTCTCTCTTGCAAACAATGTGCGAGAATATTGCGATAGCGTTTTTCTTCAATTCTCCAAAAATCCACAATTGAACAAGGTGTATCCAAAAGTCTTCTTTGATTACCTTTTGACAAGTTGAGAACCTGCATCGGATCATACATACGTAGCAACATCCGTTTCTGTGAATCATCAACAAACATCTGTGATTCGCCTGACTTGATATCTATCTGCCAAAATGTCATCTCCGTCAGCATATCTTGATCCCATCTGATAGCGGGAACCTTCTTAACACATTTAATCCTTCGTTGTTTAAAACGAAATGTGCCGTCTGGATTCTTAATCTACTTCAAGGGTGTTGGCTTTATCAACCTTTCTTCTGGCTTCAGACCTCTAGCACTGAAATACTTAATTCTTTCATCTCTGAATCTATTCCAGTAGAAATCTGCAAGTCCATTGCTCTGAAGATTAACGAACCAGCGTCTTCCCAAATCTATCATGTCAGAATCACTGAGAGAGTGAAAGTGTCTTTGACTTATTGACATGTACTGGCATCCCTCCTTTCTCTTGATAATAAACAATTTGATTATGTGATCATAGAACCAACTTTGTATCACTGAGAAGTATTTGGGTGCATCCTTGTCTGAGACATATTCCCAAAACATTGATGGTTTATACGCGTCACGTATCATCAAACCAGTATGTCCTCTATAACCTGGAATTAGTCTATTAACAATAAACTCATGATCTTGCTGCACCAGAGGTATATTAAATCTTCCAAGATCAACCTCTCGCGTAGCATCTATATTCCAGAATAGATCAAAAATATTGTCATGTCCTTCATCAACTATGTTTGCATATACAGCAAATCTCAACCTTGCAGCATTCTTAGGTTCATTTGGACTATCTCTGATTGGATTGAGATTGAGATGTTCTACTTTAGCTATTGGTTCAACTTGAATGACTTCATCTTCATTAAAGACACGATCAAAGTCATAAGGTGTCTCAAGCAACCTTTTTCTATCAGCTTCCGAAGTAATGAACTCTCTTTCTTCCAAATCTTCATCATCGATACTTTCTAGATCTTCTTCAGCATCAAGATCGTCCAATGCACCTATCCTTTGAAGCTTATCTGCAATTCAAACGATTTACATATACAAAGATAAAGAACATAAATTATAAGTCAAGACATAATTAATAGTATAAATACATAAAGAAATTAAAATAAATAATACTATATCATAAATATAATACAACAATTACATTAATATTTATCTTATAATCTTTATCTATTTTAACTTACAACAATAATATTATATCATAAATATAATGTAATACATACATTCATATTTATCTTATAATTATTACAAAAACAAAAACAAAAATAAAAATCATTAGCACTAAGGTTCATAATCCGAATCTGAATCCGAATCTGACTCTGACTCTGAAGATGTATGAGTTAACCCTGATTGTTCTTTCATTTGATCCCTAAGTGATCCTGGATCATAATAATCATCATAATCCATAATCTCTGCTCTAGATCTCATATGAGCTTGTGGATCATATCCCAATCTCTTTTCTATTCTATGCACAATTAAAGGGTGCAAATCTGACTCTGTAGAGGCATTGGTAGTAGAATCAGTCTTAGTTGACTCACTATCCTGAGTTAATTTTCCTTTGCTAAGATTTTCTTTTTCTAAATGATTATGAGGATCATTCACTATCTCCCTTTCTATTCTATCAGAATTAGAATCGGAGTTACCTGAATTAGAATCTTCGCCATCATCATTGTTATCTAGATCATCAGGATCTGCATCTAGAGCGGTCATCACAGCTTTTCCTTTATCTTGAATCCTAGAAGTACTAGCACCAGCTGTACCAGCAATCTCTGACTCTCTTTGTCTTGATGACTCCCCCTGAATGTTTGCAGTCTCTGTATCCATAGCATCATCACCAGCATCTTGATCTTGACCTCTATTCTCTGGCTCACCATCTGTTTGTTGTTAATTTGGATCTTGAGCTCGATCTTGATCATCATGATCATCATCTCTTGTCTTCTTAGCAAGCTCATCATCCTTACAACCATCTTTATCTCCCCCTTGAGCCAAGAATTGGTCAAGTCTAGATCCAAGAGAATGAACAAGAGCTGTCATTACATCCATCTCTTCCTGATGCTTAGCAGCTTGGAGCTTTAGCTGACTCTCCAAGGCTATGACCCTCATCTCCAACATCTTCTTCTCTGAAAACAAACGACTCAGCTGCACTTGAACCGGAGCAACTGGACGTGACGTAGAAGTAACATCAGATGTAGAGGCCTGAGGTGGCATCGTAGCTTCAAATGAAGGCATACGAGCTCTAGAAGTTCCTATGGGAGGCATCTGTGGTCTTTGCAGAGGAGCCAACAGACGTCCCATGACAGTAGAAACAGGAACTGTTGCCTGAATAGGAGCAGACGAAGGCCTAGGAACAACAAGTGTCGGCTCTGGCTCTCGACGAACTGTAGACTCCGAGCAGCAGGAATCGTAACAGTTGTAGCCTCAGTAACAACTTGTGCGTGAGAACCAATTCCTCTTATGATAAACTTTGGTCTCGGCCAAAGTTTATTACCTTGATGAACACACGAGCGCAGCATTGTGCTCTTTGATGAACACACGAGCGTTATTACCTTGTCCTGCCATACCTGCACAAAAACAGACAAAAACGATAAGAAAAACAAAAGTTAGAATAAATGAAATTAGAAAAATAGGGTTCTGGTTCGTCTGCTTCGTGATGACGTCATCACGAGGAGGATTTCCTTCGTCGTGACGTCAGCACGAGCCAAGCATGAAACCCAGAAACACGAAGTAAAAACATCTCCATATGATGTTAAAATTGATCAAAAACATCATCGTGGACTTGTTTATGGTTCGTGGATGCCCAGAAAACAAAATCGAAACTAATTCGATGAACACGAAGTTGGTTCGTGTTCTTCGTGTGAATAGTGACCGAAACACAAATTTCTTTGATTAATCTTGATTTAACACTTGTTTACTTAAAGTTTTGTTAAATTTAACATGTTTAAACATCAATTAATCCAATTTTAAGTCCAATTTAAGTCCAAATCATCAAAAATCAAAGATTTAATCCATGGTTCGTCCTAGTTACTGTTCACGCGAAGAGGATTCAAAATTTGGGCATTATAACGACATGAAATCGTTAGTTCTTATAGTCAAAACAAAAATAATCAAACATAAATCGTGAAAGTACCAACAAATCTAAGTAACAAACACGAAAAGAGGATGAAATTGATCGAAAAGAGATACGAATGAATAGTCGCACGAAGGAGAGGAAGTTCGTGTGGTAATTTAGGGTTTAATTTCGGATAAAAGTAATTATTTAATGTTAAACCCGTATTTATATTCAAATCACTATGGGCCGGACCGAAGACTAACTTCGTGGGCTTCGTGATGACGTCAGCGCGAGGAATGCTGACGTCAGCACGAGGTGATTTCGAATTTTCAATTTTTAAACCACATAAGCTTAATTCCTTAGCCAAATTTCACGAATTTTCCAGAAATTTAAACAAGGAAAAATTCCAGAAATTCCAGAAACATAAACCTGTAGACACTCGTTACTAAGAACCTGTATCTACTCGAATGTGCTATCGTAAATCATCCATACTAACTTGTCATCACAATAATGTATCAAATAAATCTTACATTATTATCTTGACATAAAATCGATCATTTCTTCATTGATGTGTAACTCAACAATGCAAAGTATCATATCAACAACCTATCACATTACATCTTAGGTTGTGATCTTGATAATACAATGATAACCTATCACTCTAAGTCTTAGGTTAAATTACAAGACAATCCATCCTTGTAACACAGTCTGTAGAAGCAATTTCTGATAGGCTTTTATTGTCCGTCGCAATGCAAGCCCAATAAGCAAGCGAAAACAATTTTGCCTTCAATCACAATCTGAAATGTTTGATGCCAACTACATTTAAAATGAGTTTATTATCTGTAACCTGCACACTTAACAAACTTCATCAATGCATCAAAAACAACAATAAAAATATCATAAATATGCAGAACAACCAAAAACTTAACCGAACAATCATTACAAGATCTAAGGCAAGTCCAATTTTTGTCAAGCATACTTATCAACCACAAACAATTGAAATTTCAAAAATTTACTTGAAACATATTCAAAAATATTTTGACTTTTCAATTTTCAAAACATTTCATTTTCTAAATTAAACAACTTATGTATTAATTAGAAAATCCATCTTTTAAACATTTATACCGTAAGCAACAAGACTTGTATAATTCACTAAGAATTATAACTTTTAATGCTTATCAAATCTCTCATGCAATAAGAACTAGTTTGACACACAAACTGACACTTATTACAAGAATAAAAATAAAAAGAAACAAAACAAAATGAAAATAAAAAATAAAAATAAACTAAGCTACTTAATTTATTTACAAGAAATTCTAAGTTTCTGCAGATTAGATCAGATTAGCATTTACATAAGTCTACAAGTGAGAAATAATTCTCTTATTATTAGTTATGAACAGTGATTCAACCACGATTACCGGTATATTTGTCCTCTTAAACACTCAGTACTTCCAGTTTCCTTTGAATTATGACACTTTCGACATACCCTGGCCAAGGACAGTCACCATGTAACCCGAGTAGCCTAATATGCCATTGAATAGTTTGCGAACTTATGTGACCCACATTCAGATATACTTCCGTAATTGATACAAGCACTAAGATAACAAATATTCAATATATATTCAAAAACATCCTTAACAAATCATGAGACACTTTTTAGATAACAGAATTCAATTACTTTGTGATTTAACTTATTTGCTTTTGCATTTCATTGTTTATAAGGAACCCGTGATTTTCTATGAGACCTATGTAGCGAACTTTCTGACAACCTATCCCAAGTTGGAAGCTTTAGGTAGGCTAGGGATACAAAGACACCCCGAGGACATACTTGTCCGAATCTCAAAGACCACATTAGCCCCTTAATTTACATTCATTTCATTTGCATAACAATATCACATTTACTTTCATGCTCATGATTGGTAGAGGTTTTTGCCTACATATTGAACAAATCTTATAGTAATGCTAGATCTTTCACAAAATTTAAGGACTAGATCAATTCATTACTGAAAAGCAAGCATTCTCAGCCATATATCTGAATATGTTTCCCACAAGAACATTGTATAAGTTAAGTTCAGATTAAGGAAACCTTGCTACTTTGTGTCTACCAATATATCCCAAATTGTAATCACTGAACTAAGCAGTTATATTACGATTAAGCAGACTTAAAAGCTAAGTATCCTCACTTCTAATCATCCTATAGCATTAACTTAACTCTCTCTATATTTTTGCCATTTTCTCATTTTTCACATTTTTATGGTTTTTATGACACTAAGAACTCTTTTTGTATTTTTATGACTCTAGCTATTTACAGACACAAACCTACAAAATTAGTTCTTTGAGAGATTTAATATGAATCAGCATTCTTCATCCCATTGAGAAGATTTAACTTCTCAAATCGAGTCTTATCAAATGCTTTGGTATACAGATCAGCTAAATTATCATCGGTTATAACCTTTTCCAAATGAATTAACTTCTTTTGGGCACAATCACGAAGGAAATGATGCCTAATATCAATATGCTTGGTGACATTATGCATGACAGGGTTATTTGTAATGTCTATAGCTGACTTATTGTCTATTCTAATAGGAGTATCAAGAAAATCCATACCGTAGTCACGAAGTTGTTGTTGAATCCACAATACCCGGGAACAACAGCTACCAGCAGCCATATACTCTGCCTCACATGAAGACTGAGCAACACATGTCTGCTTCTTGCATTGCCACGATACTAATCTTCCTCCTAACAACTGACAACCTCCAGTCGTAGACTTTCTGTCATTGTTACAACCGCCAAAATCCGAATCAGTATATGCAACAAAATCAAATGTTCCTCCCATTGGATACCATAGACCAAGCCCTTGGTTTCCCTTAAGATAACGTAGAATACGCTTTGCTGCAGTCAAATGTGACTCTTTCGGACTAGCTTGAAATCTAGCGCAAAGACAAACAGTGAACATAATATCTGGACGCGAAGCAGTCAGATACATCAATGAGCCAATAATAGCACGATAATAAGTTGCATCCACAAGTTCATCTTTCGGATCAAGAACTCCTAAACCATGATTTTGCTGAATTGGAGTACCATATGTCTTGGACTCTAACATTTGAAACCTCTCCAAGATGTCATCGACATACTTAGACTGGTGAATAAAGAATCCATCTTTCCTTTGATCTACTTGTAGTCCAAGGAAAAATTGTAATTCCCCCATAGCACTCATTTCAAATACATTTTTCATGCTCCTTTCAAACTCTTTGCACATCTTTATATTAGATGAACCAAAAATGATATCATCCACGTAAACTTGTACAATCAGATAATCTCGCTTCTTCCACTTGATAAACAATGTGCTGTCTATCGATCCTCTTGTAAGACCATTTGTCAACAAATGTGTCGACAACTTTTCATACCACACTCTGGGTGCTTGATGCAATCCATAAAGAGCCTTATCCAAACGATATGCTCTTCTTGGATAATTCGGATCTTCAAACCCCGGTGGTTGGTAAACATACACTTCTTCTTTAACTTCACCATACAAGAAGGCACTTTTAACGTCTAATTGATACACCTTTATACCTTTGAAACTTGCAAAAGCTAAAAATAACCTTAAGGCTTCAATCCTAGCAACTGGTGCAAAAGTTTCGTTATAGTCATATCCTTCTCGTTGTGCAAACCTCTGAACAACCAAATGTACTTTATTTCTAGTAACGAACCCTTTGTCATCTCGTTTGCATTTATATACCCAACGAGTTCCAATCGGTTCTTTACCTCTAGGCACATCTACTAACTCCCAAACTCCAAGTTTTTCAAATTGAGCTAATTCTTCTTGCATAACTTCAACCCAACATGGATCTTAAAGTGCTGCCTTAACATTCTTAGGTTCGACTTGTGAAATGAAACCAGAATACAAACACTCAGTTATCAATTCAGTGTCTTTCACTTCACAAAACAAATTAGTTAAATCCTTATTCAACTGATTTCTAGTTCGAACAGGTTCTGTAACATTTCCAAGAATATTTTCAACTAGGTGATCCTTATTAATTCGATATTGAGGAACCGAATCAACATTCAAACTTTCTCCTAAATTTGTTCTAATCTGAAACTCAGGAGAGCTGAAATCATCTTTCGATTCTTCAGAAATAGGATCATCGTCAGGCAGTGTAACCTTCGATGGAGTAGGTGGTGTAGTGTTTGCGGGTTCATTATTTGCTGAATCTGGTGTCTTATCCTTGTCCTTACCACTTTCATCAACATCAGTAGTAGACTAAATGTTGGTTGGAGTAGTATCGACATTTCGAGTAGGCGTAGATATAGGAGTATTATCCATGTGATCTCTTAAAATAATCACATCATCAATTGTCTCAGAATCTGAATAAGAACCAGGACCATGTAGTGAACTAAACACACTATCGTAATCGAAGTTTTTGCCACTTCCAGAATGAATAGCGGGCTTATGACTGATAATCTTGACATTTGTTCCTAAATCAACGTAAAAGATACGCTGTTGAAGGGAAGGCTTTGTCAACTCTAACTATGGCATTGCCTCAAGATAGTGTACATCTGTTAAAAAAATACAATACTTCAAAGGATTTATGGGATGCTCTCGAAAGATATTGTGAGGCCGATGTAACTTTGAAGAAGAACCATATCAAGCTTCTCAAGCGCCAGTACGAAGCCTTTAATGGACTGAAAGGGGAATCTCTTGATGAGATTATTATTCGATTCAGTCATCTAACCACTGAATTGTCATACTTTGAAGTAGTTTATCCTCAAACTGAGCTAGTTGATAAGTTTCTGGACTCGCTGCCTAAAACTTGGACTGATTATGTTCATCAACTTCAAGATGATCAGGAATACAGTACATGGGATTTTGAGAAGGTAGTCTCCAAGCTAAAGAACAGAGATATGAAGAGAAGGATTAAGGACACTCACTCAGACTTTACACAAGATCCATCCTTATATGATGCTAAGCCTGTTCATTTAGCAAGTTCCAGCTCAGCAAATAATGCATTTCTAAGTGGTGCAGAAGCTACACCAATAGTAGATGCTGATGGTATTGCCGGATATGTTGCTTATGACAATAGAAATTCAAATGTTTAGAGCAATGCACAATCTTTCCACTCTATGCCAATGAGTATGAGTTCTGCAGAAGGAAGAACAGATGAAGGTATGACATGCAGAGCATTGAAGAACAGATGAAGAACTTTGAGATACCTGAAGGTATGACAACTGAAGACTTCGTTGCATACATGGCAGATTGCAAGGCTACAGATCAGAAGGTATCATGTTCTTTATCTTCTATAATTGATGTGTGTAAAATGGTGTCGGACTTAAAACTTGAGGTGTTTATTTTGAATAAGTCAGTTATTAACTTAACTAGTCAGAACAACATGTTTAAAAAGGAAAACGACTCTTTGTTTGCCAAAAATTCTGGTTTGGTAAAACAAGAAAGTCTTTATCAAGATAAGATTCGTGCATCTGATAAGGATATTCTTGCATTAAAAGAAAAACTAAAGGAGTCAATTCTGATGGAAAAAGTGGGAAATGAACAATATGCTCAACTAACTGAAGGTTTTTCTAAAAAGGAGAAAGAATTAGTTGACGCAAAACTGGAGATAGTTAAGCTTAATACAAGACTAGATCAAATTAGGGGATCTGAGTTAATACGATCAATGCAGATGCAAAAACCTGTACCACGGGATTCAAAAGATAAAAGTGGTTTGGGTATGAGTTATAATGAAGTTAGAGGTCCGTTCAATGATAATTATACAGAATCTCTAACGCAGCTCACTGAAAAGATTGACAATGGTGAAATAGATCTAATCGTTTCAGAAAAACAAAATGTTGATCAAAAGACCCCTAAAAGCTCTAAAAAATCGATTGATAAAATTAAGGAGCTTAACAAGAAACATAAGCTTGAAAGCTCATTTGTTAAACCAGTGGATCCTAAGAATGGAATTTATGATGTTAGTACTTCTAAAGGATCTAATCAAGTAAAGTCAACTTGTCCTGTTGATAAGAACATTAAATGTTTTACAATGAAAGGATGGGATACTGTTTTTACATCAAATGAAATTGATTTTGAAAAGATCGATCATGACAAGATTGACAAAATATGAAATAAGGATGAATCTACGTCTAGTGAAGTTCTCTTAACTCCATACAAGACTCATAAAAACTCTCAAAAGAAGGTACATTTTTCGGGTAAAAATGAGTCAACTGGTTTATCAAAAGAAGAGTCAGCCACAATTGAACTTAAAGAATGTTTAGGCATGACTTCAACTGAGTTTGATGTTAATGCTAAGAAAGCAAGAGCTAAGAAATCTTGTTTCTATTGTTATGAAGTAGGACATGTTTATAGTTGCTGCCCAAATAGGAAACGGAGATGTCCTGATAAGGGTATGTCTTCTGGTGGATCTAGTGACTCAGATATTGTTGCTCATAATAATAGTGTAACACCCCGCTAGAGCGGAATATACGGGATGCACAGACAAGTACAAATGCACACAGTACAAGTTCAACACAGCCATTAAGATTAATCAAAGATCAAGAGAACAAAGTCATTACAAATCATAATTAAGTCTAGATCAGAAGTACAAATGTTATTACAGAATTTAACTGAATCAGAATAGTCAAATTCATGGGACAGAACAATTGTCTCATAGGACAGTACTTGAACTGGAATAGCAATAAGGCCTTCGTAGCTCCAGGGTTTGTATGCACGAACCGTCACCAAAAGGATGAGCTTAGAACGGAAGACTCTTATGCTAAAGACCTAGTACCTAGCCTGAAAAGCATGTAAGTTCAAAGGTCAACTACAAAAGTAGTTGGTGAGATTCACATAAAGTACTTTATAAATATACATAAGTCTGATATGTATAAAAGTCTAGTCAAAAGTTTGTATGCCTGTCAAAAGTACCTTGCTGTAATAACAGTACATTAGAGTCCGTAATGTACTTAATATGTATGTCTATTATTACTGCTAATCCGCTTGGCCATAACGAGCTATGAAAATTCAGGGAACTCATGTAATCAGAAAGTATATAAGTACGAACTAGGTCAGAACCGGTGACCAGAGCATGTGATCAGAACAGGTGATCAATAAGTCTAGGTAATATGCATTCTCCTGTCCTGAGGAGAATGAGGATGGGCCTACCCTAACAGCGTTGTCCATAATACCTACGGTCCATACCCAGAATAGGTGGGAGATGAATTGATAGCAGTAAGTCTTAGGTCTCATACATAGACAATAAGTACATACAAGAATGTATTCAAGATCCTGCCCATTCAAGATCTAGAATACACATTTAGAAAATAAGTATCATAACATAAATAGTCTGTCAGTACCTAGTCTGTCTGAAAATAGTCTGTACATAAATAGTCTGTCTGTCTCAAGATAGTACATAGTACAGTCAAGAAAATATATATATAAGTCTGTATATATATATAAGTACAAAATAGTTTTCATGCTTTTCAGTCCCCGATAAAGAACTTTAAAAATGTACGAAGGGGGAATAAGTGAACTCACAGTGATCTGGTACAATATAGAGAACTAGTACAGTGAACGAGTATAAAGATAGATAAGTATATCTATCGAGATCCAATTACGCCTTGCCGGACTCCTACGCACGTAATAACCATATAGAAGTACATATATTAGTCTAAGTGATTATTCAAATCACAAATGACCTTGATGAACGGATGATTTGGTCCTTTGAACGTTTTGACTCAAAATAGTTTTAACTGAACTTTACGTACATGAACTGAACGAAAGTGAGCCTTAAGTTCGTTTGACTGAACTGAACGAATTTAGACCTTAAATTCGTTTGACTGAACTGAACGAATGTAGACCTTAAGTTCGTTTGACTGAACTGAACGAATGTAGACCTTAAGTTCGTTTGACTGAACTGAACGAATGTAGACCTTAAGTTCGTTTGACTGAACTGAACGAAGTTTTTTGTTAAATTCGTAAAGCTAATTTCGTTTTGAACAAGATAATTTCGTTTGATGTTGCAGGCATACGGACATAAGATTGAACTTAACAAAATCACGAGTTTTGAAGATTAAGGCATGTTACGACCCAAATTTGATCACAAAACAGTTACTAGACACATTTAAACATAAACCCATTAATCTTTAACACATTTTTGACATCAATCATCGACCAAATCATCAAGAACACAAGTCTAAAAGGTTTATTTTTATTTTCATCAAAACATAAGATTTGTTGTTGTTACCTCAAAACCGATTGCAGAAACACGTTTTGATGACTACAAGGAAGCTAATGATATCAATGATTTCACCCAAACCAACCAAAATCTGGAGATGAATTTAGTGTGTTTTAAGGTGTGGGAGTGAGTGAAGAGAGGTAGGAGGTGATGAATAGTAAACTTTTAGGGTTTTACACTTTCTTTTTATACCTTACCATAAAAATGAAATTTCACAACTACAAGGACCATTTTGCAATTAATTTGAGCTGAGCTCTTTTATGAACTTTCAACATTTACGAACCGAACATATTATATTATTGAGCGTAATCACGAACTCGTCGTACAATATTAATATTTAGATCAATTTGAAGTTCATATAAGCTCATAATGAACATCTAAAGTACGTCTAGAACTCATATAAATTAAACTGTCTGGCCGATCCAGTGGCATATGTACGTTTCTAAGAACTTAAATAGAACATTTGTGGGATGGTTGTTACAAATAGGTCTAAGACTCCAAAACGACAGGGACCTTCATAGAATACTACTTTTAGTGGTGGAAGTCCGAGTCCTTCTCGTATACCTCAAAGGAGTAATTCACCTAGGAAGATGACTCATCAAAATCGATCTCCTCCTTCTAGAATTAATAGTTTGTCTAAATTCTATGATCGATTAGGGAGTCAACCTAGATTTGGTACTCACTCACAACAGAATTCACCTCCTAAGACTCGTTTCACCTCACCTAAGAAACAGTCTGTGACACCATCTTCATCCAAGGCTCCATTAAAAAGCGATGGATATTGGACCGAATTAATCATTAGAGATGAATTCGGCAAATCTAAACCTCAAAAGGTTTGGGTTCCCATTAGAAACTAACCATCTTATTATCTGATGTGCAGGGAGAACCAAGGAAGCCTATTAGTCTTTGGTATGTTGACAGTGGATGCTCTCGGCACATGATAGGGGACAAGAACGTGTTGTCCAATTATGAAGATGTAAATGGGTCGTACGTTAGTTTCGCTGGTCCCAAGGGCGGCAACATTTCTGGCCAAGGTGATGTTGTCAATGGGAAGATTACGCTGGAGAAAGTCAATTATGTGGAACAGTTAGCACATAATTTATTAAGTGTTTCTCAGATTTGTGACAAGGGAAACAATGTCCATTTTACTGAGAAAGAAGCACTTATATTGAAACCAGGATATGTTATTCCTAAAGACTGGATTGTAACATCCCAAACTTTTCAAGTTTGACTATTTGACTATTCGGTTAGTTAATGTTAGGTTTCGTTAAGTTTATGTGATTTAATGTGTATGTGTGTTAATATGGTATGACTTTTTATTAGTATTTAGATGGCAAATAAAGTTTTGAGGGGGCTAAGTGTGCATTTAGAAAACTTGGGAAGATTCAGACATGATAGATCTGGGAAGATTCGTTAATCTTCAGAGTAATGGACTTGCAGATTTCTACTGGAATAGATTCAGAGATGAAAGAATTAAGTATTTCAGTGATAGAGGTCTGAAGCCAGAAGAAAGGTTATTAATCCAACACCTTTGAAGAAGATTTGTTGATGCACGTTGATGTGACAACAGCAACTTAGATTTGATATGTCGTTTAGATTAAGATATTATGTTATTTTATGTCGTATCTATATATGTAATTGATAGATTATGGACTTTATGTTTTTGTAATGATCGATTACATGTTTTGGTATTATATATATGTGTTATGTATGATGTTTGTTGTGTGTTATACAAGTACAAACATAATATGTGTTAGGATTTCTTGAATGATGAAACACTAAGGAATATAACTAAGTCTTACATCTAACGAAGATAAGGTATATCTTCGTTAGAGGCAAACGAAGATAAACTTCGTTTGGTACAAACGAAGATTAACTTCGTTACATAGTCTGGGCAACTAAGTTCGTAAGAACAAAGCCCAGCAAGCCCAGTTCGATCTGAAACATATATATACGAATGAATACCCTAAATTGAGGGACAATATTCGACATACACGTACTCCAGACCTCTAAGTTCGTTCTATAGCTTATAGAAACGAATATAGCATCATACGGCTGATTATCTACTTGATAATTAAGCGATATACACGTTAACTAATCAAACTAGTTATCTCGTGAGGATTTCGCACTCACGACATAATAATAGACGATCTCGAGAGCGATCTGTAGCTATCGAGGGACTCACAAGATTAAGAATCCAGATGGCACATTTCGTTTTGTTCAGAGAAGTAAATGTGTTAAGAAGGTTCCCGCTATCAGATGGGATCAAGATGTGTTGACAGAGATGACATTTTGGCAGATAGATATCAAGTCAGGCGAAGCGCAGATGTTTGTTGATGATTCAAAGAAACAGATGTTGCTACGCATGTATGATCCAATGCAGGTTGTCAATTTGTCAAGAGGTGATCAAAGAAGACTTTTGGATACACCTTGCTCAGCAGTGGATTTTTGGAGAGTTGAGGAAAGACGCTATCGCAACATTCTTGCTCATTGTTCACAAGAGAGAATTCATGCGAATAGCACAAGACTTTTGTTTAACGGATAATTTTGAAGTTCAAGTTTTGAAAACTTTAAAGAGATCTAGTTGCAATCGTCAAGGGGGAGTCTGTAGATGCAGATTCGGTGTGACAATCACAACATAGATTTGATTATCGTTTATGTTTTTTACGAACTTGTTTGTAATCATTTAAATAAGAACTTGTGTTGATATTTAATGATTACGTTTGGACTTCTATATTATATCTGTTTATGTTTTGTATTGTCTTTGTGTGTTTTATATTGTTTTGCAGGTACAAGAACATAGAATCAAGGTTTATAAGTGTCATAGAGCACTTAAACGGTGATTGGATGTTTTGTACAAGTCAAACAAAGTCAAACAAAGAACAAAGGGTCGTCCCTCGTGCTGACGTCATCAGCATGTAGGAACAACCTCGTGCTGACGTCAGCATGAGGCAGATCGGTTGTTTATTGTTTCGGGCCTAATACGTAATTAAGGCCTAAGCCCACACGATCCAATACGTAATTAGTATAAATACAAGACCTAATCTACGAAATTAGGTGAATGATTTTCGAATCTTCGTTAATAATTTACGAATTTACGAGCTAAGGTTAATTATTCCTTCGTGTGATCTCTTACACGAACCACAAGCCTTGTGCATCTCGTTAGGTTGGTTAATTGCTCATTAATCAATGAAAGGCAATAGCAATCTAGTTATCTCAAGAGGATTCCGCACTCTTGACATAACGAATCACATCTTATTACAATCCACGCAACTATAGGGCACCTTACATATATATATATATATATATATGTACACTTTGGATTTACAGTTTAATAATCCTAATAGCAATAGGTTACCTATAGTTTTCTAAATGCACACTTAGCCCCCTCAAAACTTTATTTGCCATCTAAATACTAATAAAAAGTCATACCATATTAACACACATACACATTAAATCACATAAACTTAACGAAACCTAACATTAACTAACCGAATAGTCAAATAGTCAAACTTGAAAAGTTTGGGATGTTACAATCCAGTCTTCAGGAATAACATATCCTGGTTTCAATATAAGTGCTTCTTTCTCTTTAAAATGGACAGTGTTACCCTTGTCACAAATCTGAGAAACACTTAATAGATTATGTGATAACTGTTCCACATAATTGACTTTCTCCAGCGTAATCTTCCCATTGACAACATCACCTTGGCCTGAGATGTTGCCGCCCTTGGGACCAGCGAAACTAACATACGAACCATTTACATCTTCATAATTGGACAACACGTTCTTGTCCCCTGTCATGTGCCGAGAGCATCCACTGTCAACATACCAAAGACTGATAGGCTTCCTTGGTTCTCCCTTCTGATTTGCAGCCTTGCAATCTGCCATGTATGCAACAAAGTCTTCAGTTGTCATACCTTCAGGTATCACGAAATTCTTCATCTGCTCTTCAATACTCTTCATGGAAATGTCATCAGCAAGATTTGATGACTCTTCCTTTTCTTCAGATGCTTTTACTGCAGTCATTTGTTCACTCTCAGATCTTACTGTCTCATCAACATTATACATATTCTTCTGTACTATCTCAGATGCACTTTCTTCACTTGAGTACACAGCATAATCAATCGTTGCAGCTACCTCATCATATAATTCTACCATGTAGGCATGATTTGAGGTATCATCGGATTGTGTATCCCATTGATAAGTACCATCTGGATTTTGAACAACAACAGCCTTTGAATCCGAAAATGATGACGAAACTAGCTGTTGTGGAGTAACAGGATATGTAATCATTGCTTGCGTCTTATGATTATTCGGAGTAATACCGCCTTGATTGTGATTTTGACGACCAGCAACAGTATTATCAATCCTTTTAGGTCGTTGACACTCTCTTGCAAAATGACCAAATCCATCGCAATTATAACCTTTCACCTTGGATTTGTCAAAGCCTTTAGTGCCATTACCTATAGGTCTCCCAGTTCTCTGAGTGAATCTTCTGACCTTAATAGTAAGCATAGCAAGCTGCCATTGTAGATCCATTTCTTCCAAATCATCAGGATCTATTTGATTGTAATCCTCATCAATTACTACAGGATCAGTAACCTTTCCTCCAATAAATGCTTCATGAGCATTACAAAAGGCTGAGTAAACACTCATTCTTCCTTCTGCAGAACTCATACTCATTGGCATAGAATGAAAAGATTGTACATTGCTCTTGACATTTGTATTGTCATAAGCAACATATCCGGCAATACCTTCAGCATCTACTATTGGTGTAGCTTCTGCACCACTTAGAAATGCGTTGTTTCCTGAGCAGGAGCTTGCTAAATGAACAGACTTAGCATGATATAAGGATGGATATTGTGTAAAATCCGAGTGAGTGTCTTTAATCCTTCTCTTCATGTCTCTGTTCTTCAGCTTGGAGACTACCTTCTCAAAATCCCATGTATTGTATTCCTGATCATCTTGAAGTTGATGAACATAATCAGTCCAAGTCTTAGGCAGTGAATCCAGAAACTTATCAACTAGCTCAGTTTGAGGATAAACAACTTCAAAGTATGACAACTCAGTAGTCAAATGACTGAATCGAATAATAATCTCGTCAAGAGATTCCCCTTTCAGTCCATTAAAGGCTTCATACTGACGCTTGAGAAGCTTGATACGATTTTTCTTCAAAGTTACATTGCCCTCACAATATCTTTCGAGAGCATCCCATAAATCCTTTGAAGTTGTGTACTTTTTAAACAGATGTGCACTATCTTGAGGCAAGGCCATAGTAAGAGTAGACAATGTCTTTCCCTCAACAACGTATCTTTTACGTTCTTCAATAGGCATATCAGCATAAGTATACCTACTGATCACTCCGTTCTTCTCATATGAAGGCCAATCAAAACCTTGAGTTATCACTAGCCACATTTCCATGTCAGTGAGACGAATGTAGTCTTCAAAACGTCTCTTCCACATCTAATAGTTTTCCATACGGAAAAGCTTTGGAGGTGTATTACCCCGACCAACCTCATGATCATGCATGATCATCTGGCTGATAAGGCATTGGGTGAGTTTGCGGCAGCTGGTATGGTAGTCATTTCGAATCTTTTGAATTCAAATAAAACAAAAAACTACTTAGTTCGTATAGTACGAAGGACACGTGGCACGAAGTACATGAAGCACGAAGTACACGTGACACGAAGTACACGAAGCACGAAGTACACGTGGCACGAAGTACGAAACACAAGTCACGACCTAAGTCACGAAGAGTGGTTTGCGCTGACGTGGCACGAAGTAGACACGAAGTCTGCTGGGTGACGTAAGCACGAACACGAAGTTCACTTCGTGCTGACGTATGCACGAAGTAACACGAAGAAGAGCACGAACTTGACCAAAAACACGAATTTCGAATTGATTTTGCAATCAATAGCGAATCAAACAATCTTAAACCTTCTGGTAATCAACCTTAGGGCTCTAATACCACTTGTAAGGTGCCCTATCGTTGCGTGGATCGTAATAAGATGTGATTCGTTATGTCAAGAGTGCAGAATCCTCTTGAGATAACTAGATTGCTATTGCCTTTTGTTAATTAATAAGTAATTAATCAACCCAAGGAGATGCACAAGGCTTGTGGTTCGTGTAGGAGAACACACGAAGGAACAAATAACCTTAGCTCTTAAATTCGTGAATAACTCTCAAGAATTCGTCAATCATTCACCTAATTTCGTAGACTAGGTCTTGTATTTAGACTAGTTAAGTATTGGGTTGTGTGGGCTTCGGCCTTAATCTCGTAATTAGGCCCGAATTAACAATAAGTCAATTCACCTCGTGCTGACGTCAGCACGAGGGTAATTCTTCATGCTGAAGACGTCAGCACAAGGGACGACCCATATGTTCTTTGTTTGGCTTCGTTTGGCTCGTACATAACATTCAATCATCGTTTAAGTGTTCTACGACACTTATAAACCTTGATTCTATGTTCTTGTACCTGCAAAACAATATATAACACACAAACACAATACAAAACACAAACAGATATAATATTGAAGTTCAAACGTAATCATTAAATATCAACACAAGTTCTTATTTAAATGATTACACACAAGTTCCTAAAAACGTAAACGATAATCAAATCTATGTTGCGATTGTCACAACGAATCTACATCTACAATGGCATATTAGGCTACTCGGGTTATATGGTGACTGTCCTTGGCCAAGGTATGTCGAAAGTGTCATAATTCAAAGGAAACTGGAAGTACCGAGTGTTTAAGAGAACAAATATACCGGTAATCGTGGTTGAATCACTGTTCATAATTAATAATAGGAGAACTATTTCTCACTTGCAGACTTATGTAAATGCTAATCTGATCTAATCTCCAGAAACTTAGAATTTCTTGTAAATAAATAAAGTAGCTTAGTTTATTTTTATTTTTATTTTTATTTTGTTTCTTTTTATTCTTGTAATAAGTGTCAGTTTGTGTGTCAAACTAGTTCTTATTGCACGAGAGATTTGATAAGCATTAAAAGTTATAATTCTTAGTGAATTATATAAGTCTTGTTGCTTACGGTATAAATGTTTAAAAGATGGATTTTCTAATTAATACATAAGTTGTTTAATTTAGAAAATGAAATGTTTTGAAAATTGAAAAGTCAAAATATTTTTGAATGTGTTTCAAGTAAATTTTTGAAATTTCAATTGTTTGTGGTTGATAAGTATGCTTGACAAAGATTGGACTTGCCTTAGATCTTGTAATGATTGCTAGGTTAAGATTTTGGTTGTTTTGCATATTTATGATATTTTTATTGTTGTTTTTGATGCATTGATCAAGTTTGTTAAGTGTGCAGTTTATAGATAATAAACTCATATTAAATGTGTTTGGCATCAAAAATTTCATATTGTGATTGAAGGCAAAATTGTTATAGCTTGCTTATTGGAATTGCATTGCGACGGACAATAAAAGTTGCTCAGAAATTACAAGAACTGTGTTACAAGGATGGATTGTCTTGTATTTAACCTAAGACTTAGAGTGATAGGTTACCATTGTATTATCAAGATCACAACCTAAGATGTAATGTGATAGGTTGTTGATATGATATTTTGATATATTGTATTGCAAACTTACATTAAATTGATTTGCATTGTTGAGTTAAACATCAATGAAGAAATGATCGATTTTATGTCAAGATAATAATGTAAGATTTATTTGATACATAATTGTGATGACAAGTTAGTACGGATGATTTACGATAGCATATTCGAGTAGATACAGGTTCTTAGTAACGAGTATCTACAGGTTTATGTATCTGGAATTTCTGGAATTTTTCCTTGTTTAAATTTCTGGAAAATTCGCGAAATTTGGCTAAGGAATGAAGCTTATGTGGTTTAAAAACTGAAAATTCGAAATCACCTCGCGCTGACGTCATCACGAAGCCCACGAAGTTAGTCTTCGGTCCGGCCCATAGTGATTCGAATATAAATACGGGTTTAACATTAATTAATTACTTTTATCCAAAATTAAACCCTAAATTACCACACAAACTTCCTCTCCTTCATGCGACTATTCATTCGTATCTCTTTTCGATCGATTTCATCCTCTTTTCGTGTTTGTTACTTAGATTTGTTGGTACTTTCACGATCTATGATTGATTATTGATGTTTTGACTATAAGGACTAACGATTTCATGTCGTTATAATGCCCAAATTTTGAATCCTCTTCGCATGAACAGTAACTAGGACGAACCATGGATTAAATCTTTGATTTTTGATGATTTGGACTTAAAATTGGATTAATCGATGTTTTAACATGTTAAATCTAACAAAACATTAAGTTAATAAGTGTTAGATCAAGATTAATTGAAGATTATGTGTTTCGGTCATTATTCACACGAACCAGACGAAGAACACGAAGGATGTTCACTTCGTGTTCATCTTTAATCGAATTTGTTTCGTTTTTGGGCATGTTCTTAAATAAAAACAAGTTCAAGATCATGTTTTAATTCGTTTAATCATGATATGAAGATGTTTATAGTTTGACAAATCTCGGTTCATGCTTTGCTCGTGCTGACGTCACGACGAAGGAAATCCTCCTCGTGATGACGTCATCACGAAGCAGACGAGCCAAAACCCTAATTTTTAGTTTCGTTTATTCTAACTTTTGTTTTTCTTGTCGTTTTTGTCTATTTTTGTGCAGGTATAGCAGGACAAGGTAATAATGCTCGTGTGTTCGTCAAGGAGCACAATGTTGCACTGGATCTTAGTATTACACAGACGGGGTGCACTTCGGAGTTTCACGGTGTCCTACAATTTCTTGCACGTTCTCGTGTTCATTTTGTAGTAACAGAGAACCCTCCGTTGGTGATAAGTCTCATTCGAGAGTTTTGGAACTCAGCCCGTTCAATGCAGATGGGTGCTCATACATACATTCGCACTATTGTTGGAGGACGTTCATTCTCATTTTCGGCTGGAGACTTACGGACAATTTTACACTTGGGTGATGTCGAGATAGAGCAAGGTCCTACTGAGTTTACAGAAGAATTCTGCGACGGTGCTCTACGTCGTATGGGGTATACTGGAGCTATTTCTCACCCATACTTATAATGAAGCCATGGAGAGGTCTCATGCACCTTATGTTGGTGATACTCCATTGGTTGCATTAAGAGCTTCTATCTCTGAGATTTCTGCTTCTGTGTCTGCTCCTTCTGCTGCTGGTGTTGTTGTTGGGGAGAAAAGGTCGAGACCAAAGTTTATAATAAGAGGAATTGGTTCTCATGCATAAGTTGTTACTGAGGCTACAACTGTTACGATTCCTACTGCTTCGGAGTCTACAGTTCGTCAAGAGCCAGAGCAAACACTTGTTGCTCCTAGGCCTTCGTCTGCTCCTATTCAGGCGACAGTTCCTATTTCTATTGTTATGGGACGTTTGTTGGCACCTCTGCAAAGACCACAGATGCCTCCCACAGGAACTTTCAGTGCTCGTATGCCTTCATTTGAAGCTACGATGCCACCTCAGGCCTCTACATCCGATGATGCTTCTACGTCACGTCCAGTTGCTCCAGTTCAAGTGCAGCTGAGTCGTTTATTTTCAGAGAAGAAGATGTTGGAGATGTGGGTCACAGCTTTGGAGAGTCAACTAAAGCTCCAAGCTGCTAAGCATCAGGAAGAGATGGACATGATGACAGCTCTTGTTCATTCTCTTGGTTCTAGACTTGACCAATTCTTGGCTCAAGGGGGAGATAATAGTGGTTGTAAGGATGATGAGCTGGCAAGAAAGTCAAGAGATGATGATCATGAAGATCAAGATCCAGCTCAAGGTCCTAATCAAGCACAACCAGATGTTGGTGAGCCAGAGAATAGTGATCAAGGTCAAGGTCAAGATGTTGCTGATGATGCTATGGATACAGAGACTACAGATATTTAGGGGGAGTCATCAAGACAAAGAGAGTCAGAGATTGCTGGTACATCTGGTGCTAGTACTTCTAGGACTCAAGATAAAGGCAAAACTGTGATGATCGCTCCAGATACAGATCCTGATGATCCAGATAACAATGATGAAGGGGAAGATTCCAATTCAGGTAACTCCGATTGTAATTCTGATAGAATAAAAAGGGAGATAGTGAATGATCCTCATAATCATAAAGAAAAAGAAAATCTTAGCAAAGGAAAATCTACTCAGAATAGTGAGTCAACTAAGACTAATTCTACTACCAATGCCTCTACAGAGTCAGATTTGCACCCAGTAATTGTGCATAGACTAGAAAAGAGATTGGGTTATGATCCACCAGCTCATATGAGAGCTAGAGCAGAGATTATGGATTATGATAATTATTACGATCCAGGATCACTTAGGGATCAAATGAAAGAACAGTCAGGGTTAACTCATACATCTTCAGACTCAGAGTCAGATTCGGATTCAGATTCGGATAATGAACCTTAGTGCTAATGATTTTTTTTTATATTGTTTTGCTTTTGTAATGATTATAAGATAAATATGAATGTATTTGTTACATTATATTTATGATATAATATTATTGTTGTAAGTTAAAATAGATAAAGATTATAAGATAAATATTAATGTAATTGTTACATTATATTTATGATATAGTATTATTTATTTTAATTTCTTTATGTATTTATACTATTTATTATGTCTTGACTTATAATTTATGTTCTTTATCTTTGTATATGTAAATCGTTTGAATTGCAGATAAGCTTCAAAGGATAGGTGCATTGGACGATCTTGATGCTGAAGAAGATCTAGAAAGTATCGATGATGAAGATTTGGATGAAGGAGAGTTCATTACTTCAGAAGCTGATAGAAAAAGGTTGCTTGAGACACCTTATGACTTTGATCGTGTCTTTAATGAAGATGAAGTCATTCAAGTTGAACCAATAGCTGAAGTAGAACATCTCAATCTCAATCCAATCAGAGATAGTCCAGATGAACCTAAGAATGCTGCAAGTTTGAGATTTGTTGTATATGCAAATATAGTTGATGAAGGACATGATAATATTTTTGATCTATTATGGAATATAGATGCTACGCGAGAGGTTGAGCATGGAAGATTTAATATACCTCCGGTGCAGCAAGATCATGAGTTTATTATTAATAGACTAATTCCAGGTTATAGAGTACATACTGGTTTGATGATACCTGATACGTATAAACCATCAATGTTTTGGGAATATATCTTAGACAAGGATGCACCCAAATACTTCTCAGTGATACAAAGTTGGTTCTATGATCACAGAATCAAATTGTTTATTATCAAGAGAAAGGAGGGATACCAGTACATGTCAATAAGTCAAAGACACTTCCACTCTCTCAGTGATTCAGACATGATAGATTTGGGAAGACGCTGGTTCGTTAATCTTCAGAGCAATGGACTTGCAGATTTCTACTGGAATAGATTCAGAGATGAATGAATTAAGTATTTCAGTGCTAGAGGTCTGAAGCCAGAAGAAAGGTTGATAAAGCCAACACCCTTGAAGAAGATTAAGAATCCAGATGGCACATTTCGGTTTGTCCAGAAAAGAATTAAATGTGTTAAGAAGATTCCCGCTATCAAATGGGATCAAGATATGCAGACGGAGATGACATTTACCCTTGAAGAAGATTAAGAATCCAGATGGCACATTTCGTTTTGTTCAGAGAAGTAAATGTGTTAAGAAGGTTCCCGCTATCAGATGGGATCAAGATGTGTTGACAGAGATGACATTTTGGCAGATAGATATCAAGTCAGGCGAAGCACAGATGTTTGTTGATGATTCAAAGAAACAGATGTTGCTACGCATGTATGATCCAATGCAGGTTGTCAATTTGTCAAGAGGTGATCAAAGAAGACTTTTGGATACACCTTGCTCAGCAGTGGATTTTTGGAGAGTTGAGGAAAGACGCTATCGCAACATTCTTGCTCATTGTTCACAAGAGAGAATTCATGCGAATAGCACAAGACTTTTGTTTAACGGATAATTTTGAAGTTCAAGTTTTGAAAACTTTAAAGAGATCTAGTTGCAATCGTCAAGGGGGAGTCTGTAGATGCAGATTCGGTGTGACAATCGCAACATAGATTTGATTATCGTTTATGTTTTTTACGAACTTGTTTGTAATCATTTAAATAAGAACTTGTGTTGATATTTAATGATTACGTTTGGACTTCTATATTATATCTGTTTATGTTTTGTATTGTCTTTGTGTGTTATATATTGTTTTGCAGGTACAAGAACATAGAATCAAGGTTTATAAGTGTCATAGAGCACTTAAACGGTGATTGGATGTTTTGTACAAGTCAAACAAAGTCAAACAAAGAACAAAGGGTCGTCCCTCGTGCTGACGTCATCAGCATGTAGGAACAACCTCGTGCTGACGTCAGCATGAGGCAGATCGGTTGTTTATTGTTTCGGGCCTAATACGTAATTAAGGCCTAAGCCCACACGATCCAATACGTAATTAGTATAAATACAAGACCTAATCTACGAAATTAGGTGAATGATTTTCGAATCTTCGTTAATAATTTACGAATTTACGAGCTAAGGTTAATTGTTCCTTCGTGTGATCTCTTACACGAACCACAAGCCTTGTGCATCTCCTTGGGTTGGTTGATTGCTTATTAATCAACAAAAGGCAATAGCAATCTAGTTATCTCAAGAGGATTCCGCACTCTTGACATAACGAATCACATCTTATTACGATCCACGCAACAATAGGGCACCTTACACTACGGAATTAGGTGAATGATTTTTGAATCCTTGATAGTTATTCACGAATTTCAGAGCTAAGGTTAATTGTTCCTTCGTGTGTTCTTCTACACGAACCACAAGCCTTGTGCATCTCCTTGGGTTGATTAATTACTTATTAATTAACAAAAGGCAATAGCAATCTAGTTATCTCAAGAGGATTCTGCACTCTTGACATAACGAATCACATCTTATTACGATCCACGCAACGATAGGGCACCTTACAAAGAACCCTTGTATAACAGCTCCTAGAAAGATTTTTGATGCCTGATTTTCGACCTAGGGTTTTGTTTATATACCCCTCCAAAATCTGATGCAGAAACAAGGAAAGGTCTGTCCTCCCGTGCACCCACTGCGGCGCGGTCACTGCGGCGCAGTGAGGTATTGTTTGACTTGACTTCGGCTGACTGCGGCGCAGTCAAATCCTAGCCATCCCCACTGCGGTGCAGTGGGGATTTACCCATTAATTTCCATGGATCAGGACTGCGGCGCAGTGGGCATGGCAACCTCCACTGCGGCGCAGTCACGAGCTTATATAGAAACAACTTATTTCGATCTCGATTACTAGCCAAACTCTTCCGTATCTTCCACTCAAATCAACTCTTATCGACATAACGTACTTCCTGGCCAATAATCACCCAAAAATGTACCAAATGGACGCGTAACCTGTTTAGAGCCTGTAAATACTAACAAACACCATAAACGCGCCAAATGCATACAAAAACGACTAAAAACATATAGTAAAATGGCCAATAACGATGTGGGTAATGGGTATAAATTAGTCACATCATGTCCTAATAGAAGTCCTCAAAGATAGATCAATAGAAGGGAAGGAGGTACTAGCAATAGTCACCGAAGACCCGAATAACTGGATGACACTTGTAAAGGAATATCTAGTAAGTGGGCTCCTCCCAGAGGATCAGAACAAAGCTCGGAAAATAAGAATTAAAGCGCCTCAGTTCAAATTAATGGATGGAGCTCTGTACAAGAAAGCCTTCCTGACCCCATGGTTGAGGTGCGTCGGACCAAACGAAGCAAAAATGATAATAACAGAAACACACGGGGGGATATGCGGACACCATGTCGGCCCAAGGTCGATAGTAGCAAAGATACTATGACTCGGCTACTACTGGCCAACTATGCATCAGGATGCATCAGCAACGATACGAGTATGTGTAAATTGCCAACTACACACAAATGTCAGTAGGATGCCCAAACAGGATATGACCTCCGTTATTTCAGCTTGGCCCTTTGCACAATGGGGAATAGACATAGTTGGACCATTACTAGCAGCACCGTCAGGACACAGGTTTTTGATTGTCGCGATCGATTACTTCACCAAATGGGTAAAAGCGAAACCGCTGACAGAGATCACTGGAAAAAACGTCGAAAAATTTGTCTTCGAGCATATAATTTGCCGATTTGGGGTGCCTCACATTATCATCTTCGATAATGGAAAACAATTCTCGGAGGGCACATTCCCAGATTTCTGCGATTGGTTAAAAATACAGCAAAATTTTACCTCCGTATATCATCCCTAGGGTAACGGAATGGTCGAAGTAACAAATCGCTATCTAGTCAAAGGTATTGAGAAGAGGCTGGGACCTACTCGAAAAGGATGGGTCGACGAAATACCCTTAGTATTATGGGGACTAAGGACCACACCAAAAAGGGGAACAAAAGAAACCCCCTTCAGCCTGGTATATGGGTCAGAAGCAATTTTACCAACGGAGCTTTAGGTCTCCACCTGCAGGGTGTCCAACATGGAGATGGAGAAAAATAATGAGAATCTCCGAATAAACCTCGATATCCTGGATGAAAGAAGGGAAATAGCAGTGATCAGAACAGCTTCCTTCCGACAAAAAGTAGAGAACTACTACAATAAAAGGGTACGGAAGTCAACCTTCAAGCCAGGAGATTATGTGCTCAGACTAAATAGTCAGAGCGGAGAGGAAGAAAAAGGAAAACTCGGCCACACATGGGAAGGGCCATACAAGGTAGCCCAGGCCTACAGAAACAGGGCATACGACTTGGTCGACATGGAAGACAATTCAGTCGGAAGACCATGGAACGCAGTAAACCTTTGCCGTTTCTACCACTAAGGACAAAGCTCCAAAAAACATGTACCAACTAATTTGGAACAAGTCTTTTAATAAAAATAAAAAATTTTAAGCAAACAGGGTCGCAACCTTTCGCAAATAATAATTATGAGTACGTACATGTAATTAAAAAATATCTGAATGTTGGAGTAAGATGACGCTCGTTAAATCCAACATAACCATAACACAAATCTATATATATAAGTATAAGAAAAGCTTGGTTAAAACTCAAGCACACAGATATAAGTCTTCAAACAAAGATATAAATCAAAATGTGCAGAGAGTATAACAAGTAGAAGTATTAATGTTTACAAACATTGATCAAGATGAGGAACGGGGTTTCTTTTGGAGCAACTCTTCGACTGAGGCAGAATCACTGGCGGCGATATCTCTCACAAAAGAGAAATCTGCACAGGCAAGGGCATCTTCAGCTGCTAGCACTCTTTCTGTAGACTGATCAGCAAAATCCGGTGCTAGGGAAACTAGCCCATCCTTGGCTAACTGGGTTAGGACTGACGTTCTCTCCTGAGCTCGGTTGGCATTCACCACCTCTGCCAACAACATACCGGCCTCCTCACTCCTGATCAGCTCAGTACAGACATACGGGATCACCTCAGATATAACCCTTTTTGACTTTAAATCTGCAACAGCAGCCCTTTGGTTAGCCCCAGCCAGCTGGCCCTCAAGATCAACGATACGGGCGTCCCTCTCATCTATAGCCTTCTTACTTGATTCACAGTAAGTCCCCATGTGATTGACCTTCGCCTGAGCAGTCTGCAGCTGTTTCACAAGTGTGGCGCATTGATCTCGTTGTTCAGCCAATTGCCTCTTCAGATAAAGTTGCTCATTCTGCAAACGAGCAATAAAAAACTGCTCCCTATGGCAAGAATCACAAATGGAAGAACCCTCCTCATGACCACGCTTTCTCAGGTTCGCCAATCGCCCCTCCATATCTTCTCGTTGTTCAGCCAACAAACAAAGGCGAGCACCTACAACCGTCCCCACCAAAGTACTCATATACACAAGTTGGTTGTGAGAAGCCTGCAAGTTCCCTGCATCCATGCCCATGAGTTCCCGAATCCAATCTTCTGGAACAAAGTGAAGCAAAGCATTCTCCACCACATCAGGCTCAGGAACATCTGTGATACGTAAAAGTATTAGCAATAAACAAACCCCGAAGAAAGGAAGATAATAATAAAGGAATACTTACTGAGAGTCAACTCACCAGGCTGAAGTTCACCTAGCAGCATTGTATCGAAAATAGACTGTGGTTTCGCCCTTTCCTTTGCAGCCTTAGAAGACGACCTTGATGAAACCTTCCTCTTCTTGAAAGGAATAGCGGCAGGAGGGACCTCTCTCTCAACATCCATAATCTCGTGATCAATAGGCTCCACATATGACAAATTCGCAGCAATCACAGAAACCCTAGGGTGACACTCCAACAATGGACCCTTAACAAACTCAGCCAGCGTAAACTCTACAAAAAAAAAAAGAGAGAAGAAGACAAAAGAGACATGATAAGAAAGGTGAATCCGAGATTAAATAAGTAAAGGGGAAAGTAAATAGAAAACTACCGGTGCCTCTAACGTAAATTCTGGAATCAACTCCCTCGGGCCATTGCTTCAGAATACTAGCCCGATGCAGAACAACGTCAGGATAGCGATCCAACTTGACAGGATTCTGCAGAAGACGATGGTACAGAGGTAACTCAAGGGCATGGGGGGAGCGGCCTCCTTAAACTTAGTTGGCTTTTCACCAGCAATAAAAGGTTTATAAGCCTCGGGAATCACGGAACACTCAATAAACAAAAACTCATTTTTCCACCCACGTACATCAGTGCTACCAGAAAGGAATATTTCAACCTTAGGTTTCTTTTGAATTATAACCCAATCACCAGCGTCACATAAATCAAAACAGGCAGAAAACAGATCCACGGTCGGTTCACCATCAAGAACGCGACAAAGGATCTCAAAACCAATAATACGGGCAACGCCGTTGGGATGCATATAAGAAAACGGACAGTTATAGTGGCTAAGGACATCGAGAAAAAAAGGGGACAACGGGAATCTCATGTTTCCCCGGCTCACGTGGGCAACATACAAACCCACATAACCCTGCGGTGGGTCTGCAACAGTCTGACAAGACGACGGTAACTGAACCGTTTTATCACAATCAGACAAATAGGTGATGCAAAACCACCGTAATCCCTCAGGGGTAATAACGGGAAAGATCACTACGCCCCACCTTTGCCATGATGATTCGAAAGAAAAAGCACAAAAGAAGATTCAAGTTACCTGGAGATGGCGAAAGCAATTAGGGCAGAGAGATTGAGGTGATTGGGGAAATGACGGATCGGATTCGCAGGTAAATGAAAGGTATTTTCCCTTGGCTATCCTAATTTTTCATTTTAGACCCACGAGATATTTTGAAGTCTAACAAAACAGCCAGTCAATGCCTTTTTCCTTAGACTGGGGGGCTTGATGATATACCTATACGGAGCTCTAGCTCCGTATCCGAAGCAGAAGTAGAGAACGAAGTTATCTTCGTACAGGTAAACCATAACGGAGCTCCGCCTCCGCTAAACATAATCATCCCGGAGCTCCAAAGGTAATAAATACCGAGCTCCGATGAGATATACAATAAATATCGGATATGGATCTATTCCGTAAAACAACCTATTAAATATATATCGAGGCTCCGATATATTCGGACACAACTTGGTAACAAGATTACCACAAATCTCCTCAAGAAGGAAACAAGATATTTACAAAAGAGGAAGATATCTTCCTTAATTCTCTTATCATCCTCTCCAAGTTATCTACCCTCTATATAAATAGAGGAGGAGCCTCACGGCACAAGGATCATACGGATTCACAAATACAAACTAAAAACCCCAACACACGGTTTATTCGACCTCCGAATAAACGCTAAATAAAACCCTAACTCGAACAAATCGACTTAGCCACAAAAACCATCCGGCGTAAAGCGGTTATCTAGACCCTCTGACCTTAACGGAATCGCCGTTCAACACCCACAACCCAACTCACACCTCCGGTTGAGCCATAGTGCGATTATTTGATCAAACATGTACCTTAACGAAAGTCTTTAGAGCTTCGTGTAACAAAATCCATAATTTATTATAAGTAATAGAAGTGGAAAAAATTGAGGAAAAAAATTGAGAAAAAGATCTATCAAATAATGTCTTAACGTGTTTTGTATCTATATAAGGCAAGAGTTACAGGTTAATTATAAGTTTAATTAGAGAATTGAACTATATACAATTTAAAAAAATAATTCAATAGAATAAATAAATTAAAAGGACTCGTGCCGATCAAGGATTTATTGGCAAATAAGTAAAAATTATTATTTAATTAGTATACATGTATATGAATATTTCTTTATTTATTTAATATATAATTATAACTATTATCTACAAATTTACCAACATTCTTAGATTCATTCATGTACGAAAATCAACTATCAATATAAACTTTTAAAAAGAAATTTACATACATCGGAATTTTTAATTATTAGGTTATAGAATTAAAAATAACTAAAGATGGCACATGTAGCTTAAAGGTTGTGAAACATGTCTTTTTAAGAATACCTTAATCCTGTTTTAGTTTATTAGTAAATGTTTATAGCATATCATTGACTCGTTGTATTGAAGATCATTCTAGCAATATAATAAAACAAGGTTAAAGTCTTTTCCTATAATTACTAACACGTACTCTTCGTTTTATTAAAGGCAATTGTCCTTTTAATTTATGAGTCAAATCTATTAATTCAATTTGATGTTATAGTTATAAATAACTTTAGTTATAATATACAAAATATAATTTAAAGAACCCCTCAAGACTAAGAACAAAGTTGTTGAAAGTTATTTATACGGAGAAAGAGTTGTACTCTACTTCGCAACACTTTAATTGAACACATTTAGAACCTCGAGAAAAATTATAGTGGGCGTTGACATATTTTATTTGTGTAATATTTAATTTTATTTAAATGTATTTTTTTTTATTTAATGCAATAATATTTTACTTAACTTTTGATTTTTAAATAAATAAAAACGATGCGACAATGATTAGGAACTTTTATTTAAATGTCATTGGAAAGTTTTTATTCCCTACAAACACATATTCCATTAACTCATTCGACATGCAACATATTAGGAACTTTTTAAGTCAAGTCATATTGTTGAGTCTTATCTATAATCTATAATCCCTTATAAAGAGAATAGGAATTAAGACATTAAGCATTTTTTTTCTTCCAAAAATATTCTTACTTAAAAATAAAGCTAATCTTTTTCCCCCATTTCTGACTAATCGTAACACACACCCGACCCTTCCAGCACCGCCTTCCATCTCCCCCCTAAGACTACTGCCGGCACCACCGCCTTCCTGTGACAACCCTCATTTTCCGACTAAGACAACGTACTTATGTTTATCTAGGTATCTATCCCTAGAGGTTTGTTAGGGAAATTGACCTTCTAGACATTTAGGCATATTGACAATTGCCCTCTAGTACGGTGAAATGCCTTAGAAATGTCATAAACAATAACTAGAATCATTCGAGATAATCTCAAGCAATAAACTAGTTTTAAATGAACTTCATAAAATACCTTTGAACAAAAATTTTTATTGTTAACCAATTAAGTTATATAAACAATAATGTAAGACTCACAAGTTGAGATAACAATCCAAATTTCCTATAAATTGTCCAACAAATTAAACACCAAACCAAATTTAAGTAAATATGGCCATGAAAATAAAAATTTTCATCTCGAAAATATTTGTAAGTTATATGTACATAAAGTGCTTAAATAATGAGTAAGTATATATATATGCTTAAAAATAAATACAAGTTTACAACTAATAGCTTATGTAACCAACTAAAAATACAAGAATATATCCATACATACATATATACATGACACATACATACACTTATATATTTTTTAACCAAAACAACTAATTACCTACATTTAACTAACATAACACTTACAAAATAAATACCCACTTAACCTATACTTACACTACAAATATATACACTATTTTATACAAAAAAATAAGAAAATCCCTTCAAAACCCCCTTGATGGCCAGCCCTCCCCACTCCCCATATAACACCTCCAATCAAAATTCATCCTCCCTTATACTCCCCATACAATTAACACTTCAACACTTATTCTTCCAACACACACACAAACACATTCTTACACTCAAACAACTACTTTCTCTCCTCTCTTTCTCTCTTCATTTTTGGCAGCCCTCAAGGAAGATAAAGGAAGAAAAATCCATCTAAACACATATTAATAATAAGGGTTATAGGCTAGATTAACAAAGGATTAATTCAAGCATAGTTTAAGGGTTATATTAAGGTTGAAACAAGGGTTGTTGGAGGCATTAAGGGTCACGAAAATCTGCATATTCTCATCATCAAAAAGTGTTCTTCAAGGGTATAATCTTCCCTCCTTTCACTAGATTAAATCTTGCTTATGTTTATGCTTAAAGGTTTTATCAAAAACTCATGTTTTCTTTATGAATCTTCAAGTTTTCTTTTGAATATACACTTGATGAGGGCAAGTTGATAGAATCTTTTCTTTCATGATATTGCATGTCAAGATCTAAAGAAAAGATTCAAGGATTCAACAAGTTTAAGACCCAAAAGTGTTGTTATAGATTAAATAACTTTTAAAGTGATTTTTCCTTTGAAATATGGTCATATTTTTATATATCTTGATGAATATATTTCTGGAGTTTTTCATAAAAATATGTTTTTAAGTTGTTGAATTGAAGTTGGATAAAGATTTGTTGTTAAAATGATGAGATGATTACATGCATGCTTGGATTTGCACTAGTTTAAGTTGTTTTGATTTGAGATTTGAGATGGGTATTTAATTGATGATTTCATATATATAATTTGATGATTAAATACATGTTAATAATCTGGGATTTATGAAGTTAGTATAAGAAATAAGGATTTTATAAGAATTCAAGACCAAACAATGCATAAAAGTCACTAACCGAAATCACAAGAACACAAATATAAATTCATCACCTTCATCACATGATTTGTCCATAAAATATGAAATAAAATCTGGAGAAAACACTAATGAAAGATGAATAGATGAATTAGGATGAACAAAATGTATTGGGTTTGCCAAAATAAGTATTGGGTGAAGCCATAAAGTAAAGGCATGCATTGGGCAAACAAAGTAAGCTGACAGAATCCATCTTCTGTCTTTGAACGGGAAAACTGAGCATGTGAGGGCCTTTTCAAGAAAGACTATCAAAATAAAAGTTGTACACAAATAAGTTAAGATTAACCTCCAACTGGAATTACTCAAAAATACTGAACCAAACAATAGATATGATTTTTCTATTGAAACTGGTCAAAACTGTAATTTTGTATGAATATTTTATAAACTTTAACAATATTTATCTCCTAATACATAAAGTTCCAGGAAGTCATACTTGGTGGAAAGTAATTTCAATGTGTTTTGAACTTAAAATAAAATCATGGGATTTTTCTAACAATCAGAACATCAAGAACTTTTATAAAACTTCTGATGTCGCAAGCAGTGCCCATTCAGGACAGTTCGTGTTTGGATAATTTTTACGGATACCAAACATCATCTAAAAATTCACCAAAAATTCACAAAAATACTAGATACATATAAGTCACTGTGTAAAAATCATGAAGGTCCAAATAATTCGTCTTGACCCCAAAATAGTAGCTAACATTTCTTAAAAATAAAGTATAAAACAGAAAATTTGTAAGTAATCTTATAAATGGCATAATGGGCTATGTAATGAACTAAGAACCATAATGGGCTAACCCGGACCAAATAATGAACCCATAAGGAACAAAAATCAGTAGGACCACTTGGCCCAATAAGCCTTAAAGCCCAATAACCACTATGACCCATTATGCACCTAACCCAAATAAGGTAAAGCCCAATAACTAATGTAAGCCCAAAACATTTAAAAGCCCATGACACCTAAGGCCCAATTGATAATGGCTCATAACACTTAAACGAATTTCATGAGATAAGTGTAATCAAAATAAAACAAAGATAATTAAGTGAGATTGACATAAGTAATTATGTTAACCAAGCTATATATTGATATCACAAATGTTAATTCACGCTAAAATCGATTACACAACAAATGATGAACAAGGATAACATAACTTAATATGATATTTCTACATGATGACCTAAGATGCCAAGTGAAACCACAAATGAAGCCAAGTTACCAAAAATCTAACAACTTATAACTACGCATGTAATTAAAGTAACATTTTACACCATCAATCGCTACAACCAAAACAATGCGAATGTTGGCAATATACTTGGATTCCACAATTGATAGCAATATAATGAAAGTGGCATTTCTAAGTGATTGCTTAAGATAGGAACTTACATGTATTAGTCCTATCGTAGGGATAGTCTTGGCTTTCAAATGTGATTGAGAAACGTGACGGGTGTATGATGGAGCGATTGATGGGAAGTACCCATTTTGGATAAGTGAATATAATATGCGGCATATCAAGGTGAGTCATAGCCCCCTTTCAAACTATTTTATGTATTTAACTTTCGGGGTGAAAAGCATGATAAGTAAAGTTATTTTATATATATATATATATATGAAGTGTTTTTTGAAAGAAAGTTTGATATATGAAATGACTCTTGATAAGTATGATTATGATATGAAGTTATAACGTATGTTCCAAGTGATAATTGTTATATGATGAACTTGAGTTCTGTCAACCCGTTTTCTTTTCGGTACACTACTATTTACTCCTAAGGGAGGCCTGTAGTTAGATAGTTGCGCAACTAGGAGTCGTCCACCCATCCAGAGTGTAACGGTGGAAGGTTGGTTGCCTTCGTGATGACCATCACTTCCAGTCCGACCATTAGGGTGTTCTAGCTACGTAAGTTTAATCGGTCGTCCTCATGACACGACCCCAAGTATAAGTAAGGCACTTGATTGACAGCACTTGATTGACAGCTTGTGCAAAGATAAGAAGTATTATAAAGCTTGGACTTTAAAATGGTAGTAGTAGTGGCTCAAGTATTTATTCATCAAAAAGCTATTTAAGTTTTGCCCTCGTGGTTAAAAGAAATTAAAGTTGAAATGATTGGATATTAAGATTTGAGTATTAAGATTTGAACTTACGTTTTTGAAAAAGAATATTCATAAAGATATTTGAAGGTCCTTCTTGGTGGTTCTTTATTTTTGGTCATAATTGGAAATTGTTTGGACACACGGATTGGGTATCGTCCCTCATATGATATCTTGAAAGACGTTAAAATTGGTGATATTGAAATGATTTTGGTAATCGAATGATTTTGGTATGATATACGATTAATCGATTCATATACTTTTTCTCTCATGATGATTTGACAAATGAGAACCTGGAATTTTACAATAGATTCTCCAAGTCTTGATATGACATTATGGTATTTGGAAACTTGATAACATGATATGAAAATTTTGTCGATCATATGGTTTGGATCAGTTTTTCTAAGTATTAAAACGGTGATGTACCAAGATTTATATAAAAACCTATGCACTCACCAACTACGTTTTCGTAGTTGACACTTTTTCTACATGCTTTTCAGGAAATAAGCTTAAGCATTGAGGATTTATATGCTTCATGAATATTTGCATTGCCCTTTGGAGTCAAAGATCAAACCTTGTGATAGGCAATGGAATCCGCCTTGATCATTGTAGTACACTACTTCAGGTGTTTGTTATTTGTTTCGTGAACTTAATATTCAAGTACGGTGGACGCATTTGTACTTGGAAATTGGTTCACATGCTTGTACAATTGTAAATTCTTTTATCAAATGAAACTATGGTGAATGTTATTTATAATCCTTTGTTTTGGATACTCGACTTTCTGTACATCTCATTGTTCCGCCTTAGTTGGGGTGTTACACTTCCATCTCCAACGCCGCCCTCCATCTCTACCGCCACAATCAACGCCATCAACACCGTTTATCACCGCTGCAATGTGCGGGCACCAAGATAGTTGTCTACTTGTCTTAAACAAACAAACTCTTGGTGACTTATATAAATGCATTATCATAAATCACCTAAATGTCATTAATTGTACAAATTATGAAAGTATAATGTGGAACAAGTCCATATATTAGTCATGCCCACTCAACACAAACATGTCTTGTGTGATAACCGTTACCTGAGCGTTCGTTTGATTATACTATTCCATTTGTAGAAGGTCATTAACTATCAATTTAAGTCTTTAGACGTGTGGCTATATGGATTAGAGTATGAATAAGACAAGACATGTTTATTGAGTACTAGTGCCTTTAACTTTTTAAGACTTGGAGCAAATGATTGAGGAAGACTAGTTGTCTCATAGAAATGCCAAATAAAGTTAAAATGAACCTTCAAAACATTAAGCGAATCAACGGATAGCATTTACCTTTGCCGTATATGGCGTCGTTTTAATTAATTAAACGAATCGACAACAGAAAAACGTATTGATTTTGTTTTGGTCATAGCTTTCAAACCGTAACTCCGTTTTTGACGATTCAAGCGGCCACGTTTTTGTAAAAGAGTCTAGTTTACAGATATGGGTCGAGCTCGATCTGGTTGAGGTCGACTTGGTCGAGTTAGACCTGGTTGAGTTCGACTATGGTTGAATTCAACCATATACATGCCTATATAAACTTGATCTTTCATTCCATCAAATGGTTTACACACATAAGATTTCTCTCTAAGGTTTTCTTTGAAAAACACCCTTTCTTCACAAAAAATTCAGATTTCATAGACAAGAAGAGAAAAGAGTTTGTCTTTCAAATCCTCTCTTAAATCATTCTCTCGATTTCGGTTCCAAACGCTTTCAATCAATCAAGGCTTCGATCTTTTATCAAGAAACAAGTGAATATTATCATTCTCTTCATCAAAAACTTGTGTAAGTCCTGTTTTTAATCTCTCCAATTCGTTTTTATATGTATATATATGTTTACTCTTTCGGTTCTTATAAAAAGCTAAGCGAATCATGTCTTTGATTGTTGATTGTGCAATTTCGGTTACATTTGTGTGTAAGAAATGAATTGAACCTTGATTAAGGATTTGATTTGATACATTATGCACTCATGTAATTTGGATTTTGTGCAACTACAAGAACTGAAGATATCATTTATTTGGCTAAAAGACTCTAAAACTAGTCGATTTCGTATCCAAGATTAAGGTTGTGCAATTGTCGATCACATGATGTATGGAATCGGTCGAACTTCACCCTTTTTGTACTGATTTGTGACACTTTTTTGCAATCAAGACTCATGGGTATGAATTGGCTAGCCTTAGATCTCGTTATTTTAACAAAATCGCGTCAAAATCGTTCGTTTTTGCTTAAATCGCGTATGAATCCGACCCCGGCCAGGCCTATCTCGACCTAGGCTGATCTAACTCGACCTAGGCAGGTCAAGCTCGACCTCTACCTGGTCTAGCTCGACCTCTGGTGGTCTAGGTTGACCCTCTGTTGACTTTTTTCGCTTAAACGGCTCGTAAGGTTCCTAGTTTGACCCGAAATGACTTGTTTTAACTCTCGGACCTTTAAGACTTGGAATAAACTCATTTTGACCTCTGTCCAGATTGAACTAGACCTTCCATGGTCGAGTTCAACCACTTCCCTACTCATATTGTCGATTTCATTAGCCTATCGTGTCCATACGTGCTTATTCGGTTCTTAAATTTGACTAGTTTTCTCAAAAGGTGTAGTTTTGGTCCAATTGGCTAACACATGAATAAAATATTTTAAAATAACATATTTGGGCTTTAGTTGGTCGAGTTCAACCATTAGGTTGAGCTCAACCTCAACTCGTTTCGGTTTCGTAAGTTTTTCGGTTAAAATCTCCGATTTTGTCTAGTTTTCAGTAAATTCGAGTAAAACTTATTTTGAACTATAAAATGATTTCAAATGAGGTTGTATTGATATAATAATGTGTTTGAACTTAATAAAGGACTTTGTTGTCAAATCCAGACTCTTGTTCGGTTTATTCGAATTTTGTCAAACGTCGTTTTAGAAGTTAAATAAAGACATGTGCACTTAAAGGCATTTCTAATAGGCTAAGACTTAAGACCAAAGACTTTCATTATGACTTGTCATGTATTATTGGTAGGTGTTGATTGTCGTGGACTTTGATTGTGCTTGTCGTGCTCGTCCGTTATACTTTCATAACACTTTTCAAGTGAGTTTCGTAGCCCCTCTTTTTACAAGTTTTGGGGTGGAAAGTATACTTATTTTTCAAACAGTTTTGTCGATTCATGTTTATGTTCAATACGGAGCCTGTGCGTATAGAGTTACTTGTGTCATTTGATGTGCTTGATTTTGTTTATATGTGTTGTGTTTATTGTTGTGATTTATGGTTTGGACATGCTTATTGTATGAGTTTGAGACTTGGACATGAGATTTGAGACTTGGACTAAGGCAGGTACCGTAAGGCCGGACTTTGAGACATTGAGACTTTGAGACATTGAGTCTTCGAGACATTGAGTCTTTGAGACATTGAGACTTTGAGACATGAGACATGAGGCATGAGACTTGAGACTTTGGACATATTATGGCGTAACTCTGCTCATTATGTATTGAACTAATACTTGTTTAGACTTTAATGAATCGACAAAAGACTTATTTCTTTGACTAAGACTTTTTGACTAAAACCTACGAACTCATCAACCTTTGTGTTGACACGTTTTAGTATACTTTTCAGGTACTCAGGCTAATCAGGGGTAAAGACTGCTATGCTAGGCTTGGACTTCGGAGATTAGTGTTCCTCTATTTATTTTCAGACTTTAAGGCTACATGCCTTGGAATATTTCTTTTTGGACTTGGTTGTAATAAGCTATTTTAGCACTGTTATGACTTTGAACTCATGTATTTGGGAATATATTTATTATATTCTATTTTATTTAGCAGTATCTATGTAATTCCATGTCGTGTTGTATTTTTCATGACACCTCATGTTTCCGCCAACGGTGGGGTGTTACATCTTGTGACCAACAACCGTGATTAAATCAGACGGATCCAATTATTTAATCCGACCAAACTTGAAAGAATAGAAGTCCTTGTATTCCACTCCTCCTATCAGAGAGTCTCAGAGACCATGGTTGGAGACTTGGATCCCTTCGCCATCATCAACATCATCAAGTGAGTTTAATTATTTCTGATATTAGTTTAATTCAATTTTTGACTTAGGGTGGAAGGAGTACAAAAAAGTTACCCAATTCTTACTCTAATCAAAACTCTCCAACTCACAACTATCCAATTTTACCCAATTCTTACTCAAATCATTGGCAATACATACCCAATTCTGACCCAATTTCATTTTCTTTTTCATTTAACTTTAATACATATAAACTAAAAACCATATAGAACTAATTTCATTAAACTAAAAACCACAATACATAATATGGAAAATGATTAAATACGACTAAAAAACACTTAAATAGAACTAAAACACTTAAATAAAACTAAAATACTTAAATAAAACTTAAACTAAGCCTTGGAATAATCCGAGTCAACAGCGCTATCACCATCATTACGGTGAATGTAGCGGTAGCGCTCAGGAGACTCGATGGCCACGCCTAGTAGAGGAGAAACGTACTCCTCCCCCGGGTCAGAGTAGTAAGGTACATCCTGACCACCACCCACATTGGCTTGCGAGAATACCCCGTGATCTAGCGTCTGGGTCAATGTTGAAGAATCGGCGTTTAACTGAAAAATAACTTGATTCAGCCAGTCGATCTTCTGTCGAAGATATACAAGATGCTCATTCTCCGCGATGTTACATGCATAACCCGGGGCAGTAAGTCGGTTGATTGCGGCTTCGTAAGCCTCTTTGTTCTCAGAAACGCCCTGAATGACGTTATTCACATCTGAGAGGCGTTTGGAGTCGTGATTTAGGTGAGTTTGGATAGCCATTTTACAATCACAAAGGTCCATTGTAGTGATTTTGGTTGAAAGGAAGTTGTGGAGTAAATGGAAATTGGGTGAAAATGAAAGTTGTGGTGTAAAAATTGGAAGACGAATAGGGTTTTTATGGGTGAAAAGGTAGAAAAGTTGATTAAAAATTTTTTTTTTTTTTAAATTAGATCTAGCCATTGGGGGGGGGGGGGGACCCACTAGCTTCCAACGTTCAAAACTTCTTACCCAAACTCGGTTTCAATACTCGAATTACTACCGGATCGGGCCTTAACCGACGCTTACCCGAACACCCTCCATGGTGTAGCCGATCAGGTTTGGGCTACCCGATGAGTACCCGACTCCCACTCCCTCCTACCTAATCTTCATTTCTATATTTTATTTTATTTTGTAGGTGACTATTATTTATTAGTTTTACAATCAATAGTTAATGCAAATATTAACCCAACTGTTTTTAACTTAGATGGAAGGAGAGTCGAGATATGATTTTTTTAACAAAAACAAAACTAAAAAAAGGAAAATGATAAATCCTCCTAAACAATCTTCCTAAAAATTCTCCTAATATATCAACTTGTTAACACATGGAATCCACTAATTCTCTTTCCTAATCTCACCCCCTAATTTTATGCATGTCACAATCTAATTAATTAGGATAATTTTTAAGCTAACAATTTAGGAGGATTGATTATTACCAATAAAAAAGTAATGTTATTTGAGGTACAGTAGTATTTTCAAGAATAGAATACTCAACTCAACCATCTTTTTATAATGTCGAATTTTCTATGCATAGAAAATACCCTTCTAATATTTTATCGTTATTTAATACGAGTAAAGCTTTAACTAAATGTCAATCAAAGAAGCTCAAACAAACTCAAACCCAAACTCCGTACCAGTTTCCGTGTTGGCTTTAAGTCACACCTCAACAATTTTCTTCATTATACGGAGTATATGCTATTAAGTGTAATGTCCAAAAACTTTACTTGAATTTAATTTGATTCAACATATGAAGATGATCAGTTTGAGTTAAAAGGTAGCACGTACTTTAACATTTTATGTTGTACTGATCTCAATTAGCTAGTGTCATTAGTTAGAATGCCTCAATTTAGCAACACTCTGAACAATGTTTGTTTCAACCTTAATAAGCTGATTGTGGGTAATGTGTGTAATTCTTCTTGGCACATACACTTGGTGGTTGGTGCTAAATCTTTAGTCCATAGTTCTCTTGCTCATATATCATTTATTGACTACTTTACCATGTGAGCTGTCAACCTAGTTAACATTTTGTCCCTAATAATGAAAATGGTTGCCCAAAGACAGGTGCTCATGGTGTGAAATTAATCCTTGAAGAAGTGTCAATTGGGTCTGTAAAATTTCTCAATGTAATGCATGGATCACAACCAATAGAATATTATCGATCAAGATTTCTTTGATATGTTCTTTGAGTCTGTAAAATTTATCAATGCAAAAAAAGTAACATCTGTGGAATCATATTTTACATATCTATTGATCAAAATTACTACAGTACAAGTTAAGGTAGTTTCATCTAAGCTTACTAGAAAGCCTAACACAACCCGGGTGCCCAGCCAAACCCAATCAAAGGTTGGTAAATGGAGTAGGTGTGTTGTGAGGCTCAATATGTGTGAATGGTGCATGTTATCATTCTACTATGCAACAAGAAGCCCACCAAGCCAGTTGCTCGAGCCTTGGAGCGCAATCACAAATTTATTATATGGTTGATGGTTCCATGGTAAGGTTGATTTGATGATTAAAAGTTTTTAGTTATATGACTTAACTTTCCCTAATCACTTTTTGTAAAACCTCTTGGTTAACCGACATATTCAAATCTGTGTAACAGGTAATTCGTCGTACCACAAAGATTACTAATTACTACTAAATACTAGTAAGTTTTACTATGGAGAATGAAAGAGGAAAATAATTATGTATTCCACATGGAGTTGAATTCTACTTTTTATATTTGTAATGTCATATTATTAAAGAAGGGTAGACTATTGGGAGGGGACAGGGTTGGAGAGTCCCGAGATACATCATATACATTCGTGTGAGATAGGAGTAGAAGTAAAATAGTATACCGTAATACAAGAGTACGAGTAAAATAGTTTACTATTAAAAAAATTTATACAAATGTATTGAATAAAATAGTAAAAATTTTGTATGCAACAGATAACATAATCTGTTTTTATATATAACACTCCAATGAAAGGTATGTTCTGGTTGAAAAACCGGACCACATTGATATCAAGACATTATTATTAAATTCACGACATTATAGTTAAACCAACTAAGGTCTCGTTTTTGGGTAAGTGTGAATGAAATCTTCACTTTTTTTTTTTTTTTAAAAATAAGGTCTCGTTTTTTTTCTTACTTAATAAATTTAATAACTAAAAACTTAATATTTGTTTTTTGACTTAATAAAGAAAATACCCGTCAATCATCTATTTTTTTTAGTTTATAGACATTATTTAATGAGTTAATTACACTTTTTGTCCTTAAAGTTAGCACTATTTTCACTTAAACTTTAAAAATTACAATTTTGACCCTAAAGTTGGTCAATTTTTTCAATAATCGTCATTTGGCCTTACGGCGTTAAAAAATAGTCGTTAACGTACGCAAGTGCTAGACACCTGAGGGCAGGTAATGTCATTTCACCTTACACCGAGGGACGAAAAGTGAAAAAATAGCTACTTGAGGGACGAAAAGTGAAAAATAGCTACTTGAGGGACGTAAAGTAAAAAATAGCTAATTGAGAGACGAAAAATAAAAATTATACAAATAAATTTATTCTTCCATTCTTTCTTTTCTGATCATCTTTACGATCGTCTTTTCCAATAGAATTTTCCGACTAGACATTTATTTCCCCTTTATCCCCAAGCCTCTCCAATCACCACCACCTAATAACCACCAACAACAGTCGCCGCTACCAGCCACCGCCGTCTGTAACCAACACCAGCCACCACCTTCTATAACCACCACGAGCCACTGCCACCCACCACCACCTCCGGCCACCCCCGCCTATAATTACCAACACCCACCGCCACTACAATCAACAACCACCACCGTCTACAATCACCACCAGCCACCACTGCCTACAATTACCACCAAACACCGCCATCTACAATCACCTCCAACCACCGCCGTCTACATTCACCACCAACTAACCGTCGCCGACTAGAATCACCACCAACCACCGCCGCCACCTAGAATCACCACCATCCACCGTCCCCCTTTCAATTAAAGTCAAATTTTAGGAAAAAAAAAAGATGACTGACATGTTTGAACTATAACTTGTTTTATTGTTGTGTTTTGAATGTCATGAATTTGAGTAAATGATTTTGTTTGTGGTTTAGATTTGGATTCAAAGTCGAGTTTTTATTAGGTATCATTAAAAAATAAATGTCTAGTCGGAAAATTACATCGATAAAAATGATCGGAGAAGATGATCGGAAAAGAAACTATGGAAGAATAAATTTATTTGTATGATTTTCATTTTTCGTCCCTCAAGTAGCTATTTTTTCACTTTTAGTCCCTTAAGTAGTTATTTTTTCACTTTTCGTCCCTCGGTGTAAGGTGAAATGACATTAGTGCCCTCACGTGTCTAGCACGTGCGTACGTTAACCGCCATTTTTTAACACCGTAAGGCCAAAGGACGATTATTGAAAAAATTAGCCAACTTTAGGGTCAAAACGTAATTTTTAAAGTTTAGAAATCAAAAGTGAAAAACGTGCCAACTTCAGGGACGAAAAGTGTAATTTACTCTTATTTATATATTGAGTTAATTAAGAGTTAATTAATATTTTTATAACTTAATGACTAAAAAAACCTTAAACCTAAAAGTTGATTTAGAATGTTTAACATTTAAATGTTTAACGCCTTCAGTTAAAATCCCTTTATGAATTTGAGTCCGGGTAAAAAGTTAGCTGGTTTGAGACATGTTTCCTTCCCATTATTCAGTTAATTGGGTACGCCCAAATTAAATAAATTTTTTCCAAGAAAAATATATCATATTCGATCGTGGTTATATCTCGTCACTTTATTCATTTATTAGGGATTGTGATGTGATCTTCACTTTTAACCTCTGTACTTTCAAATAATATCTAATTCCAAATTTTGCAGATATATTATTTTGAATGAATTATAAATTCCGTCTCAACAAAAACAATGGAAGTAGCCTCTTCTAATGGCGTCGCCACCACCACAAATATTTGCAGTCACTGGTAATCTTACTTCTTAGGGTTTATTATATTTTGTGTATGTAATTTTTTAGGGTTTATTGCCGTTTGTTGGTTTCAGGCCATCGAACATTTTTTTTGGTGCATTTCGGTCATTCATGAAAGTCTAAGTAGTTATGAAATTTGGTTGCCTGATCATGTCTATAAAAGGAATGTTTACAAGTTTTTTAAACAAATGAAACCAAATTGATACAGGGGTGGCCCGAAATGTTATGTTGAATTTCAGTGGCTTTCAGTGGTCTAGGCATGCATTATCCTCACTGAAATTTAAACAAATAGTAATGCTCATGCTTAACGGTGAGGAGACAGTGTTTGTGATCTTCAAAATGACAGATGTACTCTTTACAGAAGGTATCACCATGCCTTAATTTGTTTACCTTCCAACTTTTACTGTAAACGGTAGGTAGTAGCCTGCATTCCTTTTTAGAGAGTTATGGCGAACTATGGCTCTAGAGGTTGATATAGAGGATCGCAACGGATCTGCTCATCTAGACATTCACAAACAAATAGGTACAGTTACCTTTAGCTGAACACCATACATTTGATTAGTAAACTGCGTCTTTCAAAACCTCAAGCATACCTCATTAGGGCCTCTCCGTTAAACCTCATATTGTCCTATGCTGATTGAACCACGTGAGCCACCAAGTAACATGGGAAACTAAGTCAAAATGGGAAAACTAGCCTACATGTTGTATTACGGTACTTGGTTGGTTGTTGATAGGCTTTCAAATCAGTCAAGCCAACAGAAACCAATTATGTCTCTAACATGGTTTTGATTTGTAATAGACCATGATTGAAGTTGTAAAGTTCAGATTAGTGAACCACAGTTACATATGTGCTTCTCAATAGGTGTTTGACAAGATGAATCCATATGATTCTATGTCAAAAAAAAAAACAACCCTCAACACCTATTGATCAACATGCTTGCAATTGCAATGAATGGTCCAAATGCAACTCATCAACTTAAGAAAAAGCTTCTTGACACATTTCCGGCTATCTAGGCAAGCAAAGTTCATCATAGGTCGACCCACCTATCTCCTCTTGATTTCTGATATCCCCGGGATTCATTGGTTGAAATGTACAGTGTCTTCCACAGAAGTTAATCCCTTTTAATGTTCTTCTAGACTACAACCTATTCACTCTGATTATTTAATCTCTTTCTTTCTTTCTTATATATTATCTATTGGTCCCTTTCCTGCTAATAACTATACATCCTATTCACTACTTTGATTCTTAGATACCTCTATCTTTCTCTCCCGTCTCTCATATAACATCTAGCGGTCCTTTTCCCGCTAATAAGTATACATCAGAATGTTGCACGAGTTATTTCCAATCATGATATGTTAAAATTCTCTTTTCTTATAAGAAAAGTTGGGGTGTCACATTTGTGCCTCACGTTTTTGCTGCACTAATCTAATGCATAGGTTTGCTCTTGCTGGCTGAAAGTAAGTTCGAGCCTTTAGCTATATACCATTAACATGTCCTTATCAACCTTACTTGGCCTTATGTTGTAAATACAAAGTCTAATCATTAACCTGATGGGTCTCAGTGTGACCTTATCGGTAATATGAAAGCTGCCTATTGATGGTCTATCTTATCCACCCCCTTTTTAACTTTGTGATTTTTTCACTATCTCGTTCGTTTGTACCCACTTTATCTTGGAACAGAATTATCCTAAAAGAGTAAACTATCTTTTTTTGCTTGCTGTCTGTTCTTGAAATTATTAAGGATTTTGAGGAGGCTTTGTCGTCCGGCTCCTCATAAATGATGTTAGGATGGGCCGGCCCATCCTCGGAATCCTAAAAAAAAAAGAGGGAACAGAATCACTTTCTTTTAGGTTTAAGATTGGCGTTGGTTGCTTCTTATAACTGGGATTTGAGGTTATTTTGTTGCTAGATGAATCCTTAAATTGCATTTCTGTTGATTAGGTATCCACTAGGGGTTTGTTAAATGCAGAAGGATCTGTGATAGTTTACTTGCTACTTTCATAACCAACTGAACTTCATTTTCCCCTCTGAATTGCTTGTAATTGTTAAGAAAACATTGTTTTGCTTACTCATCTTATTGTTACTTGGTATAACTATATTTTAATTCGAGTATTGTTTCGTTAACGTTTTGAATTTTGTTGCTGTCTTATCTAATCTTGCGGTATAGCTGTCCTTGTTTAATAATTTTTTTGCTATTTTTCTGTATAAGAGCTTTTTGTTTATTACATAAAGTTATGTATGTTCTGGATAACCATAGTAAAGTGCTGAAAAGCTTCAATGTCATCTGCAGTGACAGAGAAATTCCGTCTTTAAACATCGATCTGCATTATGCTCACTGTTCCCGCAATTTAGAAAAATGTAAAACCTGTGATGATATGATACCCAAAAAGCACGCGGAAGAACATTACTTGAGCACCCATGCTTCGGTATGTCCAGCCTCTAAAAGCATCGTCAATTAGTTAACTATATTAGTATATTCGTATGTGTACTGAAGTGTTTCTGTAGTCAATCAAAATTAAACATATTAATAGCTGCTATATTTGATGGTGTAATTGTTGTTGGGACAGGTATCTTGTTCATTGTGCGGTGAGACAATGGAGCTTCGGGACCTAGCTGTACACGAAGGTGAAAAATGTCCTTTAAGAACCGTTACTTGTGATTATTGTGAATTTCCTTTGCCTGCAATCGACCTGCTTGAGCATCAGGTAATTCCCAAAAGTCCCTTTGCATACCAACCCAACCGTTCTGCATGTATCTAAAATATGCTGTATACTGTTATTAAAATATCAGGAAGTTTGTGGAAATAGGACTGAAGTTTGTCAACTCTGCAACCGATATATCAGACTACGTGATAGAATTGCACATGAAGTTGCGTGTGATGTTCCAGAAAATACTGCAGAAACCTCCAGGTTTAAAATCCTCAACAAAAATAGAAAATCTTTATGGCAGAGTTCTATTTGTTTATTTTCTACATCTCTGGGAAATCTATGTTTGTTGGTTTCAATTTTGCTTTCATGTTTATGAAGGGCAAGGGAAGCTAATAGAGAGCGTGATGCTAGAAGGCCGGCACCACAAGACTTTCCTACAAGAAAACTTGTATTCACCATAGCTATAACTGGCATTGCCGTTGTTTTAGGGTCCCTTATTTTTCAGAGAAAATCACATAACAGTGAGCTGCGTTAACCAAGAGGCGTACAACCTATGCATGAGCATACTTTAAAATTGTTTTGCACTGTTTTGTAGGGTAACATAATGGAATATTCTAAGTTTTGTTATGTAATGCATCCCGTAGAAAGATTTGAATATGAAATCCTTTTTGTTAAAGGTGTGCACGAAGCATGTACAAGTATTAACCCAGTAATCTATACATTGTATGACTAGATTGAGTTTGGCGATTATGGAAATTTTTCATGCTTACATATCATGCTCAAATCTATGTACATCTGATATGGTTTTGCTTCTTATATATTTTTGCTGCCTTTTGAGTCTACTAGCAATGTCACCAAGATGCAAATCGAACAAATTTTTTGTTACAATACTTGATAAGAAAGGTGTCCGGGTGTCAGGATTTGTTGGTAATGTTACTCCATGTGCCTAAACTAGGTCGCACGTTTTGAATCATGGTAACGCCGCTATATTTATAAGCATACAAGTTATGGTTGTATTCATAGATGTTAGCTTTGATGATTTGGCAGAGCAGCTTTTAAGTACGTCAGTTTATGGTTAAAGTCAACCTTTGTTGTGTTTGGTTAACGGTTGATGATTGCAAGTCAAGTCATAATCGACTAAGTTAGTTTTTATTTACTTGTTACACTTGATATTGATCGAACAAGTTATTTCTTAGAAATCTGGTTCATGAAGAAAACCATTTTACAAATTCATCTTGCATAATTTGATGTTTGTAGTGAATGGGTTAGCTTGATTAAAACAAGTACTAGCTTATCCACCTATGAGCTGAACTAGTTCTATCAAAGCACATTCACAGTGCCTTCTAAATAACAGGTTATTTAGCACAAATAACCTATTAAGCCATAGTTTTTTGGATACTCAATTATGTGTATTTCATTTAGAGGATGTTTGGGAGTTTGCAAAAAAAAAAAAAAAAAGAAAAAAAAGAAATAATAATAATAATAATATTGACCCGGCTTAAAAACATATGTGGGTTTTCCTCTTAAGATAAGTGCATTTCGGCGTTCTAAATATTTAATAAACTATACACACGAAATATACCCAAACCCCCTCTTAGGTAACGCTATAACTAAACGGAAAGTCAAACAACCTCTAAACCCCACATACATTCCATTTCCTCAAATTACATTAAACTTTACAAATTTCAACATAAATAACAAAATGGCCATAGAAAAAACACATATGTCAACATAACAACACACAAAAATACAAAAAGTTCATAAAATTCACCTAAAAAAGGAAGGGTGCATTTAGTTGGAAAAACACCCCTTGTTTTCCATTTTTGTTTTTAAAAAAAATATAGAAAACAAAAAACGCGTTCAAATCATATTTTTTTAAAAATATTTTCCATGAAAACAGAAAACACTGTTTTCCATTTTTTTATGAGAAATTAGAAAACACTTTTTTATTGTTTTCTATTTTTCATTTTTCATTTTCTAAATTTTGAAAACCTCAAAGTGTTTTCCATTTTTTAGTTTTGAACGCGTTTTCAAAATTTCCACTTGTTTTTTAGAAATGAAAAACTCAAATTATTTTCTATAAAATTAAAAATGGAAAACTAGAAAACATTTTTCACAACTAACATGCCCTAGTTAATTGGGGCTAAACCAAAAATAAAACATTATTAATCTTAATCAACAGTTGAAATCTCTTCCATTCCCATCCTAAAACACGACCTTAATCCAAAGATTCCAAACTTGTCTACGGTCTACTCATGATCTGCACATCAATAAAATAAATAAACGAACATTGTAACTTATTTATTCATGTTGTACAGTTACTTTTATAACCTAAATAATTATCTAATACAAGTTTTGTAAAAAAAATTTATTAATAAAAAAACTTTATTAAATCATACTTTTTTTTCTCCCCATTCAAACTAATTAATAGGTCGCCTCAAAGTGTATTATATAAATATAATATAATGTAGGGTAACACTCTGGTGAGAACACTCTTAAAATAAGAACGGTGAGAACACTTTAAAAACATCATTTTGATGCATTAAAAGTCCATAAAACTAACATAGTGCAGAACTAGTTATCTTTATTTAAGTGTTTAACAACACATTCATCCGTCAAAATCGAAATAATCATGTTTTTTGTTTTGTGCATCCATCTTAGATGCATAATCATCAAAATGATGCATCCAACAAAAAACGTGATTTTTTCGATTTTAATGAATCAATGTGTTGTTAAACACTTAAATAATGATAATTAGTTATGCACTATGTCAGTTTTATAGACTTTTAATGCATCAAAATGATGTTCTTAAGGTGTTCTCACCGTTCTTATTCTAAAACTGATCTTATTTGATTGCTCCCCATATAATATATATATAGAGAGAGAGAGAGAGAGAAGTTATTGCAAGAACTAAAAAAATGTCAAGAACTACGAGAACTAATCATAACCATTAGATTAATTAAATCAAAGGCTAAAAAACATCCATGGTAATTTTGTAAATAAAATCACCTAATTTAACACATGAGACAATTAAGAGGGAAGGAATACTAAAAAAGAGATACTTATTCAAACTTTAAAAAAAAATTTGACGGCAACCACCTCTCAAAAATCATGGACTTATATCAATTAAAATTTATTTCCTTTTTTTTTCATTCACTTTAACAGTATTATGGTTTATTGACTCGTATGTATAGTTGATTATAAGTATACGTTTTATATTATAGTGATTACAAGTATATATTTATGGTGTGCATATGTGGACACATATGTAGTTCGGTGTACACGTGTTTTCATCTGTGTGCAAATGTGTTCGTATATTTCATATGTGATAACGGGATATGGACACATGTGTCGTTTGGTATACACATATTTCTATCAATCATATCAGTTGTGTTATTTACACAAATATGCTTTCTAAATTGTTATTTACATATTCTAACACTTTTCCAAACACATATTGTCATATTGATATAAAAAAAATACGTTTCACACTATAAAAATGTATAGAAAATTGTCTTTCACTTCATGGGTATGGTGGAGACAATTAATATTACAATCCATTTCTAAATGTAATTTGATTAATAAACAAAAATTGAAAAATGTTTTAAAGGAAAAAAAATGTTTTTTACGTATAAGTGACAATTAATGCCCCAAATTCATCTCAAATTTATGTAACTCCTAATTTGGTTGTAACTGACGAGAAATTCAAGGAGCATTTTCATTTTAATTGTTGATTTAAACTAACTTTATAAATTTACAATACTATCCTTAAATATTAAATTTCTCATAGTTCTCGACAAATTTTTGGTTCTCATTTTATCTTTTTACTATATATATATATACACTAGGTTTTTGACCCGCGCGATGCGCGATATTTTAAAAATTGATGTATTAGTTTAGTTGTCTTACAAATTTAGTTAATGAAAAAATATATATAAATAACATAAAATTTGATGATCCATACGTATGAAAATGGTAAAAATGAAGTATGTATCCGTGTGTTACGTCAGTTGATTATTATAAAATATTGTTGAAACAAACAGTAATAAAAAAAATTAGATATAGCTATTGATGATTAGTAAAATGTGTTTTATTATTTTTAAATCACTTCATTTATAATATTATCTTTACATTTCATATTGATGTTCTACATATTGTCAAGTATAAACTCTATGTATTATAAATTTTGAATGTTTCTTCTGTAATTTGTTTTATGTGAAGACATAATACCATTTTTTTTATCTGTTGCAGAATTCAAACTACACATGTCTGCGTAGGTCCTTAAAACCATCCTCTAACAATCCACACATACAAATGAAAGTGAAAAAGTCTAAGACCATATTAATGAATCACCAATCTATTGGCTAAAAAAATATATTATTCTAGTTTTTGTAAATCAAAGAAAGAAGATATAAAATACTTTTTACATAGACTAAAAAAAATAATATTATTTTTTTACATAAAAAATATTATTTTTTTCATACATACATTTAAGATTTGATTCGATAAATATGAGAATAATTTTATTTTTATTTTTTTGGTAATTATATTGTAAAAAGTTATGACAATGACACATAGGATAAAACCTATGTGGCAATTTTTAAGGATAGTTAAATTGATGTGAATGCCTTTAAAATATCAGGATAACTATCGTTTTATAAGATGTATAGATATAAGTGAAAAGTTATTTTGAGAACCTTTTTTTGCGAGAACTTTTGAGAACTTTTCAAATCAAGCCCAATCAATGATTGTTCTTTATATGAAAATTGTTTTTTTGATTGTTTTCTGAATAACTTATGTGTAATTTTGAAGTTTATAATTATGTGGAACATGGATTATCATTCGTTATACAATTATGTGGAGACTTGGATTCCTGATCACATCTGCACGAATATTGCTATGATCACATCATAGCAATATTCGTGCAGATGTGATCAGGAATCTAAATCTCCACATAATTGTATAACGGATGATAATCCATGCCTCCACACAATTATAAACTTCAATATTATACATAACTTATTCAAAAAACAATCAAAAAACAATTTTCATGTAAAGAATAATCATCGGTTGGGCTTGATTCGAAAAGTTCTCAAAAGTTCTCGCAAAAAAAAGGGTTCTCAAAATAACTTTACCCTATATATATATATATATATACTATATTATAAAGCAGATTCCTTCCAGATTTTCAACATTGAATTGAAATTTTCAATATTGATTTTAAGTACATCCCCAAAATACCCCTCTCATCTATTCTATATTTATCTAAAATAACCATAATACCCTTTATCTCTCCTCAAATCTCAACCAATCATCTTTTTTTTCTCTCCTCCATATATCATTTATTACTCCAATTCATTCAAAATCTTATATCTCAAAAATCATACGTCGATAAATTATAAAAATTGTATGGGTGTTCTTAAAATTTCATGCTCTTTCATTAGAGATGTCATTCAATATACTTTTGACAAATTTTTAAATCCGAGGGCGGAGGGCGTAGGCATTTAACTATCACACTCTTTGACCTAGCTATCACCCCCACCATCTCACCGCCGCAATGCGCGGGTACTTACTCTTGTATATATATATATATATATATATATGGAAAGTAATTTGTAAAAAAAAGATAAATACAACCGGTTAAAAAAAGTCCACATCAACATCAACCGATCACAATCCCACAAAAGTCATTTTAACCGGTTTTGATCCCTCTAATAGAACTTTTTTTAGTTGGAACCTTCAAAAAACAAAAGTGTCAAAGTTGGAGCACTTTGCAAACAATTAGTCATTGGTCCGACGTGGCCGAAATCGGATTTTCCAAACTCGGTTTTACCCCCTATTTATGTTGTACATTTGTCCCCGGTCATGTCTACAGCTGTAAGTGAACCGAATAATTTTTGAACCATTCGACAGAAAGTTCGTTTGTGTTCGTTCTAAGTAAACGAACGAACACGAACACAACTTCCGTTCGTTCTGAACGTTCGAAAACATGTTCGTGAACATCCGTGTTTTTATATTGAGCATTCATTCGTTTATGTTTGTGAACATTGTATCTGCTATATATACTAATATTAATATTAACATTAGTATCTAACGAGATATGTCACCCGGGCGTTGCCCCGGGAGATATGACGTTTGTGGATGTCTTTCTTTTTAAGAAAAATTATCTAAATTTATTAAGAAAATGGTATTGGGAGAAATGACGAAATATGATACATAAACGACGCTCTTATAAGAATGACAAAATGTGTTGCGATCATAATACAAATAATAATAGAAAAAAAATGACTTTGATATATTAATTTCTTTCTACCATTTTCTAATCAAAATATTACATGTTCCCTTAAAAAGTTTGTGTGGAAATAAAAAAGTTTTAATGGATGCCTACAATTTAAAATAAAATCCTTAGTACAAAATGTAAGAGATCAAAGTTTTTGGTGTAAATGTATTTTTAAAAAATAAAATTAAAAAAAATTTACAAAGATAATAAATGTATAATGAGGAAAAAAATGTTAAGCATGTAAAAAATGTAAGTTAAAAGTAATAAGTAGAAAATAATGGACATTTGGGGCCTACAAAAAACATAAAAGAAAAAGTTACTATTTTTTGCACAAATCCTAATACTCCTGGGCGTTGGCCCGGGAGACATTACGTATGTGGATGTTTTAAAAAAAAAATTACTTAAATTTATTAAGATAATTGTATCAGGAGAAATAACGAAATAAGTCTATAAATAAATATATTAATACCGAGACGACGCTCTTAAAAAAATGGCAAAATGTGTTACGAACATAATACAAACAATAATAGAAAAATATGACATTTTTTACATATATATCCAAAGTTTTGAATTAACTTGACTACTTATATGTCAGCACAAAGCCCAAAATTAAATATAAATAAGTAGCCGAAAAGTTTGAATATGGAATAGCAAAGCCCATTAACGATAACTATATTAATACCGATAACGACATTCTTAGAATATTGGTATAATATTAAAAACAATAATAGAAAAAATGACAATAAAAATATATTTAATATTATACGATAAGTTTATGTTTTACAAATAATTATAGGTTCATAAGCCGGAAGTTAAAAGACACAATTTTTTTATGGAGAACATGTAGTATTCATCTGGTGATTAAAAAAACAAATGGTAAAAATAAATGAAGGTGGCATGCCCATGTGAAAAAGGGAAAATTAAAACTTTTGTGTGAAAGTGAAACCTGTACAGTTTAAAATGAAATCCTTACTATAAAATTGTAATAGATTAAATCTTTTTCGTATAAAATGATTTTAAAAGAAAATAAAAATAAAAAACGTTAAAAAAAGTTAAATAAATTTATAGTGAAAAGAAGTTAACCATTTTTTTAAAAAGGGTAAAAATTACTTTTGTGTGAAAATGAAACTCATACAGTTTAAATGAAATCCTTAGTGTAAAATTGTAAGAGATCAAAGCTTTTGGTGTAATATAATTTTCAAAGAAATAAAATAAAATAAAAAGGTTTGAAAAAGTTACATAAATTTGTGGTGATAAAATTTTAACCGTTTTAATAGAAAAAGGTAAAAAATAATAGTATAAAAAGTAATTAATATATGGACCCCATCAAAATAAAATAATAAAAAAACAAAGTTACTATTTTTTTGCACGGATTACGAGATTTTGTTTTTAATATATATATATATATATATATAATAACTTATACACTTAAGAAGAAAATTAAATATAAATTATAAAGATAAAACTTATATTATATCAAGTCGTAAGATATTTTCACTTTCTAAAGTAGAAAAGTTTCGTAAAATTTTTAGTTGATCAATAATTTGTAACCTTGAATATGAAGTCTAATATTTCTAGTTATATGTTTGTTCATTAATGTTTGTTTGTGTTCGTTCGTTTGTGTTCGTGAACATTCGTTCATAAACACAAATGAACGAACATGAACAAGCTATTATGTTCGTGAACTGTTCGTTAAGCTAAACGAACGAACATGAATAAGCTCTCGTTCGTGTTCGTTCGATTCATTTTTAGCCCTAGTCTTTAGAAAAAATTTGAATATCTATCATATACCGTTGTTAAATATATATATTGCTAGAAACAGTTTTCATTTTTCTTTTATGATAAAGAGGTAACATTTTTACCCAATTTTAATGACGTGAAACTTTTAAAAAAATGGTTCTTTTAATAGACAAAAACTAAATAGGTTCTCTTATTATAAAGTTTAAATAAAAAGGTTAATTTTTATGGATTTTTCCACAAAAGACTTTTATATTTTACTACTAAGACTAATCATTTAAATTCTCTTTAAACCAGCTATAAATAAAAATTTGGTTAGTTAACTTCTTGAGGAACTAACCACTTACATATCAACCTAATGATAGATGCGTTGTATCTTTACAAGCAAAATAAGCAACATGAATAGAAGCAACGTATAAAGACTTTATATTATATTATCATTTAATGATTTAACAAACACCATAAATTACATCAATCCGACTCGAACATCACATACATATATCCGAAGTAGTTCATAAATACATATAAAGAAGAAAATACAAACATATTCACAAAATTCGTATGCACTTTTTCTAGACATATATATTCCAAATAATCATGCATATAGACATATAGTTTAAATTTTTAATTTTAATGTTAGTTAAAAAAAAACAATTTATCCGAAACCTAATTAACCACTGAAAGTATTAATTTTCCAGGCGACCACTTATTTTTATAGCAATTGATCTACACTAGATATGACTCCATACATCTCACCACCCCATCTTGGATTGAGTCTTGTTATTGTTAGTTTGTTACATAAATTTTAACTTTTCTATCTATAAACTTTATACATCTTATTAATTTATCAAAAATTTGACTGGTCTATCTTAATTTATTTTATATAAATAAAAATAAGATTAAATATAATATTAATACAAACAATTCTAATTTACTTAACTCTAAAATATCACCTGATGGTGAAAAACATTGAAATTTACGGATCTATTTATTTTTATAACAGCGAGTTAGTAGTTAGTAGTTAACAGTTAACATTTGAGACACCACAATGACATCCAATTAAGCAGTATGTGGAGATCGAACCACAAATTTAAGAAATGGAGTTCGAACTCTGATGGATCTCTCCAAGATCAAACCAATAACCATCAACCCATAGGTAATGTGCGGATCTATATATATGCATGTCTAAAGTCATTACGAATAAAAAAAAGCTGTAAGAATTTCGTTAACATCCTTTATTACACTGCTAAAATCTATGTATAGAACATTAGAACATATATAGCTAGATAAGGCTATTGATTAAAAGAACATGTACATAGACAATGCACCAAATACCAAATCATGTCGTGGCTTTCAAGTTCATTATATTTAACCCGGCCATTAAGTAAAGACAGCATAACTCATATTCAATTTTTGGATATACTAATATATAAACTATAGCATGCTTATTCTCCAATTAAAGAAATCCCAAAACATGTATATAAGGAAAGAAGCATGTATCTATCTTCAATGTGGCTTACTTCACATAATTTCTGATTTCATTTTTCTATTTATCTTCCATCTATTTATAAATCAAGGTAACATTTGCATACAATTTTATGATATGTCACCTAAACATCACTTAAGGAGTTATATCATTGATTCATTTCGATCATTGTACGAATATGATAGGGAGTATAACTATTTTGGTATTGCTCATAAGCGATACTTGATATTAGTGATACAGTAACTCATATGTAGAAGACTTCTTATATGTATTGTCCTAGGTGATCATCAAAGGGACTTGGAACAATGTCGCCTATAGGTGTACGATTGCAAATTGAAGACCGTCATGTAAGTTTTTGTTGCTCATTTCTCAATATATATATATATATATATATATATATATATTTGAGCACAATTTTTAGTGAACTAGTCAATGTTTTTTCGTCTAGTGTATATAATAATTATATATGATACTATCATCTTAGAATAAAATATATGAAGATATATATTTTGTGTTATCATATAGTATATTAGACAAGTATATATAATGTTGATTAATTAGTTATTGATTATGTACACTAAACATATATTAGCTTAAACATAGTTCAAAATAAAATCGTTTAGAATTAACCAATCATATTGTTTGAATATAGGTGGTGATTGATAATGGCATAGTGCAAGTAACATTATCAAACCCCGAGGGTATTGTCACGGGTGTACGATACAATGGACTCGATAATGTGCTTGAGGTTCTTAACAACGAAAGCGATCGAGGGTATATTTGCATAATCAAACAACCTATATATTTTATGTTTCATGAAATTGTATCTAGCACTTAATAAGAGATAATTTCATCTTCATATAATTACTCATCTTCTTGTACAAATGTAGGTATTGGGATGTTGTTTGGAGTGCTTTGGATGGCTCGGGAAAAACAGGAATTTTTGAAGTGTATGTTTTCGACCTTCATGTACTTATATAATTTCATTGCAAATTTAAAGACAATATGTTGGAGTTATAATTCGTAAATATTGACATGTAGAGGTTCTTTTGTGATCATTAGAAGTCTTGAGAATTGGGTATTCAATCTTGGACTATAGATTGTCTATTTGTCTGATCCGCGTGATGTGACATCCGGATTTTGTGGGATTTTTCTTGAAACTGGGCTCTGTACCATTGGGTTGGGCTAACTATGTGATGGCCTTTCGTCGTTAAGTCCACCTTTGTATTTTGGGCTATAACATTTATTGACAAAATATGAAAATAAAAATGATTACGGCACGTGACTATACATATGCTCAATATAACGAAACATCTTCTGCATTTACATTTTGTTTTAACGGTTCGTATTGGTCATTTGATTTAAAAATGTGTTTACTTATGTTAAAGGGATAAACCCCCATTTTTGTCTTATTGACAAGCATCCAACAAGAAGAGTATAAAAATAGTTACTTAATAGTTAACACATATAAATTTTTCAAATGATATAAAAATAAAATCACAAAGTGATAAAACATTTGTTAATTAAATCGTAAATGTTAACAGGATCAAAGCAACAAATTTCACGGTAGTTGTGGAAAGTGAGGAACTAGTTGAGGTTTCGTTTTCTAGGCCATGGGATCCTTCCCTTAAAGGGAAGTTTGTTCCTTTAAACATAGACAAAAGGTTAGTTTGTTTTTCCTTTTTAAACATATATATTTATTTAAGAAAAACCAACTGGGTTGGATCAGTGGTTGGAGCTTATGCCTCTGAAAACAGAGGTCATGGGTTCGATCCTCATGCCCAGCAAGGCTGGAGGTCCTATTCTACCTATGGTAGAACCTGGAAGCAGCCTCTCTACCTTTGGTAAGAGTAAGGCTGTCTACATATCAACCTCCCCCATACACCGTCGAAGACGGTATTGGGACCCAAAACCCGTAAAAGACGGTATTGAGAGTTACTTTTTTTATATATTTATTTAAGCTTAGCCAAAAAATAAATTGTTTATTAAAAATTTCTTCTAAGTTCTAACATATATATTTCCAACCTTATGGTCGTAACTTACTATATTAGGTTCATTTTGCTTCGTGGTTGCTCCGGTTTCTACACTTACGCAATTTACGAACACTTGGGTTCACAAGAATGGCAAGCGTTTAGCCTTGCTGAAACGCGGGTCGCGTTCAAGCTTAGGAAAGACAAGTAAGCATTAGCTTAATACCAATACACTCTGAGCGACGATGTCGTTATATGTAGCATATGTCATTTCGTCTCATCTTTCTCGTCGCTACAGCCTCGTCTCCTAATGTAATGTGTGACGACATTTTGCGACGATGTCTTTTGGGGCCGGACACTTATTTAAAAAAAATGGAAACGAAGATACAAAAGTCGCTAAATAATATTTTCCGCTAGCTTCTAAATAATAAAGAATATATATATCTTTCAATTACTCTTTAGTGACTCTTCGCTATTTCATTTTTAATAAAATATTCAATTAAATAAATAATAGAATGCTACAGCTAGCGTAGACAATGTTGACGAATATAGTATGTGATCACATTACTACTGTATACTTTCGTTTCAAATCAATGTATCACAAATAAACTAAAGTTTAAACGTATTGGGACATTCCAATTAATGTATTGGTAAACAAATCTGAAAAATGTCGAAGAAATGGGATTTTTTGACAGAAATTGGTAGAAAGGAAGTCAAGAAAACGTTTTATAAAACCGGTATGTCCGGGATTCCTAAACCCGGATACCAACCCATAGCATGTTCTACATATATCTTTCATTTAAACCTCAATTTGTTTTTTTTTAAGGCATAAAAGGTAACTGACTCACATTTTGGTTTTGGTGCGTCCATCTCATGTTCGACTTTTAGTTATGTCTTATGAGGTTTGCTTTCCCAATCTTAGTGGGTATAACATAACTAAAGCCCCTTCACCAAATTTACATTTAACATGATTCAAAATATCACCTATAGAAAACACTTAGGTCGCATTTGGTTCACAAAATGTTTTCTGAAAGAATGAAATTTTATGGAATGAAATTTAATGGAATCGAATTTAATTCCGTTAGTGTGTTTGGTAAGCAAACTTTTTTTAAGGAATCATAAACCATATATTAGGAAATGACAAAAGTAACCCTCTAATTAAAAAATGTAAAATGCATATGCCTAACCCTCTTAGCTTTTGCTTTTATGACATTTCCTGTTTTCCAAAAGGAAATGAAGTCGCTAATGAAAAACTCACTGACTATTGGGTTAAGACCTAATGGCTTCATAAAAACCTAAATTGTTTAAAAAAGTTTTACAATACATCAAACATGGAGTATGATACTTATCAAATACATTAATTGCAGTTAACTTTGCTGAGTAATCTAGGAAATAGCTAGTTCATATCGCTGTATTGTTAAAAAGTTTTTGTTATATTTAAACATAGTTGTTTGAATAACTTATCGACTAATTATAACTTTTGATTTCTTTAATTTGACTTTTGTTTTCAATCTTGACTTTAAATTACATTTTTTTGTATTACATCACAAATTTACATTTTTTAAACCACTAATTCTAATATAATAAATATAAAATATTACTAAAATACATCCAATATAATAATAGTTAACATATATTCAATAAAAATAATAGCTAATATATATCTTAATAGTACATTCTATCATACAAATATAAAATTTAATGTAAGTATATTAAATTTTTTAAAAGTAATTGTATTATTATATATTTTTTTTGAAATTCTTTTCAGTAATTATCATGACACATATAAAAAAACAAAACATGTAAAAATATAATCTTTATTGGAAACACATATAACAATGTCATTTATATTTTAATTGAAATATTTATGATACATTTATCTAAAACTAAGATATTATTTCTAATAGTGTAAAATAAAATGTAATACACCATGTGTGATAGTGCCATATTATGATTTTCATATTTAAATATTGTTAAGTATGTCATAATTTACAACTTTGATAAACATATTTTTTAAAAAAATATTTTAATATAAAACTAAAAGTTATGATATATACATATCCATTTTTTATTACTTAAAATAGTAAATTAAATTTTAATCATAATACATTAACATCTAATATTGATAACGTAATAAGCTCCGTGTATTAGGCACATCCCTAAAATCTAGTAAGAATCTATAATCCACATATTCTCACTTTAATTTGGCGAGGGTCGACTTTTGACGACGTCTCAATGTCGTCACTAAAAGAGCACTTAATTGACAAATTATACTTGCCTTTTGACTTTGGTAGTCAAATTTCCATTTCTCAACAACCTTAGGCGTCACCAAAAGTCTTTTTTTTTTTGTAGTGTAATACGTTATTGATGTTTAGAGAAGGATACTCATATGATGCACATCTTGTGTATTAAACTTGCATATATAGGTTTCACTATATGGCGGTGTCCGATGATAGGAAAAGATACATGCCACTACCGGATGACCGGCAATCTGGAAGAGGCCAACCACTTGCGTATCCAGAAGCAGTTTTGTTGGTCAATCCAGTCGAATCAGAGTTCAAAGGAGAGGTAATATATAGATATAGAGAGTAGTCGATACTCCACAAGAATTCTAAAAATAATTGTATAGAAATATTGTCCTTAACTCTTCATCTTGTTACAATATGTATAGGTGGATGACAAATATCAGTATACTTGCGAGAATAGGAATCTAATGGTACATGGTTGGATTTCAAATGATCCTTCGATAGGCTTTTGGCAAATTACACCTAGCGACGAGTTTCGAACAGGTGGGCCACTCAAACAGAATCTTTGTTCTCATGTCGGGCCAACTTGTCTAGCTGTAAGTTATTTGATGTCATTATAACCATTATATTACTGTAACATCTACTATATAAATAAACAAAAATTAGGATTACATAAGATTTTTGAAATATTATGTACTCCTACTGGCCTACACATCCTTTTAACTTAATTATAACATCATTATACTTCGCTAATTTAAAATTTAAAATCCTTCATTTTTTAAATATATATATATATATAATTAATATAGACTTTTATTAAATACTCACATTATTATGTAAAATTTAAATCACTTTAATTTATTTTTTTTATAATAGGTTGAAAATTATGGTGTCTTTTATGATAAGTTTTACTTTTTTGTTTTTATCACCCATATGTGTTTCAACGTGTTTACACAAAGTTTTGTTTCCGTTTAGTTTCGTTATTTACATAATAACTTACCACAAATTTTCAATTTATTTAACGTTGTTATTATACAATTATAACATGACAACATATTTTAAAGCTATTCGGATATAATTCGATTTATTTATAAAATATTTATAAGTTAACCCGAGTTGATTAACTCGTTTTAATGAAAATAAGACAACTTGTTTTTTTTAGAACGGAAAAATAAGACAACTTGTGTATGCATATGTGATATGTGTGATCTTGATCTATCTTGTTCTTAAGGGTCAATGAAATGAAATAACAACCTATTATTTCTAAATGATGGAGAGCTATAAACCTTACCAAATTTACGGTACTAAGCACGTCATTACACATCAGCATTTTATAAACAAACTATATTTTTTATAAGTTTACATCTTTACTCATATAAACTTCTATTAACTTTGAAAAATGATTAATGTACCTAACATATAAGCCTAAAAGTATATCTAATAAAGAAAGATTGACAAATGTCAAGTTCAATGGTAAAGATTATGAAAAATAAAATGTGAAATTCAAGTGTCAAAATGTGAATGTATTATATATATTTTTAGGCATATTTAGTAGGTGCATTTATCATTATCCACATTAACTTTATAGTTAGGCCTTATTTACTCTTTAATAAACTGTATTTACTTAATGTTAAATAAAATAAAATAAAGTGTATTTACTTATAAAGTTATTTACTTTCATGCAAATAAATTACAGTATATAAAATGGGCCAAAGTACATGTAGGCACTAGGCACCCAATCACATTATCTTTCACAAGTCCTTATCCATGGACTTTGTGGTGTAATGGAGTTATCCATAAAGTTGGAGATATGTCATATCCGTATCAAACTATCAACGCTAATTATGCTCACGTGCCAATTGGCATGTGATGTTGCATGTGACTTGAAATTAAAAAATTTAAAATATTTTTAAGAGACTTTAAAAATATTTTTTCGAAAACATGGACATCAATACATTGTCTAGTCAATTGCCAAGTACTGTAAGTTGGTATGTTAGCAAAATTGTGATTTCAATTTTCAACCGCCCAAATAGTTTTGAAAGTCAAACAACGTGTCAATGAAAACAATAAGGCCAATATCGGTTGGGTTTTTATGAAACAAAAAAGTAAGTCGCTATTTTATGAAATGTATCCTATTTTTTATTTATGCGACTAGGTTTTTGTTGGTGCTCATTACGCGGGGGACGATTTAGTTCCAAAATTTGGTCAAGGAGAACCATGGAAGAAGGTGTTTGGACCGGTTTTTATCTATTTGAACTCTGTGATGGATGGACAAGACCCTCTTACGCTATGGGACGATGCAAAAGTACAGGTATGAGGTGACAAAAAATTAACATACTTATAAATGTACCACATTATAATGATAATATATATATATATACACTTGTATGATCAAATTATAAGCATGCTAATTTTTTTGTATTTTACGTTTGAATGGGAATAAGACCATGGTTGAAGCGAGTGGTTGGCCGTACAGTTTTCCATCGTCAGAGGATTTCCCAAAATCAAATCAGCGAGGCAAGGTTTATGGAAAATTACTAGTTCGTGATAGGTAAACCATATACCAAATTCAAAGATGGCATGTATTTTCGCAAAATATTTTTGTCTCATATTTTTCATTTCAGATTTATTCAAAGTAAGGATATGCCAACTAATGGTGCTTATGTCGGCTTAGCTCTACCGGGAGAACCTGGATCGTGGCAAAGAGAATGCAAAGTGATTCTTTAATTTATCACACCCCATTTTTTCTTATAAAGAAGTTATAGTTTGATAATTGTCAAAGATAGAATTTGGTCAATCAATGTGACCGCACAAGACAAACTATATCTCTTTAATTACCATAATCAATGAAAGAACTACTCATATGTGTCAATCACCAGTCTAAGGGGGTGTTTGGTATGATGGAATGGAAGTGGTTGAAGTGAGCTATTCAATGATTTTAATAATGAGGATGTTAGGTTCGAGCCCCACATGGAACAAAAACAATATCATTTTACATGCTGAAAAGTAGCTTTAATTTTCTATATATGTACTCACCTATGACGAGTTACCTCCTAGGGTGTTGGATTATGATCTGGTGGTACCACCGATGCCACGATGATACTCTATTAGTTCGTTAGTGATCCAATTTAATTTGTCGTACAAAAAAATAAAGATATTGAACAAGTTTTAATTTTTGTTTGGTCGTGTAGGATTACCAGTTTTGGACAAAAACGAATGAGGATGGAGTGTTTTCTATTAATAACATCAGAACCGGAAGCTACAATTTATATGCTTGGGTCCCTGGATTCCTTGGTGACTATCGAAATGATGTTGTTATATCCATCACCCCAGGTAGAGTATAAATATACAATATTGTTATGAATATTGAGATCTTTTGAGATTAAGAGTTCGATTGCCCAATAAAAGAACACATCTTCTTTCAAAGGGCAAATTTACACAAATAATTTACTTTCATATGCAATATAATTAACAGGTTGCAGCATAAATGTTGGCACTCTCATTTTCGAGCCTCCACGAAATGGTCCTACACTATGGGAGATAGGGATCCCAGATCGTTCAGCTGCAGAATTTTACGTTCCAGATCCTAATCCATTATACGTGAACAAGCTTTTTCTCAATCAACCTCACAAGTTAGTATTTGTAGAACAGTGTGATTATTTGCATATGATGCATACCTTTGAAAGGCTTAGTTTCATTAAACCACTTTTTTAGTTAGGTGATTAATTTGTCTTCAGATAAATTATTAACTCTATAGACATGAAACAATTTTACGATTATTTAGGTGATTTTTCTTAATTTTTAGCTAGAATTGTTCATTATGTATTAGGAATTGTGAAAATTTTAATTCATATCCTAAAGCTACCTTTGATTTTGTTGGTTTTAATTTCTCAGTAAATATAGGCAATATGGCTTATGGGAAAGGTATGGGGAGATATACCCCCAAGGAGACTTGGTATACACAGTCGGAGAAAGTGAATATTGCAAAGACTGGTTTTATGCTCAAGTTCCACGGTAAAAAACTAAAAATTGTGTTTGATTCATTTACTAGTTATTTTTTATTAATTTTTTTTTTAATGAAAAATGAGATATACGTGACTAATTTTATAGGCTTGCACTATATATGTTTAAAAGTATAACTAATAGACAACAACAACAAAAACAATACCCAATCCCTGAGCGGGGTATGGGAGAGGTGCGCTGTAGAGAGACTGCTTCCATAAGGACCTCCGGCCAATCAACTAAGAGAGTACTCTCACTACTTTTACCACTTACTTTATAATCACAATGCAAAACTTGTACTTCTTGCGTTAGAAATTAATGTACAGTTTCGGAGAAAAAAACATATAAATTGATAATGATATAAATATCAAGCTGGGCCTTACACAAATACGTGTATGGGCCTCACCTGGATCCATCATTTAACTGTTTTCCAAACTCAATACATATTTGGGCCAGTAGTTTGAGGCCACATGACTAGAGAACAAATCAACAGATTCAAGTATTCAACCCTCCATAATTTATCTTGAGAACAAATCAACAGATTCAAGTATTCAACCCTCCATAATTTATCTTGAGAACAAATCAACAGATTCAAGTATTCAACCCTCCATAATGTATCGCTGAGCGTCGGTTACACACTACTATAAATCTATAATCATTAAACTTTCTCTCTATAGATCGGATAATTATTTGAGCTCATGGATGGGTTAGAAATGGTAACTAATACGTAGTTTTAAGATATATGTGAATACTAACAAAACATTCTTCATGATCATTAGGAAAAAAGAAGACAACTCGTACGAGGGAACAACTTGGCAGATTAAGTTCAAGCTAGAAAATGTCCAAAAGGCTGCAATATATAAGTTACGAATAGCATTGGCTGGTGCATCTCTCGCCGAACTACAGGTACATCCAAACCTCAATAGCATACATAATTTCAACTACGGGTTTTTGTCACCAATTTTTCATATTATAGTTCTCGATAAAAACCTACTAATGTTAAGCTTTTATTTGTAGGTTCGTATAAACGATCCAAATAAACCTCGTCCACTGTTTACAACAGGACTAATAGGACGCGATAATGCCGTTCCAAGACATGGGATTCATGGTCTATATTGGTTGTACAATATAGACGTTTTGGGTTCTTTACTCGTTGAAGGGGAGAACACATTTTATTTCACACAACCACGATCTCAAAGTCCATTTCAAGCTATTATGTACGATTATATACGGTTGGAAGGTCCTAATATGGAGACCGTGCTCTAAACCAACGGCGGACTTACATGTGCTTTTAGGAGATCATTGGTCCACCCTAAATAAATAAATAACAAAAGAGAGATTTTCCTAGATAAAAAATGGTAAAGAGCGCATGAGGAAATTTTATGAACCCTTTGGAATAATTGGTTGAATCCTTTGAGTTTCAGATTAATAATAAAAATAAAAAAAAATCATAAGTAAAATAAACCCAAAATAAACTTATCCCCTCTTCAATGTATCTGTTGTTTTTCTTTTTCTTTGATATGTGTTGCTTTTTTCTAAAATTTGATGCCTTTTATACAGTTGTTTTTTTTCTTTAATATTGTAATACTGAAAATCATTGGTAGGTGTTGATGGTGTAATGGATTAATTTGTATACCTATATCAATTTATGGGAAAAATACATAAAAAGGTAAATTATTTATATAAAATTCCTAAAAAGAGAAACCTATTTAGTTTTAGTCTATTTAAAGGATCCAATTTTCATAAATTTTCTACTAAAGGAAACATCGTTAGTTTTTGACATCAAACCTCCATTAAGTGCCACATCACTCTTCTTTTTGAACCCCCCGAACTTCTGAACCCCTTCATGTTCCTCTCTTGCTGGAAAATGCAACAACCACGCCGGAAAAACTTTGACCTCCGATTACTCCCTCGTTCTTACGAATCAGGACTTGAAATCGGTTGCAACATGTTCAGAAATGAATTCCGAACAAAACCTGACCAAAAGTAAGTTCAATCTCCTTCGCCGGAAAACTAGACAACTCACCGGATAATTTCAAATCGTGATTACTCTTTCGTCTTTTCGAATCAAAACACGAAACCTGTTGCAATCTACTCTAAATTCAATCTTGAACAAATCCTAACAAATTTTACATTCCAAAAACGCTGCCAGAAATTTCGACAGCTCCCCGAAAAAACGAAAAACACACTAATACTCGATTTCGAGGTCTGAAAATCAAAATAATGCTTTCTGGTCACAAAATCACAACGAATTCAGATTCAATTTATCGATTTATGCACTTAATCCCTCGAAAACAAAGGTGATAGAGTGGAATAAGATGGAGATAGTGATGTAGTGCTGCCTGCCGGCAATTTTCCGGCGATTCCTCGGCAACGGCCGGTGGTGGTGTGGCACTTAACAGAGGTCCGGTGTCAAAAATTAACGATGTTCCCTTTATTAGGAAATTTTTGAAAACTAGATTATTTAAATAGACGAAAACTAAATAACCCTTTTTAGGAATTTTAGGTAAATAGGTTACCTTTTTATGTATTTTTCTCTAAATCTATTTGTATTAGATATTACATTACAATAAGCACTACCAATCGAATTTGTTTGCACGTGTGACCCAACTGTTCGACCCAACACATTTTAAATTTTAGGGGAGGGGTTCTTTAAAGTTATCACAGCCAAGTTGGGAAGATCTTGACCTTTGGATAAAAATCAAGGATCAAGATTTAAAACTTATCTTTAAATGTTGTATCCTTGATTTTCATCCAAGAGTCAAGATTATTTCAACTTGACTAGTCAAGTTAGGATAACTTTAGGACTTTCTCTAAATTTTATATATTAAGCTTTGGTCATCAACTCAAAGTATCAAGGATCCTCTTGAAAATCTTGGGAAAAATCAATAAAAAGTAATCTTTTTATACAAATATTTTTATTAAAGGAAACCTATTTAATTTTTGTCTATTTAAAGGATCCATTTTCTAAAAAATTCACAATAAAAAAACGTCGTTAGATTTTAACGCCAATATTTTGTTAAGTGCCATGTCAACAAGGGTCAAGATGTTTTTGCCACGCCTTTGAATATAACTGAGAATAGATATATATATATATGTTTTTATACACAAAATAAAAACTATCAAATTGTGAAATTTTCAGTCAACATTTCCTTTTATACATAAAAGTACATATATATGTATTTGAAAAAACACAAAAACACATCCAAAATTACATTTTATACGCATAACCCCCCGTATATGTATTTTCAATCAAAGTCAAAGGTCACGTAAGCAATTTTGATGATGTGGCATTTGTGACATGACACTTAACGGGGGACTGATGTTAAAAACTGACGACGTTCCCTTTATTGCGAATTTTTTGGAGATGAGATTTTTTTAAATAGACGAAAATCAAATAGGTAGATTCTCTTTTATAAGAAACTAGATTATTGTCCCGCGTAATACGCGAGTAAATATAATGTTATACTTAAATATATGAACAATACAATTTTCTTAAGTAATTATTAACAAATTTACATGTCCAATTTTACTTTATTAACATATGTTCTTTCGACCTTGATAATTTCACAAACACTTATTGTGTTGCTCACTTAAGTCTTATTGATTCAACAAATTATTCAATGTCAAAAGTTATTAATTATCTATGCCTTCATAGATAGTTCGATGTCATTCCGATATCCATGTCATATCATCAAAAATATCATACATGACACACTTTAGACTGTGACAAGACATACAACTATTAAAATCGAGTTGCGAGATTGCCAACATCAAACCAATGATCATTCCAAAATCTTGTCTTATTTTCATTCTCAATTGTTCTTTAATAACATGTTAAGGGGCTAGCATTAGAGTGCGCCTCGAATAATGAGAAACATATATTTGCCCATATATTATTACCATTTGTTTTACACGGGAACACAGACTCAGAACCACGTTACACATGGATGATTTTAACTCTAAAGACATCCAGATTTTGAACCACATGTCATATCCATTTGTACATCAATTCTAAATTAAGAGCATCCAAACCACCAACCTGAGCCACTCACTTTTTTACCTGACAATCGCCTTCCCGTCGATCCATTACATTTCATTTTCTGACTGACCCCCCCCCCCCCTCCCCTCCCCCTTCCCCTTCCACCTTAAAAATAAAATAAGTTGTGATCTTTATCAACCGAAATAGAGAAATATAATACATCCTAAATACTTTAAGGAATTTTTTTTCTTGAATTGTCGAGTTAGAATCTACCATAGGCAAAGCATTAGTATTGATTTAAATTTTATCTATAACAACTTTTCAAAATTTATAAAATATAATCATGGATGGAGCTCCCACTCCAATTTTGGTACAATGTAAATTTTAAGGGGTATATTTGTAATTTTGTTCCTAAAAAATATTAACAAATAAAGAATATATACAAACGTTGTTTTTATTGTCGTAAACCTCTTCTTTGTAAGTACATCCTAGTGTTGGAAACATTAGTTTTGAAATAAACCCCTCTGTTGGTAGTGTAAAAATCTATTATTCTTGATTTCTTATATTGGAATTATTGGATATAAAATATAGATTTATGATAAAAAAAAAAATTAAAGTAAATTCATGTCAGAATTGAAAACAAAAATAAACTTGAGGAAATTGATAATTATGATTGGGTGATAAGTTATTAAAACAATTATGTTTTAATATATTATAATATCAATGTGAATAAAATAATGATAATAATAATAATAATTTGAGTCTCCTAAGATAAGTAATCATATATCATGCATAAACAATCTTAATTAATTTAATTTAAAATAATTAACAATAGTTTCCTTTGATTTGTAAAGTTGTTGTGTGTCCTCTACGTCTTTTATTATATAGATTTATTATTATTTAAGGTTTATGATTTAAAGGGGGTATTTTGTCTAATTATATAAAGTGAAAGTATTAATATCGTCATTTAATAAAGATGAAATAATTAAATTTGATCTAATGGTTATAAATTAAAGATGGAATCCATCAAAAGGTTTTTGTTTGTTTAGGAATGAATTTAGCATCTTGTTATATATATATTGGTAGATTTATGTAAAAAAAATTATTATTTTTTTTGGATTTTGATATATCATTGGTCAACAATATATTCTATGAAGATTATAACCTACCATATAAATTTTTGCCTGTAGTATTTAAATTATTGGTTTGACCAAGATTTGGAAAACTCAATCTATACTCCATATATAAATAAACTATCTCACTCCAAATTAAATATTCTACCTTTAAATTTCCTATTTTACTCTTTTAATTTACACTACCATCAAACACTTTAATCCTGAAATATCAAAAATGCCCTTAAGAAAACCTTACACCCGATTTGTCTCTTTCCCTTCCCCTAAAGCTGGTCACATATTATACAAAAAACACATCCATACATCCCTAGAACAAAACACACACATACATTCCCTCGGAACCGCCTTTCTCTAAACCACATGTAGCCACCGCCCCCCAAAACTGTCGTCGCCTGCGCCGTCTAAAACACACATAGCCATAGGTACGGTGATCCGGTAATTACGCAGGTACCGCTAATTAACTAACGTTTTTTTCCTATGTTCCGCCGCATCGCGCGGGTAGAAAGCTAGTTTGCTAATAAGTAATACGGAGTATATGATTAGTCAAGTTGATAATGTTCTTGCTTTATTAACGATAATAACTTAGAAGATAAATTTAAACGGTAGACGGCCATTATGCGATATTAAATTCTAAATATACGACAAACAAATACAATTTTATTATGAATATAAGTATGGTATGAATATCTATATCTATTGGAGATCTTATAATTATATTAGCAGATTGCTTTCTTGGAAAATACTCCAATACTGTATGTATATAAACAGTTGTTTATGAGATTAATAATTCATAGTTCTCTTTTGTCGTTTTATAACACGTTATCAGCACGCTCTAAAACCGCAAAAGAATAATTATTCGGCCGACCAAAGTTGTCCAAAATTTTCATCCAGTAAGGCATTGTTTTGATGAAATATCATTAAAAGTTGTCTTTATTTCTCATTCGACTTTTATGTTTTAACACCAGTTTGTTAAATTTTTGTGTCTAAATCTTCGGTGGTCAACAAAAATTTATCGCGTGACTTCTATTATTATATAATATTTGCTATACAATCTTTGTTTCAACTAAATTGATATGTTTTTTCAAAATCTTTTGATTTTTACCATTGAAATTTTCAAAGTTCAAGGACAACTTTATTTTTAATTGATTAAGATAATCACTATCCATCTCCGAAAAGTGCGATTATCTAACTCGGTCATGTTATTATCACGGGTGTTAACCAGCTAATTAAATATATACTTTTAGATCTGGCGCCGTAAAATTTTCGGTTTTCGAAGTTAATTGTATCGGTGGTAAAAGTTGTACTTTTACTTATAGGAAAATGTTAAGTACAGCCATAAGGGCTGTATTTAACGTGCATAAAAAAACTTGTACCTTCTATATTAAAAGCTCGTCCCCTGATTTTCATGGCAAATGTACAAACAATTTATACACCTTAAACACAGTCTTAAGGGTTGTATTTAGCAAACCCCTTACTTATATTATTATATATCTATATATATCAAGACATACAAAAGATGAGACTATGGAGTATTGATCGGCTATAGATCTTGACTCTTGAACTAGATCCATTATGGTTAATTTGTATCGGCCGAGGTAATTTCTTAACGCAAACATATGGTTACTTGTTGATAGATTATTCATGTACGTACAGTTATTTTATGTAAATTGGTTACAAGTTTGAAATTTTTGGATTTATATTCACCTACATGCATGGATCACCTTTATATATTTAACTAATTTATAACTTATATTGTTATTAAAAGTTTTGTTTCGATATACTTACGAGTAACTTTCAAAACCCATAAAATTTAATAGTCTATAGAAAGACTTTACACTCACAATCTTGGAAAGTTGTTACTATACTTATGTGTTAGACTTTACTATATGAGTAATGCTTATATTCGTAAATCGTAATTGAACCTAAGCACATGCATAACCCTTGTATAATTAGCTATTTAGTTATTAATAAAACTAACCTGTTCCGATTGCATAAATAGATGCATTCTGTTGATTGAACTTTTGCTAGATTTTAAATGAGTTAACTTTTATCACATTATATTGAGATTATTTTTTTAAGACAGGGTAATAATAATTACTCTTACATGCTATACCTAAATAGTTTTATAGTTAAAATTGTTTATATACATTAAAGAATCAATGTGATAATTTAATTAATGTTGTTTTTGAGATGGCTTGATTCTTATAAAATATAATAAAATAAAAAAAATCATATACAAAAGAATTTGGATGTGTCATAAAAGGCATGGTATAAATATATAGAAACTATATATTCTCCTCAATCTTTGAATTTGTTAAACCTACCTTTAGCAGTCGGTAATAAGTTCAATAACCATATTGTCAAGTTTTTGCATTTTTTTGATTAAACTTGAAAGTATGAAAAACAAATTTAAAGAATGAAAGAAAATAATGTTTTCATTCCTTTTTATGCCTACACTTTGCGTTCAATATATATTATGAACATGTATATATTAATTACTTAGATATATAAAATTGGTGATTAATTAATGTAGTTGGATAATCAAATTGATATTTGTGGCTAAATATTTTTAAATTGGTCATGATGATATGAAATAAACTTATGATTTTTATTTGATTAGATACGTCATAATCTTTGTGAAATATACGATTGATTTTTTTAAACTGTACTAAGTTGTTTATGATTATAAGCTTTATAGAAAGTTTGTATTCAAAGGGAACCAAAGTTTGGTAAGCAGCGGTCGTATATATGTTTTTTTCCTGTAAGTTTTCATTTTAGTACTTGTTAATTGTATAAGAAATGGAGTTTGAGATAGTCTAATGTGTTTCCCATTTGAATAAATCTGATGAAACTTAGACAATAATTTGAAAGGCTGGGTAAGATAAAAGAATATATGACAGATATATATATTTGGAATTTTATTTATATAAGTAATTTTTTTATAAAGAAATATTGGATGGATTAAATAAGATGCTTTATATGCATTTGACTATATGATATCGCAAAGATTATTTTTTTTCATATGATCTATGAATTTTATGTTTGTGATATTTTATTAATGGAATGCACATTAGTAAAAGTGCCGATTAAATTTGTTTCAATGTGTATTTGATATTTGCATGGAAAATATGCATTCTAATTTTTGATTGATCTATAGCGGATATTATTTATATGTATCATGGCAAGATGTTGATCGGATTAATTTATCAATGAAATATATGTAAGATGAGTTATATGCATTTGGTTGAGATATTGCGAAGTTGTTTTATACCGACTCGTTTGGATAAAAATGTTTTGAGATTTGATAATGCATGTGGCTTGTATTAAAGCATATGTGAGTCTAAACAAAAGTTTATAGACATTGATTGGTTGATTAATTGGCATGACCGGTTGGACCATCTCGAGTCAATGATGATGCGAAATATGTAAAAGAACATTCTTCAAAATAATTATTTAAATTGAGGTCATTTGCTTTATAAGAAAGTATATGCCAAGAAAGATAAGGATTAAATCCTTTTAATTTAATGGAACATATGCAAAGGAGATGTAAGTAAGCCTATACATTGTCCATATTGACCATTTAGTGTTTTTAAATCAATGCATCGTCTAAATGGGTCATCAAAGTCGCAACATGTTGTTTGCGTAATTAATTGCTCATCTTGTGAGATTGGGACCATGTTCCATATTGTATTGGCAATAATGATTAATTTGGTAATGATTATTTAGAGCAAAATGAATATGATTTGGGGCCATGTTATTTAACATGTAATAATATGAACTCGCATCATGTCAATAGTGTTCCTTCCCCATGGAATTGGTTTATGGTCAGAATCCACATATATCTCTTAAGAGTTTTGAATGTGCAATACATGATTAAGTTGTTCCACCACAATGCACAAATATGAGACTTTAAAGAATGTTGGAAATAATGTTGGGAAAATAGGGGTGCCTTGGAAGTGTGTAGGCTTATGCTTTGATTCAGTTCGAAACTGTCTGATTACACTAGACATTAGTATGGTTGTTTTGGGTATGAGTTGGAACATGAAAGAGGTGTACGTATTCAATAAAGCCATCATTAAAAGATTTGTTTATGGCTAAAGTTTCTCATTGACATGATTTAATTTTTTCAATATTAGGGGGGAAGTTCCCAACATTAGGGAAGATGGAAAGCAGCTGAAAAGAGTAAAAATGAATTATCAAAGATCCTCACACCAATGAATATAAGCTTAAAGTTTGTGAGATAATTCATTCAGAATATTTAGTAATTGCCAGCAATGTTAACTGACCAGAAAGTTGCTTATGCTCCGTTTGATAATGAGTCTACGCACATTTGAAAGTGGTAGAGAAAAAAAAAGTCGATTCCAAATAAAAAGCCTTGAATGAAAAGGAGCATAAAATTATGATGGTCAAAGACGAGGTACAAAGACCCCAAAAGAGATTGATGATGAGAAACTAGACATGGAGGTGTGTGAGAGACTTCGGGTACCTAAAAATAATGATATCTCAATGATATGTGACATGTCTAGAGACTTATGGAATCGAAAATAAAAACGACGTCGAGATTGATTGAATATGATAGCGCTAAGAGTTTGAATAATTTGAGAATCTTGAAAGCATGCATGCACATAAATTGATATGATATGGATAATTGGCCAAAGATGAAAAGACGCTAGTAGTTTGAGACATGAAGTCCAAGCACTTGAAATTGAAGAAATTATATGGTGGAAGCAACTAATTTAAAACTTAAAAGTCTGGCAAAATGAGAAAGTTTTGATTCGTGTCTAAAGAATATGAAAAGAGCTAATTTGATATTGAGATTCCATAAGGGAGATAAAATGCACGAAGCATGTCTCGTGATTAAAAATGATTGAATCACGTGTGAAAATTCTCGAGAATATTGTTAGTCGTTGAAATTATTATGGTTGAAATTTATAAAGAAATCCGGATTTGAATATGATATAAATTTCATTCAACTTTGATGATTTGAATATCGATGGAACTCTGAGGGGGTGTCAAATGGTGATTGAATTAATGAATTGGAGATGAAAGACAGGTTTGTCTTGATTTATGAATCGATGTGCATCATGACAAATAAGAGAGAAAGATGATAAATATACTTGATATTGATAATAAATGACGCTCATGATTATGAGGTCACATTATGCTTAAAATGCCCTTTTCATGACTGTTTAGATAATGATCACATTATAGGTTTATAAGTGTCATTGAAACACTAATTATTCCCGCAGTTCAAACATGGATTATACATTATTTACTTTGAGTTTATTGGCAATGTGTAACTTGTGAAGTACGAGGATGTACTTAAAATTAGATGCATGATGTATATGAAGAGAATAATATTTGAGGATTTCATTTGTACGAGAAGCAATAAAATTTATATTGTAAAGACACTTCATATGTCATGCATTGTAAGCATTTGGTAATAATGAGAATTTTTAAGTGATGTTATCATGAGGGGGAGAAGATATGCATTGCACTCTTTTTCCCTTGAGCAAGGCTTTATCCCATTGGGTTTTCCTGTCAAGGTTTTTAATGAGGTAACATCCCCAAGCGTATCGAAAGAATTATGTACTATTTTCCCTTCATTAGATTTTTGTCCCATTGGGTTTTTTCTAGTAAGGTTTTAACGAGGCATAATGTCTTTATTTGATGGACATCCATTGGGGAGTATTATGAATAAGTATGGTATGAATGTCCATATCTATTGGAGATCTTATAATTATATTAGCAGATTGTTTTCTTAGAGAATACTCCAATATTGTATGTATATAAACAGTTGTTCATGAGATTAATAATACACAATTCTCCTTTGTCTCTATTTTCTTCTCTTATTTACCGTTTTATAACAAATCTAGATTACTCGCAGGGCCTGCTTTTCACTGCGAATTTTTTTTATATGGTCTCATCCAAAGCCCGAGAAAAATAAAAATATACATACACACTAAAAGAATAGATCAAACAACAATCTCTTGTCCAAAACGTGAACCGTCACCGCACAAAGTACCAAATATATTGAAGGGTTATATTGTGCGCATATATTTTGTCATCTAGTTGAAAGTACATCTCTGTTCATGAGATGTTGTGTTCAAGTTTTGATATGGACATAAAAAGTTTCTCTATGAGAGTTTGGTTGGAGTATATTTAGGTTCAAATATCAGGGGTCAGAGTTTATCTATATTAATCGTCATTTATTCGGACAGATTAGTATGAGTTTTTCTCCTATCGAGTATTTGAAATAGGCAATTCTACTTTGAGAGAGTTTTTTAGCACAAACCCGGTTAAAAAAACATATACAAAACCTCCCGCTGTCGAATCGCGACATAAAATTTAAATCTAAATTTCCATATATATTAAATAAAAGAATGAAAAAATCAAATAGCCAAGCTATGGAGTATATTATGAATAAAAAAACTGTTAAAAATAGTTGGTACTGACAAGTTGTTATATGTTTTTAATTTATTGTTAGTTTAGTTTATTATTAACTAGTACGTTATTTGCTCAGTGCATCAGTGGTTATGGCGATGACGATGTGGTGGTGAGGACGATTGTTGTAAAAACAACTACTGTAAATGGTTATTAAAAATATTTTAAAAGATTAAAGATTAATTATATAATTTAATTATTAAGGATAGATGATCCATAATTAGGGATGACAAAATTATCCGTACCCGATGAGGAACCCGATACCTACACCTGATTTGACCGGGGAATCCCCAAGTTGACCGGGGATAGGGACGAGTATGGATTTGTAAATCTAATCCCCGATGGGGATGGGAACAGGGATGGAAAACTGTAAATCCCCGATCCCCATACCCGGACCTGAAAATACTATATATATCTATTAAAATCACTTTAAGTTTTTATCTAATATTCTATAATCAAAATTAAGTTTAGAGCTTTTATTTATTACCTTTTATGTATTATACTTTTTTAATCATTTACATAACATATATATTAGTTTATACATAAAAAATTGTTGAAAATATACATTTTTCTACATATCTTCTATCAAGATAAATTCATGTTCATTCAAAAAAGGTATCCCCGATACCCGACTGGGATCCCCGATACCCGATGGGAACGGGTATGAGGATGTAATTTAATTCTTCGACGGGGATGAGAACAAGGATGGGGATTACAAGTTAAAATCGGGGACGGAAATAGAGATTAAGATCCCCGATAATCCCCGCTCCATTGTCATCCCTACCCATAAGTTTCAACAAAAAGTTTTTTTTTTTTCATAATAAAATATGGCACTATGGATGAAACTTAAGTCACAATCTCACATGTCACGACATTGATAATCATGCCTACTTCACCCATAGTTGTCCCAAGTGGAATCTAAATCATTAGTTGGACCGCTACCATTTAGGGGTGGTTCGACACATCCCAATTTGGTATTGGAAACATAGTAATCTACCCTCTAAGCCTCTACCAACCAGCTTTATCCCATTTGAAATATGGTTTATAATTAATTGAGTTTTTATGCTATCATATTCTTTCTTACTCTGTTCTATTATCCTTAATTACGATCGTAAAAAAAATATACGTGATACCATAAAGAATCACCAAATACCATAGAATTAAAATCAAAAAAGTTACCAATGATCATAGATCAACTGGTATCGTCACCATGTAACCACATGGCCTACAAGATGAAGACTGGGGTCACATGTTCAAATCTTGCCAAAGACAAGTGGAGAAATATATATGTTGTGCTTCATGTGTGAGAAAATGGTGTTTAATCAGACTATGAGTTTTATACGAAATGCGCTCCGAGTATCAAGATGATACATAAGACTAGAGAGTTCCCAACTATTTACCTTTTAAATAAAAAAAGTTTCAAGATTTATTTATCTCACTGCATGACGCGAGTATATGGTTAGTTTACAAAGAAAACACGCATGAAGAGTTTACAAAAAAAAAAAAAACAAAAACGCAATGAGGAGTGTGAATTTTTTTTTTGGTTTCTGGTCATGTGATGGTCCATAAAAAAAAGGTTGGAAAGAGGGCATTGTTTCATCATCAAAGATTATTTCTAAAAGGGAATTGATATTCGTACCACAATAATTAATAAATTTATCACAAATCTGCTTTACTGACTTGTAAAGTATGTTATTAAAGTTGTACATTGTGGTAAATAAATCAACTTTTGTGATACGAATATCACTTGCTTTTTAAAAATACACACTCTGGTTTTTATTATGTACTTTTAATGTCTATACATAATAATAACCAAAAAGGACTAGAAGACCTAGCTTCAAGATTGATGTTATCTCACCCGGAGGGGTACCTAACTACCTGGCGAGGGTGAAGCGACGTTATGGTTATGAGATGTAAAGTAATTAATATTGAAGGTAATGTTGGTTAAGATATTTTAAAGATTATAAGTTAAGTGAAAATTATATGAACATAAGTAATTTGAAGTATAACTTAATTTATTCATATGCATGTGAGCGAATTTGTTTACATATATCATTCACAATGGGTATAAAGAAATTATCTATACTTCTTATTAAAGAATATACCCCCATGTTGAAAGTTACATGGGAAAATTATCTAAAATGCCTTCTCATGTAACATTTTCATCTATCACCCTGTAAAAAAATTTCACATATACTATTTTCTTAACATTAATAATTAAATTACACTATCAATCATTTACCTTTTAAAATATCTACATTAACCCTTTAAATCACATACATTACTTTTGTATGAAATATCTACACCACTCGACGTCGTCTCCACCACCAACACTCGCTGCCACCACCACACCGTCGCCGCCACCACCACCGCCGCATTGCGCGGATAGAGTGCTAGTAATTATAATGGTATAAATATATAAACAATGGGAAAGGCTTATGTGAGAACTATTCACATATGAATATAGGTAATTTCAAGTATAACTTAATCTATTATATGCATGTGAACGAATTTATTCACATATATCATTCACATGTAAACATCAAGTTATAATTTAAAAAAACTCATAGTTTTTTCAATTCAAATAGTTCTTATACGAACCTTTTCTTTAAAAAATATCCCAAAAAAAAAAAAAAACCAAAAATGGATGTACTTTTATTTACATGACAATAGTATTTGTAACCGATTGATTACGAAATAAAAAAAAATTGGAAAACTATGGTTATCTATCTAATTTTATATCTATCTGGAGACTTGAGAGTATAAAGAAAAAGGGGGCTCTTTAGTTTACTCATAGTTAAACACATGCAAGAAGAGCCTCATGTATTCTCGCTTCCTTTTTCTCTTTGCTTTGAGCTTCTTCTACATTCTTTCAACAGGTTAACTTAATTAAGTTTGTATTTGTTTAATTAATTTATAAAATTCGATCAATGATTAATTATTGTTTTCTTCAATTCCTGCTTTTGGAACTTTTATGAATTGAAAATGTTACTCATAAAATTTTATTTTGGATTTTAATGTAGATACAATATATGTAACAAGAGCTCAAACATCCCCCATGACTGCCATTGGGGTGAACCTAAGTTTTCAAGAGAATCATGTGAGTAATTTGCCCATACTTTTTTTCTTTTTAATTATTATCGTATTTATGTATATATGCGGTCTGAACCAATCAGAAAGTAGTATCATTGACTATATAAGTTGAGTAGTTTACTAAAACTCATGTGTTCTGAGATGAGCTTTATCCGTGTTTTTGTATGATACATATGACAAATGATAAGATATGATTTTTGAGACGACAAATGATGTATGAACCCATTCAATAATTTATTATTATTATTTTTAATTTACATTTGAACGGCAAACCCATTCAATAATGACTTAACGATATAGTTGCTCTTGTAAATTGCAGACAATTTTTTTTAATTAATTTTATTTTTAATTATAAAGGATTCTCTAAAGTTAAATGTCAAAATGGGTCGCACCTTGGTTTGGTTTCATTAACTTAATTTTTTAATTAGCTTTAGCTACCTACTTATTGTTTTGAAATCATAATAGGTAGTGATCCACTAGTCCTCAATGTTTAAAAGTATCTAAAAGTATATCTTGACCTTTAGATGAAAATCAATGGCCAAGATTCAATAATATCTGATATTTAAATCTTGACCATTGATTTTCATTCAAGGAGTCTTCTCAACTTGACTCAAGTTAAAGTATCAACTTGATGGAATCTTCACCCTTAGTTTAAACAAAACAATGCTAATTATCGTAAAGTTTGTTTTTCTAATAACAAATCTACTCTATTCTAAAAAAATCCATTGAACCATGATTTCTTCTCAATGGGTTGATCCGATATTGACAAATTTTTATATCGTATCCTTAATCCCCTGAGACTCGTCACTTTCTAATTATATAGTATAGATTTAATTAAATTTACCATATGTTTTATTAGTTCATATAATGGCCGAGCGTTTGGTACACCAATTTTCAAGTAGTGTACGAGTGTTTAGCCTACGATATAATGAACCCATTTTACCAAATTTTGTAACCCCATTATTTGATTGTTATCGATGAATTCACATTAAAACTATGTACGCACACAGAAAATGTCATCAATCTCTACGCATTTAAGAAAGATTGTAAAAATAGTAAGATTTTGCCATATCTAAAAATGGGAATAACAAAATGTTAGATATTTAAGGCTACATTTCGTGCATAAACAAATTGTATATTTTAAATTAAATGTTCACATTTTCAATTTTATGATAAATATAAAACTATTTTATGTATTTATATACATAGCGCGCATTAGTATTATATATGTTTATAGCAAGCTGTATAAAACTATTTGTCAATTAACGTGTAAAACTATGTCCACTAAAAGCTTCATACTTATAAGTTATCTAAATAATTTTTATAGTATGGTACCCGTACAATGAGACGGTGGAGGAGACTGTTGGTTGTATACATAATTGATAGTGGACTAGTGGTTGATGTTAAGGAATGGATATATTTCAAAAAATATCGAAATAAAAATCAACTTTATAACATAACACTTCATTACATGAACGTACTTCTAGTGATTAAAAAAGTGATGAATCGACGACCTATATTTTTATGTAGTGGAGTAGTGATGGTAAAACTTCGTTGCTTTTGTAATTGTGAAATGGTAGGCGTCACACCTTTATCATGCACGTAAAATATGTCTCATGAAGGGAAGGGATCACATTATCCACACAGTTTGCTCCAACAAAGGTGTCAAATGCTAAAAATAGTTGGTTACAAATTAAGTATTGCACTCTCAAAAGCTAGTATCATAATTAAAAATAATTGCTCCAACAAAAATAAATTTCTACAAGTTGTCATGAACTTCGTTTTCAATAAGCAAGAATACACCTATGTAATGACTATGTCCACTATACAGTTACCATCAATTAAACATCAACTATTAAATATAAATTGCAACATTGTTTATATATTAAGTAGCGTAACACTTACACAATGTAACGTGATAAACGCAATGTAATGTGAGCCTAGTTAAATTTACTCTTAAAAAGAAGATTAAAAGCTTGCCGTAATATTTTAAGAAAAGTTTGTATTAGGTGTTATATATGTTTTATATATAATTAATTTGACATTTCAAATTTTTAAAAGTAAAAATACTATTAAAAATAAAAGTTTATGAATAGAAAATTTCGAATAATGCCAATATTCAAGGCACCTTGAAATGACAAAGGCCAAAAGGTTGTACAAAGATTCACGAGATTGCCTTTTGTGTGATTAAAATTCTTTCAATAGCGACAAAACTGCAAAAGTATACCAGTAAGCTTTTATATGAAAAGGACACGTTTTTAAGTTGCCAAATTATATCCTTACAAATTCTTATACATCTTTACAAGTCTTTCAAATCTGATAATTTTATCTCCAACTATACAAACATCCTTATATATCCTTTTACCTCCACTAAAAACAAAAATATATTAGGTAAGGACATCCTTAAAAAAATCCTTAGTTTTAGACAACCTTCAACGGTAAAGGATATCCAAGGGTACTTAAGGGCACCCCCATCGGAGATAGCCTAAGCTTTTATATGAATATCTAAAAAAAAGTATATTCAAATTCTAAAATTCTACCTAAATCATAGTATATGTAACTGTTACTAGCACAGTATCCGGCACAATATGGCAGGATTGTAGCGGCTAGCTGGCAGGGGCGACTGTTGGGGGCAGAGGCGGCTCGAGTGGTGTAACTGTGTAAGTAATTGATGTAAATGGTTAATAAAGATACTTTTATAGATAAAGGATCGATAGTGTAACTTAATCATTAGTGCTAAGAGGTAGTATAGGTCAAAATATTTTAAGAGGTGTTAAGTGAAAATATTACACAACTTTTCAACACTAAAAAAATAAAGCGTTATTCTTTTTATTAGATAGTATAAAGTTCATTCATACGAAAATACAATAACCATTGAGAGAAAAATAAAGAGTACTATCAATAATGAAAAGCTTTAGTTAAGTTAGAATATTTAAGGATTACTAGTATGGTACTCGTGCAATGCGGCGACGGTGATGCTAACGGCAGTTTAGTGGAGTCGATGACGAGTGGTGATGACATCGACAATTGGTGTCGAGTGGTGTAACCGTCTAAGTTGATGTAATGGTGATAGTTGAAATATTTTAAAAAATAAGGACTTAGAGTGTAAATTAGCAAGATCAAGTTTTAAAGTGTAAATTTAATTCATTAAGGACAAAATTGATAATCTTTAATAACCTTTTCATAGGGGGTGCTTATTAAGGGTAATTTAGTACCTTGCATCTAACCATTTTCTAACACTTTCTAAAATAGGGGGTTGATAATTATTATAAAGGAGTACTAACATTGTACCCGCGCAATGCGGCGGCGGTGACGACGACGGTGGTTTAGTGGTGTTGGTAACGGTTGGTGATCAATGACATCGATAATTGGTGTCGAGTGGTCTAACCGTGTAAGTTAATACAATGGTGATAGTGATATTTTAGAAGATAAGGGTTTAAAGTGTAATTAATTTATTAAGGGTAATTTTAGTAATATCTAATAACCCTTTCCTTAAGGGTTGTTTATTAAGGGCAATCTAGTAATTTTCCATCTAACTATTTTCTAACTCAATCTTAAAATAGGGGGTGAATACATTATAAAGGAGTAGTAGATATATGAACTAAAAGTAAAAGGTATTTCTTAGTTAAACTTATTTAAATTATTAGAAGTCTTCTTTATATGATTTAACTAGATTTTAGACTCGTATCTAACACGATATTATCAATATTAGATCTTCATACATTTAAGTCATAAAAACTTATAATTTTGAAGATATACGTTCTAAGTGTTATATTTTGCAAGTTGTAGTACAATAATTATAGGTTCGTCACTGATATTATTAACTGAGACATATTGATGAAATTGTTTGCCATAATTATTACACAAGGCACATGCTATAATAATTTATCTATTATAGAACTTTTTTAAACTAGTTGTACTCATAATGTAATATTATTATGAAAGATAATTAATAATTAAAATATAAACATACTTGTGATCCTGTACTTGACACTCAAATAAATATATTTGGTCATGATACGAACCCATAACACGCATAAGTTTATTTTCAATCACCTGTCTTATAATAATTAGATAATAATTAGGATTGTTTTCATATTCTTTGATAACAATTAGGATTCTTGATTTAAGTGACAATTGTAACTTTAAACATTAATCGCAAAACTAACAATACAAAAGGAGAAATCATGTATCTTTTTGGTTGAGAGATATAATGAATCTTGAATGGAGTTTATTTTGATTAAGATTTAGTATTCAAGTAACCCTTTCTTGTAAATCGTGCTTTGTTTTGTGATCATCCCATGTTCCTATTGTGTTTAGGATAAGGATGTTGTATCTCGTCATCTGATATTATGTTTGAGATATGTATCTAGAGTTCAAATTGTGTTTATATTAAATCTTAAACTAAATATTAAGTTGATGGCTAAAAATAAATATATATTAAGTATTCAGGGCAGGGCTAAAAGTGTTAATTATTGATGGAAAACAAAAAAGTATAAATTAATGAAACTTTTTTTACAAATTAATATAAATATTAATATAATAATAATATTTAGATAATGATTATTAGGATTTTTAATCTATAGTTAATCTAAATGATGACATAAGTGAGACTCAATTTGATAAAATTGAGCGATTTGATTGGTTAATAAATCATTAGTTCAACTGTCTTATAGTATACTAGTGCTCAGGCTTGTCCAATGGACGAGTAGTCTAAAAATATATTAATTAAAGCTGAAAAATTGGAATTCAAGTATATTAAATAGATACAGAATAAAATTAAGATACCTACAATTTAGTTATTACATACTTTTGACACATAATAAACATCCATAGAAAACAGTTGCTTGAATAAAAAAAAAGATGCACCACTTAGAAGATTTAAAAATTTACACAATAACAATATGATTTGAGCAAACATCAATATGACCAATATCACAACCCAATCAATACGAAAGCTATAGAAGAAATATATGAAAATTAACTGTATATAAATATTGATTTCAGTTTACCCTTTTTTTTCAACTTTAGTAAATTAAAATTTTGCGGTTTGTTATATCTAAATTTACTACAAACACAAACAACAATTTTAGACTAAACAATTTGGAGTTAAGCTTAACAAAAAGAAGAAACAAAAAGAGAAACAAAAAGTGCATAGTATATATTATTTAAAATACATACCAATTCATCAACAAAGACCATCTCGAACATTTTGATTTTCTTCGGGTTGTTCCACTCCGAAACAGTCCATACATATACAACACGGAGTCGTAGATGATGGTTAATATATGTTGGCTTAAGATCTTTTAGATGAGCTAATGTGGTCTTATTTTTTGTTGTTGAAGAAGAAACCATAACGAACCTATAGTGGACAACAAACTATATTAAAAGAGATAATAATAACAATAACATAAGAATTAAACGTTAAATAATAATAATACTAATGATTAAATTTGAACAAAGTATATTAATTAAAAACACTTTTGGTAGTCGATCGTAGACTTTTTTTTTTGCCGTAGTTTTTTTTTTTTTTTTTTTTTTTTTTTTTTGAGAATATGTGAGGGTGGGTTTTTTTCAGGTTGTATATAGATTATAATTTTTGAGAGACTTTTAAAGATAAAAAGAGTTTTTAATTAATAATAAGGTCGACCATTAGTTAAATAAAATATTAAAAAAGTAGAGGATTAATAAGGTGGGAGGATTAGGCTCAAAGAGGGGAATTAAGAGTGCCAAGTGTACCCCAACCTCCTATATTATAGAGTTAATTAATGAAATTGTCCCTGTCGTGGTACCCAGCTTGCAGGTTTCATCCCTAACTTTCAAAAATTAAAGTTTTAGTCCAAAAAACTTTGCTCCGTCAACAGTTTTAGTCCTGGCTATAATCGTCCGTTCAAAACCAAGTCACGTGATTCACACGTGATGGGTAATCTCGTAAATTGGCTTAATAATACCTAGAGTTAATTACAGAAATTTTCCCTGTTGTAGACGGTCACTTGCAACTTTTATCCCTAACTTTCAAAAAATTACTGTTTTGGTCCAAAAGTTTTATTCTCAGTCTATATGAAAAGAAACATTTACACACACACACAAAAAAAATCCTAATTATCCAACTTCTTTTATTTCTATCACATATAAATTCACAAATAATCTTAACTCACACCCTACTCTCTTTTTGAAAACTAGAGATCCAGACTCTCTTGGATTTAAGTGTTTATGGGTTTTAAGTAATTGATATTTTTTTTTACTTAGTTTCATTTTTGTTTTGAGAACTTATAAAAACAGAGGAAGAGCTAAGAATAATAAAGATGGTAAGATTTTTCTAAGATTTTTTTGTTTATGAGTTAATTGTATATAATGAATAGATCTAATATATATAATTATATATTATGTTTGTATACAGATCATGTATTGATATGAAAGTAATGAAATTAGAGTTTCATTAAATTTTGCATTAAATTTGTGTTTGATTTTGGATCTGGGATTCTATCTGTGATATATGTTATCATGGGCGGATCCAATGTGTAAGGGGTGGGGGAGACCGATCCCAACGACTTATAGCACGATAACGGGATATTGATGCATTTTACACTAGATTTTGGCTCAAATCGCAAAAAGAACCCACTCTTACAAAGAATAAAAGAATCATTCGATGAAAAAACAAATTTAGCCCCCACTTGACGAAATGTCTGGATCCGCCACTGTATGTTATGCATTAGAAATACAAATAATTTTGTGTTTAATTTTATTTTGGATTTTGGACCAAAATTGTAATTTTTTGAAAGTTAGGGATGAAAGTTGCAAGTGACTGCCCACAACAGGGACGATTCTTGTAATTAACTCTGGGTATTATTAAGCCAGTTTACGAGATTACCCATCACGTGCGAATCACGTGACCTGATTTTAAACGGACGTTTATGGTCAGGACTAAAACTGTTGACGGAGCAAAGTTTTTTGGACTAAAACTGTAATTTTTGAAAGTTAAGGATGAAACCTGCAAACTGGGTACCACGACATGGACGATTTCTGTAATTAACTCTATATTATATTTTATAGATATTAAGATAAGATTAAGATTTGGTGTCTTAGCCAATAGTCATGCCTTTATATAATTTTTTTTTTAAAATATAAATCAATTGATTATTGTAGGTGGTATTGAGTAATGGCATAGTCCAAATCATTCTATCAAATCCAGAGGGACATCTCACGAGCATACAATATAATGGAATTGACAATCTGCTAGAAGTAAGGAATGACGAAACTGGTCGAGGGTAAACCTATCATTTTCCTTTCATCTAACCGCGTAAAATATTATGTTATTGACGTTGTAACAACGGTAGCATTATGTCGAATGTAGATATTACAAAGAGAAAGATAAGTTTAAAATTAAGTATAACATATGTACCTTAATTACTGAATGGTCCAAATTTAAGGAATTTTATACAAATTATCAAGAGGTCTAAGTGTTTGTTAGAATATGTTGAATGTCCATGTCAACTATATCTAACTTTGACATGGATAGAGTATGAAAGAGGTGAGGTGTATATATCGAGTTTTGACATTATTTGCTTATAGGTATTGGGACCTTGTTTGGAGTCCACCTGGAAGTCCTGGCACGACTGGTACTTCCGAAAGGTACATACTACTTCCGCCCACTTTAATGTCTTGTTTTGAATTTTTGAGTCTTTATTTTCAAATTTGACTTTACACATATATGTTTGTATCATATAAATACTTGATGCCCTTGACGTGACGGAACTGTAGATAGACTAGACTGACTTCTGCTAACTACGTTTTATATAGACTGGAAGCTAGAGAGAGACTTTTAAGCGATATATACTCATACACTCTTATTTGTGTTAAACAACTTGAGAATACTACAACTTACTATTTACATCATGCTCTTAATAACAAGATAATCACTTTAAAATAGGATTGTAGGAACAAGTTGTGAAGTTATAGTAGAAACAGAGGATCAAGTTGAAATCTCATTTTCAAGAACATGGGATTCCTCCCAGGAGGGAAAGCATGCCCCATTGAAGATAGACAAAAGGTGATATCTTATTATTTGTAACTATTGTGAAGCCAATTTGTATAATTTCAATGATAATAGTGAGAAGCTATAACATAATAGGTTTGTTTTGCTTCGTGGTTCTGCGGGCTTCTACTCATATGCAATTTACGAGCATTTGGAGGGATGGCCTGGTTTCAATCTTCCCGAAACCAGAATAGTGTTCAAGCTTCGGAAAGACAAGTAAAGACCTTTCCATAACTTACATTTAATTACTAAATTTGAATGGTAGGACTAATAAATATTGATTGATGATGATGAATTTGTTATTGCTATAGGTTTCACTATATGGCCATGTCTGATGACAGACAAAGGTATATGCCTTTGCCCGATGATCGGTCACCCAAAAGAGGAAAACCATTGTCTTTTCCTGAGGCGGTACATCTTCTTAACCCAGTGGAACCTGAGTTCAAAGGAGAGGTAATCATATATAGGTTAATGTCCTTGGCACAAGCCGGCCCAAAAAATACTAGTGCGTATACTAGTAGTTTGTTTGCCTCACTCATTTTCTTTTCCTCCCTAACGAGTTATGATTTTCTGTTTTTGGTGTATAGGTAGACGATAAATATCAATATTCGTGTGAAACCAAGGATCTAAAGGTCCATGGATGGATATCTACGGAGCCCCTTGTTGGGTTTTGGCAGATAACGCCAAGTAATGAGTTTCGAACTGGTGGACCCCGAAAACAAGAGCTTACTTCACATGTTGGACCCGTAAATCTTGCTGTAAGAATAGCTTACAGTATTGACGCCATCAACAATTTTCTTTACGACAATGTATAACTTTTTAAGATATACTGTAGTTTATGTTTTAACCATCAGTTTTGATAAATGCAGATGTTTGTAAGTGCTCACTATGGGGGAAGCGATTTAGTTATCAAGTTCGAGGAAGGTGAGATGTGGAAGAAAGTTTTTGGTCCGGTTTTCATGTATGTAAATTCGAACTCTACTGGAGAAGATCCTCATATGCTTTGGAAAGATGCCAAGAATCGGGTATATATGTGCAAACACTGCATGTTTCGTGAGGCTGTCATTCTTTGCTTTACTTTTACTATCATCAAAATTGATATTAACTTCGATATAATGATTTCCAGATGTTAAAGGAAGTTGAAAAATGGCCTTACAGTTTTCCAGCTTCAACAGATTTCCAGAAAGCTCATCAAAGGGGTAAAATAAGTGGTAGATTAATGGTATACGATAGGTACGAGATTTCACCTTTCTCACTAAATTTGAAAAGAGCAATACACGTACGGTTTGCATCAAATATATTTTTGATTTCGTTTAGGTTCATAACTGACAAACACACACCAGCAAATGGTGCTTACATTGGACTAGCTCCACCAGGAGACCTCGGATCATGGCAACGTGAAAATAAGGTGAGCTTCAGATGCGACCAACCATTGAATTAGAATCATTTTATACATACATACATTGTCTTCAACAGGGTTATCAATTTTGGACTAATACGAATGATGAAGGAGACTTTTCGATTAAAAATATACTGGCTGGCACATATAATGTGTATGCTTGGGTCCATGGATACATTGGCGACTACAAAAACGTTAGCGCCATCACCATCACACCAGGTCTCTATTCTAAACTGCTTGAGGTACTGAAAACCAATAAGAAAATTAAACGTACATTTATGAATCGACGTTTGATATATTTTGAGCAGGTTGTGACATCAGACTTGGTGATCTTGTTTTCGAGCCCCCAAGAGAGGGTCCAACGTTATGGGAGATTGGCATACCTGATCGATCTGCAGCTGAATTCTACATTCCTGAATCTGACCCAATGTATACAAACCAATTTCTTGACAATGATCTTAACAGGTTAGTATTATTCAAATTGGTCATTACAGTTAAAAGTGATAAAAATAGATCTAAAATACATCATTTAGCAGGTTTAGGCAATACGGATTATGGGAAAGATACCCAAAGTTATATCCTGATAGTGATTTGGTTTTCACGGTTGGTCAAAGTGATTACAAAAAAGATTGGTTCTTTGCACATGTAAACAGGTAATTATTTATGTAAGTCTTCATTCATGAATCTATGACTTGTCTCATACGAACTTATCTTTATTGATTATTATAGGCAGAAATTTGACGTTATGTACGACAAAACAATATGGACTATCAAGTTCAAGCTTCACGAAATGATCAAGAATGGAACTTATACACTGAGATTGGCTCTAGCATCAGCACAATTTTCCGATTTGCAGGTATATATTTAGAACTGGTTAGAAAGATCTGCATTCAGATTTCAACAAAACTTAATATCAGTGTTCTACATTTACTTCAAATTTAAATTAGATGAGAGTTGCATAAATAGACTAAATATACAGTTACAAGTGATAAAAGTGATATTGAGATCGTCACTACATTTTTCATCTTTAGGTTCGAGTTAACAACCAAAATACGGATGTGCCGCTATTTTCAACTGGAGTAATTGGTGGTGACAATGCAGTTTCAAGGCATGGAATACATGGATTGTACTGGTTATATAACATAGCTGTATCGTCAAAGTTTCTAAAGACCGGGCAGAATGCCATTTATTTGACAAGAATCAACGAAGGAATCTTGTTTCCCGGAGGGATAATGTACGACTACATTCGTTTAGAAGGACCCCTTCCTAAATGAGAAAAAGAAGTCCCTGTGATTATATTGAAACTGACCCGAATTTGTGTCTTTTTTCTTTAACAAGTCTATACACTATATCATCGAAGCTCAAAGCCCAAAGTTGCAGCCCGTAACCTACTTATCATGAGCCCGTGAGCACGAGGCCATAAATTGCTTCGTTAACCTCAACCGAAAAATACATTAAGATAACATTTCCACATTTAAAAAACACACATGGCGAGTTAGTTTGAATGTCTTATAATTATCAGTTGGATTTTTTGGTAATCATCGTTAGTTTCTCCATATCTAATGATTTACTACTATTAGAGAAAACCAAAAATAAAACATAAAAGTTAGGTTATATTCTCGTGGCCCAGGCCCGATTGTGTGGGCCAGGCTAGTGTATCATGGTCCCAAGGAAATTACGCAGTTAAGTTATATTTGAAATGCTTTTTTTCTAAGAGAACAAAAATAAAATTAATAATAGTGCGTAACTTTTTGTAAGGGTCATTATCGGAATAAGAATAAAAGAAAAATAGATTTATAAAAATTAAACGGGCAGCATTTCATAATTAGGTCTATATTTAGGTTATTTTAAGTAGGTCTCTTTATCATTTCTTATTCAGGAGCGGCCTTGGGAGAGGCGAACCCGACCTCGTTCTGGGACATTTCATTTTAGGGGCATAAAATTTTTTTAAAAATTATAATGTTAGCTGTCATTTATAAAAACTTTGTTTATATATTTGAATTCGGTAAAAGCAATGAGGTTTATTTTTTTCCCAACTCGTCCTGGGCACTTAAAACCTCACGGCCACCAATACCAATTGGAAATTCCACACTCTAACAAATCTGGAAGGATATGCTACAGGTCTAAACTACCATAATCTTGACAATGTGCTTGAGCCATAACGATGAATCTGATAGAGGGTAACAAATATATACTTCCAATGCTAGTTACAAGTTTCACCGTAAACACTTCCCTTAGTGATAAGTTTCAAAAGTGTTGTTAATACTATTGCTGTGAGTAACATAAAACGGCATATATCCATTTAGTGATCTTTAGTCCCTTCATGTTAATGTGAATCTCGTTACTTAGATTTATCTTTTTTATGAGCATTTTGAATGCTGGCCTGGTTCGATCCTCCAGAAACCAGGATAGCCTTTCAAGTATACACTTAATTGATTATCCACTTGTTCATTTGGGAGTTGATTCAAATACTTATCAAATGAATAGATTAATAATAGACATATGTTATCTTGGTAGCCTTCATTACATGGTATAGAACCGAAGTTCAAAGAACATGTAATTATATGTTACTAATAATTAGCAATGAACAGATTACCGCAGATGGTACTTAAATTGGGGACTAGCTCTAACTGGATATTCTCCGGATCCTGGGAACTAGAAAACAAGCTAAGTTTCAAATATCATCAATGCATTACAAAATAGACACAATCTTTCAACTCAAATACAAAATCATTTACAAAAGATTACACCAAAATTCACAAAAGTCGAAAGCGGATGGTACAAGTACATGACAACTTAACTCTGGTGTGAACAGTAAATTACTTTAGCGTTATAATCACCTCCTAACTCAATATTATTTACACAAAACAAGCATTCCAAGATTACATTAGGTAATACATGATTTAGTCAAGAGACTCAAGAACCCAAGATTTCAGTTGGAGCTCTTTTTTCATCTCTTTGACAGTGAAATACTTTTTCAAGTGGAACAATTTGAGAATATCCCGAGTATTGTTTCCATTTCTACACACGTGGTTAACAATATGATTACTCGTGAGGTCCAAGAGACTTTTGATCTGTAGCTTGCATGCAGCCTAAAAACGGAAACACAAAACAATGACAATGGAATTTTTTTTTTTAATAAACATTAAGAATACAACTTTGTATGTATTTTTTAGGAAAGGTAAAACAAATACTAACAACAAGCGATAGGACATTAATTCAGAGATTTTCCTTTACAACTAGAATGAATAGTACTAAAAATGAGAACAGTTATGGACACAACCAGTAGGCGTGTTCGAAAGATACGAATCCGAGATATCCGAGGGATTTTCAGATGAAGTTTAAAAAAAAAAACAGATAATCTGGTAATCCGGAAATTAAACATACTTATATACATATAAACCTGTGTTGGGCATGGGCTAGGCTTAGGCTGAGGTATGATAAGCTAATATCCATTATATTTTAGTACTAAATATACATTATACTTCCTTGGCGATCAAAATCATCACCAATAAGCACTGTTTTAAGAACCGGACCCCCCGGTGGGACCGTGAACAGACAGGGTGCCTGGTTTTTTAAGAGCGGCCCAGTCTCTTTGATCATAAAATGTTTAAAATCTTTTCAGACAGCAAGAATCGATCTTTGGACCTTGAGCGCATTACCCGCACATCTCACCAGTATTATGTTAGTTTTAGCGACCAAGTGTTATATAACCCTTAACAGTTAAGACAATTGGACCAGACCAGTTGAAATTTCATAAATCCAAAAATTAAAAAAAAATCCATAAATTAGGGCTCAAAATCCATCAGTAAGCAGTTTCTCAATCCAATCCTATCCTAGTCGGGTAGATATATATATATATATATAAGGGTTAACGTGAGAACCAACATATATGGTGAGAACCGTGAGAACCTTTCTCTTTTTTTGTGTGGTTTTTTATTTTTTTCATTTTTATTTTTCATTTTTTGAAACTTTTTTTTGTTTTTTATTTTCATTTAACAAAAACCCATTCCAGAAAAAAATAAAATAAATTTAAAAAAAAAAATCATATGTGTGACGTGTTAAGAAAACGTATGAATACCGTACGGGCGTTGCCCTACATCCGTTCTAAAGGGGTTGTCACCGGACGCATATGAGAATGGTATGGATTTGATGGGCGGCGATCCACGAGATGGTGACGGTTGTTACGGTACGGGCGCAACCCTTAATGCTTTGGGAATGGTATGGATTTGGGAATGGTGGAATGGTTCTCACCATATATGTTGGTTCTCACTTAATCCCTTCACTAAAAACTTACTCGAAGAAATTTGGCAAGATTGGGCAAGGATTTGGAGTGTTTTGAGAGAAATTCCTTATCGAAGGCATTCAAGAGATCCTGCTTATACTCTTCATCATGATCCGACACTTGATATTTGCACGACGCTGACAGAAAATCAAAACTTCTTCAAGGATTGGAGCTTCGATTTGTGTGCGATTTACACGAATCGTACGCTCAAACAGATTAATTATGTGAGTAGATTCCAATCAACATGTATAATGCGCCTTAAAATGCACCAGATCTCCATCCATCAGTTTGTGACGTCCATTCTCTACACCATCGTTAGCAGCTAAAGCGACGTACTCATACTCCCAATTCCTTTCCCCGAAGCCATCTTTTCCCTTTGTCATGATTTTTTGGGGAAAAAAAAAATTAATAAGAAACCCTAATTTTTGGAAGAAAAACAACTTCTTGGGGATTAGGTAAATTGCTACTTATGAAACAAGACTTTCCAAAATACTCTTGCTAATTTGCTACCTGACCCAATCGTTTGGAAGATTTTACAACGGTTAAAACTTTAAAAAATAAATAAATAAATAAATAAAAAATTGTCACTCAAAATGTATTTAAAGAGCAAGTTTGCCACTTATTTTTTTTTACGAGGGAAAATTTGTCGTTCAAAATACATATAAAAAACAAATTGGCTACTCATTTCATTATAAAACTTTATTTGCCACTAAATTAGATACTTTGTTCTTAAATGATATTTATTTGTTAAAATAATCAGACACGTTTCATAATTTTTGACATTTGGTCATCTAAAAATCTATTTTCTATATTAGTTGTTAATGACGATAAAGTTATTAAGAAAATATGTAAGAATTAGTTTTTGGTTTTTTTTTCTTTGCGGGTTCAAGTCTGGAGACGATTTTAAATGCAAACTCGTATACTTGAAACCTGACCTGATCGAACACGACCCATATATATTATGTTATTTAATAATATCACTATTTGAGTATTTTCCAATGGGTATTAGAAGAGTATGAAACTTTAATTGAGCTCAATCGCTACTACTCAAAGAAAATTATATAAATATTTGTAATGCGTAGATTTCAAAAAAAAAAGATAAGCTTTGATCTCCCATCACTCCATAAGAAAATGTTTTAACCGAAAACTAATAATTAAACGGCAACCCATCACGCTCACGTTTGGTGCGAGGATTTTTTATCAAGTCTAGGTTCGGGATCACCTAAAGCCGGATGCACTTGATCTATTGTCATTCTTAATAATAAAACCCTATATTCTTAATCAGCAACACAATCATCAACTTGATAAGAAAAAATGGCAAAATTGCACCTTAGTACCAATTTAAGTGCAAAATTTGCCCTTTACACGCACTTTTAGTGGAAACTAATAAATAAATAAGTGACAAATTTGCCCTTATAAAATAATAAGTGGCAAATTTGCTCTTTACATGAATATTGAGTGGCAAATTTGCCCTTTTAACCTTTTATAGAATCATATTTTTTTTTAATATTTTTTTCTTTCTTTAATGTTTTGGCTTTTACTTTATAATACGAAATACTATCTATTATCTTTTAATAAAATATATCATGATCCCAACATTATAACATTATTAATTTATAAAAATTTTACTGTAAGTAACTTCTTTTACATAAATTTTAAGCAATGGGTCTTAGATTTGAATCATACGTTGCATTTGGCCTTCATGACGGCGTTTAAAGGTATTGTAATGGTGACATATTTATGTATTTGAAAAGCTAGGACGACAGAAAATTTTTAAATGCTAGTGTCTACATCTAGAACATTTTACAAAATACTAAATCCTTGGTTTTTCTTTGTTATAGGAATAGACAAAAGAATAAGAACATTAGTTGTATTCGATTTATCGTAATTCTTGTATGTAAGCGGTAAAGGATTTGTATCATCATTTTGGTGTATACATTTGTGAATACAAATTACCTTTCCAAAAATAAAAAATAAAAATATGATGTTCGATAAATATTAATCTTATATTTTATACATATCTCCTTATCTCCCTATACTACTAAAAGAGATCGGCTCTAGCATTAGCTTAATTTTCCAATTTGCAGGTATATATCTAGAACTAGTTATTATGTTAGTCTAGCAAGATTTGCATTAAGATTGAAACAAAACTTAATATTGGTGTTCTACATATCTATACTTCAAATTTTAATTAGATTAAAGGTGCAGTGGTGGATAAATGTACAAATTGGACAAACGAATAAAAATGGGTGTGCACTCTAACTACTTATTTATCGTAACTACTATTTGATCTTTAGGTTCGAGTTAACAATCAAAATACGGATGTGCCACTATTTCCAACTGAAGTAATTGGTGGAGACAATGCAGTTTCTGTTGGGTTATATAACTATTATCAAATCAAATCAAATTACAAAGCACGCAACGGAAATTAATTAACCAAAGTATAGAATATGTACCTTATAATGGAGAGATTAAAGCGAGAAAAAGGTTTAAATTAACCTCTCTACGATTGCACACACAACATTGGAATGTATGTATGCTAGTATTTGATCACGAACTTACAAACCCGTTGTAACTATCCCTCTTAGTCGAAATCCCATGATCCGAAACCACTAGAAGTCAACTAATGAAACCATATCATAATTAATGTACATATTAATTATACATATATATGGTTCTATGGTGAATTTCGTACGACACAAAACAAATAAAATCCATTTGGTTTGGTTGTGTTCGACCGAAAGAAAAAGAGAGAGAAAAGGAGATTTTTTTTTTGTGTGAATGAATAATAAAACCCTTAGATTTAAGGCTTTATTTATAGAGAGATATTAGGGCATAATGACTTGGTGATCAAGTCAAATTAAGGCCTCTAATTGAGCCTTCAAAACCGCCCCCCATATGGATTTAGAGCCCAACTCTAATTTCCGTATTTCACATTTTAATCCTCCTAATTAATTTAAATACAATTAACCATTTAACTTATTTAAAGTAATCATTTCGTGATCTAATTAATTAATAAATTACATTTAATATATGAATTAATTATAATTACATTCACGTTGAGGTGTGACCCCGTAGGCTTAAATACTTTTCGGACATACGTTTATTTTACGTGATCATATTCCAACAGTTTCAAGCATGGGACACATGGATTGTACTGGATTAAACATAGATATATCGTCAAAGTTTCTAAAGACCGGGTAGAATGCCATTAATTATGTGACAAGAATCAACGAAGGAATCTTGTTTCCCGGAGGAATAATGTACGACTACATTCGTTTAGAAGGACCCCTTTTTCTTCGTGTTCCATTAATAATAGATGCATTTGACATTATTGCATTTTTGGACCGATGTTTAAATCTTTAATCTATACTCAAATATATAATCGTTATGTGTAAACTTGCATACCACAAATCACCATTCAGTGTCCGTTCAAATTAAATGAGTATGGGAACTCCCTTGATTATATTGAAATTGACTCCTAATTTGTGTCTAATAATTTTTCCTAAATCCTAAACGGTCTAGTCTATAATCTATATCATTACATTATCATTATAGCTCATAGCCCAAAGATGCAGCCCATCAACCTACTTATCATGAGCCCATCAATACGTGCCTATAACATGCTTCGTAGCACAACGAAAATAAAACCCTCACAATAACTACAAAAATACTACGAGTCATATTAAACTTCAAGATTGTCTATCATGTGTATTTTTAGCATGCCCGTCAATCTTGGGATTTAAACAAAAAATATTTCATATATCTAGCAACACTCAAAACAAGGTTATAAAGCCCAATTAGTTGATTACTCAATATGATTTCCAAGAGATTTCATTATGTTTTCTTTAAAGTATAAACCTGAACTAGTACAAAAATACTAGGATGTATGTGTGTGTTTAGTTATCTTAGGCATTATTCAGAAAAAAAGAGATATATTTGCGATATATCTAAAATTATAAATTATAAAGGTGATATATAATTTATATTAGCAATATTAAAGGTGGAGATATATTCATGATATATGTTTTGTGTATAAGTATATCGGATTATTTCCTTTTTCAACTCCATCCTTCTTGTCTTTTAAAGATGGTCAACTACCGAGTGACCACCAACTATATTCATAACTTTGATATTAAAGTTTCGTTTATAAACATCATATATATGGTTGAGCTATTATGCATGAAACATTTGAGCGGTAAGTGTCAAGAATGGAAACTGAAGGGCTATAAATGTAAGATTCTTAGACATCAATATTTGAAGTGTTAAACAAATGAAGATAGAGGGGCAAGAAGATTAATTATATATATCTTGTACTAATCCTTTTATTAGGGTAATATAATCCAACAAATTTGCTGTCTTCGCCGTTCACTTCGTTGAGCTGAAAATCACACAAAACATATAAATCCTTAATTTAATTCCGCCCACCCCCCTTTTTTTAATCAAATCATCACTTATTTCTTATCTCTACAACTCTATGTGGGTATCTTGCATTTTATTTTATTTTATGAATAAAGATTCAAGGTTTATGAAATATATGTATATAAGTTGAATCTTTTTTTGCAGTGTAGAAGAGTGCTTATGGCTGAAAATCGAGGATCAATGTTGCCGTCGGAATTACGGAAGCTTATATCCGAAGGGCATATGGGTCCTAAGATAAAACTCGATTCTGATCCTGTAAGTAGTTTTTTTTTTTTTTTTTTTAAGTATTTTTCCTTACCATTTTCTTATGTACGTTGTTTGGGTTTTTTCGTGTGTTGAATTTGGTTTATTGATGTGGTGTAAAAATATGATGCTACATATATTACAAGTGATGGCTGTTTTATACTCTGCATTTTTTTTTTCGATGCTTTAAATATTACAAGTTATTGCTGTTTTGCTCTAGTCCATTTCCTTTTCTTGTTTTTTTTTTTCTTCCTTCTTTTTTTAAATGGCGGACAATTTGTTACACCTAAAAAGTAAGTAACTGCTCAGTGCCGCCTTCCGCGGGTTTTGAGCCCATCTCCAAGTTATAGCTGCTTCCAGTTTCTACCTAAATGGTAGAAAACGCCCTCCAACCTTTGCATGGGATGAGGATCGAACCCATGACCTCTGTTTCCAGAGGCAAAGGTGTTTACCACTGATCCACAATTTGTTACACCTATTCCCCCTAATTGGGTTTTGCTAACTTTACACCCCTTAGGGCAGTAATCATATGCATTAATTACACGCAGAGTTGCCTTTTTACAGCAAGTTTCAGTGTAGTTAATTCATATGATTCTTCTTATCGTTGTCATTAGCAAAACCCTTAACCCTTACTTACATTTGGTACGGTGTAGCAATTCGAATACATCTTGTAACTTGTCTGGTGTCAGGTAAAAAGAGGAAAGTGACCAGTTTTCCTTCCTTTACCCTTGTATAGATAGGTGGCTCATTATGGGGTATCTAATGAAAAGAAGGATGTTGTGTTAGTCAGCATTAGGAATTACTGTTACATTGTTGCAAATGTTTTGAATGTCTTAGAAACATTACTAGTGAAAACTTGGACATAAAGATGTGTATATGACTTCATATCTCCAATGATATATTTAATTTAATGCATCAACTACAGGATAGTTGTAAGCATTGGTAGATGTTATCTGATGTAGGAAAGTAGAGCAGAATGATGTTTATGACATGATGATATTGTTGTATTTCTTCTAATTGGTGAAAAATACTTAAGAAAAAAACATTAATTTCGTTACATGTTTGTACAGCCCCCGAAAGTGAAGGCTTTCATTGACAAGGTGATTGAGTATCCATTGGAAGATTTAGCAATCCCTCTTTCAGAGTTCCACTGGGAGTACAACAAGGTAATAAGATCATACTTCTGCCAATATTTGAGTTATTTACTGCATGTGAAGTGCTAAAATTTTGCATTGTTTTCAGGGTAACTTTTATCATTGGAGGCCTCTGTTCCTTCATTTTAAAACATATTTCAAGACATACTTGTCTAGCAGGAAGGATCTCCTTCTGGAAGATACTCTAGAAGATGATACTCCTTTTCCTAAGCAATCTGTTCTCCAGATCCTCCGCGTGATGCAAGTGATCTTAGAGAATTGCCACAACAAAAGTTCTTTTGATGGTCTAGAGGTAAGATGAAAGTGGTGTCACAATAATATTCCTACATGGTGTCTTTGTATATTAGCCGTAGATATTTTCAACCCATTGAAATCTGAACCAGCCGATTGGGGGATGTCTTTCATCTCATATATGTGAAATATAGTTCCTATAGTTAAAGAAGGGGGCGGCTGGGTTGATAGCTGTCCGAAGTCTATTTTAAAGTGCATTTACTATCTCGTAAAATGCATTTAAAAGGCTCTCTTTTTCATATAGACAACATTGAATTTTACTATGTAAACATCTAGATGTTTATTTTAGTTATGATGCCATCCGTGTCATACATTTTATATAGCAGTTCTGGTAAGTAGCGTGTTTTCAGTTTTGGGGATATTTTAGAAACCAATACATATTGCAATTATAGCAAATTAAAACCACAAAGCTTTGGCTTTTGAAAGGTTGGTAGGCTGCTTGCCTTTGGGTTTTTAGCCCGGTTCAAATTCCACCAGCAACAAGTTTTTGTTTTCTATTTGTAATATGGACTTCACTGCTTGCCTTTTCTTTTCCTACCTTAACCAAGCCCAACAATCCACATTGCCCACTCCTTTTCTTTTATTTGTTAGTTTGGTGTTGCCCAATACCCTTCACTCTATAATAAATAGGCATGTGAGCGCGCGATGTGACGGTACGGTGGTGGTGGAGACGGGTGGTGGCGGCGCCGGCGTGGTGATGGCGGCGATGGCGGAGACGGGTGGGGGTGGCGGCGGCGCTATGGTATTAATGTAAAAGTAATCGTTTAAAAGGGTAGTGTAATTATGTTAATGCTTGAAGGATATATGTCTTAAATAATTTCATTAAGGTTATTATAAGTATATTAGGTAAAGTTATTTAAAATAATGAATGAAATAGTGGAGTTGTGTGAGTTTATAAGTTTTTTTGAGAAATTTGGAGAGAGTAAATCGTTTATAAGGTAAAGGTAGTATAGATGTAGATACAAATATAGATATAGATTATTTATACGTTTGAATACCAACCTCGAACACATGACCTTTGACAACGAGTATTATCGTGTTTACCAAATGGACTAAGTGGAAGCTAGTAGATATAGATTATTTGTAGGAGAGTGATTTTTTGTGTGTATCCTTAGCTAGTAGCTACAGTAATATTTTTATGCTTTTTCGTGGTCTGAGATGTATATTAATTGGCGTCAGGTTCTGCTGACCATATCAAATTAATATTTCGTCATCTTACTATAGTTATCTAACCATATAAATTGTTTGTCCTAAAACGGCTGACATAAAAAATGTTCCCCATTGGCTGTAATTCAACAATCTTCTCATATTATGGTGAACATTTTGTATTTTTCCTTTTTTACTTACTTGTACGGGCTCGGTAATTGTGTTAAACTGTTAATACTAGGTAATCAACCTGGGTTTAACCCAGACATTTTAAATAATATTTTAAATGAAAATAAAATATATATGTAATTTTTGTTATTTAATACATTATAAGTTTATAACTTAATTTAGAAATATTAAACTGACTAATATAATATAATATTTATATATAAATACTTATTGCATTAATAAAACATAATAAGACATTTCCAATCAAAAATAGAAATTTAAAATATTTATATATAAATACTTATTGGAGTAAGACATTTCCAATCAAAAATAAAAATTTAAAATAAGTATTTAATGGGTTATTTATCTTTAAAAATGTTTAATATTAAATATGACATCATAAATAAAATAAAATCTTTTAAAAAGAAATATAGACATGCCACATAATACTTTTTCTAAAAATAACTTTAGAAGACAATTCTTTTCTATTATATATATATATAATATATATAGATATAGATATAGATATAGATATAGATATTACATTAAGTGGAGGTAATGAGCTTAGCTTTAACTAACAAACCCAAATCCTGTGTAGTTGTTAGTTGACTTGTTATCTAACGATTCCACTTTTCACATAAGGATCATATTATTATGGGAAATGGTATATCCAATTAATAAATAATCTAATAAATTTTTTAAATTTAGTGTAAGTTTTCTTTCTTATCCTTTGATTCTACAAAATATCATGATCTCATAATTAGGAAGATTTTTAGGAGGATTGATCGGTGGGATTTATCATTTTCCTTTTTATTATTATTTTGTTAAGATGATCCTAACTTTACCTATAAAATTACTATAACTTTAATGAATCTCAATCGTATTTTATTATGATTATATACTTGTATAGTATATCTCTAGGTAGGGAAATGATATACTCTTTTAATGAATAGCCTAATAATCTTTATAAAACTTTCAAAACATGACAAGTATAATCCACTCAGAAAATGGGGTTGTGGGAGAGCAATACAAGCGTCATGCTACTAGGCGAATTCTCTTTTCTAGTCTTATTTTTTTATTCTATCAAATGTTATGATTGTATAGTTAGGCCAATTTTAAAAAAGAGTTATCATTTTCTATGGTTATGTCAACATATATATATTTTTTTTGGGATGTTCTATATTTTTTTTGAAAGGTATATTTTGACTTAGACATGGTTGGAGACAATTTTAACCAACAATCGTTGGACCTCACGAGATGCTGAGCATACGCTGCAGTCTTTCAACCCCCTCCTTGTGGAAAATTCCTAGATGGAAAACCCAAGGATTGTGTCAGCCGAGGCTCGAACCCACAACCTTGGGAGAAAACCCACCGGGGCCCCACATAGTGGAAAATATAAACGCCCCTGACCACTGGGGTTTAACTATATAATTCCACCAGCTATGACCTAAATCTAAGATTTTGAAATATAATATATGTCAGATCTGAATTAGATTATGCCTAATGTATGTGTAAACAACACAACATTTTAGCTTTTTAAAACATAGAGTAGTCCAGTGGCATTTTGTTATCCATTTTCGGCTATAGTGTATTCGATAAATATTAATTTGGTTAAATAATTTGTCATTTTGTTGTTAACACAAAATACACATGTAAAAAGCGTAACAAAGTGTGTGTTATATTTTTAAATTATATTTTATTTTATATATATATATATGTTAATATTATAATTTTACTTTATAAAAATTTTAGGCCATCTCATTTTAGAAAACTAGACGGATGCCTGTCCTATAAGACGGTGATGACGATAACAGCGGTGGTGTGGTGGCGTTGGCGATGGATTGTGGCACTGACGATAATGTGGTTATTATATAAAAGAAAATGATATATAAGAAAGTAGTAGTGTGTTTATTTTAGGATTTGGAAAGAAAAATACTAAGATATTTCATCATCATGTGTATTTAGGTATATGAGCTAATTATTGAAAGAAATTTTTAAAAAAAGATATTATGGGTATTCTAAAAATAGATGGTTGATAAGGGAGAAAAAAAAGGGGTTGGACCGGGGGGGGGGGGGGGGGGTTGTTAATGTGTTACTCGTATATACTATTAGGGGTGTTGATTGCTCGAGTTATTCGAGTTTTGAAGAATAATTAGTTAACCCATAACCCAAGCCGAATAACATTCGGGTTATTTGGGTTTGGATAATTCAGGTTTGGGTTGTTTGGGTCGGGTTTTGGGTAACCCAAATAAGAAATATGTTGACTTTGAAGCATGTTAAACTTAAAAAAGAAATTTGGTTAATTATATTTCAATATAGTTTTAATTTCAAAAACCTAGAAAATCATATTTCGTTGGATAATATAGAACACAAATATTGTTTTAGTAAACTATTGAAGTAAACTTTAACTAAGTTATTGTTATATGAATTTTTAATACAAAAATTATATATTATAACTATTGTACTCGTAATATAGTAATTTTCGATTTTGGAACGAAAGAAACAATTTATTAATATAGTAATATTTTTGTATAATACTAACAAAAGACAAAACGATATGTTTGATTTTTGTATACCATAATACTTACAATACAAAATAACCGAGCAGAAATCATATTTGATAAGTTATGAATAAAAGCATAAAGATTGAATCACAACTATATAATGCTCCTATAAATATTACATAGATTTTATATGGGTTATTCGGGTTAACACAAATAAAATAAATGTCACTCATAACCCAAACCAATTAAATTTATATGAGTTTGGTTAACCGAATAACGAACCCGAAACTTGAATAACCCAACCTTATATTATTAATATGAACTCTAACTCCACATCTTCTAACATATTTCAAATTACACCACTAGACACTGCTACCGCCACAAATAGTTGGCACCATCAACCCCTGTTGTCAGAGCACCACCACTATATTACACAAGTACTATGCTAATATTATATTATTGGAATAAGTATCTTGTAATGTAACAAACTTTGAATGAATGTCTATAGTAGAAATAACTAAAGTTGTGTGTATTGTATGTAAATAACTCGAAAATAATGTTTATTATATGTAAGAAAATGTATTCAACCAATTAAAATCAGACAAATGACACCTCTATATGGTTGCCACGTATGTTTTCTTACATACAATAAACATTTTTTAAAGTTATTTACATACAATACACAAAACTTTAGTTATTTCCTACTATAGACATTCGTCCAAAGTTTATTACATTACAGGATACTTATCCCTATATTATTTGGCAACTACTTCCCATTCACATATTATCCCTATTAATTTGTTTAATCTTTTTTACAACTTTCTGTACCATTAGACCGGTTGACAATATAAACGCAATTTTTCTGAAGACTTTTGATCCCACATTTAGCAATTACTTTTCACTCACATATTGTTGTTTACCCTTTTTCACTTTAAATAATTGGGTTTTTCTTTGACATTACGTGGTTCTAATTATCGTGATTGTGTTTGTAATTAACGTGGTTTCGTTAGGCTAGTTTACCATTAAAGCTATAATTGCCAGCTAATACAATTAAAGGTTTTTACAAATCAAGCTCAAATGTTTACAATATAGGATGTCTAAAGTTACTCTCTTAACTTGAGTCAAGTTAGAGAAATCGTGGCCTTTGAATTGAAATTAAAGGTCAAGATAATCATAGTCTTTGATTATAATCCAATGGTCATGATTTTTTTAACTTGACCCCTCAAGTTGTTTCCAATCTCCATCCTATAATATATAAAGAGAGAGAATATAAAAAAAGATGTGAGTTTTCAAAAAATTATTTAAGTTATATATATATATATATATATATATATAGAGAGAGAGAGAGAGAGAGAAAGGGTTATATAAGAACCCATAAATAAAAAAGAACTCAAAAACCATTCTGAACCACACATTATTTCTCTCTTTTCAATTAAATAATAAAATTCACCCAAATCATTCAAAATGCTTTATCTCACAAACCGTAAATCGTTAGACGAAACAAAAAGCATGGATAGTTTTAAAAGTCAATGGCGGAACCATAGCGGCTAAGGGCAGAATCCGTTAGGTAGATCACCCCATCACCGGTCACCCCCTATGACCCATCACCCTCTAGGACCTATCACCCCCACCAGCTTTGGTTTATGAATATCCTTAAGGGCGAAGTCCGCTATGAATCATAATTTTTGTTCAACCTACACATGTGTAAGTTATGTGTAAGTACATAAAAGAAAACGAAAATTAAAAAGTCGTCAAAAGTATATCGAATTGGATCTCTAATGAAAAAGGATGAAATTTTAATACTATCCATACTTTTTGTTTCGTCTAACGATTTACGGTTTGTGAGATAAAGTATTTTGAATGATTTGGGTGAATTTTATTATTTAATTGAAGAAAGAGAAAAAGAGAAAGAATGTGTAGTACAGAATGGTTTTTGAATTCTTTATTTTTTCATGATTTCTCAAAATAACTCATATATATATATATACTTTAGATATATACAAATCTTTACATATGTGTAGAATTTTAAAAATTAAGGTTAAAAAAGAAAATTATGATGGTAAATCTGGTGATGCGAACATGAAGATGAATGAACTAAATATTGAAGACTTGGTGGGCCACACGTTTACCATCATTGGCCATCTGCCTGCAACTACAACCACAAAAAAGGTGATACTGAAAAAAAAAGTACAATCATGCCTTGCTGCAATAGGTGACTCACTTCCAAACTTCAAAGTTGAGGCAACTCATACATACATACATTAATTAATTTAATTAATTTACGCACAACATTAATACAATATGTACATACATTACATACAATATTTTCAAAATGGAAGTTTTTAGATGACAGAAATAGAGATGGCATGCAAAGTGGTGTTATACAAGGTGGCTTAGGTGTTTTTTTCTTTGAAAATGTATGAATTGCTTATAAATATCGGGAGATTTAGTATACGTTTTTTTTAACGAGGTCTGCATTAGAGAATCCTTTCGCATAATACAACTACTTCTAAATCTCTTCAAAGGAAATTCACATCACACAGATCTGGTGGAAAAAAACTTACTAAGGCTCATCGTAAGAGTAAATCAAATACATGCAACCACCCCAATATATGCTTGACTCAAACTTAAAACCTCTTGCGATGAAACAACATTTGATGACAGTTGATGGTTTGGGTCTAACAAGTAGAACGGGTGAAGAGATGACTAAAAAATGAGAGAGATATGGGTAGGGGCATGTGATGTCTTGTTTTAATGAAATTCAATTTATAGAAGCAAGTTATTATATGCTATAAAGGAAAGGGAAATGGTATCCATATCATAATAATAAATAGATCTACCAAATATAAATATTACTTTCTTGTATTGTATATTAAAATTTTATGTATTGTGGTAAATTAATAAAAAAAATAATGGTTTCATTATCATTTCGCATACTAAGAATGTGTTCACATAATACACGGAGTTCCTTCCTTCGTAGTAAAATCTGATTATAGTTGAATAAACTCTTTTATGCTAGTGGAATTGGGAAGCATGAGAAGTCTGTAAGATATATTAGATGGAGTATATTGTTGTTATGTTACAAAAATGATATTTTATTGTCATTATCTTTTTAATTATTCAAATTTATATTTTTTTGATCGGAAATATTTACTGTAATATTAACTTTCTGTTTTTATTAACTTAAATTTGTTTTGACTAATTATTATCATTGTTTGTTTACACTTAAAACATTTCTATAACTTTCTATATATATATATATATATATATATCTTTGTGTGTATAATGTATATTTGTGTTAAAGTTTAATTAATGCATTAGTTATATCTATTTATTCATTCTAAACACTTACACGTACATGCATGTTTATTAATTATATCTATCTACGAGCATGGTATCCACGCAATGCGGCGGCGATGGTGTAGAAGACGGTCTAGTGTTGGCGGTGATGGTATTGTTGGTAGTGGTGGCGGTAAGTGGTGTAGGTTGATGTAATTGTGATAGTGAAAAGTTTTAGAAGATAAGGGTTTAAAGTGTTAAGTATTAAAATAAGAGTTTATGGTGTAAATTAATTAATTAAGGGCAAAGTTGGTAATTTATAAAACACTTTCCATAGTGGGTTTTTATTAAAGAGCAATTTGGTAAATTCCCCTGTGACATTTGAGTAACTATTTTTAAAAATGGAATGGGTGATAATTTTTATATAGGAGTATAGATATTTGAAGTAATTTGCTTTGTTTGTTCAGTATTTCAAGCTCTTGCTTGCATCAACAGACCCTGAGGTTCTGATTGCAACCTTGGAGACCCTTTCAGCACTCGTGAAAATAAATCCTTCAAAACTTCATGCAAGCGGGAAACAGGTTGGATGCGGGTCGTCGATAAACGACTGCCTATTGTCATTAGCTAAACTATTGGGAGCCAAGAAAGATGGTCTGAGCTTATACTCATATATCATGATGGACGAAGAACCACAAATTAAGCTCCCCTCTGATATACAAACGGTTCAAAACCTTGCACGTGCTTCCCTGTCTCTCACGCGGGACCGTGCAAACCTTCAAAGCATGAATGTTCTACACACTGTGGAACTTGATCTAACCAAGGTGGATGATTTGTCATGGACGAAGTTACTTATTAAGCAGTCGAATGTTCCTCCTGAGGGTCGTTTTTCGTTGTTGACAAGAGTTAGATATGCTAATGCGTTTTGTTCTTTAAAAAGACGCAGACAGTACAGCAAAGTTTGTCTACTTGCGTTTATGGTTCTTGTTCAAGCAAGTGATTCTCATGATGAACTGGTGTCTTTTTTTGATAGCGAGCCAGAATATACAAACCAGTTAATCAAACTAGTTAAATCTAAAAAGGCAGTACCTGGAAAAATTCGTACGCTTGCAATGCATGCTCTTGGATCTCAACTTGCTGCATACTCATCATCTGATCAGAGGGCACAATTTCTAAGTGGGTCAAGAATCAGTTTTGCCGATGAAAATCACATGATTTTTTTTGAAGTCCTGCAAGAGGAAATCTCGTCTTTAAACAAGGATGATTCCGATCGATCTGTTGCATTTGTTGAAGCCCTTCTTCAGTTTTATTTGCTTTACGTGATATCTGCGTCAATAACTGAGAGGGTTATACAGGGATCAAGGATGATTCCGACCTTGTTATCCTTTCTAAGAAATTCAGATCCTTCACACATGCATCTTGTATGTTTGGCTGTGAAGACACTGCAAAAACTCATGGACTACAGCTATTCAGATGTCACTCTTTTTAATGACTTGAGAGGAGTTGACCTTTTGACCGACAGACTGCTGATAGAAGTCGTTCAGGTGATTGATTCCTCCGATGAAAACCTTAACATTGATTCACAGAAACGTCTCATTAGGGTTCTGTTGAAGGCACTTGGTTCTGCTACTTACGCCCCAGCAAATTCAACCCGACCTCGGGAGGGTCATGATGTTTCTTTACCAGTCACTCTCTCTATGATCATTGCAAATGTGAATGACTTCGGAGGGGATGTGTATTCAGCAGCTGTTACTGTTATGAGTGAAGTCATTCACAAAAATCCCACTTGTTATGCTTCGTTGGATGAATTGGGTCTTCCCAATGCTTTTCTAGAATCAGTAATAGCGGGGGTTCTTCCTTCTTCCAAAGCTCTTACATGTGTTCCTATTGGCATTGCTGCTATTTGTATCAACCCAAAGGGGTTAGAAGCAGTTAATAAAACCTCAGCATTAGGGTTTCTGGTTGATGTTTTAACTGATAAGAAATATGTGATTCCAATAAATGATGGAATTGTGCCATTGGCAGATGCTGTTAAGGAGCTCTTACGTCATGTGTCCTCGTTAATGGGTACTGGTATGGATGTGATTATCCAGATTGTTAATGAAGTTGCTTCAATAGAGGATGATAAGCGTAAAACTGGAAAAGTTAACGAGGGTAATGCTATGGATATGGACACTGAAGGCAAAGAAAATGTAGTCCCGTGCCTATTTGGTTCTACGATACCAGGGCCGGAAGGAATATGTGATGAGCAGTTTATTCAGTTATGCATCTTTCATGTGATAGTGTTACTTCACCGAACAATGGTGAACGCTGAAACACGCAGGTTGTTTGTTGAAAAAGAGGGAATTGAAGCTTTGTTGAAGCTTGTATTAAGACCAAGTATAACTCAATCATCCAAAGGGATGTCTATTGCTTTGCATAGTACCTTAATTTTTGAAAGCTTTACTCAAGATCACTCTGCTCGTTTAGCACGTGCCTTTTGTTCAACTCTTAAGGAATATCTGAAGTCAACTTTGGATAATTTTGGTGTTCGGTCTGGATTGTTTGTGCTGGACGCGAAAGCAACTCAACATTCTGAAGTATTTTCTTCACTTTTCCTTGTCGAGTTCCTTTTGTTTCTTGCTGCTTCAGAAGACAACAGGTCGGTCACAGCATTACTTCAAGAATTCGGAAATGATAGCAAGGGTGTTCTAGAATCTATTGGAAAACTTCATCGGGAAATATTATGGCAGATTGCAATACTTGAAGATTTCAAGTCTGAAAATGAGGACGATAATGATGGCTCTGGTTCCAGTGATGGGTCTCTCTACTCTGAAACTAATACTTCAGAATCAGAGAAGCAAAGATTCGATTCTTTTAGAAAGTGTCTCAATCAGTTATTGAGGAGACAGATGTCGGGATGGAGTTTTGAGTCACAGTTTTTTGATCTGATTACTCATACTTCTGGTCTTCCACATCATCTTGGTGGCAACAGCCACCAATCATTGCCTTCCGGGACTTCTGATGGTTCTAGTAGTGATGGTCCACGGAAAGCCGAAAAACGAAGGTCATGTTATGCTTCTTGTTGTAATATGATGAGGTCACTCTCATTGCATATTACTGAGTTGTTTCAAGAGCTAGGAAGACGGGTTGATACGATGATGGTTACCCCTGCTTCCAAATCTGTGGCTTCTACATTTGCCGCCATCATGTTTGACCACATGAACTTTAAAGGTCATGTTAAGCCTTTTGGATCTGTGGCATCGTGGTCACCAAAGTGTCGGTATCTTGGTAAGGTTGTAGATTTTATTGATGGAATCTTACTAGAAAAACCCGACACCTGCAACCCCGTTTTGCTGAAGTGTTTATATGATAGCGGAGTAATTCAGTTGGTTCTGACCACTTTTGAAGCTACCCGTGAGTTGCTTTTCACAGTCAACAGGACTCCTGCATCTCCAGTGGAGACAGATGAAGGAACTCCAAAACCCTACTCAGAAGAAACTGTTTGGTCATGGATAGATGGTCCATTAGCCAGTTATGGTAAACTTATGGATCATCTAGTGACATCATCTTTTATCTTGTCATCATTCACAAAGCATTTTCTTGCACAACCGCTTGTAACCAGAGACAATGCATTTCCGCGTGATGTCGAAGTATTTGGGAAGGCACGTCAATCTTCAATTTTGAAAGCTGTGCTTCCTGTATGGTCACATCCACGGTTTGCAGATTGTAGTGATGATTTCATTACTACTGTTATTTCTATAGTTGGTCATGTATTTTCTGGGGTTGAAGTGAGGAGTTTAAGTAACACGGGACCACATCCTGCGGGCCTTCCTTCAGACGTAACTACTATGTCTCTTGGTAATTCTGGAACCGATGTAAAAGATAATATTGTTACAACTGAATGTAGTCAACCGATTGAAGAGGAAACTGTGCAGCTACCACCTGTAGACGACTTGTTGTCTACCTGCAAGAAGCTTTTAGAAATGAAAGATTCTCTAGCTCTCCCAGTTGGGGGTCTTTTATTAACCATTTGCTCTCAAGATGATGGACGATACCGATCAAATGTTATATTGTTTGTACTAGAACAACTGAAGCTTTGCAGTGCTAATTCTGATGGTGGAAAGAACAACATGCTGTCATCCCTTTTTCATGTTCTTCCCTTGAAGCTTAACGAGGATAAGGATACACTAGAAGTTGCTACTAAAATGGGTCTTGTCAAAGTTGCAGCTGATCTTTTATCTGACTGGAATCCCTGTTCACATGAAGACGGGACAGTGCTTGTTCCCAAATGGGTGACAGCAGCTTTTCTTGCTATTGACCGTCTTGCTCAGGTTGACCAAAAGTTGAATGCTGATATTTCAGAACTGTTAAAGAAATTTGATGGTGGTGACCAGAATTCAGGAATATCTTCCAAGCATATTGATGTCGATGATCGGAAGAGATTTATTGAGATATCGTGCGGGTTGTTAAGAAAACTGCTTCCTGCTGAAACAATTCGTGCTGTTCTACAATTATGTTCAACACTAACAAGAACTCATTCTGTTGCTGTCAATTTCTTAAATGCTGGCGGTTTGCCTTTACTGCTATCTTTGCCTACAAGTAGCCTATCTGTCGGTAATGTTGCAGCAACTATTATTCGCCATATACTTGAAGATCCCCAAACTCTCCAAGAAACTTCAACTGATGGTCAGGTCACTTCCGGTAGTATCACGAAACTTCACGAGACAAATACCAAGAATGAAAAAGCTCATCGAGAGCCGCCTCAGAGTTTTACTACTGTAATTGAGCTACTTTTGGAGTCGGTGACTACTTTTGTGCCTGCTTCAGAAGAAAAGTCAGCCACGAGGGAGAACTCTTCAGTAATGGATATGGATATTGATGTTAATTTTAGTAAAGATAAAGGTAAAGCTATTGCATCAGGGTCTGACAGGAATGAAGAAAGTGGGCAGGAGTCATCTGCATCTTTGGCTAAAGTTGTTTTCGTTTTGGAGCTCTTAAAGAAGATTCTTATGATGTATGGTCCATCTGTTGATGTTCTCCTACAAAAAGATGCTGAACAAAGTGGAATATTTCACCATGTTCTTTTTAGTTTCCTTCCTCATTTGAGAAGTTCAAAACATGAAAAAAAGGACGCAGACTGGAGGCACAAGTTAGCAGTTCGGGCCAGCCAGTTCTTAGTGGCTTCTTGTGTGCGTTCTACAGAGGCAATAAAAAGAGTTTTGTTGGAAATCAACAATGCGTTTGTTGATTATTGTAGTGGCAATCGACCTCCTGGAAGTCATATTCAAGCTTTTGTTTATCTACTTGGAAGTGTACTGGCTGCACAGTTGCCTACTGATGTTTCAATTTCAAGAGAAGTTTCAGATACATTTAAAGATGTTGGTCTTGTGACGTCGCTAACACAAACTTTTCATATATTGGATTTGGATCATGCTGATTCACTAAAGATTGTAACTGGGATTCTGGAGGTGCTGACTACGGTCGCTAAAGAGCTTGTTCATGCTGAACCTTCGGATCAGGGTCAACATGGAGAAACAGAGAATACTGGTGATATATCCGGGTCTAATGAAAGTGTATCTTTACCTAATGCTAGTCCTGCACCTACTAGTGATATGTCAGGTGATGAAGTCGATGAAGATGAAGATGAAGATGAAGATGGAGATAACAATGGGCATAATGATCTCGAAGACGATGATCAAGGTGACGAGGATGATGATGGGGGAGTTATATTTAGATTAAGCGAGGTAATGAGTGGGATAGATATGTTGGGCCATAGATCTAACAATGACCATGTGATGCCTGTTGAAGTTTTTGGTTCCAGCCGTCAAGGTCAAACAGGTAAGTCTATTTTTTGAGAATCTATATCCTTGTTTAGTCAATTCAACATGTTTCACTAAGGTTAGTCAATGGGTCAGAAGGGTATAATCAAAACATGTTTTCTGATTTCTGTGGGTGCCTTGGCCTGGTTGGATTGACCCATTTAGTTATAAGTTATGTTTCTAGGAAAAATGCAAATGAAGTTTTTTGGTAAAATATTTACTTTTTGTAAAATATTTATTTAGAGTAACATGACTTTGTTGATCAAGAATATATCATGTCTACGTTAAGAACTTCTGAACTTTAAGTAAATTTAAGATCAGGAATCGATGTCAACTATTCATTTTCGAAATTGATTTGAGTCACTACTTCTTAACATTAAAACAACTGTTTATTTATCAATAACTTTCAAAAATTTCTCCTTCAACGTTTTCATTTCTCTTCGAAGCCCCCATCTCTCTCCATCTTGCAACGAACATCATCCGAGGGTAATAATGACGAAGAACGTAATTTTTGACATATTTGACCTGCTATACATGTAACAGGACCCAAATCATAATTTATATATAACTGGGCTGAAATCGTCATTATCAACTTTTGTATTATTTTGTTCTCCCAGATAATGCTCGTGAAGGGTACCTTGAAAATAATTTGGAGCAATTGAAATCATTTCTCCAATCCTTGAGAAACGGTCGTCATGGACAGCCTCAATATGTTGATATGCAATTTGGCTCACGCGATTCTGGAAGTTTACCAACAGCTGATGAGCCCCAAAGGGTTAACGCTGCAGATGCACCCGTTGGTCAATCGCAATCTGTTGATATGCAACTTGACCAAAATGATGTTGTCTCACGTGATGTTAAATCTGTGCCTGTGATCCAAGAAAGTAGTGGCAGTGTGACTACATCACGTGTTCAGGTCGAAGGTTCATTCGACCTGAAACAAGGGGTTGACAGGGAAGCGCTTAATATATCAATAACTGCTTCATTACTGTCTGAACAACAGGAAAAAGTATGTTTTTTTTTTGGTACAATTCTCTATCTTTTTGTTGATGTTTCATAATTTTTTTATTTTTTATTTTGTACACTTCAGGTTCTTGATGTTCTCCCATGTAGTCTAGTTAAGGAGGGGCATAGGTGGGTAGAGTGGTTTGCCAGTCAACACAATCCAACACTGGTTGAATCATCAAGAAGAGGTGAAGGAAATGGATCTAGCATGGATAGAGCTGTTGGAATCACTGCTCGTAGGTCAGGAAGTAAGCCTGTTGAGACTAATGGAGATTCTTTAGTTGACAAAGAGGATCTTAAAGCCATGATTCGGTTGCTTTATGTAGATCAGGTGATATTTTGGTTTACTGGTTTCTTGAGATGACAATTAAACCCACCACCTATATAACGACTCGTTTGGGTTACATACTTACATTTTATCTGTAATGGGTTAAACAGGTTAAGCCAAACAATTTATGTAGAAAAGTTAAGGGTCATCTGGGTCAAACATAGAGCATTCTAATGCATTAAAACCTTGAAATTTTTTTTTTTTTTTTTGATAAACCTAATATAATACAAGTACATAATTGTACTTTCTTAGTGTGCAATGGGTCAGCCCGGCATGATGTGTTATGACCTGTTACCCAACCTTCTATACTCCTGCCTCCACTGAATTTCTTGCATAGGAGGTCATAATTTCTCATCATTGTGTTACTTTTTTCTGTTTGTGTACACTATACAGCAGCCACAAGTTACAACGCGACTCCAGGAACTGCTCTTGAAATTATGTGCTCATGATAAAACGTGTTCATCTGTAGTACATTTAATGATGGATCTGCTGATGCTTGAAATGAGAAAGTCTGACATTAGTTTGAGTGCCTCCAATTATAGACTTTATGAGTTTCAGCATGATGTTACATATGCTCATCCTCAATCCTTTAATGGTAAGGCTGGTCAGGATTATGCAGCTATTTACATTGCAAGCCATAGCTTTCTATGTATGTTAAGTGTCCCTCCATTGATGTCACTGCGTGTTCTAGAGACTTTGATATATCTAGCCCAGAGAAATAGATTAGTTGCAAAACTTTTGCTTCAGTTCAGATTACCTCTATTGGACTCTCAGAGTCCAAAGCAATCTCGTGGAAAAGCCATCATGGGTATTCAAGATTGTGAAATTGAAGAGCAACAAAAGGACCAACCAGCCATAAGCATGCTATTGAGTCTCTTAAGGCATCCACTTTATTTGAGAAGTATTGCCCATCTTGAGCAGGTAGTTTCCTGGAAGAAATCCATTTTTTCTTTTTCAAATATGCTAATGTTTAAAATAGGACTGATTGGTGTTAATGCATGTTTCAGCTGCTGAACTTATTATGTGTGATCCTCGATAATCCTGATGATGACTCTGACACTATTTTACTGAATTTGCCACTAGCAGAACTGCGCCATCTCAGCTCATTGCTTGCTCGTGAAAGGTATGGAATATCAATTTCATTTGCATTTGATTATCAATAGGATAATGATATGTTCTCCAATAACTTTAGCCTACTAATTCCCTAATTTTACATGCGAGTAGTTCTTTGGTAACAACTGATTTGATCTGAAGCATTTGTTGCTCAAACTTTTTATCGTTAGCAACCTTAAAGTGTATAAATTGAAGTAATCATCCGAGTATTTGAATAAAAGGTTTTAGGAAGTTCTACATATACTTCAAAGTTTCTTTCTGGGGGATTTCATCCTCTTTGATCGATTCCCACATATTAATGTTAAGATATTATTATATATTTCATCTGTAACTTTCGGGTACGAGTTACGTTGATCTGAAAAACTTTTTGTTTAAATGTGGCGGTCTCCGTAATATATTATCAAAAGTTATTCACTATTGCCAATGTGGATTTAGCCTACTTGTTGAGGCTTTGCCCAAGAGTGTGGAGGTCTAAAGTTCAAACCCTGAGCATGCAGGTAGAAGGTTCTATGTATTTGAATAAAATGACTTAGAAGGTTCTATGCATCAAAGCTACCTTTTAGGGTAGTTCAACCTATTTTACCATTTCTTGTAAAGCTAGTTTTCTTATTTTACATAATGACCTCTTGAAAATAAGTCTTGACCCCTTGCTAATTGTTGCTAAATCGAAACTAAATCTCAACATGCGCTAATATATATATATATATATTCTATTTTCAGTTTGTCAGATAATGTATGTGCTCTCGTGGCAGAAGTATTGAAGAAATTGGTGACCATTGCACCCTGTCACTGTCAATTATTCATAATAGAGCTAAAGTTTGCTATGTTCAAGCTTACAGACTCAGCCATTGATGAATTATGCCGATTCAGTGTAATTGAAAAGGATATTACTACTACTGCTTCTGTTGGAGCAGCAATATTAAGGGTCATGCAAGCACTGAGCTCACTTGTTACTGAAAATGATCAAACCGCTACTCTTGATCTTGTTGCTGACATATACTCGGAATTAGAATTGTTGTGGACAGAATTAAGCAAATGCATAGGAAAAATTGAGATCTATACCAAAACGTCACATAATGTAACTGACTCATCAATGGTCTCCTCAGGACCCTCTGGTGCTATGCCTCCACTGCCAGCTGGCACTCAGAACATTATATCATACATAGAATCTTTCTTTGTTGTGTGTGAGATTTTGTACCCTCTAAAATCAGGCGTCAAACAAAACTTCTTGGAGTTTTTAAAAAAGCATAAGAAGTTACTTAATGTGTTTATACGACAAAACCCCGGATTACTTGATTCATCATTCTCAGTTATGCTCAAGTTCCGAAGTTTTATTGAGTTTGATAATAAGCGGTCGCATTTTAAATCTAAAATCAAGCGTCAAGATGATCACCATCGTAGTCGTCTGAAGATCTCTGTAGCACGAACAGATATACTTGGAGATTCATGCAGTCAATTGATGGAGAAGTCCACACATGATTTGAAGGGTAGTTTGACTATTCATTTTAAGGGGGAAGAAGGTATTGACGCAGGTGGCCTTACAAGGGAATGGTATCAGCTTTTACCGAGGGTTATATTTGATAAAAGAGCTCTGCTTTTTACAACTTTTGGCAACGATGCAGCCTTCCAGCCAAATCCGAATTCTGTTGAAGAGCCAGAACATCTCGTATACTTCAAATTTGTTGGAAGAGTTGTGAGTAACTTCATTTTCTTGTAATGGACGTTTAACTTGTGTTGGGGCCATGATGGGTCAATATTTGGGGATGGGCTGAAAGGGGATGGGTTTGATACAAGTCTGCCAAAGTAAACTGTATTTTCGGGTGGATGAATCATTTTTTATAGTTTTTTTTATATTATTATACTTGTTACACATTGGTTGTAGAATATAACCTGAATTAACCCATTATTGTCAATTTGTCACCTCTACATTGATCCGTGGATCCAGATTTACGCTTTTCTTTCTCTTCTTTATGTAATTTATGTTTCTTCTGTTTTTTAGGCTGGAAAAGCACTATTTGATGATCAATTGCTTGATGTTCATTTTACAAGATCGTTCTACAAGCATATCCTCGGTGCTAAGGTGACATATCGTGATTTCAAATCGATTGATCCGGATTACTTTAAGAACTTGAAATTGATGCTTGAGGTGTGTTCAAAGTCGTTTTGGTAACTCTTTGTGAAGTTTTGGTAATGTTTTGGGATAACTTCTGGATCTAATGTCATTTTGTTTATTTGGAATTCTTTGGCAGAATGATGGTTGTGACAATCTGTTTCTAACATTTAGTATCGAGGCTGATGAACAGAAGAAGATCTTGAGAGAAAAATCAGAGGTAAAGCTTATGTGAATATGTGATTCCAGTTTTAGAATTCATTACACTTTTTTAATGTTCATTTTATATATGTTTTTAGACAGGTAACATAATATCCAAAATATATTTAAAAAAGATAATACAAAATTTCCTTATTGAGGAACCAGATTTTGGTTTTTGAAAAATGTACTATTACCTTTTCTTTTTTTTTGCCAATTTATGAACTTATGCTCCTATTTGTTCACAAATTATTTACATTTTTCTTATTAGAAAGTTTATGTAATTTTTTTGCCCTTCTATTTATGGAATTATGATTCTCAAGATGGTACCAGAAGGTTCTCACCCACTTATCTTTTTTGATTCTCATAATGTAGGTAACTGACTATGAACTGATCCCGGGAGGAAGAAATATGCTAGTGACAGACGAAAACAAGAAAGAATATGTTGATTTAATTGCCGAGTATCGGCTAACGACTGCTATACGTCCTCAAATAGATGCTTTCTTGGAAGGGTTTTATGAATTGATTTCACGTGATCAGATATCTATCTTTAATGTTAAGGAATTAGAACTGTTGATAAGTGGGCTTCCGGATATTGACTGTGAGTTTCTTCTCTATAATGTTGACTGTTGTTCTTTTTTCTTTCGATCTTCTGAAAATGGTTATATATGGTTCGCTATTGTCAGTGGGTGACATGAAGGCGAATACGGAGTACTCTGGTTATAGTGCCGAGTCTCCTGTTATCCAATTGTTTTGGGAGGTTGTTCAAGACTTCAGTAAAGAAGACAAGGCCCGTTTGTTGCAATTTGTGACTGGAATATCCAAGGTATCTTGTTTTACTTCAAGATTTATTTACTTTCTATTTTGGAAGGAATTTTTTCATTCCTATATAACAAGTGTTGGTGAATGTTTTCTTACAGGTGCCTTTAGAAGGATTCAGTGCTTTGGAAGGCAGCTCAGGGGTTCAAAAGTTTCAAATTCACAAAACACATGTAGCGTCCGACCATTTGCCCTCAGCCCGCACATGGTAACATTTCAGTTCGACTATTGACTTGTTAATGTACTCGTATTTCAGTTACTTGGTCAGATGATCAAATGTTATTATACATAATATTTTTGGTTGACAAGAATTACAATTGTTTTCTAAATATTATTTGGACTAATGGGATATATCGATTGGATGCAGTTTCAATCAGTTGATTTTACCAGAATATCCGTCAAAGGAGCACCTGAAAGAGAGACTTCTGCTTGCAATTCGTAAAGCCAACGAAGGGTTCGGTTTTGGTTAAACGAGCTGGCATGAAGGTAATGAGAGCACATAAATTTTATCATGTTGAGCAAGATGATAATCCGTTTTCAGATTTTAGTCGGAGTGATACATGTGTCGATATACTGCAGTTTCAGTTTGTCAAAATTGAATGTCTTGTCCTTTTTTTTCTATTCCAGTTTTCTTTGTTGCAGGCTCTCTTAGAAAACATATTGCTTTGGCAACAGTTTACTAACTGAATGTGCGTACTTCTTAATGTGTATCGGCGATATTGCAAATATTCTTGAGCTGCTCCTGTAGGAATAGTTATTGCATGATCTATCAAAGCAGTATTTTTTGTATTTGGGTGGTACATCGTACATCCTCATCGAGCAGGGTAAACTTTATAATTTTTTTTTCACTCCCAAGACTACTCTGATTGGTGATATAGTCCAATTGTTAGGGGGGGGGGGGGGGGGGGGGGGGGGAGTGGTTTCCCCTAACCCCAAACTTCCCCAAATATTCATATTACCATCTTTCAATAAAAACTTTCCACCTCAAACTTCTCCAATTCACCCCAAATCAACCTAAAATGGTGGTGCCACTTACCCCAACCCCAATTCGCCCTTTTCCTGCACGTGTCCAGCCCTCATTTACCCTTTTCTTGCACGTGTCCAACCCTCATTTGCCCTTTTCCTGCACACGGTCCCCACCTCCTCTTCTCTCTCCTCGGACTCACTACACCAATTCCCTTCCAATTTACCCCACCCCAAACCCCTGGCGGCGGTGTGCCCGCGCGGGGCCGGGGTTCCCCGCACTCCTCCCCGCATCCACTCCCACCCCTCCTATATAAATCCACATTGGTTGCCCATACATGAAATTGTATAATGAAATTGTTGTTGAAGTTATATTATGCTAGATTTATTAGGCATCAAATATTTGGCATATAAGATCATTTAGAAGTAATATAAAAGCTAATGATGAAAAAAAATATAAAAAAAAATAAAAAAGTCTCGCAGCTTTAATCTCGGTTGGTGTGAGGAAGACAAAGGCAATATAATGCCTTCTTTCTTTAAATTTTCATTTACAACCCTATATTATTTAATGTATCAAGCCTAACCCTTCACATTTAAAAGTTTTTCCAACATAACCTCAAAATTATATGTTTCAATATGTTCTTAAAATAACTTATGTCATCTATTCTTTATATAAACAAAAACATGTTTCTAGAAATTTAAATTTATAAAAGAATAAATTATATTTGAATAAGTACTAATCATAAAATAAAATGAAAATATCACGTTTAAACACAATACAAATATAATACTACACATATCATATTTTCCAATTAACTCTATAAATTCATTTTAAATTTTTATATAACAAAATATTCACATTCAAAAATATATTATATACACATATAAATCATAATAATAATAATAATAAAATTTACATTTATATTTATATATAAGTCGTCCTCCTTGCATTGTGCTTTCTAGTTATTAAGACATATATACAAAACTTTTGTGAGAACCTTTAAAAATAATGTAAAACATTACATTTTTGTTAAATAAAAAATCAATAACAGATTAAGAAAATGATATGTAAATATGTTATTGTGTTATTTTAGAGTTTGATATTGTGTAAGATAGTGTGTATCGAATAAATATTCAAATTTATGTTTGTGGTTATAACTTGACCGAATCATCGACTCATTTTGGATTTTATTTTGTTATGGGCATATTTTGCTTATCTTGTCCTAAGCATTTTATTTTGGTATAAGCATATTTTGTTTATTTTGTCCTGAGCATTAGATAATTCAGGACCGGCTTTTGATGCCTCCCTTTTAGGTGTATGCAATTCTTAAAAGCCACTTTCCACTAAACAAATGATGGCTGTTAAGTAAAGGGAAATATCACAGTCATTCTTGTTTGGACTTTGGAGCAACTTATTAACAGGGATTACATTGGTCATTTAAAAATAAAATATAGTATAAAAGATTTTGATATCAATTGGACATTTTACGCACAAGAGTGTTATTCTACGGAATTGCTTAAGATAAAATGTGATGGATATTACGAAAAGTACTACGATATATAACCAAGTTTGGAACGTTAGCATATCATGAATGAACATACAAGAGTTACCAATATGTGTCGAACAGTGACGCATGAATGACTTATTGATGCCATAATGGAATGCCATATTAAATACCACGTCAACACATTCGAGGGTAAGTTTACAATTCCCTTATATACAATATCATAAGGAAAGGAAATGTAAATGAAAATAATGAAAAAAAGAATAAGTATTTAAAAAAAGAATAGATTATATTGTTTGGTACAAAATACAAAATTTGAATTAATAATTAAAATTTGACACATATAACATCGTCAAAATAAAAACAATTTTTCCCCATGCTCTACGATTTGTAGAGATAGAGAGATGGAACCATTCCCACTTTTCCACTCTCAATTTCATTCTCTCGTGCAATCAAATAAGAGAAGTCATTCTCATTCTCTTCCTGTCCTTTCCATTCCATCGAACCTCACGCCCACAGTTTAGGAATATTTCTATTGTACTTTCTTACATTAATAAACCTAGCTAGTTAAACATAAAATATAAAGAAATAGTAAGAAAGGCAAAATGCTTAAGAAACCTCTGTCATAGCTTAAAGCAAACTGCTTATGCATTTACCTAATGCATCTTTTGCTTTTTACCAACTCTAAATAACTAAATACTTACTCCTTGGATTATACGGTGTATTTAAGCTAACAACTCGTATAAGATTTTGGTAAGAACTTACATATAAACGATAGTGCTGGAAACGGGTCACATGACAACCAAGGGAGTCAAGTTGCATTTCCGGAAACATCATGTATGTCATTGACAGTTGAAATTAGAACAGCTTAGTACATTAGAGCGTACGAATATATTTGACAATGTCTGGAATTTGAAAGCATTAATATTTTAATTGTAGGCGGTTGTCGATAATGGCATTGTTCAACTTACTCTAACAAATCCGGGAGGATATGTTACAGGCGTAAAGTACAATAATCTTGACAACGTGCTTGAAAGCCATAACGATGAATCTGATAGAGGGTAACAAATATATACTTCTAGAGCTAGTTACTAGCAATAATTATTTTATAAATAAATCATTACTTGGGTTTCTTTTGTATAGGTATTGGGACCTCGTTTGGAGTCCGCCTGGAAGTCCTGGGACGACTGGTACTTTTGAAAGGTACTTTCTCGATCCAGATTCAGTTACCTTTACCTTGGTAAAATAGCTACAAGTTTTAGTAACCTGTAACCCTCACGTACCGTACATCAGAATTGAAGGAACAAGTTGTGAGGTTATAGTGGAAACAGATGATCAAGTAGAGCTCTCTTTTTCAAGAACATGGGATTCCTCTCAACAGGGAAAGCATGCTCCTTTGAAGATAGACAAAAGGTAATATATACGAGTATCTTTTAATTCTAGTCTGTAATAAGGCATAAAAGGATAATGATAATAATGATAGAAACTGAATACAGGTTTATCTTGCTTCGTGGTTTGTCGGGCTTCTACTCATATGCAATATATGAACATTTGGAAGGCTGGCCTGGTTTCAATCTTCCTGAAACCAGGATAGTATTCAAGCTCAGGAAAGACAAGTATGCACTCATCGATATATTAATATAATCCACTCGTTCATTTGGCAGTTGATTTAAAAGATTTGAATGGATGGACAAATAATTATCAACTAAATGGATTAATGGACATATGTTATCTTGGTAGGTTTCACTATATGGCGATGTCTGATGACAGACAAAGATACATGCCTTTGCCTGATGATCGATTACTTGACAGAGGTAAACCTTTGGCTTATCCCGAGGCAGTACTTCTAGTTAATCCAGTAGAACCCGAGTTCAAAGGACAGGTAATTATAGGTTTGATTCTGTTCTGGTACTACTTACATATATAGGTGTAAGCCTAAGCATTAATTGGTTAGCCAAAATGTATCAATACTTGTTTCAATATTCTTTTGTTCATATGATGCTATATGGTATGCAGGTAGACGACAAATATCAGTATTCGTGTGAAACCAAGGATCTAAAGGTCCATGGATGGATATCTACAGACCCACCCGTTGGATTCTGGCAAATTACACCAAGCAATGAGTTCCGAACAGGCGGACCTACCAAACAAGAGCTTACTTCTCATGTTGGTCCAGTTAATCTAGCTGTAAGAGTAGCTGCAGTTTTCATATCAGCAACTTTCTTCACTCCATATTAAGTTTTAAGAATGTAGCTCACATATATGTTCCTTTAATTTGATAATGTGTAGATGTTTGTAAGTGCTCATTATGCTGGAAATGATTTGGTTATGAAGTTTGGAGAAGGGGAGCAATGGAAAAAAGTCTTTGGGCCAGTTTTTATGTATTTGAATTCAACCCCTGCAGGACAAGATCCTCTTATGCTTTGGGAAGATGCAAAGAATCAGGTATCCGCAGATTTGTTTTTTATGTGTTCATCTTTGTTTGTTTGACTTAATTTACCTCTGTTATATTAGAAGAAAAAAAGATCATTGTTGATTTTTGGTCATTTTCAGATGCTAGATGAAATTGGAAAATGGCCTTATGTTTTTCCAGCTTCAAAGGATTTTAAACAAGCACACGAAAGGGGAACAATTAAAGGTAGATTTTTGGTTTATGACAGGTATGATCTCTTTTCACAACAAACTGAAAAATGTACAGAGATAATTGCAGGAAGTTTGATTATATATGTGTAATTGTGTAGGTTCATTAGTGATGAACAGATTACTGCAGATGGTGCTTACGTAGGACTAGCTCTCCCAGGAGAAGCCGGATCCTGGGAACAAGAAAATAAGGTGAGCTTCATATATCATCAATGCATTAGAAATTAGACACAATCTTTCAATACCAATGTTATAAACGAAGAACGCGTTGTCTTGTCAGAGCTATCAATTTTGGAGTACAACGAACGAAGAAGGCCATTTTTTGATTGAAAACATTTTGCCTGGCACATATAATATATATGCTTGGGTGCATGGGTTCATTGGCGACTACAAGAACTCTACGACCCTCATGATCACAGCAGGTTCTCCATCTAAATTTCATAGCTGGTAAAATGGATGGCAGTCCAAACGGGTTGGGCCAGGTTTGCTTAACTGGATAAAATCTATTTGGTTATAAGCAATATAAAATAAATAGGTCAAGATTGTTTTAGCAACTTAAAACCAACAAAAAATTTAACTAACAATTTGATATGTTTTGACAAGGTTGTGATATAGATGTTGGTGATCTTGTTTTCGAGCCTCCAAGAGATGGTCCAACATTATGGGAGATTGGAGTACCTGATCGTACTGCAGCAGAATTTCACATCCCTGATCCAGACCCTGTTTTTACCAACCCGTTTCTCATCAACGATCCGAACAGGTTAATTAAAACTAAAACTTGCATTAATATCAGAAATGAAGAAAAGATACTAAGATAATTGATTTAAATTATTTGAGCAGGTTTAGGCAGTATGGATTATGGGAGAGATATGCTATTGAATACCCTAGTTCAGATTTGGTATTCACAATTGGCGAAAGTGACTACCAAAAAGATTGGTTCTTCGCTCAAGTAACTAGGTAGGCATATATGTTTGCCTCTATAGTTCATAAATAGGAGAAGCATATAAACTGATCATGTTTATCTTCACTTTGTAGAAAGAAAGATGACGGCACATATGAGAAAACGACATGGTCAATTAAGTTCAAGCTTAACGATGTGAATGAAAATGATACTTATATGCTAAGACTTGCTTTAGCATCAGCACATGGATCGGATCTGCAGGTAATTATAGCTTAATTACTTGGTTAACTTAGCAGCTTTTGCTATGCGTGTGCTAATATTGATGTTCAAAATATCCTACAGATACATGATTTTTGGAAATACAATCAGCATACATAGACTTACAGTTTATTATCAACTATGAAAGTTTTTACTGTAAACCAAAAATAATAATAGGGGTCAACAACTGCAGACCTTACTTTCTTTTGTTGATTTTATGCAGCATACAGATTTCATATACATATTTAAAAAGTTTATAATGGCATTAAATCGACACAAATTTCTGTTTATATTCACTTATTCAGAATCTATATAGGTCCTGGTTCAGATAAAACAAGTATTAAAATAATGTGAATAAAACAATCCCTTTTTCTTTGCTGAAAATAATTGTGCATCATAAAAATCTTACTGTATGAAGATCTTATCTTATTAGTTTTACTTTAATGTTTGTTTTATGATAACCAGCCCCTATATACATTTACAACCTTATTTTTTTTACACATGTACTTAAAGTAGTTCAGTTTCAAACAAATGTGAATTTTCCAAGTCATAGAGTCCCAATTACCGGAAACATGTAACAAAAATTTTACTTTAGGTACGAGTTAACAATCCAAAGACGGAGCTACCGCTATTTTCAACAGGAATCATTGGGGGAGACAATGCAATTGCAAGACATGGGATACACGGGTTATATCGATTATTCAATGTAGGCATATCAGGATCAGATTTGAATTCAAATGAGGAGAACATCATTTATCTGACACAAGACAATGGAGGAACACCATTTCATGGAGTAATGTACGACTACATTCGTTTAGAAGGGCCGCCGCCTCCTTCGTCGATTTAAGTGTATCGCCTTGTAACTTAACCACCAACAATGGTATGTATAAAACCTAAAGTGTACACTCTCATTCATTTAACCTCAACTAAGAAACATAGCATTATTGATCGCCCAAAGTTTGTTATTTAAAATATCTTGGTCACTAGGTTGAGATTAATAACTAGATTTCAGGATCCAAAAACTACGGAGGGAAGTTTAGATAAGCAATGACGTATATGATACAATTGACCTCTAAGACGTCATGTAGAACTCTTTCACTAATAACTAAAGAAAATATACTAAAAGCGACATGTTTCATAAAAGTATTCGTTAAAATTTAATAATACTTTTCATATTAGTTATAGTATCATTTAATCTAGATTCATTATGATGAAATATATATGATTTATGATGAAATACTATGATCAAAATTGTGAAATGCTAAGTGGCAATCCACAATATGAACGGTTTCTATAAATTAACTAACTCCATTTTTTACTTTTTTTTTTTTTCTATTTAATTTCATGTTTAACTGCAATAATGGTCTTAAAGTTTTGACATTTTTGCAAAAATAGTCCTCGTAGTTTCTCAACTTTTGCAAGTTAATTTGTTTTTCAAATTGACTAGCATTGATAATCCTTAAATTTGAAGCTTTAATAACTTTTAGCCTTTTAGGTTATACTGATATAAAGTCAAATGTTTTGTTGTACCATCAAAACCAAGAGTCAAACAACTGTCTGAGCTTGTATGAGGTATTCTTTAGATTATTCCATTTGTTAATTGTTATATTCTTTTAAATAAAATTGTCGTTTTCATTCATTTTTTGTTATACAATTTATTGATAAAGTTAATATGTTGTCGGGGTTTATATATGTCCTTTAATTTCTACGATAAATCGTATGTCGTTTTCATTTTTTTTCTGTGTGTTCTACGCATAATAGTATATTGTTATTACGTTTTAGTTTATTTCTTTTTTACGTTTTGTAACGTTTTCATTTAATTTTTACTTTTTGCAATTAATTATATATAGTTTTACATGTTATTGCATAAAATAAATGTAATAATTCCAACGCGACACTCGACTAACTTTTCGTTTTAACTACACGATATTAATAGAACACTAGAGAAATGTGCCGGCTCTATGATCATTTTACGAATATTCTATATACATACTAGCTAAATTAGTATCATCTCAATTAATTCAACCAATTTGAGTATCATTTCAACTAATTCAACCAATTTGCACATACTATGACTTAATTAATCTATCAAACTTCATTTTTTTTCAACAACACATTTATTTATAATTAATTTATTACACCAAATATTTCAACTATCCTAATTAAATATAAAAGTGCATGAACTTAAAAACTCTAATTTTGCCAATGATGGTCAGCTTAGCTGGTCAGAGACACTCCCGATTTATTCAAGGTCTTGAGTTCGATCTTCATGGATGGATGGTAAGTCTTGAGGTTCTTCCCTCTGAATACTTGTAACATCTCATGGTCAATATCTCTTTGTCTAGAATACGTGCAAGGCTTCACCATTGTACTGTGAGATTTCTTGATGTTGTGTACCTACCGAATGTCAAACGTTAAGGGGAATCGAAGGCCGGGGAAAGCCTCTACCATAGTAACCCCACACTAGTATCATACTTTATCTAACATGACCAATTAACTTTGTTTATTGAATTAATCAAACATTTCCAACAAACTAATTTAACCAATCTCAACAACTCCCGGTGCATGCTTAATATATATTCCCTAAAAGAAACAAAATGTCATAACGAACAAAAGAATTAAAAATTTATAAATGCAAGAACATATACAAATAATATTAAAGTCTGCATATAGCCTGCACACTGGAAGAAACATTAATAAGCAAGAAGAGGGAGGAAACTAACTAATATACTTCAAACTTGAAAGAAACACATATTGATTAATCAAAAGATTACATATATAAGGAATAACACATATGGTATTGGATTTATTGATTTAAAATTTATACACATTGGAGCCGTAGAAAAAAGGTTCATGTGAGAACCATTTGAATTAGAATAACCATGAAAACTTTTAAATTACAACTTGATGTTCATATCTAATTAATGATATATGTGAAGAAATTCGTGCATATATGAATATATCAAGTTATAACTAATATTACTCATGTAGTTGATATGTCAATACTTTTCACATAAACCTTAACCTGGAGTCGTATAATAAAGACATAAATGTTGGGTAAAAGTAATTAGAATATAAAATATGATATTATTTTAATATTTGATACAATACATTTTTGAATTATACTAGAATGGTACCTACGCGATGTGGCAGTGTAATGGTGGTGGTCGCGGTGACAGGTAATGGTGGCATGCGACGGTAGCGATGGCGGTGGTGGTGGCGGCAAAGGCGAGTAGTGTAGGTTATTGATATAATGTAGTTTTGATAAATTGTTGAAATTTCATTACTGAATGGAAACTTCAAATTTAACAAAACCTTCATTTATTTTATAATATAATGATAGAAAATGCCCGCGCGTTGCGACGGTGGGATGTTGGCGTGATTGGTCATAGAGTGTGATAGGTCATAGGAGGTGATAGGCCATAGAGTGTAATAGTCAAATGCCTTAGCCGTACGGGCTTCGCCCTCGGATTTAAAAATTCATTAAAAGTATATCGAATGACATCTCTAATGAAAGAGCATGAAAGTTTAAGCACCCATATAATTTTTATAATTTATCAATGTACGATTTTTGAGATAAAAGATTTTGAATGAATTAGAGAAATAAAATGACTTGTGGATGAGATAGGAAAAAAATGAGTTGTTAAAATTTGAGGAAAAGATGAAAATATGAAAGTTGAAAGTTAGGGGAAATTGATGTATGATACATTATGCTTTATTATGTATACATGAAATTAAAAGTTGAAACCTTATTTATTTTATAATATAATATACATATAGACGTAGATATAAGATATTGTGATATGGTAAAACTTTTGGAACGATTTTTGTCATATTCGGGGACGACTTTTGCTGTAGTCAAACCTCACTTTTGTTGCAGTGTATTTACAAGTTACAACCCAGCCTTTTAATTTATTTGAGATCAAGTATTTTACGGTTTTTCAAGAGTCTTAATTAAATCTGTTTGAGGATTACAGTTTTGAAACTCCTTTCGGACCGGTGATAAGGGGTATGGGTGTAGTCGGTTGGTTTTATCGGCAAAAAGCAACGGCTAGAATCGGCAGTTTGGCAATCCGATAGCACATGCATCGGCTTGTATCGACAGGTTTAATCGGTAAGTTTTGGCAAGATACATCGGCTAGTTTTGGACGATGAAAGTGAACGTTGGGCAAGGACACGTGGCAAGTTTGGCTGCCAAAAATGCATATGGGAGTGTGCTTATTTTTTATATTTTTTTATACTTTCCCCTCTCAAGTTTTTTTTTTTGCCAAAAAATCGGCAAATTTACCATTACACCATGCCTTTTGGTTAGTTTTGGCTAAAATTTGGCTAATCCACATGTCACTTTTCTATTGGCTCTAAACTTGCCAAAACTTGCCAATTTGCCAAGACATTGGCATTACACCTTTGCCCCTAAGAACCAAACTGGTTTCGCTTTAATGTTAGGGAAGTCTCCATGTGAATCTCAATTCTCAAATTTTGTGTTATGATGGCTTTTCTTTCTCCGTTTCACAACTAATTACTAAAGAGAGCTTCTAACGGTTAAGTCGGCTCACCGATGAGGGTTGTGGCCTTGTGGGTTTTTTTAAAAATTTTTTTACAAATGGTTGAATAATAATTAAGAAAATTAAAGAGACGAGAAAGTAATGATGTATTGTTGGTAGTGTGAGTTGAAAACAACTTTAAAAATGATGAGGTAGATCTTATATGGTAAATTTGATGAAAAATGACATATATCACCATTAGAAGCCTTTTCGTACATTACATTCGCAAATTAAGTTACATGAGAACAAACGGTGAATTGAATGAGATACCTAAGCCGTTCATATGATATAGACTAAACAAATAGCAATATAAATGAGTGCAATGATTCATTTGAACACAATGTGATCTCCCCGATGTAGTTTGTCGCTAATTTGATCTCTCGGATTTGGTTTTTTGTAGTTTAACGTACTATTCTCTTTTCTTCTATATATAGTTATATATATATATATATATATATAATATACAATAAGATATTTTAATTCACCTTCTAGGACTATATATATGGTACGTGTAGGCAAGTTGATGAACTTCTCATGTATTAAGAATATTCAAGAGATGACCTTTATCTATTATCGTCTCCTATCTCTCTCAGTTTTGAGTTTCTACATATTTTTTTCTACAGGTTAATTTATATATACTTTCATTCGATCACTTTAATTAATGTTATACAATCGTTTAGTATTTTTATTTCTAATTTTTCAATCCTTAATTTAAGTTTTTGATAATTTAAGTTTTTTTTTTCCAGAGACGGTAATGGCTGCTCCAGGAGTAAGCCTAAGTTTTCAAAAAAACCATGTATGTGAATTGTATTGATCATATTTCATTTCATTCATTTCTTATATATAATTTAAAGACCTCACAGAATCACGATATATACGTACATTATATATCTAAATAAGTCTGATGAGCTTGACAATCTTTAGCGTAGGGTACATTATATATATTCTATTTAGTAGTATTTGGCAACCATGAATTTGTATAAGCTTACGGTTTCTCAAACTTTTTTTTTATAGTCTAATTAGTTTCAATTCAGACGTGCTAGAGACAATTTTAACTAGCGATTTGCTGGACCTCGAACCAGAAATATCTTGAGATGAGGAACCCAAGATTTGAACCCGAAACCTTGTGAAAAACTCACATCCGCGATTCACATAGTAGATTTAGAATATACATCTGACCAACCCATCTAAGTCGAGTTGGTTCCCTAATTAATTATCTTTAAATTGGTGTGATTCCCTAATTTAAGTGGATGTTCAAATGTGTGATAGGTGTTTATGATTATTACGACTTTTTGTTGAATAACATATGTACCTTTGACACCTTTGTGTTTTGGTGCTAAAAAATACTACAAAGCTTAGGATGGCGGTAAAAGGTTAAAAACGATTTGGACCGCGTGTATATATATATATATATATATATATGCGAGTATATAGCTGGGGGGGGGGGGGGGGGACATTCTCCAATAACCCAAACAACAACTAAAAAACATCATACACTTTCAATAAAATAATACTAAATTAACAATACTTATATATATATACCCATGGGTTATTTATCTCAATTAAATAATTTGCTCTCTGGCGGTATAGTTGGGAGTTTCTCCTACTATTAGGTATTGAGGGTGAGAGGACTCTCTAGCACAGATCTGGTTAAGACAACGGAAGTTAGATCCCCTATTACAAGCAAATGATCCACGCCTTTAAACATATATATAGATATAAGAATAAATATATAATATTTGTTTTTGGCGAACAAAAATAATTTTGATAACAAGCCTTTAGCAAGAAGTTAACTAATCATTTTAATCACTTTCTATAATGTCTGTTTTGGAAAAAGAAAAGAAATCTTTGTGATGTATATGCTTATAGGTTTTGAAAAAATTACACTTATCATATCTACTAACTTAATAACTTGTGTCATATGCGGATAAATTAAAAAAATCAATTTAATATACCAAAAAATATATATGTCATGTAATGTGATGGTAGAATAATATATATGAATAGTTATGAAGTAATATTTAAAATTTTTAAAAATAAAATAATTTCTGATAGAGTAATATAAAAAATAAGAGTTTAATTAAATATGATCTCATAAGTTAATTAAATAAAATACAAATGATTAATAAATTTTTTTTTTTTGTCTAATTCATCTTTTTGATACTACGGTTTACGCTCATTGTTCGATAGGGGATCAACTTTTATCTCTTGATTCCTATTTCACGTATGGATCTAATTCATGTATATGGATGAATGTTGTATTTAAATATGGCTTTTATGTTTTGTTTGGGATAATTTATTGTAATATAATGAATTTATATTTTGTTTTTTCTTTTAACAATTAGTAATTGGTAATTAGTAGTTAGCATTCGACACAACATAAATCCACAATGATATTCAATTGGACAGTATGCAAAGCTCGAACCACATATGTCTGGGATGAAAATCAGGATTTTTCGAAAACCCCTCACTAATCCTCTCCTACATGGCGAGTTACTATCAGTCCAAGTAGCATCTCAAAATATTATTCGAATTTTATCAAAATCGCATCCTTTCTGATCTTTCTATTACGGATTACTTATTAGTTTTCTGCGCACTCTTTTTCCTTTTGGGTTCTCAAACTATTGCAACTTTTTTATGTCATATCTCGTATCATTACCATTATTCAAATTTTGTCACATCACCACCCCGTTCAGGCTTTTTATTACATGTTACCCATTGGTTTTTTTTTCATACTTTTTTTCCATTTAAGTTTCCAAACAGTTTATTGCAACTTTTTTATGGTCATATCTTGTACCGTTATGTACCTTTATTTGGTTTTTGCAAACTTTCTTTTTTTGGGTTTCAACTAATATAATGAAAATTTTCATTTAACTATTTTTTTTCTTTCATTTGTATATTTTTGGTTTATTGTGCATATTATATATATATATATAATATGTGAGAAAAGTGAGTATGAGGCTGTCATGCATTCAACTTGGGTTAAAAATCCCCTCACATACCAATATTTTAATTTTTTGAATTAATGTTTAACCCCCATGATTTTTAGGGTTTAAAAAAAGGTATGTGAGAAGTTTTTCACCCAACTTAGGTGCCTAACATCCTCATATTCCCTTCCCTCATAATATATATATATATATATGTATGTATTCGATACTAAAAACTTTTAATTGCGTTTGTGATATTGTTTTAATTTAATATATATTTCATATTGTTTAAGTAATAAGTTAATGTATATAACAACACATCATAAGTAACAAAATGTAGTCATAATAATTGAAACACCACAAAACTCAGACGGAAACTAATGTTAATTTGCCATTAAAAAGTATATATATATATATATATTTTGAAAAGTTATTTTGAGAACTCTTTTTTTTGCGAGAACTTTTGAGAATTTTTCTAATCAAGCCCAACCGATGATTATTCTTTACATGAAAATTGTTTTTTTTTATCGTTTTCTGAATAACTTATGTGTAATTTTGAAGTTTATAATTGTGTGGAGGCATGAATTAGCATCCGTTATACAAATTATGTGGAGATTTGGATTCTTGATTACATGTGCACGAATATTGCTATGATTACATGTGATCGACTTGTATACATGTGATCATAGCAATATTTATGCACATGTGATCAAGAATCTAAATCTCCACATAATTGTATAACGGATGATAATTCATGCTCCACACAAGTATAAACTTCAAAATTACACATAAGTTATTCATAAAACAATTTTCATGTAAAGAACAATCATCGGTTGGGTTTGATTTGAAAAGTTCTCAAAGGTTCTCGCAATAAAAAGGGTTCTCAAAATAACTTTACCCTATATATATATATATATACATATAGGTTCTAGGTAAAATAAAACAACTATTAAAGTAAAACAAATAAAACAATAGGTTTCTCTTTACTGAAAATCACCGTGCATCATGAAAATCATCGTGTATCAATTGTTTCGTGAATCTTCGTGCATCAATCTAACCATGATCTAAGGGTCAAGATCTTGTCTTATTTGTTTTACATTAATACTTGTTTTACAATACCCAACCCTTATATATATATATATATGAAACAAATTATCAATTGCTCGTACAAGATAATTTTTAATTAGGTGGTTGGAGATTCAACACAAGTACTATAAAATAACACAACTATTTCAAAACGAAAATTGAGGGAAATTATACTAGTTGTATACAATCTTAAAAATACTTTGGTGTTTCACAAATTATATCCTTTACACAAGTCTCTAAGTGATGCAAAATTTAGGTTCGAGTTTTGTTGAGGGCACAAGATTTTATCCTAATTAAACTTTGTGTCTTTAGATAGTTTAATTAAGCATTTTTACTCCTAAATGTATTGAGGATGAAGGGACTCTCTAGTATGAATCCGGTTAAAATAACGTAAACTAGATCCTTTGTTGCGAGTAATTGATCCACACATTTTGATAAAAAAATAAAAGCCCTTTATATAAATGTGGAGAGCCAGTGACATGTGAATAAAAAAATATTGCTAATTTATTTCTTTTTCTAAAGAGTTAATAATTAATTAGGTTTTAGTTTAAATAAATCAAATACTAAAATAAAATAAATAACAAATATTTCTTCTTTGTGATTGTATAACAGATCCTTCTTGTAGGTTGTAATGAGTAATGGCATAGTGCAAATCGCTATATCAAATCCAGGAGGACATCTCACAGGCATACAATACAACAAAATCGACAATTTGTTGGAAGTAATGAATGAGGAAAGTGATCGAGGGTAAAACTATTATTCGAATTTTTTTTTTTTTAGGCAATTATTATTATTATTATTATTATTATTATTATTATTATTATTATTATTATTATTATTATCTAACTTGACTCATAGCACTATTTGAATACTAAACTTAACTTTAATATAAACCAATATTTTGATTTTCTTTTTTTTTATTTTCTCTTTTTATTTTATTGGTCCACATAACATTATTTGTAAACATTTGTTTGTAACTCTAATAATACTCTTTCGGTATTTATTGATAAAATATTATAAAGAATAAGATATTTAAATAAAATAAGTATTAAATAAATCCTTTTTCCGGTTCGTAATGAAAAAATAATAATATTGTAAAATCCATCTAGTGGTTATTTCAACGTTTTTGTTTTTACCTATCTCACTAGTGTTGTTTTTGCACCAACTGGCAATAAAGGGTTCGTTTCTTTTTTTAGTCATTAATTGCTGAGTGTATTAAGTGACTGAATACATTAAGTATGTCTGTATGTATTAAGTAAAATATATGTAGTTAACGGTTATTTTTGTTTATTAAGTCAAAAAAGAAACATGAAATTTGACTGAATGGTTAAGTTCTTAACTATTAAGTTTATTAAGTTAAAAAAAAAAAGCAGGGTATTATTCTAGCCAAAAAGTTTCAAATTCTCCCCGCAAAATTTCCCCCAAACTTTCTTTCATTTTTACGGTTCATTTGGTTAGCCAAATAAATTCAAAAAACAGTAAAAATTTTATTAAAAAAAGGTAGAATGAACTCTTATCACTATATAAAAATATAAAATAATATTAATAACTTAATATTTTAAATTAATTCACTTAACAAAAATAAAAAGAAAAGTATGAGCTATAAACTATAAAGAGAGAAAACATACGACCCCCACAAAAATATGTAAACCCATTAATAGTTAGGAGGTTTCAATCTGTGGTGGTTGTTTGACAACTACTCCGTATTTTTCTATTCTTTAAACATAAAAAATTTCTTTCATTTTCAAACCCGTATTCGGAATCCACGAAATAGAGACATCCTTAACAATGTTTAGTTTTATTCATTTGTTTTTATCTATTTCTCTCTTCTTAGTGGAGGATCCAAAGTCCGAAAGATCAAATAAAAAAAGTATATATGTTATATCCATCTTTTTGAATTGGAAGTGTATAAGTTACATAATATAAAAAAAATATCAAAAAAAATATGGTTAACGGAAATCATTAGGGATAGGCATTAAATTGGTACTGTCTCCTAAGATTATTCGTAACCGTTCACTCTTTCACCTACACTTTTTCATGTCATCTCAGCATCACCTTTTCATTTCTTTCACTTTCTACTTTTTCCTTTAACCATTCACCTATCATTTAGTCCCCACTTTTATTTTATACCTCACAAGTAGCCAATCAAAATAGAATAAAATAGCACAAATAATATAAATAAATTAAAGTGACCACATCTATCCTTTCACCTAGGTTAAACCATTCACCTATCTCCTTTTTATCTTCTCCTATCACCTATGTGCCTTAACAATTCACCAATATATTATCTTCTTTCACCTGTAGTCTTCACCTCCCCTTTAAAAATGGTCTAACGTGTAATACTAACCCTATTAGATTCAAAAATCACCAAAACATGGTATCGATTTTAATTAATTTAGAATTCATTATCAATATTGGGTGCCATGTCCAGATCGCAACAGTACACATTGTGCACTGACAACCAACAAAAGTGGAAACCAGTCCCGATTCCACTAAAATTTGTTACTACTTTTCTATACCCGAATTAAAACGTTATCGGTTTGAACCGAGAGCCGGGAATGATGTTCACCCTAACACATCTCAATCACCGAGTGGAAGCTAATTACTCTCGTCTATTTCCTCGGCACTATTTAGAATCCGGTGTTTTACTTTTATTTTACTTAATTTTCCTATAGAGAGTTTGTCTAAAATTGTTAATTACTTTCTCGATAATAACATAATGATCCATATACAAATTGCACTAGACAACAAGTTGAACTTAGTCTAGTGAAGTAATTAGGGTAACTATTCTTAGATCCTTAAGTACTCTTTCGTTCATTTTGCTATCCTGATTAGAATAATCATTAATAGACATACGGAGATCAAACAGATATATAATTTTAGATTTGAGTTTTAGTATTAAAGAATTTCATTTAAACAGACATACATGCCAATATACTGATTCCCCCAACCTTAGAAGAATTCGGACATGTTGTAAACTCTTTTAGAAATTACTACAACAAAGAGAAACATGTGATTTCAAGGAATACATTTATGAAATTATAACTTTGTAGGCTAAAATGTGAACATCATGTTTACATGTATTTTGCCAATTGTTAACAAAATAATCTATAAAAAAACTCTCAAATTTTTACCAAATAATCTAAAGCTTCAATGTTTACCCAAACCTTCCAAAAAGGGTTCGAGTTTTAATCATGGGGTTGGGTCTAGAGGACATTCTCTCATATAGTTTAGGAATAAAAACTTTAATATGTGTGCAACATTTTAAATCCAAGTCACAATATGCATATAGGTACTGGGATCTTGTTTGGAGCCCATTTGGAGATCTTAATACCACCGGTACTTTTGACAGGTAATTAGATCTTTTGATCGACAAGTACGTTTTAATTGCTTAAAAAAGCCGTCACATTCAATAAGTAACGATCGCAACATATCTCAGAATAAACGGAACAAGCTGTAGAGTTATAATGAAAACAGAGGATCAAGTTGAGGTTTCATTCACAAGAACATGGGATCCGTCTCTTGAGAGAACGTACGCTCCATTGAAGATAGACAAAAGGTACCATAATTTGGTTGGTTGAAGTTAACATTTTTTTTTAAAAATGCTATTAATTACAGCTGACCATTAATAGGTATGTATTGCTTCGTGGTTCTTCGGGATTTTACTCGTATGCAATATATGAGCATATGGATGGATGGCCTGGTTTTAATCTTGATGAAACGAGGATAGCATTTAAGCTCAGGAAAGACAAGTAATTACAAAACTTTCTATATCTTAATTACATGTTCATATATATATAGGACTCGTAGTTTGGATCAGTGGTAAATACGCTGACCTCTGGAGAAAGTGGTCAGAGGTTTGATCCTCATCCCATGCAAAGGTCAGAGGTCTTTTTCTATCATTTAGGTAGTTAATGGAAGCATCATCTCTACCTAGGTAGGGGTAATGTCTGTCTAGCTACATCCTAAGGTATTGGGACCCAAAACCCGTAGAAGACAACAGTGTGTAGTTCTTTTCCTTTCTTTATTAATGAAACTAGATTATTAACCCGCGTAATACGCGGGTAAACATATATAATTAATAACATGTCATTTTTCATACACGGGTATCAAATATTGACATTAGATTAAAAAAAAATTGTTACAATTAATGATGTTATCATTATTTTTAAAAATATTGTATTCACTATATATAAATAATTAGTTTTATATATTAAAATAACCTAACATATTAACGGTATCGACAAAATGCATAAAACAAAAAATTATTATTTGATACCATAAACGTTCTATATAAAATTCAGTTTTAGTAATAACGTATTCAATATTTAATTTCTAACAAAATTAAATGTGTGTATTATATTTGTTTAGTTACATAACTTATTACGTTTTGTAAAAAAAAAAAGGTATGCTTTACGCTTAAATATCAGGAGGTCTGACATAGATTGTCTTAATTTCATGTGTAACTAATATGATACATTGGTTAACCTTTAAAATGATATTATAATAATGAAAGAACTTGAGACCTATTCCTAGCCACATTTTTTCCTTCATGTCTTCTCATTCACTTACATATATGAAAGTTACACGATGACATTTTTGTATGCAGTGACTCCTTTTATTTACTTACACATGTGTAAACAAGTGTATCTGATTTTCAATAATAATGTTCTGCACATGTGTAATAACATTACACATGCGTAGAATGTATATTTTCGACAATATATAGGCGTCGGTTTCACATGTGTAAGCTATGCGGTAGTAAGTATAAAAAGTCAATCTTTACGAAAATGTCACTGTATAACTTTCACATGTGTAGTGCTATTGTACAGGAAAAAAAGGAAAGAAAAATGTATGCATGAGTATGGTTATCGCGTTATTTTTTCATAAGGGTTTTTTAATAACTCTTCTTTTAATTGACATATAATTAGTTTGTATCACCATATTAATCATTTGTTTAAAGTGCAAATATAAGATGATAAACAATCCACAAATTTTATACTTTTCACATTATGATATTTGTAAACTTTTGTTAGATCATATACATTTTCAAATAAAACCCAAGATATTAAAATTAAATAATGTCGTGTGTAAAAAAGAAATATAATAGTCTAAATTGTAAAACAAAAATGTTTATTTTTAGCACAATATGAAACCTTTAATTAAAAAAAAAATAGATTAACCATCATAGTATCACATATCACTATGTAATTCTCAATTAATATTAATGATATTTAATGACATAATATATCCATATTCATCCTAATATATTGCGCGAGTTTTAAAAATTATAAACTTTCTCATGCAGTATAAACATTTGAACTTGCGATCATTACTTTTGTAGACAATGTGTAAACCAACTTTTTTTTGAGGGGAGTCGGTAAAAAAAAGTTAAATTTAAAATTCATGTTGATAAAAATTATAAAATTCATACCTTTATCAATTTAAAACCCAAGCTATTGAAATTAAATAATGTCTTCTGTAAATTATAAAACAAAAACACTTTTAGCACAATATCAATCTTAACACTAAAAAAGGAAAAAAAAATAAAATAATCATCATAATATCACATATCACTATGTATTTCTTAACCAATATTAACAATTTTTTATGACATAATATATTCTTCTCAATATATTGCATGAGTTTGTCGGTTATAAAAGTTGTAAACTTTCATATGCAGTAAGAAGATTCGAACTTGTGACCATGACTTTTACCAACTTTTCTTAAAAGAAGTTGGTAAATCAAAAAAATAGATCAAAAATTCGTATTAATAAAAATTTCAAACTTAAATTCATACATTATCAAATTAAAAATCAATATATATTTGAAATTAAATAAGTACGAACCAAATCCATATTTTTAACAAAAATAAAATACAAATAGTGATTTGAAACATAATTTAAAATATAACATTTCATAATAAAAGGTAATATACCATTGGTTGAAAACTAATATCAAAAAGTTAAATAAAAATCAATCAACTAAGAAGGAAGAAAAGAAAATATACCAATTGTAATACTATTTAAACTTAGAAAACATAACAGCGAAAACAAAACTAAAATAAAATAAAAAAACCAATCATAACCAAGATAACTTGTTATAAATTTAAAATATTATAATAATAATAAATTTTGAATATGAAAAAAAATAATAAAAAGTAACGTGAATCAACTTTTTTCACTAGGTACTGATTACAAACAACTATGGTATTAAATAGAGTAGTTTATTTTAATTAAGTATTTGGTTTACTTTTATTATGAGTAGTTAACTTCTAAAATTTATTAATGTAGTAAAATTTTAAATAAGAAATATGAAGTCATCAAAACAATCCAATGATTATAATTTAGTTTTGCTTTTCATACAATGGGTATGATTTTTTAAAAAAAAATTTAGGGTCCTCTTTTATTATTATTGTTAGATGAAGATAACAAAACGTTATCTCTATAGGTTTCACTACATGGCAATGTCTAATGATAGAAAAAGGTATATGCCATTGCCTGATGACCGGTCGGCCAATAGAAGTAAACCATTGGCTTACCCCGAGGCAGTACTTCTGGTTAATCCAGTGGAACCAGAGTTCAAAGGAGAGGTACGTAATTAGGGATAATTTCTTGATTATTACACATATTTTCCCTTAATTAGAGGTGTAAGTTTAAGTCTTATGATGTATAGTACGAATATGAAGCAAGTAGAAATTGGTAGGTTTGGGCATGCTATCAACGTAATATTTGGTTATATGGCTTTGGTACCTTTCATGTAGGTAGACGATAAATATCAGTATTCATGTGAAAATAAGGATTTAAAGGTTCATGGATGGATATCTATAGACCCGCCTATCGGATTTTGGCAAATTACACCAAGTAATGAGTTTCGAACCGGTGGACCAACAAAACAAGAACTTACCTCTCATGTTGGCCCGGTTAATTTAGCTGTAAGAGTAGCTACATGTCACATTTGCATTTTTTTCTTGACACTTAACGAATTAAAAAATGTAATTCATCAGTGCCATTTTGTTTCATGAACTGAAGATGTTTATTAGTGCTCACTATGGTGGAAACGATTTAGTTCTCAAGCTTAAAAAAGGCGAGCACTGGAAAAAAGTGTTTGGCCCAGTTTTTATGTATCTCAACTCAAAAACTACAAGAGAAGACCCTCTTACGCTTTGGGATGATGCCAAGAACCAGGTTATTGCAAACTAGTTTTTATTTACTGAACTACATCTTGGATGGTGTTTTACGAATAATGATCTCATATTTAATTAATTATCGATTAAAATGCCCATATTTAGATGCTGGATGAAGTAGAAAAATGGCCTTACACTTTTCCAGTTTCTAAGGACTTTCACCAAGCTCACGAACGCGGTTCTATTAGTGGTAGATTATTTGTATACGATAGGTACGTATAGTCTCTCTGTCGATAAGTTGAAAAAAGGACTACTTGTGAAATGTATGAAATTTGAGTTTATGCTTACAAGTTAAGGTTCATTAGCAAGAATCACAAGCCCGCAAATGGTGCTTTTGTTGGATTAGCTCTACCAGGAGATCCTGGATCATGGGAACGCGAAAACAAGGTTTGGTTCAAATTTTAACATTGAAAAAAAAAGAGCAAATTTGCAGTATTTTGACTCCAAAAGTAATTGAGAAGCATATTGTCATGAACAGGGTTATCAATTTTGGAATAAAACGAACGTTGATGGCCATTTTTATATCAAAAACATATTGGCAGGCACGTATAATGTATATGCTTGGATTTATGGATTTATTGGCGACTACAAAAACTCAGCCACCATCACCATAACACAAGGTCTTCTATCTAAATACTGTATCTTATATGTACATCGTGATTTTTAAAGAGGTACCATCGTAGTGCAAATCCATTTTGGCTATTTAAAAAGTAAATCCTTAGATATACTAATTCATTTTTAATTTTTTTTTTCCCCCAAAACAACAAATCAATCTCCTAAAAATTGGTACGAATTTCCATATTTTCTAAGAGCCAACAAAGTTTAATGTCGGGTGTCTAAATCCATATCTCGCCAAATAACTCTATCCATGTATATAAGTTTGTAGGCTACTCTCAACCTCATTGGGCTTATATCGGGCTTAATGACTAGGGCTGAAATGGTCTCAACAACTGGTATGAGAGCTATGGTTGCAGACTTGCAGCCCTTGATATTTGGTAGGTCATAGGCGGACATCATTGAAAGAGAGGCCCAATGCGGAATACGGGTTTGAGGGGAGTACTGTTGGGCGTAACCCATATCCCACATTGGATTTAAAAGAACTCTATATTATTTTGGTGGAGACGGTCCTAACATTTTATATAATGAGCAGGTTGTAACATTGAACTTGGCGATCTTGTTTTCGAGCCCCCAAGAAATGGTCCGACGTTATGGGAGATTGGCATACCCGATCGCTCTGCATCAGAATTCTATATTCCTGATCCTAACCCACTGTATACAAACAAATTCCTTAAGGACGATCTTAATAGGTAAAAAATATTCCAATTTTATCATGAAATTTAAAATTCACATACATTAATTAGAGAGTTTAGAACTATATGTATGCAACAGATTTAGACAATATGGATTATGGGAAAGATATGCAACTCTATACCCGAACAATGATTTAGTTTTCACAGTTGGCAAAAGTGATTACAGAAAAGATTGGTTCTATGCACAAGTGACGAGGTATGTATGTATGTATATATACATATATATGCATGCATAAATGGCATACAAAATTACGGTGATGATAAATTTACAACATTATTTCCCCTTATACAACATCTACAGCATGTTATTCCAAAAATATTAACAATAAAACCTCTATAAATTAATAATGTTAGGACTGATATATTTTATTAATGTAGTGAGTTGTTGATTTTTCTAGTGTTAATTTATGATACTTCCATTAAGTGGGACTACACAAATTATTAAATTTATCAACGTATTAATTCATAGAGACTCCAACTATGTAAAGCAGTGGTTTATTGGTGTATATCACAGAAAATTTATTACTGTTATAAATTTATAATCACCCATAAACTTATGCTTATGTTCCTTTAATATATAGGAAGAAATATGACAACATATACGAGAACACAACATGGACAATCAAGTTCATGCTTAATGACGTGATTAGGAATGCAACATATAAACTGAGACTGGCTCTAGCATCCGCACAAGTGTCCGATCTACAGGTATTTAGAAGTTTAAACTGCTACTCATCAAAATTGTTAATGAAGAGAATGAGAAACATAATTCAAACTTGCGTTTGAATAATATTTTTCTTAATAATTATATAGTGATAGTGATTTGGCGATTCTTTAATCCTCAAATGCATTGTGTTTAGAGAATCGAAACATAAGTCACAAGATAATCCAAGTTGTGTCACATAACGCTAATAAGGTAAATGATGTCACATCGTATATCGTGACAAGGTTGCCGTTTAATTGAAATTTTGGTTTACAAGTTGATTAAAATAAAACAAACTTCAAAGTTTTATGACTTAAACAAAATTTGATTAGAGTATCATTAACGTTTAAGCGTTCATACGGAGTATATACTATTTTAACGCCCCGGTTATAACTTGTTCACACCATTTTTATAACAATGATTCACCAAATTTGTAATTACAAGGCGGATTTATCAATGATTTAACAAAGTTTGTTAATAAGAGTCTTAAGAAATACGTACGTAATGCATTTAAATTTAATTTCATGTACGAGCTTAATAATATATGATACATTACTTTATAGTTTTTATACCATATATTATAATATAATTCAGATTATAGAAATAATTCGGATGTGCCAATAAAATAATACGTCTCAACTTTGCAAGTATCGATCAAATTGTTAACCATAGCTAATCATTGTATTTAACACTAATATTAATATAAAATGCAACAAATTAAACTACTATGTATGTTTAATTAGAAGGTGTTTGAGATTGCGTTATAAAGTGATTATCTGATTATTACGTTTGTAAAACGCAAATAATCTAAAAAGGTGTTTGTATGAAAAAGTGATTATTAACTATGAAAACACAGTTTTAGAGAAGCATGTACCTACATGCTTTTTCAAAACGCAGTTTTAAAAACGCATAATCTATTTTGAAAACGCGGATTTTGTTTTGTAATCGCAATACCAAACACCCCCTTAGTTTTCCATTCAAAACCACATTTAAAAATCATATTTCTCTTAAATAATTTCAAGAAACACTTATAATTTTTTACAAACAAATGTACCTTGGCTTATTGTTTCCAACTAACAAACATTCTCTACAATCAAAAATTTGTTAACATAATTGGCATATTTTAAACATGTATGCACTTACATTATTACCCTAACAAATTATTCGTAATACATTTTGACTTTTTAGGTTCGAGTCAATGACCCCAACAAGTATTTTCCATTATTTTCAACTGGAATAATTGGAGGAGACAATGCAATTGCAAGACATGGAATACACGGATTGTATTGGTTATTCAGCATTGACATATCATATTCATATTTGCTCTCTAATAAGATGAATGCCATTTATTTGACTCAAGCGATTGGAGGAACCCCATTTCGAGGAGTAATGTATGACTATATTCGTTTAGAAGGACCAACTTCTATGTAGTCCGTCAGTTAATTATGTATGCTATATATAATTTGATTTAATTTTAATTTTATTGTAAGATCTAAAAGAGGTGTGTTACGCTTATACCTCAAGATGAAATACTTATGCCCATGTTAAAACTTAAAAAATATATAGTCATGATTGTTCAAAATATACTCGTATGAAGATGATAATTATGCAGTATATAAAATTATATATGTTAATGGCTACCACAATTAAGAGAAAAAGATAATTTTAACTATTGATCTAAACCATTGAAATTCATAATCAAAACAATCTTAACCTTTAAAATTAAAAGTCAACTTAGTTATTTTATATATGGTAACCATTTAAATACTATTTAATCTACACTTTTTGAATCATGGATACTATATACAAATAAGTTACTTACCTACGTACAATTAGCAAATTTTTATGTTTTATATTTTTATATAGAACGACACGTACAAATTACCAATGGATTGAAAATATTTTGAAGTTCAACAGTTTAGAGTGAGTCGAGCACTTTAAAATATTGCAAACAATCTTAATGTGTGATATGTATGGTGAACATTTGAGTTTCATGCTAACCGAGAGATTATATGTATTATACGAGTGGTGTACCCTTACAATGCAGCGGTGGTGGTAGCGATGGGTGGTGGTGACAGTAACGTGTGGTTATTAATGTAAAAGTAATTGATGTAAAAGGAGGTAGTGTATTTATTTTAAGGATTAAAGTAAAAGAATGTATATTGTAAATAAATTTCATTAAGAATACTATAGGTATATTAACTGAAAATATATTTAAATTAGTGGGAAAAAAAAGGTAGTTTGGATCGATAGGGTTGAAAATTATTTTAGAGATTTTTTAGGTTAGATGTAGTGTGTGAGTTAAGAATGTGTTGAAAATTAAGGGTAGCTTAAATATTTTAAAGATTGAAAGTTAAAAAAAAAGAACAAAAAAGGAAGAGGGCAATTTGTTTTATAAAGGAAAAAAAATAATTATATAATACAGATTGTCCATATTTCAAAAAGAAAAAAAGTTATAAAAATATGTATGGTAAACATTTGGAATTCTTAATTGCTAAACTAGAGATTATATGTATTATACGAGTGGCGTACTGGCGCAATGCGGCAGCGGTGGAGGTGGCAACGATGGTGACGATAACGTACAGTAATTATTGTACAAATAATTGATGTAAAATAAGGTAGTGTAGTTATTTTAAGGGTTAAAAAATGTATATTGTAAATAAATTTCATTAAAAATACTATAGGTATATTAGTTGAAAATATATTTAAATTAGTGAAAAAAGATCGAGATAGTTTGGATTGATAGGATTAGAAAATATTTTAGAGATGTTTTAGGTAGATGTAGTGTCAGTTGAGAATATGTCAAAAATTGATGGTATTTTAAGTATTTTAAAGATAGAAATTTAAAAAAAAAAAGAAAAAAAAAAAGAGAAGTATTAGTTTGTTTTATAAAAGATTTTATTTACAAACTCAAATATGATTATTGGTTAACACAAAAGTTATTTGTCAACAATCCATGGTATGTGTTTCAATTTAAATTACAACATAATTTAATGTGTAACGAATATATTTACAACCTAAAATCGTACACCCGTAATGCGTAAGATGGTGAATGGTTTATCAAAATATTTTAATTTAGGCTTAAATCAAATATTAAAAATATACTTAATAAACTTTTATCCATGAAAAGGGTGAAGGTGACAACAATTGACTTCACCGGTTGCCGTTTTTAAAAGTTCTAAATGTAAATAACTTCGCCGACCCTTTTTCTCTCAGTTTTTTATTTATTTTAACTATGAGGTTGATTGTAATAGGTTTTTGGATGATGTTAAGTTAGTAGACAATAACATCACTAAGATAAATGAGCAAGTATGTATTTAGAAGTATTATATATTTATTTGAAAATCTAGAACTTTTGATTTCAGGAATCTTATGTTTGGGTGTTTAATGTTTTATGTTATCCGTCACTAATAAAAGTAGGATATGTGTACTTTTGTTATTATTACATACTAGCATGGTGTCCGCGTAAATGCGACGTTGGTGATGAAAATGCGGTGGTGACTGGTGTCGGCGGCGACTAATAGTGGGGACAACAAGTAATGTAGGCTATTGATATAATTAATATAGTGGTTAGTGAAGTTATTTTAAAAGTTGAAGGACAGACGGTGTAATTTATTTCATTAAGGGTATTTTAAGTATATTAGTGGAGATAATTAAATTAATGAATAAATAGAGGATGATTTAGAAGAAGAGTAAGGGGTATTATTGTCATATTGCATAGAGTAATTTCAACACTTGCATAAATAAAAGAGACTTTTTATATGTAGATATAGATATAGATAGAGTTTAACATGTTTCGTGTACATTTAACTATATATGTATGTGTGTGTGTGTGTGTGTGTTGGAGACTCTTATTTTGAGAACCAATATTTTTGTAAGAACCGTGAGAAATCTTAAATTTCATATTGAATCACATGTTTTTTTTTGTTCATTCACATGTGAAACATTATAAAAATATATGTTGTAGAAGAATTTTTTTTTCAAAACCTCATATATAGCCGTTTGTCACATGTGAACAAAAAACGTGAACCAATTCATTCACAGGCTCACAAAAGGCTACTTTGAAGGTTTCTTAAAAAAGTTTATTTTACAACATAAATTTATATAGCATTTCACATGTGAATGAACAAAAAATTCATGTGAACAAGTAATTATTTATGAGTTCTCATGCTTAAAAAAAACGGTTCTCAGAATAAGAAGTGAAAAGTTACATATGTACTATAAAAAGTACATGTACTACAAATAACCCATCCATATGTGTATATATATATATATATATAGTGAAAAGTTATTTTGGGAGCCCAACCGATGATTATTCTTTACATGAAAATTGTTTTTTGATTGTTTTCTGAATAACTTATGTGTAATTTTGAAGTTTATAATTGTGCGGAGCATTGATTATCATCCGTTATACAATTATGTGGAGATTTGGATTATTGATCACATATGCACGAATATTGCTATGATCACATGTATGCAAGTCAATCACATGTATTATAAAAAGTACATGTACTACAAATGGAAGGAAAAAGGAAGAAGAAGTGTGTAAGTTAACTTACACATGTACTACAAAAAGTACATGTACTACAAATAACTTTCATATATATATATATGGGGGAAGGAATATGGGTTGTTATGCACCCAACTTGGGTGAAAAACCCCTCACATACCAATATTTTAATATTTTGAATAAATGTTTGGCCCCCCATGATTTTTAATATTTAAAAAAATTTCTTCTACAACATACTTTTTTATATCATTTCACATGTGAATGGACAAAAAAAAACATATAATCTAATACATAATTTGAGATATCTCATGGTTCTTACAAAAAAAAAGGTTTTCAAATAAGGAAAATTATATATATATATATATATATATAGTAAAGGGATCAGGAGCAAACTCCAACACCCGAGCGAATAGTGAGAACCTGTATTTTCTCCCCTCCTCATTGCTCTTGCTTTTCATCACCTCTCCCTCGCATTGTCTACCGTTAAATCCATCTACCCGTCTCCGTTAACTCCAAAAACTACTATAAATATGGATTATTCTTTCTTTAAATCATTTTTTCCCCAATTTCAAACCCTAAATCTCTCGTTCTCATGGCGATCATTCTAAACTCAAATTCTATTCAACAAAATTCAGAAATTAATCATCAAAATAATGCCTTTACCTCTACTGATAGCTCAATTTTCGATTCATATCCAGATAATACGGAATTAACGATTTCAGATGGAGAAAGTAAGTCTCTTTTTTATTTTTATTTTTCTAATTTCTATTGATTTTATTGCTTGTTCATTTTATTACAAGTAAATGTAATTATTTTTCATATCAAATATAAATTATTTTTGTTAATTTCATTAATGTTTCTGTAAAATCATATTTAATTTTGAATATTGATTTTGTTTTTAATTTATTTGTAGCGGTTGAGTATATTCCAAGGAAATATACAGTTGGGAAGGAGATTAAGATTGAATTTGGTTCAAAATGGATTCCAGAGTGTGCTGATGAGATTAAACCTTCATTAGGAATGGAATTTGGTTGTATTGATGAAGCATTCAACTTTTATAGTCAATATGCACTATCAAGTGGTTTTGAACCTAGGAGGTTTTCACATAGGACCGCTAAAGATGATTTTGGTGTTGAATTTGTAAAATATAAGTGGATTGTTTGTAGTAGGGAAGGTTCCAAACGAAAAAGAAGAAGTGATTCTAAGCAGAGTAGAAATAGACCAACTCAAAGGACTAGTTGTGAAGCTTGTATTCGTATAGTTTTTAATGTTGAAGGTAGATATTCCATTTATCATTTTGAGGAGATGCATAATCACTTTCTTGTGCATCCAGATTTTCGTAAGCATCTTAAGTCTTGTAGAAGTTTGGATTATTCAAAACAAGTCTTTTTGCATCATTTGACAGAGGCTAGTATAGGACCTAGTGTCGGGTATAGAATACTAACTAAGATTCATGGTGGACATGAAGCAGTAGGTGCTTCAAAGACTGACTGTAAGGAAGTACAATTCATATATTGGTGAAGCCGATTCTCAGATGATGGTTAACATGTTGAAGCAAAAAAAAGAATTTTTAGAAGATTTTAGCTTTGAATATTTCACTGTGAATGATGGGGAGTTGGCAGGTCTCTTTTGGGCAGATGAAGTTTCTAAGTTGAATTACTATGCATTTGGGGATGTTGTATCTTTCGATGCAACTTACCGTACTAACAAGTAAGCAACTCAGTTATACATTTTGAAATATTACTCACTTTATATTCACTTTGAAATGTTTTAATTGAATTATTTACATAGATTCTTCAGTTTGAATAATCAATTTGAATGCTATGCTTGAAAATTTATATAGAACTTTCAGTTTGAATAATCAGTTTAATTTAATACTTCTTTTATTTATTTTAGCATACTTTTGTTTTGTAGGTACGATATGGTATTCATTCCATTCACGAGAATTGATAATCACAAAAAGTGTGTTACATTTGGAGGTGGAATGCTTGCTAAAGAGGATATTTCTTCCTATAAATGGCTCCTGGATGAATTCAAGAATGCATTTCCTCGTGAACCTAAGGTTGTATTGACAGATCAAGATCCATCAATGAAAGTGGCTGTTTCTGATGTTTTTAAAACGGCTAGACATAGATTATGTATGTGGCATATCATGGAGAAGGTGTCTGTAAAGGTAAAAAACTAAATTTGTTTTTTTTTCCATTATAAAATTCATATATATTCATTTTCAACTGTTATAGTAATTAATTATTTGATAGCTATTCTTTAATCTGTTATTGTATGTTATCTGCTTTTTACTATATTAACAATTGTATATTCATTTTGAATATTTGTTATTGCATAGGTTTCTCACAGTATTCTTAAGTCTGGATTAAGAGGTGACCTTTCGAAAATTGTGTGGACCGATAAGATTAATAAAGAAGAGTTTGACAAACAATGGCTTCATGTTCTTACAAAGTATGATGCTGATGAAAATAAGTGGTTGAATGACATGTATAAGCTTAGGTATAACTGGATTCCAGCATATTTTCAAGACTGGGAAATGTCGGGACTTATGAGGACATCATCTAGGTGTGAAAGTGAAAATCACATGTTTCAGAAACTGATGAATTCGTCTTCCACTTTGATTGAGTTTTATACTCATTTTGATACTGCTATGCAAAGTCAAAGATGGGTTCAATCTGAAAATGATCAAAAATCGATGTATACCACTCTTGATCTGGCAACTGAATATGCATTGGAAAGACACGCTCATACGTTGTTTACGCACGATGTTATTTTGGATATCCAGAAAGAAATGTGTGAGGCCTTCAAACATTGCCTTTGTTTCAATGTTTCTTATTTGACTGATGGTTCGAAGACTTTTTCAATAACTGATACAAGTGTCAAATCATATGATATTGATGACTCTATTGACAGAGATGCAAATCCTAATATTTTGATGAACTTGTTCATCGTCATAGCCAGGCATGTTATATCTTCATTTGTATATAAGTTACTATGCTTTAGAAATAATCCTGATTAGATAATTGTGTTTATATCTTTTTGTCCATCGTCAGGTTACTTTCAATTCTGAAGATAAAGTAGTAACGTGTTCGTGCAAAAAATTTGAAAGATGTGGGCTTTTTTGCAAACATATTTACTATGTTTTGAGATTATGTGGAGTGGAAGAAATACCAGATGAGTATATAACAAAGAGATGGATGAAGTGTGTTGTACCTGGAGGAAGAGTTGGCAAACTGAATTTGTTTCCGAATCAAAAGAATGAATTGAAGCCTATTTTACTTGATATTTTCCGAAATGTAGATGCTTGTGTAAATAGGTATTTGGCTGACCCAGCAAATCTTGTTTAATTTAGAGACACTTTGGAAGAGTTGAAAAAGAAAGCTGGTGATGATATTGGCTCTTAGCCTCCAATAGGTTTAAAAGAATTTATGGCTGCAATGACTGGACTGCCTCAACCTTCTTCAAATGAAATAACTAATCCACAAAATATACGAAATAAAGGTTGTGGAACTAAAAGAAGGCTCAAGAGTGACCGAGAAAAGGCTATTTTGAAAGAAAAGAATTGGAGAAATTGTGCATATTGCAAATCTCTACAGCAACATGATATTCGAACTTGTCCGATCAGAATTGAGGCTGAGAAGTTAGAAAATGAGAAACTAAGAAAAAAATGAAATGTTTCATTTTAGAAATGCATATAGATACTTTCATTCCTATTGGTTTGTTTCAATTTGAAATGTCCCCAAATAAACTCATTTCATATTTCTGCAATCATTTAGATTTGGAATTCAAATAAGCTTTTTTCAGTTTCTGTATTCATCTTTTTTGTGTGTGTTTAGTATTCAATCACAGTATTATACAAGATTCAAATTATTAGGTGGCAACATAGACAATTTGGGTTGGTTGGGTTATATGTTTGTATGGTTTCTTTTAAAGCTTGGTAATTATTTGTATATAAAGCCAAAAATAATATGGAGGAAACTGGCAAAATATATTATTTTACAATAATTCAATATTCAAACTCAATATTCAGATTATATAGAACTAATGCTAAAATAATAAAAGAAAGTCATAAACAATAATCTGGACAAAAAGTAAAATATATTGTCATTGAAATCTAACTCAAACATTCATGTTATCCTGTACAAACAAGATTAATATCAGATTAATAGCCATCAATTAGAAATTACAAAACACAACTCATAAAAGTTAAGAACATAAAGTACAAAAGAAATTGTAATATTTATTTCATTCAAGCACATTCTTCCCTTCTTCTATCCTTTTCTCGATATCTTCTAAAGCTTTTGCTTTCAAACCTTTTTTAGTCTCTTCGGGCAATGCTTCATAAGTTTCAACTTCATCATAAACCTTGCATCTTAATGTGTTGAATTCAGATAACAAAGTTGTGTTGAGATATGTTATCCTCAAACAGTTTAATTGTTTTTGTTGAAATTCTCCCTCCCTCTTAAATCCGCACTTCAAACCTTTGAGTCCATTACCCATAAAACATTCCATGTGTCTCATCATGAAAATTCCACAATCTTTTCCATTATTGGATGTTTGCCATATCATGCTTAACCTTTCTACTTTAGGAAATGCAACATCTTGTAGGTGAGGATGTTTCTTGTACTTGAGATAGTCAACCAACAATTCTCCCTGAAATGTAAAATTGATAATAATTACTTGGTATGTCTTTGTAACATAAATGACTAAATATATTATTTAGTTTATCTAATAATCTTACCAACAAAAAAATAGTTTCCTAGTATTTGTCAATCGAATCGTCTTCTGCTTTGATATTGTCAATGGCATAACCTTTGTTTGTTTTGAGATCGAAACAAAGAAGATAACAATGTCTATTCTCACAAATAGGAAATAACAGCCGAAAAATTTAAAATTTAAAACACAATTAGTTTTAGTAATATATGAATATTAAAACCTGACTTATAGTTTTAGGTAACTATTTGAAGTGAACAAAACCTGACTTAAGACAATGACTCCACTACTTTGACTACATGACCTAGGATGACCTAACATCCATTTAACCTCAAAATCAACCCATTTAACCTGCAACCAAGCCGCCAACATGTCTCACCGGACTAGGTCAAATGGGTCACGTGCAGGTTAATAAGATTCAGGTTAGGGTTTAAAATTCCAACCTAAATTTCCAATCAGGTCAAGTTCTAGTCGGGTAATATCAACCCCATCTACCTAAAACCCTATCTATGAGATAATGACTCCACCACTTTGACTACAATCAATCTTTAGTGTCATTGGTGTATTTCACAAATGCATAGAGTAACACTGTGCTAGCAACAATAGTTATTGTCCTAAGAAAAAAAATATTCCTGAAAATACCTTCTCCTAAAAATAAACTTTTTCTAACACTTTAGGTACTAAGTTAACAATCCTAGTTAATACCTAACTTGCAATCATTGAAATATATACGATTAAAGATATTCGTCTTGCATATTAAAAAAAAAATAAGTTATAAAAACTTACCAAACAGGGATCTCTTAACCTTTGCTTCATCGTTGATATATGTAAATCCATGTTTTCCTTGAATCTTTCCAAAGCTATGTTATAATCATCCTGAGTATCAATGTTTGTTTTCCCCTGCAAAATTAAAGATTACATCAAAGATTTTATTATGATAAACATTAAATTCAATAACTTTGATGTTTTTGCTTGAATTACCATAATATTGGTAGGTAGAAATATCCTAGTGATTGATTCTGAGCTTTTAAATTCTTCCATATAATTCAAATAACATGCCCATGTGTCAATCACTCCATAATGGACCATTGCTCCCGGAATCAAACTTTCGAAGACAAATTTATCAACATAAAGATCGTTCCTCGAAAACATAATATCACTTCAATGAAAAGACAAAAATCAATTAATAACCACAGTGAATATATATTCGATTCAAATATTACTCGGATATTCAAATCATAAATACCTATATTCAAATACATATATTCAAATCTTAGATATATCAATGTTCAAATTCCACAAATACCAATATTCAAATAACAAAACATATATTCAAATCCCTACCACCACCAAATAAGTAAAATTAAGGTGTTCATCATCAAAGGGGATATACATATGTTAAAACATAAACAGATACATTTGAAGTGAGCATTATTTTGCAGTAAATCCCTTAAATATATTGGTATTTTCTATACCTAGAGGATTAGACATTTTATAATTTGTTAAACCAACCTATGTCTACAAATCGGCAGGCAATTCTTAAATGCGTAATGAGATAATTCCACAGAGGCAAGGTAATTCCATAGTCTATAATCAATAACAAAAAAAAATCTAAAAGCTTATTCAAATCCAATCACAAATTATAGGATAACCTATATTCAAATGCCTTAAACACCTATATTCAAATCTTAGAGATACCAATATTCAAATTACACAATTATCAATAATCAAATATCAGATTTACCAATATTCAAATTCAACAAATACTACCAATATTCAAATACCAAAACCTATATTCAAATCTAAGAGATAGCAATATTCAAATCCCTAGAATACCTATATTCAGATACCTATATTCAAACCTCAGAGATATAAATATTCAAATATGAAAATACATATTCAAATCTCACAGAAGAAATATGTAAATCGCAAGACACATATTAAAATACTTACTATAGTGGTGTAAATCCATTAAAATATGCATCTGAAAGCCTAAGTTCTTCTTTTGTTGACTCTGTTTTGATATCAACAACTCTTTTGTTCCATGGTGATTTCTTCACAAAAGATGGCTTTTTCTCCCGTTTACCTTTTCCAACATCATCTTTATTGACATCTGAATCTCGTGGAAGTTGCAACTTCTTCAAAGTTTTTCTTCCAATTGATGAAATCTTTGGAGTTTCAACTTCTTTTACCAAATTAGGAATTTTAGTTTCCATTTTTGTAGATTCATCTTTATTGACATCTGAATCTCGTGGAAGTTGCAACTTCTTCAAAGTTTTTCTTCCAATTGATGAAATCTTTGGAGTTTCAACTTCTTTTACCAAATTAGGAATTTTAGTTTCCATTTTTGTTGATTCGGGCTCTTCAGAGGCATCATCCATTGCACATTCTTTCCATTTAACTTTTGGAGTTCGCTTCACAGATTCTTCTTTTCTTTCAAGTTGCTTCACATTTCCGATGCATATGTTGAAAAGTTGTTCAATTGATGATTTCAAACCTTTTAAACTTTCTAGCTCTCCGTCAACAGCTAACAATGGTAAATTCTTCCATATATCTTGGAATTCTTGAGAAATACTAAGTTTTAGTTCACGAAGATTGATGTCCTCATAAGTCGGCATATCTTCATCTGCCGAAAAAACCAAACTTAATTCCTTTCTTATTCTAGCAATTTCCAAAGATGTCTTTTCCAAATTATCAAGCAACACAGGATCTTGACGGATTTGACTCCATGTTTGTGAGTTGTTAATTTGATCTTCATCTTTATTCTCAAGATTAGATCTCAACCTCTTCAACTGTTCAGAAGCCCATTCAAAAATTTTCAACATTTGAGAATCTGTTAGTGAATCTTGAGATTTGTTATAATTAACATAATCCACCCAAGTTGTAGCATTTTCAAGCCTTGCTTCTGTAGAATTATCCTCATTCAAACTTTGATTATTGTGATTGTTTTCAACCACCATCCTTTCAACAGCCTCATCCAATCTTTCGTTGTCGTCAACCTCATTCAAACTTTCATTCTTGTCATTTTTTTCAACCACCATATCTTCCAGAACCTCATCACAATTGAAGTCTTTGTTTGGAGTATTCTCCCCTTGGTTGAATTCAAACGAGTCTTTGTCAAGATCCACCGAACCATGATCTTCATTTTCAGACATTTTTGCATTATCATCTCCATCATCAACTGCAAATGCATGTTCTAATCTTTGTTTTTGAACATTAAGATACTGAAGCCATTTTTTCTTTACTTTATTAACTTTTTTAAGTACATCTGGATCACCAGGAAAGTCATTCCATACCATTTGCATTAAATCAAATAACTCCTCATTCCATCCACAAGTAGAATGATATGCTTCGCCAATTCCCATACAAAAAACCTATATTGTAAAAATATTTAAATGTTACTATCAATAACACATATTTTTTGAAATATATTAATCTTATTGGCAAATGTGAATATTAATCTTACCATCTTCTTCACTCTAGGGTCTTTTGCTCTGCAATAGTCTTTTTTAATATTCAATTTTGCCCCATATGTTACTTCATTTTCTTCTGGATCTCTATAATCAAATTCTTCTTCATGAGTCTCATTGGTATTATTGTTACATACAGGAATGTCTTCTTTTTCACCTATATCATTTAATATACAAAATGATTATTCAAACTCAGTACTATAGTTTCAATTTTTTTTTTTTTTTGAGTAAACATATAATCCAAATCGAGTATTTAAACTCATATTCATATAAACCTTAAGAAAAAACTAAACTTTTATTTAGGACTTTTGGCTAGTTCTTCCTATCCTTTTCTCCTTTTCTTTCTGTTAATCACTAACTAGAACAAAATACTCTAAGCTTATTCTTAAATTCATACTCAAAAAGATTTTACCAACTTTTTATGTTGCCACTTTATAGTTGTCATTACACAAATAAAGTGAAATTTTATACAAACCTGTGCGATGAATACAATCAGAATAATCAACATTGAGTGGATAATAAGTATAATTTTCTGCATTCTGTTCTTCTGCATTCTCTTGTTCTTCATTCTGTTCTTATGCATTCTCTTGTTCTGCATTCCGTTTTTCCGCAGTCTCTTGTTCTTCATTCAGTTCTTCTGCATTCTCTTGTTCTGCATTCTTTTTGGCAGCTAATTCTGTTGTTTCAATAAGTTTCAGTTCATCAGAAGTCCAATGTAAACTTGCTGGACTTTGTTTTTGAGGCCTGGTAATTTGTTGTGCATACTATATCTATAGTAAAATGTAAATAATTAGTTCATTATCATTTAAAATGAAAAGAAAATTTTTAACTTGTTATACAAAATTAAAACATACCACTAAGAAGATAAGGGGACCCATATACGATGTGTTTGGGTTATCCTTTTTCCGTTTCTTCTTTGATCTTTTCAAACATTCAATCAAGTATTCACACCAATCCAACTTTCTTATATTATCTTCACTATCTATTGAACCCAAAACTCTCTGATTCACTGTTCCACAACTTATTCCTTCACACATTATACTAATAATTGACAATAATATGTCAATTTTGTAATTCCAACCTCCTTGTGGTTGATTTTCGATCATTTCTCTAACCCCAGTCACCTGAATATATTTAGGATTTGGGTATCTCATTTTCCATGTCAAAACTAACGTATTAGTCCCCATTCCAGCCCTTTTAAAATCTTTCACTTTCACTGTTCCCATTTGAAAACCTAAAATATCATGAACATCTTGTTTTGTAATTTTCAACAACTTACCATCAACCATCATTTCACAATTCTCAGCATCTAATCTGTCAACTAATTCTTGTGCTAATTTCATCGGTAAGTACTTGATCTTAAAATCTACCAAACTTCCAAATCCTATTTCAGTCAACTGTTGTTTTTGTATAGTGGTTAAACTACTTAAAATAGCAACAAGTTGAAAAGGAACCATTCTAGATGTTAAAACACCTGTAATATTATTCTTAACTTTTTCCTTATTCTTTGTCTTTTTAGCAGTTTTCCTAGGTTTCTTCTTCTTTGAACTTCCTTCTTTAAGATTAATCTTGAAACTAACACTTGTCACTCTCCCTTTTTTTCCTTGCTTTCTTTTGTTTTCTATTCCTTCTGTCAACCATATGAGATGGAGTATCTTCCACAAAATCAGTATCTGAGTCACTCTTTGTTTCGGTTGTTGCTGCAAGGAAAGAATGAAATTCAAAATGAAACATCAAAATTCAAACTTAATATTCAAACTGATTATTCATACTCAAAACTAATTCAAACTGAATAAATACCAAAAAATTAGCTGGAAAAAGTGTATGAATGTAAAACTAATATTCTCAAAGAATATTCAAACTGAATAAATACCCAATCTGAAAGCAAAACTAATATTTCAGCCAGTTATACTTAGAATCGAGTATGTTGTTGTTAGCGACTAAAGAATTTCGATTACTCTATGTTGTACTTAGTGGTGGTGGTGATAGAATTGTGTTCGGGTTGATGATGGAGATGAAACTTCATTTGATCTAGCATGTTCAGAAGTGACTTAGAAGCCCATTGTGATCATATAAAGCCCATTGTGATCATATAAAGAATATTTCAGCATGAGCATATATATAGTACAATACAAATGTGTTTAAAGTGGACTTAGAAACACATTTACAAAGTTGTACCACCACTTGAAAATCTCAGCCCACTATACTATCGAAACTAACACACGGGATTTTGTTCCAATAAAAAATGCATACGACATATAATTAAATTCACAAAAATAAGATCTTAACTCTATATTCAGACTACTACCAAGTCCACTTTAAAGAACATTGGTCCATGATAACATACACCAATACAAAAAATGTCCCTTAAATTTCTCATCGTGTGCAGAGTTATTAAACAGTGATTAAGCACGTACTTTGTAGAAAAGAAGTTCATCGATCAGACCTTTCTGTTGTTGGGTCTTATATAGAACTTCTCAGGACTCTGTCGAATTGGTTTGGAATTGAAAGGTTTGATGATTTTTAACTTAATTTGTGTGCTTTATAAAGATTCAGCACGTAGCTAGCTAGGTGATAACGTACCGTTTCAGTGAGTAATTTGTGAAGAAAGCAAAAAGGCTGAATATAATTTGTTGTATGCATAACTTTTGTGGCAACTAGTCAGACAGGGGCTACTACATAGTATATTCGCTTAGAAACTTCAAGTTGTATGCATCAAGTTTGATCACAAATCAAAAAAGGAGCTCGGTACGTACAAAGATAAATAAACATTCAATAGCTTAAAAATATAGACTAGCTAGTCTTGAATGGTATGACTGCACTTTATCACTTTAATCTTTACCTTGCAAAATGGAATAATTAAAAACGAATAATGGATTTTGACTTATTAAGCAAAAGTATAACTGGCAGCAACAACCACCACTAAATCAAATGAATATTTCAGCCAGTTATACTTAGAAGCCCATTGTGATCATATAAAGCAAGAACTTAATTATATGATCTGAACTTGAACATTACTTCGAATAAGCATGAGCATATATATAGTACAGTACAAATGTTAATCTAAATGAATACTAGCAGTACTACTCTAATACAATATGGTTTTTGTAATCATAATTAGCCCTTTGTTATTTATTGAAGTTTGAATGACAGACAAAAAAGTGTTACTCGGCAAACCCAATTTCACCTAGCCCATTTCAACCCGACCCGTTATAACATGTTACCCAATTCACAGGACCTGCCCAACTTTGCACCTCTAAAGTTTATTTAACATCCGTGCTTTAAGTTGTTTCGGTATTTCTGATAGCTTTGGTGGTGTTTCAGGGAAAATTATGTTTGGTCCAAAGAAGAGTGAGCTGAGGATTGGTCAGTCTTTGGCTTTCTTTACATATGTCAAATCTAGCATGTTCAGAAGTGCAAAGCACGGGGGAACCATTACTGTTAATGAATCTATGACCCCGGTATTAGGCAACAATCTAAATTTAGGTGGCGGGCGAGTGGATAATATAACTATAGATAAAATAACCATCAATCTAACTGATGAAAGTACTACTCAGTATGTACATGTTGAGGAAAAAGTTAGTTCCTTCGGTGAACAAAAGGTCAGGGCTCAAGGGTATGATTACATTCAAGCTCACGAAAACATTCATAGCAATCACAGCTTCCCTGATTCAGTTTCTGTAGACAAATCGTCTATTTCCCCATTAGCACCAGAGGCAGAAACACAAGATTCAGGAAATAACCATCATCAGGATATTTCGGGTTATAATGCATATTCTGCTTATCCTTATTATCCTTCTGGACCAATGAATCATTTTATGATAAACATGAATCATCTCCGACTTAACAGCCAAAACCAACAGAAAGCAGAGCACTAGGACTAGGACTTGGAAGTACAAATGGACCCTGGAATAAAATGCATACAGATAGCAAGCCACTAGCATTCAAAGCATTTACTTCTTATATATTACGAGTATAACAATTATACAGCTCTACGCGATCTATGTTTATGAAAGTGTATGCATATCATTCGATCTTATATTATGTTCGAGATTAGGGGATAAACTAACCTACAACTATTTTTATAAATTCAAACTTCAAACTTCGTATCCAAACAAAATATAAATTCAAACTTCATATGCAATTATTTTTAAATTTATATGTATATGCAATAAAATTTTACAATTGATTCAAATTCATTATTCAAATAAAAATTTGTAGTCAAACTTTGAATTATATAAATAAATATGTATAGAAATTACCAGATCCAACTTCGTATCTGACATTCCCTTTTACTTCTTGTTCTTCCAATGATTCCGTATCTTCACTTCCCAACGATATAACATCATCATCATCATCACTTGAATCGATTTTACTGTTTAATCGAGGACTTTTACCTATTTTAATATATAAATTATATTAGAAATCAGAATATTAAGAATAAATAAAACGATATTGAAATCTATTAAAAAATAACTATACTTATGGGTAATTGTATTACAAAAATTTTAAACAAATCAACAAAACGATTACTTACGAGATTTTGTATTTGAAATTTTGGATTTCCTTTTCTTCATTGATGAACAGGATCTGCGGTTACTCCGGTGGAGGTTATCGATTTGAGTTTAATGGCGATTTGGTGGTCGTGATTTTGAACTTGTGCCAGAGAAAGGGGATTTGTGTGTTTGAAAGTAATTTTTATTTTGGGAAAGGGGATTTTTGTGTTTGGTAGATACGTTTATCACTTAAACGGTGTTAGTTTTCTTAAATTTTCAATTTCAGTCCCTCCGTGATTTTTCTTTAGTTCTCACGGTTCTCACACTATTTTTTGTTCTCACATTAACCCCTTCCTATATATATATATATATATATATATATGTTATTTCTAACCTGGTCAACGACCGGGTATAGGTCTAGTTATAAATTGTTTATGAGTCATGCCGAATATAACTATATAACTATGATAGGGCCTTACTTCAAAAGGATATGGTGATAAAAAGAGTAGCCCATAATCTTATGAGCTATTTCCAATAAGAGATATGAGTTCATATCCAAAAACCCCACTCTCAAGCCCAAATTCTTACTTGGGCCTTCCTTTTAATGTTGATACTGTACCATAAGAATGAACTTAATTATTTTCAGGCATTTTAGAGACCAGGCGATCATTGGGACCATAACCGGATGCCAAAGATTTCGTCTACATTAACAACTTAACAGCGCGATATATAGCTATGATGCACTTTTTAAGTTCCAATCTAAAACCATAAGTGATAATGAGAAACCTAAAAGCTTATATATATGCTTAACGTTTTTTCAACATCCATTGTGGGATATATGTTTACAATCAATTACCAACATCTGCAATAATCATATATCATAGATACATATACTGTATAAGTTAACAATTACTCGTCTTCATAAATTCTATCTGATCCATGTAAAGTAGATTATTTACTTAAAAGTTTTCTTGTGTATGTGATCGGCTGATGGTACGTATAAGAGAACCACAATGTGCGAAGATGAACCTGATTTCTGATATATGCCATAGCCTAGCCTAAAATTAAATTATAATGTGGCTAAAAGTTTTCAGAGGCATATCCAAATATAGTCATACGAAGAAAAATGAGAAGGGGGGGAGGGGAGAAGAAAACGAAGATTGAACATAAGAATATAAAAAAATAACGTCAGACAAACCATAACATCAGGAGACATTAGAAGAGGTTGTAAAATAGTTTTTTTAAAAAAATATTATGTTAAATATAGATAACTGATCCATAAGAAAAAGCCCCACCAACAAAAGTTTAACTATCGGTTTTACTTCGTGGTGGTGTTGTTGCAACCCAAACAAGTTATGTGAAAAAGAAAAAGAAACTTGATTGTTTTTATGTAGTGAAAGCAAAATATAATTTTATATATGTTAGAGTAGGTGTCCAAGTGAAACTAACTACTGCTTTCAAATGACTTCTATTAGACGTATATGAAAATTCATTGTTCATAGAATAAGTGATTTTCAAGTAAAGATACTGACATTCTTTCTTTGATTAAAAGAGAACTCTAGCCAACTCATTTAATAAATTATAATTTACACATTATTTTATATTATACTACTCATATATATATATATATATATATATTGCAGAAAAACCTTTTACACCAGTTCGAAAATACCGTGGTTAGTTGAACTGGTCGAGACTTTGGTGCCCGATTGAACTAGCCGGTTCATATTGGTTTTTTAAACATTGGTTAATTGTTAAAAGATACCAATATATTACAGTCGAGTTTCTGCTTAAATTTTAGATTTCAATTCGTTTTATGTTTTCTCCCATTACAGATCACTTATCTTTACTCCTATATAAAGATTAGAGTTAATTATTGAAATGGTACCTTGCGTTTGCGCCATATTACTGGTTTCATACCTTTCCTTTCGAAATTACGCTGATCATACCCAACGTATGCAAATCTCCACTCGGACCATACTGGATGCTAACGCCGTCAGCTGGCCGTTAAAACCTCCCCCACGTGACTTGCACGTGAGGGGTAAATATGTAATATCGCGTTTCCTAATTACTGAAATGGTACCTAACGTTTGCACGATATTTCTGGTTTCATACCTATATGTTTCTTAATTACTTAAATGGCACCTAATGTTTAGTTATTAATTTATTTATTTATTTATATTTTTTTAAATTTGTTTTATTTTTCTTTTATAAAAATTCTCCAAAACTTGTTACAATTTAAAGAAAATAGTCAGAATACACTTATAATCCACCCAAAAATAATACCAAATAGCTATTTCTTAACAAAATATAAGTTTTAAAGTTCACGAATAACCAAAAATAGCAATAAAGTATCATAAAACAATTTTTAAAAAATTTGCGAGGAAATTTTTTTTTTTTGAAAAAATTCCGGAAATACCGCAATGGTAATACCAGAAATACAAGTCAGTGTTTACTGCGACACGAAACTTAAAGCAATGTTTTAAATACCCGTAAATACCGGCTAATATTTCTGGTATTTCTGGATATTTCTGGTATTACCGTTGCGGTATTTCCGAAATTTTTAAAAAAGAAAATTTTATTTTTTTAAAAAATTGTTTTTATGATACTATATTACTATTTTTGGTTATTCGTGAACTTTAAAACTTATATTTTTTCTTATGAAATAACTATTTGGTATTATTTTTTAGTGGATTATATGTGCATTTTGACTATTTTCATTAAGTTATAACAAGTTTTGGAGAATTTTTATAAAAGAAAAATAAAACAAATTAAAAAAAATATAAAAAAATTAATAACTAAACATTATGTACCATTTAAGTAATTAAGAAACATATAGGTATGAAACCAGCAATATCATGCAAACGTTAGGTACCATTTCAGTAATTAGGAAACGCGATATTACATATTTACCCCTCACGTGCAAGTCACATGGGGGAGGTTTTAACGGCCAGCTAACGGCGTTAGTGTAACACCCCAAGATTTTAAGGTAAAAGAAATTAACCCCTTTTTATAGCTTTGGCATTAAATTAATTTCCTAGTATTTTATTTTTAGTTATGAGGTTAATTTAGTTGGAACTTTAGCGGATAGCGGGTATAATACCCACATTTTTAGAGATGGGTCGTGGCACCCATAGAAAATGTCAGCCACATCTCCTTTTTCCACCTTTACACTTCATTTTGTTCTTCCAAAAATTTCTTCATGCAACCTTCTTCCATTCCTTTCAAAATCAAGGGTTAATTCTTCAATTCAAAGGAAAGGTTATCCATAATAATCATTATCATCATCAATTTCTATCAAGTAAATTTAAAAGCTAGGGTTTGGGTGGTGAAGGGTGGTGGCCGAAAATTGAGAAGAAAAAGGGAAGGATTTGTGGATTTAAAATCTCAAGTAATTGTCTTCCATTGTTGAGGTAATAAATTTCCCCGATCTAGCTTTGTCAATTCTCTTGAAAATTAGGGTTCATGAGTGAACCAATTTGGGGGTTTTACTAGAAAAATGATTTATGGTTAATTTTTCCCCAATTCCTTAGTTAACCTAGTTGTCATTGAGTTATATGATATGTTTGATTATGAAAATAATGGGTGCATGTGATAAATTTGAGTTCTTAAGAAAATATGAGTTTTGACTAGTCATGGAATTGTTGATGAAAATGTTAGATTGAACTACCTAGTGTGTTTGTTAAAGAAAATGAAGCTCAATGACAAATGGGTTGGGTTTTGGGTTTAGAAAGGCTAGTGATTGAGTATGACTAGGTTGAACTAGTCAAGTTGTGAATGTAAGCTTATGCATTTTATGTGATGATCATAGGTTGAAGCTTGTTGTGCATAATCGTTTTAGCTTTATTTTCCAAGTTGCGGAGGAAGTGAGTATTCTTGCATACCTTTATGTATACGTTGGGCCAATTACCATGAGATGTGAATGTTCTAAGCATGGTAATTGGTTCGGCGTAAGCCCATGTGGGGCATTGTTTATGAGGCCTAAGAACCTCCGGGGCCTAAGAACCTCCGGGGCCTAAGAATCCCGATAGTTGATGTAACATGAGGCCTAAGAACCTCCGGGGCCTAAGAATCTCGATAGATATGATTTGTTATGATTGTTTGGCTTATATGGATCCATATATGTGTTGTTAGTGTGCAAGGTGAATATGTAAATGTGACATGACGATGCCATAGGTTACATGTGAAAGTCCTTGTACTTTGCCCTCCTTCGTATCCATAGATGTATGCAAGTATATTCACTAAGCCTTTGCTTATATTTTAGTTGTTTACCCTTTTTATAGGTAGTTCCGAAAGAGGGAACTAGGATTGTTGATTTGAAAGTGTTGATTTAGAGCTTGAAGTGGTTGAAGTAAAGATTTGCAAGAGTTGAAGGTATTTAGGTTATTCATAGATGAATGACAAGCTTTTGGGTTTAGAGGCTTAGTTATCCCTCTCCTTTTGGCTCTTGGTACATTTCGGGTTGATGGTCATATTTTGTTATATTATGTAAAAGATCAGGTGTAAAGCTTTTTAGAAAAGATGTAAAGTTGCACTTTGGGCGAAAATGGTGTCAAAATGGGTAAGATGACCCGTTTACTTGTAGAAACTTGGTTTGTATAAATGGATGGTATGGAGACTTTTGGAAATGTAGTGTTAGTTGATTTATGTCAAAACTAAGTTGCTAATCAGTTGTCGGAAGCTCGGTTTTGAGAAAAAGGGGTCGAAAGTTGTTCAATGTGTCATAAGTACGAAACCTGAGGAGGATGGCCTTTGTGCAGAGGACGGCTCTTGTGGACGGCCTCTGCAGGACACAAGAGTCGTGCTCCTTTGTAATTTTTACACTTTTTCTACCGAGGCTTCGTTTGATCTTTCCGGGACCTGAAACTCATACAATAGACTTATAATAACATTCTAAGAAGGTTCAATTTGTCATTTTTCAAATTTGAGAACTTTGAATTTTGGCGAAAATTGGCCGTATTTTTTTCTAAGTATAATTTAACTAATTTGCGTTTCTTTTCTTTGATGTTCATACTTTTAGGGATTAAATTGAGTTGAGGCGTTTCAGTTAGCCTCCAGTATGGTCCGAGTGGAGATTTGCATACGTTAGGTATGATCAGCGTAATTTCGAAAGGAAAGGTATGAAACCAGTAATATGACGCAAATGTGAGGTACCATTTCAGTAATTAACTCTAAAGATTATGCACCCCCTCAATATAGAAATAGTTACTCATATGTCATATACGAAATTAATAAATTGCCCCTTAATAAAAACTTACTATGGAAAGCGTTTTATAAATTACCAACTTTGCCCTTAATGAATTAATTTACACCATAAACCCTTATTTTAATTCTTAATACTTTAAGCCCTTATCTTCTAATACTTTCACTATCACAATTACATCAACCTACACCACTTGACACCGCCACCACTACCAACAGTACCATCACCGCCGCCACTAGACCGTCTTCTACATCATGGCCGCCGCATTGCGCGGGTACCATACTCGTTAGAGAAAATAAGAATCCTTAGTTTTTGATAGGTAAAAAATTCATGTAGGCAGACCCAGTCATGAGAATATTGGGAGAAAAGTTGATTTTGTTGTTGTCAACTCTTAGTTTTTGGCCCATATTTTTTCTAAGTTCTAACCGGTGGTATTAAGTTGTATTAATTTACGTTTGTGTATTTTTCTATCCTAGAGGTTGTTATATTAGGGGCAGGGGCAAGGGTGTAGTGCCAATTTGCCAAAATTTTGGCAAGTTTTTAACCAATAAAATTGTGCCATGTGGATTTATCAATAACTAGCCAAAACTTGTCAATAAATTGCCAATGGTTGTGGTATAGTATGTCAAGTTTGCCAATTTTTGCCACAAAAAATACAAGACAAAAAAAGACAAAAATAAAAAGAATTTTATACTATGTATTACTTGCCAATCATTTCCACAATCGGCCAAAACCTGTCGATGTCACTTGCCAAACTTGCCAATTAAAGTTGTCAATTCACATGCTATAGTCTTGTCAATTTGTCAAAACTTGCCAATAAAATTTGCCGATGGTTTTTGCCAACTTCACCCTTACCCCTTAGGTTGATTCTTCAAAAAGATATAAACTACTTTAAATCATAGGTAGTGTGAACCTTTAAACAAAACATGCGGGTTTTTTTAACATATGCTTATAAGACACATGTTTAAAATCATTAAATAAACTAAAAACTATAAATAAAAATAATAAATACATTCAATAAGCATGAATGAAGTACAAAACTTATTATTTTAAAGATGAAGTTTTTCGTATTTTGAAAAAGGGAGATGACTTCTACACAACATGTTTTTTGCTATACACAACAATGTATGTATTATATGATTGTACTGTACAACTATATAATGCATACAGTGTTATGTAGGGCTAAAAATGGTTGTGTAGAGATCATTTCCCTTTGAAAAATATCAACTTCAATTAATGCTCTTAGACATGTGACCGTTTGGGTACATTTTAGTGGGGGCAAGATTAGGAAAGAGAATTAGTGGAATCCACATGTCAAATTCTTAAGGTTTTAGGCATATCTTTAGGCACATCAATTAGGTTGATTAATTATTTTCCGAAAAGGATAATGATAAATCAACCTACTTGGTGTGCCTAAAGATGTGCCTAATTGTAAGATGATGACATGTAGAAAAATCAAGGGGCAAGATTAGGAAAGAGAATTAGTGAAATCCACATGTCAAATTCTTAAGGTTTTAGGCATATCTTTAGGCACACCAATTAAGTTGATTAATATTTTCCTTTAGAAAAACCTTATTACTATAATTTCTTTTTATCACTCTCAGACAGAGTCTCAGTTGTTTAAACTACTTTTCGAACCACATTCAATTTTGACCGATGATATCCGTGAAAAGGAAAGGATTGATGCGAGAAGGAAAGGATTGATGCAAATTCCTAACTTTTCTACCAAGGCATTAGACATCAAAAAAAAAAATTATAATAATAATAATAATTTTGATGGTATGCTTCCGTGATATGGCAGGTGATGTAATTAATCATTGAGGCGCCGTATTATATATTGAGAAGTGTCAAATGTATGCCGGCTTAAGAAAACCCATTACTGTATACATTCCATGTATATGGAATTTGAAAACATACGATATTAATTTTGTCCAAAATTTATATGTTAAATAATATGATTAATACCATATTGATCTCTTGATGGCTATCTCCAATGGTCTAATGATGCCGGCGTGTTGTCAAACTGAAGCCCAGTTTAATCTATTTGCATTAAAGATTCAGTGTTCTCAATTTGTTTGGTCGTGGACAAATTGAGCAGAAACAATGTTGTGGGCCCTTATTTGTTTTATTTACTAAATGAAAACAGAGAAGCGATATATCTACAACAGCTATTAGTGATCTACTCATCTACAACAAACGTACACGTTTTATAGCACAGTTTACAACTACGTAAAACTTACATTGTTTTGGATGACAAATAATTGTTTTGAGAGTTAATTTCAAAAATCGTCCTTGTGGTCTTACCAAAAAATCACGTTTCATCCTTTAAACTTCAAAATGACACTAGTAGTCCTTTATACGCGGATAATGGTCACGTTTCGTCCTCTAATCTAACGGATGATGGTCACGTTTCGTCCTTTATATGGTCGACTAAAGGACGAAACGTGATCATTATCCGCGTATAAAGGACTACCAGTGTCATTTTGAAGTTTAAAGAATGAAACGTGATTTTTTGGTAAAACCAGAAGGACGATTTTTGAAATTAACTCTTGTTTTGAAGATATATAATGTAAATGCATTGAGCGTTCTATTCTATGATCACTTGCTTTATTTTCTCTCTTTATTTTTTTATTTTAAAAAATTGATATTAGAGATATTTATTTAACTTATTGAATGACCTTTAAGTTTTACAAAACTTTTGAAAAAGTTTTGAAAATATCCATATGCTCCCAAACAGTTATTTTTATGAACGTTTATAATTATATAAGCGCGTTATTAAATATGTTTTAATGTATTGGTAAATATTTTCAAATACTAGTACTTTTTAAGTATAATGTTTTTTTAGTTTTTTTGAAAGGTAAATTTTGCTGAAAAATTCGTGTCACGACTTGACAACGGGGGTCTAGCATACACTGTCTTAACTGGGTTCGTGCTAGAGAGTTTCCTCGAAGTAGAAATGTCTATTTCAAATACCCGATAGGGAGAAAACTCACTATTAATCCGCCCAAAGGCACGACGACTGATAGGGGTAAACCCTGTCCCTTCAAACTTGAACCTGAGTATACCTAAGTCAAGCTCTCATAAAGGGTCTTAATTCCTATGTCCTTCCCAAGGTTTGAACACAAGACCTCATGCAAAAGAGATTGTCTTTTAACCATTGAGCTAAAACTCAATGACTAATATTTTTTTAGTTAATGTTGTGTTTTTAATTTAAGGGGTTTGCTAAATACAGCCCTTAGGGCTGTGTTTAAGCTGCATAAATTGTTTGTACATTTACCATGAAAATCAGGGGGCGGACTTTTAATATGGAATGTACAAATTTTTTTATGCACGTTAAATGCAGCCCTTAAGGCTGTATTTAGCATTTCCCTTAATATAATATGAATGTTGATATGGCTAGACAAACTGAAATTCAGTGTGTTGGGTTTAAACTTAGAAGCAAAATGAGTTCAGTTTGTTAGTCTAATGTGTAGAAACAATTTACTGATATGTTGGTTAAGTAACCGATTTGTTTGAGCAAACTGGTAATACCATTCAAGATATCCTTAGGCATAGGATGGAATCCTTTGCCTTTTTGTGAGTCTTGCTTTTAAATTCGGACAATGAAGTTTAATTAATAACTTCTTCGTGGATAACTAAATACGAAGTAACAACTAATTAAGGCGCCTGGTGACCCGACCAGTTTTTTAGTAAAATGACCACACTTTTTGCAGCGAGGGTCGCTGCAAAAAGTCCATCGTACGTAACTGTACACTGTGGACCATTAAGTCCACAGTGTATGGTTAAGTTCTATAAATATAAACTATATGAGCGTCATTTTCGTTGTATCTTTCAGTATTAGTTTATCGTTCTTCTATCTATCTTTCGTTCTATCTTTCGTATTATTACTATCTTTCAGTGTTATTTATCTTTCAGTATTATTACTATCGTTCTTCTATCTTTCAGTATTATCTTTTAGTAATATAAATTGTAGATCTTTAGTATTATTATTATAGTTTATCATTATTTCAGATGGATTTTGAAAGTATATGGGGCGAAATGGGTGCGGAAGGTTTTGAGCTTCACTTAGAAGAACCTGATGAAGAATTTGAGATACCAGAGGCGGCCCCTCATTTTGACTACGACGCTAGGGTTTTCCACACCGATCAGGTATCCTTGTTAACTTTAAAAAAAACTAATTTAGGCAAATATCATTATTAGTTTATATTTTAGTAGTATTTAATTTGTGTTTTGTTGTTAAATTTATTGCATATTTAAAATGTTAGATATTTATTAGTATACAAATTAATGATAATTTGGGTTACCAAAAAAGTGGTCGGGTTACCAGACGCCTTTTTAAAAAAAAACTAATTTAGGCAAATATCATTAAAATATTTATATTTTAATACTATTTAATTTGTGTTTCGTTGTTAAATTTATTGCAATTTTAAAATGTTAGATATTGCATATTTAAAATGTTAGATATTTATTAGTATACAAATTAATGATAATTTTTTTAAAAAAAAACTAATTTATGCAAATATCATTAAAATATTTATATTTTAGTACTATTTAATTTGTGTTTCGTTGTTAAATTTATTGCAATTTTAAAATGTTAGATATTTATAAGTATACAAATTAATGATAATTTTTAAAAAAAAAACTAATTTAGGCAAATATCATTAAAATATTTATATTTTAGTACTATTTAATTTGTGTTTCGTTGTTATATTTATTGCATATTTAAAATGTTAGATATTTATAAGTATACAAATTAATGATAATTTTTTAAAAAAAACTAATTTAGGTGTTCGATTCACACGAAGAATTGTTCAACTGGGCCAAAAGTACAGGATTGCAGCTTGGTTATGTGTTAATCAAACGACGAACAAATTCCAACTTAGCTGGTGTAAAAAATAAAGTGACGATAGTCTGTAATCTTTCTGGGAAAATGGATGATAGGATAGGCGGGCTCGTTAAAAAGACACTTAAATGTCAGTGCCCCTTTAGATTAATCGGTCATTTGACTGATGATGGTTGGAGGATAACCGTTGTAGACGACACACATAATCACTATCCAGCTGAGAATCTAGAGGGTTACGCGTACGCAAGAAGGTTGACTGAAGAGGAGAGATTATTTCTGGAAGAAGAATATCATCGCGGTACTACGCCCCGTGAGATGTTAAAGCTATTGAAAGAAAATTTTCCAGGAAACTTGACCCACAGTGATGACATTTACAATTTCCAAAAAGCTATGCGGAAGAAGGCGGCCGAAAAACATGGGAACACTCCAATGCAGGTATATTATATCAAATTTACATATCTTTTATTTATTTACTATGATAGAGTATCTGAAAAAGACATATGTACGCCATATTGTTCAAACGAAATAGGTTATGTTCAGTTTGCTTAAGGAGCATAATTACTTGTATTATCATACAACAAACAGTGTATCTGGTCGGTTGGAGAATCTGTTTTTTATACATCCGACATCATTTAAGTTGTGGCGTGCATTTCCATATGTTATCCAAATAGACGCCACGTACAAAACTAATATGTACAACATGCCGTTGGTCGAGATCGTTGGTGTCACTCCAACAAACAGGACCTTTAGCATATCATATGCGTTTATCATAAGCGAACAAGAGCATAATTATAGATGGGTGTTGGAGTGTTTGAAGTCGACGTTAGGTGAAGGCTTTGTTGTGCGCGTGGTACTCACGGACCGGGATCTGGCGCTAATGAAAGCATGCAAAACCGTTATGCCTAAAGCATACCATTTACTGTGTAGAGTGCACATATGGAGGAACATAGACAAATTTAGCATGCCATCGTTAAAAGGGGAAGGGAAATGGGGGCCTTTTTACGGATGGTGGAAAAAACTTTACGAGTCCCGCACACTAGAAGAGTACACCAATAATTTATCATATTTAAAAGAGAAGTTGGGTCCCCGTTTAGACAGTAAGTGAAGTGTTTTTGAAGTTTTTTATTTTCTAATTTTTGGTAAATCACATATACCCACACAAGCTAATCAAATGTTAAATTGACAGAGGTTTACAAGTACCTGCAGGAGTGGCTTTCCCCGTACAAGGAAAAGTTTGTGTCCTTTTGGGTCGATCAGCACCTCAACTACCGTAACTACACTACCAACAGAGTTGAGGCTGAGCATTCACTCCTCAAGTCCGAGTTGCAGGGGAGATGTACATTTCAAAGAATAATTCAATGTGTTAATGATATCCTCCTCGGACAAGATACAGAAATCAAGGGCCAACTGGAGGAAAGCAGGATTTATAGAGCTGGTAAACACAACTACCCCATGTTTGAAAGACCTGCTTTGTGTTGTATCTGTGACAGCTCTTGATATACTGGTCGATGAAATTAAACGATTAAAAAATGAGATCGGAAAAGACTTGAGAAAGTGCGGGTGTAAGGTGTGGATTAGTTGTGGCCTTCTATGTGCCTGCTGTCTAGCTGCGTACATGCATTGCAGTAAGTTTATTGAAATATAGGCAATTGATTATTTTTTTTTGGTAAATGCACAAATATTGTAATTATTTTTCGTCAAAAATGTAGACAAACGTTATGAGGTGCATAACATAAATGACTTTTGGAGAAAGCTAGACCTGACACCGTCGACATGCCTTCCGGACAACGATCATCGAAAAGACTCTGACGATGACGAAGCTATTGACCAATTAGTAGAGGATGTTAAAGTCCAGTTTAAGGATCAACCGAAGTCAAATCGCAAAAACTGGATTTCTAAATTAAAAGACATCGTCTATCCGGGGAGAACGAAAATCAAGGACCCTTCTGTTATTAAAAATAAACGTGGAAGACCAATCGGGTCAAAGAAAAATATACCTCAAGTATGTCGGATCATAATTCGAACTACACTTAATTAATTGAAATTTTTTTTTTTTTTTGGTAATTGCCCCCTATTTGTTAGTATACTTGTAAGTGTAATCTGTTATTAAATTTTTTTATATTAGCAGGCGCCCGAACATAACAGACCAACGACAAACACAGCACCCTCCGGTCTTCAAAAATCCAAGTCGGTTCAATTTTCCCGACCGATTTTTCAGGAAAGTCAATCCATGGGGGAGTTCTCCGATCAATTTTCGCAGCCGTCGTGTGCATTTGGAGAAGGCCAATATGCGAGACACAGTGAATACGTGAGCACACAATCACGTTTTTTCGAAGAAACGGAAAGTCAACTACAATCACCTGAAAGTCGGAGACAGAGTGATCATGTGGGCACCAGTTCTTTTTTCGCAGAAACACCATCACGTTTCTTCAATGAAACTGAAAGCCAACCACAATCACCTCAAAGTGGGAGGCATAATGCTCATGTGGGAACCAGTTCAAATTGGGCTCAAAGCCAACCCGAATGGGGTCAGATTGGGAGACAAAGTAATTATGTGGGCCTATCAATGAACGTGCCAGACAATGTAGACGAACCATATAACAAAGTATTATGGGGTCAAAGTGGTAGGCAGAGTGGGTATGTGGGTTACGAGTTTAACATCCCGGGAAATACAGATTCCTTTGGCAAACCTTATAACAAACTATACTGGGGACAAAGTGGCAGACATAGTTCGTATGTGGGTAGCGATTCACGTTTCGCAGACACACAAAGTTATTTCGGAGACCAGAATAACCAAACGCAAGAAGAAACATAAAGCTTTGTTGATTAATTATTCTCGACATCCATTACACAGAATACACAAAATCCACAGAACAACCCTGAACCGTTTACACACAACTTTTTCCAGAGTGAGTCAACATCGTTTGACATGAGTCATTACTTAGGCCAGCTCCCTAAGTTCTTTCAAAGATACGTTGTCAATATAAATTGACATGAGCATCATCGCTCTCATCATCATCATCATCATCGTCATCCAAATTGACATGATACGATCCAGCTGAGTATTGAGGGGCTGTGGGCAACTGCTGGGACGGTTGAGGAGGAAAAGGAGCCTGTGCATAACTAGAATAGTTAAATAATTCCTCAAAAAGGAGGGCGTCTAGCTAGGCTGAGGTGGGTCATTGTTCAAGTCGAATGATGCACGTGGTTGTCCCTGGGTAAGATGCGTATAGTCATACGCCTCGGTACCCATCTGCTTGGTGACCCGCCCTATGCCTCGACGATGCCCCGCCCGGGGTCCCCATACCTCCATGACAATGTCAGGATCTGGTGTTGGAACGGGGTCCTGTTCAGCCTCCTCCTTCTTCTTCTTGAGCTGAGACTGTAAAAAACGTTACATTATACATAAGGTTGATTAATTAACATTTAATACTAAAAAATATAAAATCCTAAAGAGAGACACATACATGTATTTCTTCAGCCATCGGGTGTTCCCATTGTTTATCCTTCTTCTTCTTGTGCTTAATCTCGAACAAATCCACCAAGTCCACGTCCTGGTTTTTTTCAACCTGTAAACACATCAATTTATCATAAGACATATACATTCTTTAATTTATACTTTTAAACATAAGTATTTATATTTAATACATATATATTATAAGAAATATACATTATTAAACTTATACTTTTAAACACAAGTATATATATTTAATACATATATAATTCATAACTAACCTTCTCCTGGTGGACGTACTGAGAGTAAGACTTACGACCATGGGTCCCCGCAAGAACTTGCTTGCCCTTGTTCGTTCTGTTTGTCGCCGACTGCTTCACCCGGTCCTCCCTCTGGTAATACCCCAACAAAGCTCTCCAGTCCTCCTGTGACATACCCTCTGGAGGAACAGCTTGTTCCAACTGGGGAACTGCATCCAGGCCCCCCTTTTTGGAAAAGTGGGCTCTCTTGAACTGGCTCTACGGAGCCGATACTGATCTGAGCAGTCCCTATCAACACACAGCCTGAACCCCCGCCTGATAGGATCCTCGGGGTTAGGAATCTGATTAAAGTGGTCCAATTTGAACCGAGTCTGCAATTTATAAAAGTAAAAGTTAGCGAAATTAAAAATTGATACAAACATCAAAGAAGAAGTTAAAAATTAATAATATTTTACGTTCAGAGTCGGGATGATAAACTCCTTTCTTTCAGCAGGCACATGGTCTCAGGAATCGTATGTCTGAGGGATGTGGCGGACCAATGTGCCAATGAGGCTCTTATACATAGAATAGTTTGGGCGATCGCCTGCCACGTTTTTAAGTTGCTGGTGTCAAAGTCGATCGACAGACGACCTTTTTTCGCGAACTTGGCCTCCAGATTTAAATTCTGACAAGGCCCCCTCCCCTTTCCCTTTCGTGGGGCTAGCAAAAATTAAAAAGACAAGTTAGTAAAAAAATATTAAATTAAAATATGAATTATAAAGAACCAAATTCTAAAAAGACAAGTTAGTAAAAAAATATTAAATTAAAATATGAATTATAAAAAACCAAATTCCTTACCGCCGCTGCCTTTGCAGCCCCATGTAATCTTCCACCATGGTCAACGTGGGTCTTCATTGCCGCCATCACCGCGATGGTAAGTCGCCATCTATACTGCAAAATACAAATCATATTATACGTTTTTTGCAAAATACAAATCATATAACAAAATTATCACAAATTTTATTACTTTTATATATATCTTTTTTACTTGATAATAATTTTTAGAACTCCGTTTATACAATATAAATTTACTTTTATACTTTTAATTTTAACTTTATAGTAATTTTTAATACGTCTTAAGTAGTTTATTTAATCAAAATTTTTAATTCAAATTTTTACATAATTTTGTATATTTAGTTCAATACATATATTTTTAACATAATCTTGGCTATTTATTTTAATCAATTTTTTAACAAATTTTAATCTACGTCATTTTTAATTTGTCAATATTCTAACCAAAAAGTAAAACACCTAACACTAATGACTAAAATATTCTAACAAATCAATATATTAACTTTTTAACTTAAGTTTTTATACGTCATACTTTTGAACTTAATTTTTATAATTAGTTTTATCTATATTTTTGTTGAACTAATTTTTATTACGTCTTAAGTAGTTTATTTAATCAAAATTTTTACATAATCTTGGTAACTTAGTTCTATAATATATTTTTAACTTTTTAACTAAATTTTGTACACGTCATACTTTTTAACTTAATCTTTATATATACTTTTATCTATATTTTTGTTAAACTAAATTTTTTATAAGTTTTAAGTCGTTTTTTTTAATCAATTTTTTTACATAATCTTGGGCATTTAGTTCAATACATATATTTTGATCATAATCTTGCCTATTTATTTTAATCAATTTTTTAACAAATTTTAATCTACGTAATTTTGCATTTAATGATATATATTCTAACAAATCACTAACAAAACAAATTAGTGGCTCCTAACAAATCACTAAATTATCAACAAATTAAAACTAACTATACTAACAAACCTATTAAAATCCTATAAAGAACTAATAATCCTAACAAAACTAACAAATTAACAAAACTAATAAATATACAAAAACTATACTAACATACCAATATTCTAACAAAACTAACTAATTAACAAAACTAACAAAACTAATAATAACATACCAATATACTAACAAACCTATTAAAATCCTATAAACAACTAATAATCCTAACAAATTAACAAAACTAATATATATACAAAAACTATACTAACATACCATGGAGGCCCGCATTTTTTCACTTTTTGCAACGAGGGTCGCTGCAAAAAGTGGTAGTGGTCTAGATACTAAAAAATAATGGTTGGGATATTGGGAAAAGCATAAAATACATACCAGAATTTGAAATGGCCGGAAAATTTGGGGGAGGACGACCGGCCGGAATTTGGGGGAGGATAATCAAACGGCGGACGGGAAATAACGGGGGCACTTAAAAGTCCAGATGTCGCTGCTAATACTACTTCCCTGTAAGACAAACAGTGATGGGTGGCGGTGGACGGCGGCGGCTGGCGGTACTGCCCGGTGGTGGCTGGCGGGGGTGATGATCCCGACACTTCGTGATACCCGGATTGTTATACTAAGGGGACTGGATTGTTAGTAGCCGGAGGTGTTTTGGTGGATGGATTTGTTAAATTTTGTTAAACAAAATCGGAAGAAAAAGTGTAAGAAAATGATGGAATGGATGGGTGGAGGAAGGAAAATGATGGAATTGGTGGGTGGATCGGTTTTTATTCGAATTCATTCCAGTTTAACTTATTGCAGCGACCCTCCCTGCAATAAGTGGAGTAAAAGTCGGTCAAACCATTTAAAGCGGCTTAGTGAAATGCTGACGTGGCATGAGTTTTTGCAGCGACCCTCGCTACAAATTCTGGCTGGTCAAAATATTAAAAATGCTGGTCGGGATACGGACGCCCTAATTAACCATTTCCACTTTTAGTTTGTAAACTTCTTTAAGTCTAAAGAATAATTTGAAAAAACAGACTATTAATTACTAACAAGCAAGAACTAACATCTTTTTTATTAGAAATAAAAACTAGATACGGAGTATAAGTTAATCTTTTGTTTATATATATCCTTAGACACTATATAAGCAACAGTGGCCAGTTCAAAGCGAAACAACCTTTTTTGCCAAAAGTATTTTAACGAATAGTGTGCGAAAAATATTATAATGCACCAATGAACAACTAGAGTGATATATATATATAAAGTTGTACCCAATTAAATTACTTGGGCACTCATTCGTCATGTAACAAGAGTTCCCATGTATCTTCACTACTACTTCCTCTTTCTCTCTGCTTTGAGCTTTCATATATTTTCTCCAGGTATATATTTTCTTTTACTTAGACATAATTTTTAATGACCAATTTCCATTCCCTTGGTTATTTTCTACATTTGAAGCCTTTCTAAACCATGGATATATCGATATCGGCATAATGCAGATAAATTATATGTAACAAGAGCTCAACGATCCGACATGGATGCCATTGGGGTGACCCTAACCTTTCAAGAGAATCATGTACGTAATTTTGGGTGTTATATATATCTTTTCCATAAGCATTTTACATAATTCTCGCGATGCTATTTTTAATAAAATTCTGGTAAGTTTCATCTCTTGCATTTAGGTTCTACTTTACATATTCTAATGCTATTTTTATGATAAGTGCAAGGGACATGATGCCTTAAATCAACAAACCAAATTGGAATAATATAGAGTTTAAAATGTTTGAAGTAGCTAGCAATGAACCCCAAGATTGGGGATTTTAGTATCCGGACATATTTCACAATAGTGTACATATAAAATCATAAAGCACGTACATTTGTTGTTGTTTGGCTATAAAAATGTAAAGGAACATCACCTAACTTTTGTGACATGGATTTGTAGTCAGGTTCCTAATGTATGCATCTATTGAATTTAAAATGAGGTTGATGGCCCATTGTACAGGTCTTTGACTTTGAGGTTTATATCGAAGTTCGAGTCTTACCTCATACTCGTACATTAGTACATTACTAGTGGTGGATTATTTAGGGGGTTTTCAAAAGTCTTGAGATACCCATATATTCACGTAATTCAATTTTCAAAACAAATATTATGCTACTTTACCGTTCTAATAAAAGATTAGTCTTCATTTAGCTTTATATTATGGAATCTTACACTTGCAAAATTTACAAACCGCTAAGAACCCAATTTACAAATAATTATAAAGGATATCTGTTGCTTATTTTAATTGATGTTAAATATAATTATTAACTTTAATCTTAATTTAAGCTTGTTTTAATCAATCATATTCGTCGCACTATATTTAACTTTAACTTAAGTAATGTATACCATAGATAAAGATAACATTTTCTTATATTATGTATAATTAAACAATTAAAGATAACATGTAATCATTCAAATCGCAAGTTATGCCTATGTTTGCCTCGAAAATGACAAAAGGTCACGAGACAGCAATTAAATATGCGTATATAATTAAACCAATAGAAAGGAAATGTATACGAAAATAGCATGTACAGGAAGTTCGAAAATGACAAAAGGTTCACGAGACTGCAATTATAAGTATGCTTAATCAGATAAAGAAAAATGCACACGAACATAACATGTATAACAGTTAATTATTTAACTATTGCTATGATGCTATCTAACATTATGTAATCGCGGAATGCCACAAGATTGGTCACTTCAAGTTTGACAACAAATAATGATGGTGCACGACTTTTTCGCTTCACGGAGTTGTTTTATTTACAATATTAAAAGTTACAATAAATTATTAATGATTGTGTGAAATGATTTATAAGATGCAATGATGCATCCCTCGGTTTATAAAACAAAACCGGCACCATAAGCACACCTCCGTCTATTTGCAAAACTATAGCACTATCTTCTTGAGTTTAAATTACTATGTTTTTGAGTTTAAATTATAAAGGAAATAAAATGATTAAAAGTCATCATATCTTTTTTCCAAATCACCTTAAAAATAGAGAGAAACTTTTTTAAACAAAATCAACTAAAATATCATTTCATTTTCATCTTTAAATTAAACTCAAGAACACAACTTATTTTGCAATCTTTTGTGTTTTTTTTTTTTTTTTTCAAACAACTCAAGAACGCAGGGTAGTTGTTTCATCGTTTTTTTTTTAAGAGATGGAGTGAAGTGGTGGGGTATGTGTTAGCCTTTATGTTTGTTTATTATTTTTTTTTCTAAAGAATTTATCTGTGTACATTCTATATTTTTTTCCGAACAATAGTACGTTCTATACTACTTATTAAGAATTTTATACGCGTGTTGAAAGCTATAATATTTGGGATATTTAAATACCTATATTCCCCCAATTTACATATGTACAACCATATGTTCCTGATTTATCCGTTGCTACAAATAAGTTTCCATAAAAAGATGTTTTGAACATTAAGTTGGTGCAACTAGGTGAAACAAAACAATCTATTGTGGGAAATAAAGCAGAAAGGTATGCTTATTAAGTTGCAAGCCTAAAAAAAGAGTAAAAGAATGAGATCACTGGATGAGACGATGTGCCTAATGTAAAGGAAAAAGCATAGAATTACAATATGTTGAAGTTGAAACCTCAACATTATTAACAAGTACAACTTTTGAACCATTTTATTAGATGGATTTTATTTTTTAATTAAAAAATTAAGTAGTAAGAACTAATTAAACATACAAGTAAAAAAGATTGTAGGTGTCTCCAGATATACACATCTATATTTGATCATTTACATAATTTTTTCTGATAATAATATCTACTTAAGTAAGGATGAAAAACAGAGAAAAAAAAAACTACCATCAGTTTTCCTCCAAGTCGTTTTTGATTTAATTCCAAAACAATACTTGAAACACAAGTCACAACGATCCAAAAACAAAATACTTATAAACTAAATCCCATGCGAATTTGAGTGACAAGGAGCAGCCACCAAGAGATACCCCATAAATCTTGGCACCAACATTATTACAGCTTCCAGCAATTCCGTTAAACACTTAACATTGTCAACGAATAGAAGTAAGCATATGGTTTTTTAACGGCTTGTCACAACAGAAATGTAACCTAAAGAAAATTTGATATCACTAAGATAAGTGGAAGCCCGTGTTTGACACAGTTCCCTTAAAATTAGTTTCACCATCTATATATGCACATATTTCCTAGGATACAACAGTCGAACTGATATGCATGTTTGAAAGTTGTAAGAGTGATTGTTTAAGATAATTTTACATACTGTCATCAAAAGAAAATTAATCATCTTCTTTCATAAGGCTACATTGTACACAAGTTTCATATTCTCATCTAATTAAAGTGTATCATAAGCAGGATTATAAGAAAAATGCTTATTGTGTAGGTAGTAATGAGTAATGGCTTGGTCCAAATCACTCTCTCAAATCCGGAAGGGCATATCACGGGCATACAGTACAATGCAATCGATAATTTGCTAGAAGTAATGAATGATGAAAGTAATCGAGGGTAAAATCCCATATCTCCTATTCATTCGTCTGAGCTTTTTGAACTAGTTTATCAGGTCTATCTTGTTTTGATTATATTTTGCAACTCTGCACCCCTTCATACTAGCTACTGCTGATTGCAGATATTGGGATGTTGTTTGGAGTCCACCTGATAGTGTTAAGACTAAAGGAACCTTGGAAAGGTACATATATGCTTCTTCTCTTTTAAGAAATTATCGGCTTAATTTGGTTAAATAATTTGCCTAATATCAACTACTATGTAATAAATAGACTTGGTGGGACAGGTTGTGAAGTTATAGTTGAAACCGAGGATCAAGTTGAACTCTCGTTCTCAAGAACATGGAATTCTTCCCTTGAAGGCAAATTAGTCCCTCTTAAAATCGACAAAAGGTCATTATATTATCCTAATGGCAATTTGACATTGGTTAACATACTTTTAAGTACATAGTAGTCACAAAGATCATTGACCAAAGTGATTGTCGATTAGGTATATTTTGCTCCGTGGGTCGTCAGGCTTTTACACCTATGCAATTTACGAACATTTAGAAGAATGGCCGAGTTTCAATCTTGATAATACAAGAGTTGCTTTCAAGCTTAGAAAAGACAAGTAACCTCATTCCCTGACATGTTTTTTTCATTTTATATTGTGGATTTCTTTGGCGTATAAACTTGCTTAGCCCAAATCAAGTACCTATGTAATGTTGTTTTATTTAGGTTTCATTATATGGCAAATTCTGATGACCGACAAAGGAAAATGCCTTCACCAGATGATCGATTGCCCGGAAGAGGGGAAGAATTAGCATACCCTGAGGCAGTCCTGCTTGTTAATCCTGTGGAGCCTGAATTCACAGGAGAGGTAATGAAGCATTCTAATATCAAGTATCAAAGCAAATAAGACTCTGCGCGCCAAGTTGCCAACAAGAAAACGAGTTGTCTAATACTAGAACTTATAAAAAGTTGTTTAAAAAGATATAAAAAAAAAATGAGATCAAGAGTCAAGACAATGGAACTTGTTACCACTATTAACTTTATGAGACCGTGTTTAGGTAACATGGACGCCGAAAATATAGCTTTATGATTGGCAGATATACCTTCGTTTTGATAGGTGGATGATAAATATCAATATGCCGTTGAGTTAAAGGATCTTCGAGTCCATGGATGGATATGTATGGATCCTCTGGTGGGGTTCTGGCAAATTACACCAAGTAACGAGTTCAGAGTAGGTGGTCCCATCAAACCAGAGTTAAATTCGCACGTTGGACCAACAACACTCGCCGTAAGTCTCTCTGATTTTACATGTAAGGAATCATATAGTAGTGAATGACCTCTTGTTGCTCCTTATCATACACTATAGGTTTTATCAAGTACACACTATGGTGGAAGTGAATTGGTGCTAAAATTTAGTGAGAAAGAGTCATGGAAGAAAGTCTTTGGCCCGATTTTTATATACCTCAATACTATTTCGGATGGAGAAGACCCTCATACGCTTTGGGATGATGCCAACAACCAGGTTTATTTACTAAAGTTCAAGAACAAAATGAAATAGAAATGCTTAGGTAGATTTATTTGAGATGCTAAAAAACCTGAGACTCATGAAATCAATTTAGGCCTTTTGGTAGTCTCAAATGAACCTCTTATCAAACTACTTGACATTCTCGTTATCAACTGTTTCGGAAAATTATTCATCATACTTGTTTCCAGATGTCCACAGAAGTCAAACATTGGCCATATGACTTTGTCACTTCAAATGAATTCCAATCAGCTCAACAACGGGGTTCTGTTAGTGGTAGATTACTGGTCCAAGATAGGTAAAATGACTAAAATCCTAGATTTTTGCTTCATCTTCTGGTGATTATCTTCACTTTTATTTTTATATTTATATTCATCTAAATTTTGGTAAGTAGGTTTATAAGTAGTGGTGATTGTATATCTGCAAATGGCGCTTACGTTGGGTTAGCACCACCAGGTGACGTAGGATCATGGCAAAGAGAATGCAAGGTGAAATTAAAAACTGCAAATTCTCTACTCTAATGTTCTTCTTTCAAACTGGGTAATGTAATTACATATATTAAGTATATTTCATACTAACAATTGCTTCATTACCAGAAATACCAATTCTGGACCGAAACAAATGAGGAAGGTTATTTTACTATAAAGAACGTAATTATCGGTGAATACAATCTATATGGTTGGGTCCCTGGATTTATTGGGGACTATCATAATTTTACAATTATCAATATCACTTCAGGTTCTGTTCCTGGCTTTAAGTTAATTAATGTTTTTCTTTTTTATTTTTTTGTTTCTGTTCCTTTAGAAAAGATTATATTTAACAAAAGAACAACTTAACAGGAGTAAATATTAATATGGGTGATCTGATATACGAGCCCCCAAGAGCTGGTCCAACCTTATGGGAGATCGGGTTTCCAGATCGTTTGGCAGCAGAATTTTACATCCCTGATCCTGACCCAAAATATGCCAACAGTTTTCTTCTCAATAAATCTAACAGGTAGGTAACCTTATACTAGTAGAACATACAAAAACTTATACGTAACTTAACATATTAATATCGATTTGCTAGGTTTAGACAGTACGGTTTATGGGACAGATATCAAGAGATATATCCAAACGACGATTTAGTTTATACAGTTGGAGAGAGTGATTATACGAAAGATTTCTTCTTTGCCCATGTTCTCAGGTATGTGATTCTTCCCTTCTTTGTTAACTTTTCGTCCTTGGTTATTTTTGTTAATCTTTTTCCACATTTATATAGGACAAATGGTATGAACAAATATGACAAGACAACATGGACACTCAAATTTAACCTTAACACTGTGAACGAGAGTGAAACATATATACTTAGATTAGCCCTTGCGTCCGTACATCAGTCTAATTTGCAGGTACTAAATCTTCAATACTTATGCATACTTCCAATTAGGAAATTCATGTTCAAAATGCTAAATTTTCAGGTACGTGTTAATGATTTAAACACAAGCTCTTTGTTTTCTACTGGGATAATCGGTGGAGACAATGCAATAGCAAGACATGGAATACACGGTATATATTGGTTATTCAATATCGAGATACCAGGCATCTGTTTATACTCTAATGGAGAAAATTCAATCTACTTAACACAAGTACACAATGAGAGTCGTTTTCAAGGGGTAATGTACGACTACATTCGTTTAGAAGCACCTTTGACTTCCATTATAAACAAAATCTCTTAGAATTGAAACTTAGAACATACCTTCCATTGGATTGCTACATAGAAATAGATTGTATAATGTGAATATTATTTGTTGCATTCAAGATTTTTAGTTTTTTACTATTTCATCCAATACACTACCATTTTACTCCTTCATTTTGCATCAGAAAAACTTATTAGTAGTTAGTAGTAGTCAATTGTATTCTTTGTGGTCTAAAGAATTACCCTGTCACTCAAATTTGATTGTGTAGATCAACCAAAAGGTTTTACAAAAAGTGATTAGGGAAATTAAGCCTTAAAATATCAAAAGTTTTAATCTTCAAATCGACTTCCTTTCCAAAGATATAAACTTCCAATTATCCTCCAAAAACTGGCTTTGTGGGCTTGCTGTTAGATAGCAGAATGATAACATGGTAAAATAGTCAATAAATGATATATGAGCCAGAGAACCATGGACTAAAGATTTAGCACCAAATGTATGGGGCAAGAAGATTTATAACAGATTACCAACAATCAATGAGCTTTTTTAAGGTTGAAACAAACATTGTTCAGAGTATTGATAAATCAAAATGATTTGTGAGTAGCAAACTTAAATGCATTGGACTGCAGTAGCCATATATGGTCTAACCTAAAATAGATTCAAAGTTAGTCAATTAATTAACCTCCTTATCTTTTGGACCATTGACAAGAAACAGTTCGACGACCCCATAATCTTGGCTCCGCCCCTATAGCTGTATAAATTGCTATCAATTGTTGTGTTCAAAAACCTCAATATACTTCAAGCCTGATGGAAGTCGATCTTTTGCTTTCAAACGAGAGAGGTCCTAGAAACCAAAAAGTAGCAAGTAGAATACAAGAAAAATGTATGCGATGCAATTTTGTATAAAGTAAATGTTATTAGGGGAAACTTAAAACCGGAACTTGCTGTCACACCCCTAAATCCGGGGGCGTGACGTTCATGAGATCACAACACAAGATATAGTGAACGACCACAAAACGTGTCGCTTTTGAAATACATTTAAAAATTAACATTGTTTTGACAAAGTTGATAATACAATACTTGAAACTATATTCGTTATTGAAAACATCAGATTATTTTTAAACAATATAATGAAGATAGAGACTTTAGCAAATTGATAAGTCAATTCCTAAGGTCTTTGATATGGGGCAAGATTCCCATAATGCATGCAATAGAAAGCTTTCCAAGTCATAGCAAATCATCTAATTACCTGAAATACATGCTAAAGTGTGTCAACATAAAGTTGGTGAGTTCCATAGGTTTTTATTTAAAAGTATGTATCGTGAACCACAAGGATTTATGTAGCCATTGTCTAATTACAATGCTAAAGGAAAGTACGTATACATTGAACTAAGCTCACGAAACGAAATTTGACAGTGGTGTGCCTCAAATAAGTACTTGTTTAGAGTACTCAAGTTTTCCAAATATATATCATCCGTTCGACCTTGCAGGTCAAGTTGGCGCTAACAACCCAGAGTCCCGGACGGGGAGTGTCAATCCCAAATAGTACTATTCATCAATATATCTACGTTTTAGTCCATACCTAATCGTTTCATGATAGTAAGGCCTTAAGTAAACAGTGCGACTTAGTACAATCTATGTATGCGGTTTTTAAAGTACTTGCGTCCATCGTAAAAGTAAAGGGCATGCATTTCACCCCAAAAATAAATGAATAAAATGGGGCTATGAAAACTCACAGTGGGGAGTAGTAAATGTGATCAAATGCAAAAGATATCTGAAGCGTGACATTAACTTAATGCGCAAACAAATATGTATTTTCTCTTAATAATGTATATTAGTAAAAGTTATTAGTTTGAAAAGTTTTCATCACCCAAGTCAAAATAAAATACAAATTTGACACCTCCATAATTATAACTAATCGAAATGTTAGATGTACAAAATATATATTTTACTATTGTTTAAATATATTGTTTAAATATATTAAAATATATGATAAAGACTTTTTGTTAAATTTATATTATTATAAGTACTCACATTTTTATATAAAAATATTTTATTTGGTGAGTAGTCAAAATGGACTTTGCATTTTGTATGGGTTGGAAATCTCGATGGTTCTAAAACGTGTCTTCCATTTCTTCGTAAACGAAATTTTTAAATGTTAAAATTTATATCGTCAACTTTTGTAAGTAGCTCGATTATATAAATTAATTTTTGTATAAGATTTTAAACAATATAGTAAATATATTCTTTATCATTTTGGGAAAATCATTTTGTATGCATTTGCTAGAATTTATATCCACGAGACCATACATGGGTATCAATATTTCGACACCACTGAGTAGGTATGTCATGTATAAAAAAATACACTCGTGTACTCGGGCCTTAATGGTTGCATATCGACCCCTATTAGTTAGGGATTTTTGATAGCAGATGTTAGGTTATCTTTATGTACAAGAGTTGTTTTCCTATATACAAATCCCAACCCTGTCATTATTTAACTTAAAAAAATATTAAAATGTGTTTCAAATTTATACGAACTACAGTATGGTATAACTTTTCATGCTCATGTTTCTAACTTAAAGTGATGTCTTCTACCGACAATGACCAAGTTACTTTGAAAAAAATATGCATTTCCATTTAAAAAATGATAAATCTTCCTAACTAAGATTATTTGACTATTTGATTAAGAGGATTAATCATTTCTCAAACTATTAATATCAAATTCAAATCCATCGTTTTGGTATGACAACATTATTTAATCATTTTAGCTACAAACAATTCATAAATTTATTCCGATCTGGATCATACAACCCTGGTTATTAGAGTTTCTAGGAGTTGGATAAAATTTTTAAGAATATATTTAAGTACGTAAAATACCTAATATCATTCCTAACCCTGTCATTATTTAACTTAAAAAAATATTAAAATGTGTTTCAAATTTATACGAACTACAGTATGGTATAACTTTTCATGCTCATGTTTATAATTTAAAGTGATGTCTTCTACTGACAATGACCAAGTTACTTTGAAAAAAATATGCATTTCCATTTAAAAAATGATAAATCTTCCTAACTAAGATTATTTGACTATTTGATTAAGAGGATTAATCATTTCTCAAACTATTAATATCAAATTCAAATCCATCGTTTTGGTATGACAACATTATTTAATCATTTTAGCTACAAACAATTCATAAATTTATTCCGATCTGGATCATACAACCCTGGTTATTAGAGTTTCTAAGAGTTGGATAAAATTTTTAAGAATATATTTAAGTACGTAAAATACCTAATATCATTCCCAAGGAACAAATTTACTTAACACAATCAGACAAGAATAAAAACAAATCTTGCTTGATGGATCATGCAATAAAAATTCCTAAGGGAACTCCACAAAAATATTTGCAAAATCGCTAATACGCAATAATAAGCACAGCTAATAAACTGTTCCAATGTACAATTGCAAAGCGATCCGATTTCTAAGAGAGTTGGCAACAAAGAAAACCGCCAAAAAAAAAACAAAAGGCATTCAATTTTGACAAACTGAAACTGTACAGTATATCAACACATGTATCTCTCCTGCTGAAATCTGAAAACGGATTATGATTTTGCTTGACATGATAAATTTTATCTACACTCATTAACTTCATGGCTCTTTTAACCAAAACCGAACCCTTCGTTGGCTTCATGAATTGCAAGCAGAAGTCTCTCTTCCAGATGCTCCTTTGAAGGATACTCTGGTAAATCCAACTGATTGAAACTGCATCCAATCAATATATCACATTAGTTAAAATAAATATCTACAAAACAAAGTGTGATTCTTGTCAAAGATTCTGCATCTGGCGAAATAAACATAATACATTAACAAAGTCGATTGTCAAACTGAAATGTTACCATGTGTGAGCTGAGGGCAAATGATCAGGCCTTCCATATGCTTTGTGTATTTGAAACTTTTGAGCCCCTGATATGCCTTGCAAAGCACTGAATCCTTCTAAAGGCACCTGAAAGAAAACATCCACAAAAACTCATATATATAGGAATGGAAAGGGTCCTGCTAAAATAGGAAGTAAAAAATTTGAAATAAAAAAGATACCTTGGAGGTTCCAGTCACAAATTGCAACAAACGGGCCTTATCTTCTTTACTGAAGCCTTGAGCAACCTCCCAAAACCACTGAATAACAGGAGACCCAGCACTATAACCAGAGTACTCCGTATTTGCCTTCATGTCATCCACTGACAATAGCGAACAATACATAGACGTTTTCAGAAAAAAGATTTACAGTCAACATTATAATAAAAATGTAGACAAGAAACTCACAGTCAATATCCGGAAGCCCACTTATCAACAGTTCTAATTCCTTATCATGAAAGATAGATATCAGATCCCGTGAAATCAATTCATTAAACCCTTCTAAGAAAGCATTTATTTGAGGACGTATAGCAGTTGTTAGCCGATGCTCAGCAATTAAATTAACATATTTATGCTTGTTTTCCTCTGTCACTCGAATATTTCTTCCTCCCGGGATCAGTTCATAGTCGGTTACCTACATTATGAAAATCATAAATTCATACGAGTAAATAAAAGGGCGGATAATTTACAAAAAATAAAAACTTTTAATTAAGGAATGTAAATATTTTTGAACAAAAAAAAACCGCATATGTTTATAAACTGGCAAATAAAGTAATATCTGTTTTCGAAAACCGAAATTTGGTTCCTCAATTAGAAACAGTTGGATTATCTTTTTCAAAATATTTTGAATATTATGTTATCTTTTAAAAAATATCTAAAAAAAAGATGAATCCTTAATAAGTGTAATGCATTCTAAAAATGGAATCACATAAGCTTTACCTCTGATTTTTCACACAAAATCATCTTCTCTTCATCAGCATCGATACTAAATGTTAGATCCAGGATGTCACTGATATCATTCTGCAGAAGAATTACAAAAACACAAAATGACATTAGCATCACAATATTACCAAAACTTCACCAAGAGTTACCAAATCACTTACCTCAAGCATCCATTTCAAGTTCTTGAAATAACCCGGATCAATCGCTTCAATATCATGATATGTCACTTTAGCCCCAAGGATGTGCTTGTAGAAAGATCTCGTGAAATGGACATCAAGCAACTGACCATCAAATAGTGCTTTCCCAACCTAAAAAAAAGTGAAATCGTAAGCTACAAAAGCAAGAAAAGTAACTCAGGATCAATGTAGAGGTGACAATAATGGGTTTATTAGGGTTATATTTCAAATCCAATGTGTAAAAAAAAAAAAGATTGAAATAGCTTACAATAAATTGATTCATTCACAGAAAAATACAATTTACTTTGAACAGGACTCAACCCCTTTCAGCCCATCACCCAGATATTGACCCGTTTTGGCCCCAGCACATTTACTAGTTAAACACCTACAACAAGAAAGTGAAGGTACTCACAACTCTTCCAACAAATTTAAAGTATGAGAGATGTTCTGTCTGATAAACAGAATTTGGATTCGGCTGGAAGGTTGAATCGTTGCCGACAGTTGTAAAAAGCAGAGCTCCTTTATCAAATATAACCCTCGATAAAAGCTGATACCATTCCCTGGTAAGCCCACCTGCGTCAATACCTTCTTCCCCTTGGAAATTTACAGTCAACCTACCCTTCAGATCTTGTGTGGATCTCATCCTCAACTGATTATATGAATCTTCAAGAATATATGCTCGTCTTACAGAAATCCTTAGAGGGCTATGATGGTGATCATGTTGATGCTTGATTTTAGATCTAAAATGAGACCGCTTGTTGTCAAAATCAATAAACCTCGGAACCTTGAGCATAAGTGAGAATGATTTTTCAAGCAATCCGGGGTTTTGTCGTATAAATGCATTAAGTAACTTCCTATGCTTTTCTGAAAACTTCACGAACACTGCGTGTTTTTCATCAGCTTTTATTGAAGGTCCAGAAGTAGTGGCCTCATCTGTATTTGCACCAAATTCTTGTGTGCCTGCTGAATTTCCAGGGTGCAATTTCTCACACATAACAAAGAAAGATTCTATGTATGGTAAGATGTTCTGAGTGCCGGCTGGCAGGGGAGGCATAGCACCAGAGGGTCTTGAGGAGATCATCGATGAGTCGGATATATCGAGTGATGTATCAGAATAGATCTCAATTTTGCTTATACATGTGCTCAATTCCGTCCACAACGGTTCTAAAGCTGAATTTATGTCACCAACAAGGGAAAGAGTAGCGGTTTGATTGTTTTCAGTCAGTGTTTGATCTTTCTCTTGAGAAAGTGAAGCAACAAGTGAGCTCAGTGCTTGTATGACCCTTAAGATTGCTGCTCCATCTGAAGCAGTAGTAGTAATAAGTGCCTTTTCAATTTCACTGAATCGGTGTAACTCGTCCATGGCTGAAGTTGTAAGGTTCTTCATAGCACCAGCTAGCTCTGTTATGAATAAATGACTGTGACGGGGTGCGATGGTTACCAATTTCTTCAATACTTCCGCCACGAGAGCATATGCATTATCGGACAAACTAAAAACAAATGCAGATATTAACGCATGTTAGAGATTTATGTTCAAGCTTAACAACAAGCAACCAACATTGAGGGATCAAGCCTTATTAACAATGGGTCAAAAATGTAAAATATGAAAACAAGCTTAGCAATAAGTGGTCAAACAGGTTGAGCTACCCTAAAAGGTAGCTTTGATGTGTAGAACCTTCTAGGTCATTTTATTCAATTACATGGATTACCCCTTTAATAATATACCATTTATGATAAAAATTTATGAAGACTGATACCTCTAAACAAAAAGTGCTTCAGGTCAACCAACCTCAAAACAAAAAGTTACAGATCAAACATGTAAAAAGCAAGTAACATCTTAATCTTTGTGGGAATAGATCTTCCTATGAGATAAACCATCTTTGATGCATAGAACTTCCTATGACATTTTATTCAAGTATTCAAATAAATACTTCAAAATACACTTTATGGTTGCGTACAATAAAAACGTTAGGCAAAAAGTGCTTCAGATCAAACCCAGCTCAAGTCATTTATTAGCAAAGAACTAGCCACATGTAGAATGAGAGAATTAGGAGGCTAAAGATTTTGGAGAAGAAATCATTATCCTATTAAATAATCGAATGCAAATGAAAAGATAAATAAATACCTTTCACGAGCAAGCAATGAGCAGAGAAGGCGCAGTTCTGCTTGTGGCAAGTTCAGTAAAATAGTGTGTGAGTCGTCATCTGGATTAGCACCAGCAGAAGATGAGGGCTTGGAGGCATCATCAGTTTTGGATGATTTGGTATTCGTGTCAGGGTCACCAACGCTACTATCATCTAAGATGGACATTTCAGCAGGTGATTCTTCATTACCAGATACTCCATGTTCAGCAGCAGGTTGCTTGCTTTCAGCATTGTCAATGATCACATCTAACAAATTTAGTAACTGAAACACGCATCAAACACCAATCAGTCCTATTTTGAACATTACCATACTTGAAAAAAAAGTCTTCCGGAAACTACCTGCTCAAGATGCGCAATACTTCTCAAATACAATGGCTGACTCAAGAGACTCAATAGCATGGTCATGGCTAGTAAGTCCTCTTGTTGCTTTTCTGTTTCACTATCTTGAATACCCATGATGGCTTTTCCACGAGAATGACTTGGACTCTGAGAGTCCAATGAAGGTAATTTGAACTGAAGCAAAAGTTTTGCAACAAATGTATGGTTCCTGGCCAGATATGTCAAAGTCTCTAGAACACGGCGTGACACCAATGGAGGAACACCTTTAAAAATGGAGATAAAAATAATTTTAAAAACAGAACTATTTTAATCTTTAAGAAAGGTATGACTTGCAATCTAGATACTCGCATAATCCATAACATCCTTACCATCAAAGCATTGAGGACGAGAATACATAACATGACTCTGACAGGCATAGAGTCTATATGATGGCTCGGAGGTACTCAAACTATTGTCAGGCTTTCTAATATCAAGCATCAGCAGATCCATCAATATTTTTACTACAGATGTACGTGTTTCAGCATGAGCACATAAATTCAAGAGCAGTCTCTGGAGCTGCGGTTTGTATAGTGGCTGTACACATATAGAAAAAAGTAGCATCATGATGAGAAATTACAATCAGCTATGCAAGAAAATCAGTGAAGGCAGAGTATAGAAGAGTTAGGTAACAGCTCATAACACATCATGCTGACCATTACACGCTAAAAAAGTTTATCAAAACTATAACAAAAAAAATGTAGATTTTAATGCATTAGAACACATTATGTTTGACCCAGGTGACCTTTACTTAAATTGTTAAGCTTAACCTGTTTAGCTAGGGATAAAAAGTAACCCAAACCACAAATTATATAGGCACTAGGCAGTGGCCGAATTGTCATCTTAAAAAACCAGTAAACCAAAATATCACCTGAACAACACGAAGCAACCGAATCATGGCTTTAAGATCCTCTTTATCAACTAAAGGAGCTCCATCAGTCTCAACAGGCTTACTTCCTGACCTACGAGCAATGATTCCACCTGCTCTATCCATGCTAGATCCAACTCCTTCACCTCTTCTAGAAGATTCACCCCGCCTACTTCTTGGGAACATACCAAAAAGTGTCCGATTGTATCGGCGGGCAAACCGCTCTCGCAACATGTTTGCCTCCTCAACAAGAGCAGGTGGGAGATTAGCAAGAACCGCATCAGAGGATGTTAAAAGAACCTAAAGTGTACAAAAATAATATAAATAAATAAAAACATGAAACATCAACAAAAAGATAGAGAATTATACCAAAAATAGCATACCTCTTCCCGTAATTCAGAGGGGAATGTAGCAATTATTGATACGGTATCCATTTCCACAGGTTGACCTTCCAATTCTTGTGCACGGTGAACCCCTTGTGCCTGCTGTTGTGCTAAAACTTCAGCTCGAATGTCAGGGGGAAGTGCTGCAAGAAATTCAGGGTCTATGTCTCCATCATTTTGTGGTTCGCTGTTTGGAGTGGGTTGAGCCACTGGCCCCTGTCGACCGGAAAGAACTTCAGCCCGTAACTCCTCAGGAAGTGCATCCAAAAATGCTGGGTCAATCGGTGCAGAACCAGAACCAGTAGCACCATCACGATTTGCATCCTGACCAGGGTCACTTTGGTCTGTTTCCTGACTAGGGTTCTCTGAAACCTCAGTTACACTATGAAGAGAAGCATCTCTTACAGCTATTGATGTGGTGCTGAGTGGTACATTTGTTCTCCTTTGACCTTGCCTCTCACCCCCATCATCATGACCATCAGCGCTTCCAATTTCAACATCTAAACTTCGAAGGCTTTCACCTAATGTAGCCCCACTTCCACTACTTTCTTGACTCACAGCTTCAACATCACGCGAGACACCATCATTTTGGTCAAATTGCATATCAACAGATTGAGGTTGACCAACAGGCACATCTGCATCATTAATCCCTTGGGGTTCATCAACTGATGGTATGCTTTCAGAATCACGTGAGGCAATGTGATCACCTGTAGCATTGTTCTCAGTAATACTTTCAGGTACCATTCCGGATGATTCTTGGGATTGACTAGACTCAACTTTTGTTTGACCTTTTACCGTCTTGTCTTGATCGGAGCTTTTCTCGGGTGTTGGACGGCTCAATTGAGAAACCAAAAGATCCTCAAGGCCTGAGGGTATGCTAGATGCATTAGATCCACCACTTTGCGGGTCATCATTCCACATACTCAGACGATGACTAGGCTGTCCATGACGACCGTTTCTCAAAGACCGGAAAATCGAATCCAAACGTGATGAGGATGGCTCCAAATTTCTTTCAAGATACGCTTCACGAGTATCTGAGATGACAAGATAAAACACAAGTTGATAATGATAGATATAGAGAAAAGTAGAGGTGATGATTCCATCCCAGTGATTTACAAAATGGGATTTGGGTACTGTTACATATATAACAGGTCAAACAGGTGAAAGATTACTTTCTTTTAAAGCTATAAACAAGTCGAGTAGGTTGAAAGTCATCCAAAGTCTATTTAAATGCAAAAAAGGGGTCCTAAATCATCCTATTTGTAAAACAATATTTTGCAACAATATCAATTTTTTTATCAAACTTCATATACATTGTTCATTAGAAACATAACTTCTAACCAAACAGGTCAATCAACTGGGCCTACTCACCCACAGGAAACAAAAAACCCATGTTCTGACTGTACCTTTGTGACCCATGACCAACATTACTGACCTACCCACTTTGCCACATTCGTAGGACACATGTATGTGTGTGAACAAAACATAGAATTTGATAAAGGATGCATATATTTCCAAAAAAAGATTCACCTGGTTGCCTGGAAGAAACTGCACGTGCAGAAGGCTCCAATAAAAGTGGATGCTGAGACGGAACAGAACTGTCACCTGATCTTCCCAAAAGATTATAAATAGATGTAGTACGACCTTGACGTCTGGAACCAAAAACTTCAACAGGCATCACATGGAGAGTATCATTGTTAAAACTATGGTCTCTACCAAAAACCTCAATATGATCCAACACATTTATCCCATTCATTCCCTCGCCCAATCTTAATATAACTCCACCATCATCATCATCCTCGTCATCTTCATCTTCTTCCTCAATCATATCCTCGTCAAACTCATCTTCAATCTCATGATCATCTTGATCAGTGTCAGGGTGTGGCAAATGATGAACCTCATCGTCTTCGAGATCATTATGCCCATCATCATCCCCATCTTCATCTTCATCGACTTCATCTCCTTCATCACCTGACATGTCCTCATCATCTTCATCAAGGCTCTCACGAATATCAGGTTGAATTTCAAATCTTATTCCCACTGAAGCAAGACCATTTTCAAGACCTCTCGTCTCCTCAGAAGTTTCATGCATGTAATCATCTTCACTTGGGGGAGCATAACCGCCATCAATATCCTGATCATGTTCCATGTCATCTGTAACAGCTTCTGATCCACCATATGTCTGAACAGTACTAAAAGACTCGATAACTTCTGTAGGTGCAGAGCTAGCATTAGGTAAAGATACAGTTTCGGTAGATCGAGATATATCACCAGTATTCTCTGTTTCTCCATGTTGACCCTGATCAGAAGGTTTTGCCATATTATCAACTTTTGCAGAATTAGCCTCAGCAGCATGAACATGCTCTTTAGTGACCGACTCCAGAACCTTCACAAGCCCTGGTACAATCTTTAGCGAATCAGCATGATCCAAATCCAACATTTGCAATGTTTGTGTGAGCGACTTCACCAGACCAACATCTATAAATGTAACCGAAGCTTCTCCTGATATTGAAGCACCAGTAGGCGACCGTGCAGCCAGTATATCTCCAAGTAGATCAACAAAAGCTTGAATACTACTTCCAGGAGGTTGATTACCTCTACAATTATCAACAAAATCAGTAAAAGCGTTGTTGATTTCCATAAAAATTCTTCTTCTTGCCTCTGTAGAACGTACACAAGAAGCCACCAAAAACTGGCTGGCACGACCTGCTAACTTGTGCCTCCAGTCGGCATCCTTTTTTTCACGTTTAGAACTTCTCAAATGAGGAAGGAACATACAAAGAACGTGGTGAAATATTCCACTTAATTCAGCATCTTTTCGTAGTAGAACATGAACAGATGGACCATACATTAAAAGAATTTCCTTTAAGAGCTTTAATATGAATACAACTTTAGCCAAAGATGCAGATGACTCCTGCCCACTTTCTTCATTCTCGTCAGATCCCGATACAATAGCTTTACCTTTACCCTTATTTAAATTAACATCAATATCCATATCCATTACTGAAGGACTCTCTCCCGCAGCTGACTTTTCTTCTGAAGGAGGCACAAAAGTAATCACTGACTCCAAAAGTAGCTCAATTACAGTAGTAAAACTTTGAGGTGGCTTTCGATGAGATTTTGCATTCTTGGTATTTGCCTCGGGAAGTTTCGTGATACTAACCGAAGTGACCTGACCATCAGTTGCAGTTGGTGGTTTATCTTTTTCGTCTTTCTCTTTTTCTTTAGATTTATCTTTGTCACGATCTTTCAGCAAGACAACATACGGTCGTTCCCCAATCATTTCAATCTGGCAGACAGCCCGCGCAGCCTGCATAAAAATCACCGGATCCCGTGAAATGACAGAACTCAAATTTAACAGAAAGTTACGGGGGGTAAGTCTTCCGTTAGACTGTCGATTAGAAGCTGTCACAACACTATGTTTGATTTCACTTTCCATTGCTTGTTGCAGAGTTTGGGGATCTTCAAGAATATGGCGAATAATAGTTGCTGCAACATTATCAAAACCAACAAATAGGCTACTTGTAGGCAAAGATAGCAGTAAAGGCAAACCACCAGCATCTAAGAAACTAACAGCAACAGAATGAGTTCTTGTTAGTGTTGAACATAATTGAAGAACAGCATGAATTGTTTCGGCAGGAAGCAGTTTTCCTAAGAACCTACACGATATCTCAACAAATCTCTTCTGCTCATCAACATCAATATGCTTGGAAGATATTCCAGAATTTTGTTGCGACTTGTTTTGCTTTTCATCATCTATCACAATAGACTTCTCGTTACCACCATCATCTTTCTTTAGCAATTCTGAAATATCAGCATTCAACTTTTGGTCAACCTGAGCAAGCCGGTCAACAGCAAGAAAAGCTGCTGTCACCCATTTGGGAACAAACACTGTCCCGTTTTCATGTGAATGGTTATTCCAATCAGATAAAAGATCAGCTGCAACTTTCACAAAACCACTTTTAGAAGCAACTTCTCGTGCATCCTTGTCCTCATTAAGAATCAAGGCAAGAACATGAAAAAGGGATGACAGCATGTTGTTCTTTCCACCCTCAGAATCAGCACTGCAAAGCTTCACTTGTTCTAGAATAAATGATATAACATCTGATCGGTGCCGGCCATCATCTTGAGAGCAAATCATTGATAAGAGATCCCGAACTGGGAAAGCTAAAGAATCTTTCATTTCTAAAAGCTTCTTGCAAGTAGACAACAAGTCATCTACAGGTGGTAACTGCACAGTTTCCTCTTCAATCGGCTGACTACTTTCATTTGTAACAGTACTATCTTTTGCATCGGTTCCAGAATTACCAAGAGACATAGCAAGTGCTCGAGCAAGTTCATCATCCTCTGGGACTTCTTCTGGATGTGAAAACAGCCACTCCATTGCTAATTCCACACTGTTTGATCCCACTTGTCTCAACGCTTCCTCTGCTCGCGCTCTGGTAAAGCCCATTTCTACGATTGTGGAAATCGTAGTTTCATTTGGAGGAGGGCCCACGGGGCGTGATCCCGTGTTACTTGCACTTCTCACTTCAACCCCAGAAAAAACATGACGAATAATCGAAATAACAGTAGCAATGAAATCATCACTACAATCTGCGAACAGTGGATGCGACCACACAGGAAGCACAGCTTTCAAAATTGAAGATTGAAGTACCTTCACAAATACTTCGGCATCACGTGGAAATGCAATGTCTCCGGTTACAAGCGGTTGTGTAAGAAAATGCTTTGTGAATGATGACAAGATAAAAGATGATGTCACTAGATGATCCATAAGTTTACCATAACTGGCTAATGGACCATCTATCCATGACCAAACAGTTTCTTCTGAGTAGGGTTTCGGAGCTCCTTCATCCGTCTCCATTGGAGATGCAGGCGTCCTGTTGACTGAGAAAAGCAACTCACTGGTAGCTTCAAAAGTGGTCAAAACCAACTGAATTACACCACGACCATATAAACAATTCAGCAGAACAGGGTTGCAGGTGTCAGGTTTTTCTAGTAAAATTCCATCAATAAAATCTACAACCTTACCAAGAAACCGACACTTTGGTGACCACGATGTCACAGATCCAGAAGGCTTTACATGACCTTCAAAGTTCATGTGGTCAAATGTGATGGCGGCAAATGTAGAAGCCACAGATTTGGAAGCAGGAGTAACCGTCACCATATCATCTCGTCTTCTAGAAGGAAGTAACATCGCCTTTCCTAGCTCTTGAAACAAATGTGTAATATGCAATGAGAGCGACTTCATCATATCACAACAAGAAGCATAATGTGACCTTTGCTTGTCAGCTTCCCGTGCACCATCACTGCTAGCGCCATCAGAAGTCCCAGAAGGCAGTGATTGGTGGCTGCTCCCCCCAAGATGCTGTGGAGGACCAGAAGTGTGAGAAAGGTCACGATACAAAGTAATCAGATCAAAAAACTGTGACTCAAAACTCCATCCCGACATCCGTCTCCTCATTAACGGATCGAGAAACTGCCTAAAGGAATTAAATCTTTGCTCTTCGGATTCTGAAGCATTAGGTTCAGAGTGGCGAGACCCATCACCAGAGCCACCATTATCATCCTGCATTTCAGACTTTGAATCTTCAAGTAATGCAAGCTGCCATAATATTTCCCGATGAGTTTTTCCAATAGATTCTAGAACATCCTTGCTATCATTCCCGAATTCTTGAAGCAGAGCTGTGACCCATCTGTTGTCTTTTGAAGCAGCAAGAAACAAAAGGAACTCGACAAGGAAAAGTGAAGAAAAAACTCCAGAATGTGATGTTGCTTTCGGGTCCAGCAGAAACGATCCAGAAAGAACACCAAAACCATCCAAAGTTGACTTCAGATATTCCCGAAGGGCTGAACAAAAGGCCCGTGCTAAAGGAGCAGAGTGATGTTGAGTAAAACTTTTAAAAACCATGGTGCTATGCAAAGCAATAGACATCCCTTCAGATGATTGAGTGATACTCGGTCTTAATAAAAGCTTCAACAAAGCCTCAATCCCTGCTTTTTCAACAAATAACCTGCATGTTTCAGCATTCTCCATTGTTCGGTGAACTAACACCATCACATGAAAGATGCATAATTGAATAAACTGCTCATCACATATTCCTTCCGACCCTGAATCTGTAGCACCAACTAGACATGGGCCTACATTTTCTTTATCTTCAGTGTCCATATCCATAGCATTACCCTCGTTAACTTTTCCAGTTTTACCCTTGTCATCCTCTATTGAAGCAATTTTATTGATAATCTCAATAATCATATCCATACCAGTACCCCTTAATGTGGACACATGACGTAAGAGCTCCTCAACAGCATTTGCCAATGGCACAATTCCATCATTCATTGGAATCACATATTTTTTATCAGTTAAAACGTCAACCAGAAACCTTAATGCTGAGGTTTCTTTAACTGCTTCTAACCCCTTAGGGTTGAGACAAATAGCACCAATGCCATTAGGAACACATGTAAGAGCTTTTGAAGAAGGAAGAACTCCCGCTTTTACTGATGCTAGAAAAGCATTGGGAAGACCCGATTCATCCAACGATGCATAACAAGTGGGATCTTTGTGAATCATTTCACTCATAACAGTAACAGCAGCTGAATACACGTCCCCTCCAAACTTATTCACGTTTTCAAAGATCATAGAGAGGGTGGCTGGTAAAGAAACATCATGACCCCCATGAGGTCGGGTTGAATTTAATGGAGCGTAAGTAGCAGAACCAAGTGCCTTCAACAAAACTCTAATAAGACGTTTCTGTGAATAAAGTGAATCAACATTATGGTTTGTGTTTGAGGACTCCCCGATGCTCATTAAAATATCGTCTCCTATTTCTAGATCAATCACCCGAGCTACTTCTATCTGCAGTCTGTTGGTCAAAAGGTCAACTCCTCCCAAGTCCTTGAAAAGAGTGACAGCTGAATTGCTGTAGTCCATGAGTTTTTGCAGCGTCTTCACAGCCAAACATACAAGATGCATGTGTGAAGGATTTGAATTTTCTAGAAGGGGTAAAAAGGTCGGAACCATCCCTGATCCCCGTATAACACTCCCGGAACTTGATGTAGATATCACATGAAGCAAATAAAATTGAAGGAGTGCTTCAACAAATGCAACAGATGATGGGTCGCTGGTGTTGTTTAAAGACGAAATCGCCCTTTGCAGGACATTAAGAAGAATCATGCGATTTCCACCAGCAAAACTCATGCTGGACCCACTTAGAATTCGTGCCCTCTCATGAGATGATGAATATGCAGCAAGTTGAGATCCAAGAGCATGCATTGCAAGTGTGCGAATTGTCCCAGGTATTGTCTCTTCAGATTTTACTAATCTGATTAACTCATTTGTATATTCTGGCTCGTTGGCAAAAAAAGACACCAATTCATCATGAGAATCACTTGCTTGAACTAGAACAATAAAGGCAAGCAAGCTAATTTTGCTGTACAATCTGCATATTCTTGAAGAACGGAACGCATGAGCGTATCTAACTCTAGTCAACAACGAAAATCGATGCTCAGGAGGAACATTGTACTGCTCAATGATTGACTTCATCAAAGATAAATCATCTTCCTTGCGCAGATGAAGATCCAGAATGTGAATAACACTCATGCTTTGAGGGTTTGTACCGTGCAACTCAAAATAGAGGGTAGAACCTACACGGTTTTGGGAATTGTCATTTTCGGTCTGTATATCAGATGGGAACAAGCTTAGACCTTCATCTTGGGTTCTTTCGTTCATCATAACACACGAATATAAGCCCAAACCCTCTTCCTTGCTTCCCCATCCTTGAGCTAATGACAAAAGACAACTGTTTATCGCCCCGCATCCAACCAGTTTCCCACTTGCATGAAGTTTTGAAGGATTTATTTTCACGAATGCTGAAAGAGTCTCCAAGGTTGCAATGAGAACTTCGGGGTCTGTTGATGCAAGCAAGAGCTTGAAATGCTGAAGAAACAAAACAAGCTTCAAAAAATAATATATAAAAGATAAAGATGACAGGTAAAACCAATAAAATAACATCAATATCAAATACTAATACATTATGCATGACTCAGATGCATCATTACTAAGAAAAACATCCACATATTTACGTGGTGATGTCCAATATAAAAGAGTATTATTATCAACTCATTTGCCCCCTTCTTAGCTCAAGGAAATGTATTTCACTTATTTAAGATGAAAGACAACAACCCCAATCAACGCATTCAAATTTCAAATGGGTTGAACTTACTATAGCTAATATATGCATACAAGAAACCAATCAGCAAAGCATATACCATGATGCCATATACAAATCTGCTTTCATCATACCTCTAGGCCATCAAAAGAACTTTTGTTGTGGCAATTCTCTAAGATTATTTGCATCACACGAAGAATCTGGAGAACTGATTGCTTAGGGAAAGGAGTATCATCTTCTAGAGTATCTTCCAGAAGGAGATCCTTCCTGCTAGACAAGTATGTCTTGAAGTAGGTGTCAAAATGAAGAAACAGCGGCCTCCAATGATAAAAATTACCCTGATTTCAATGCAAAAGTTAAGCACTTCACATGCAGTAAATAAATCAAATAATGGCAGAAGTATGAGCTTATTACCTTGTTGTATTCCCAGTGGAAACCTGAAAGAGGAATTGCTAAGTCTTGCAATGGACACTGAATCACCTTATCTATGAAAGCCTTCACTTTCGGGGGCTGTGAAAGTATGTAAGCAAAGTAATGTTTTTTAAATCTCAAACAATTTTCACCAATTAGAAGAAATGAAACAATATCGTCAAGTGATAACCATCAGATGATGATCCAGTTATTTTTGCCAAATAATAAGTGCCGACAGGTTCTGCACTACTTTCCTACATCAGATAACATTCAAGAATGCTTACGACTATCTTGGACTTCATGCATTTATCTAAATGAATCATTGGAGAGTACCCCTTCAAAGATGTGAAGTCATATACACATAATTATGTCCAGTTCTCCACTAATAATGTTTTCTATAAAGCAATCAAAACATATGCAATGACCTAAAAGGCTAAAAGTAACACCTAATGCTGACAAATTCAACATCCTTCTTTTCATTAGATACCTCATTTAAGCCAGCTATTTATAACCGAGTTAAGAAAGAAAAACTGGTCAGTTTCCTCTTCTTCCTTACGTTGTCCGGACTAAATCAGGGTAACGCCCGTGCCAATTGTGATCCCTATACTTTATTACACGCCCTCTATGAAACAAAATTTCCTAGAACTCGCCATGTTATATATGCATTCTACTATTACACATCACTAGTCCTGATTTGTTGAGTGCATTATCATCTAAAGTTACAGGGTGTATTTGAGATACTACTCTGAAACATATATAATTAAGTTATCGGGAAAAGTGTAACACATTGTCGCCATAAGAAAATAAAATAAAAAGAAAACTAAAAATGTGCAGGTACAAAACAGCCATCACATATGAAATCTGAAACATCATATCAAGCAGAAAAAGGTAAGGAAAAGCAGACAACAGCTCGAAACCTCCTCCAAGCGCATAATCTAATGCATATCTTCCCAGAGTACATAAACTAGTTAGCTACTACTCTTTACTATGCAAAAAAAGAGCACACACTAACCTTGCTATATACATATATATATATCATACATAATACCTTTTAGACTTCAAAATTGAATGATAAATATTAAAACTTCCAGATAAAAAAGAGGTACAATTCCATCAAAATTCAAAAGAGGCACAAGGCTGCCTTCTCAATGAATATAGTAGAAAAGAAGAAACCCAAAAAAAATGCAGATCAAATTACACGCCAGAATATACAAATATACATACAATAACAATATATACATTACAAAAAACCCTTCTAATAACAATTTTTTACTCTAGACTATATCAATAAACCAAATCAATACACAAAAAAACCCAAACAAAACAATACTTAGAAAAAGTTATAAACTTTTTTATGAAAAATAAACATATAGAGCAACTATATAAACCACATACAACTATATAAGCCATAAATACACTATCAAAAACCTTCTAATCACACTATTCAAACCAGATTCAACACACACAAAATACTTTTTACTATACGTATACCTAAAGTCTCAGAATTAACTTCTATAGGACCCATGTACACATATTCACACAGCAATATACACAACCTAAACACTTCTAATCACAACTTTTAAACCAAAGTCAACACTCAAGAAGCCCTTACAAATACACTTTAAAAAGGTGTAACTTTATTTTTATTTAAAAACCACTTATAGTATCAGATTCAAAATATATACACATACACATACAACAGCTATACACACTACCAAAAACCCTTCTGAGCACATTATTCAAACCAAATTCAACACACAGGAACCCTTACAAAACAATTAATAAAGTTAAAAAAAAAATAAAAAAAAGCATACTTGTAGCCTCAAGTTTAACATATTATATATATATACACACACACACATATACATACAGCAACTATATACACATATACATACACCTATTATCAGTACCAAAAACCCTTCTAAGCACATTATTCAAACCAAATTCAACACACAAGAGCCTTTACTAAAAAATTTTAAAAAGTTATCATTTTTCTTTAAAAAAAATACTTGTAGCCTCAAGGCTCAAGTTTAACATATACAAACATATACATACAGCAACTATATACACATATACATACAACTATTATCAGTACCAAAAACCCTAAAAAAATACATAAGAAAGGTAACAAAAATTATTTTTAAAAATTCTTACAGTCTCAGAATCAAGTTTAACATTAGGACCCATATGTCCTTCACCAGAAATAAGCTGCCGTAATCTTGACGGCAAGCTCGATCTTAGATTTCCAGCCATTAAAGCACTCTACACTCTTTTACACTGCCAAAAAACACAAAAAGATTCAATTTTTAAACATTTATTTCATAAATCTTGAATCTTTATTCATAAAAAAACATAAATTTAAGATACCCACATGGAGTTTTGTAGAGATATTAAACAAGTGATGGTTTTGATAAAACATAAATGAATTAAGGGTTTATATGTCTTGTGGGTTTGAGCCCTAAATAAGGAAAAGCCCAGAAAATATATATATATATTATATATGTTTGTATATATAGGGTTCTTGTGTGTATGTGTGTGAGAGTTTGAGTGTGTGTATTGGTTAACCCTTGAATATGGAGAAAAAGAGTTGTTTGGGTTTTTTTATACAGAAGAATAGAGTCCTATGAGACCTCTTTTTGTGTAGAGAGGTTCGATGTGAAGATTATAGTCGGTTTTTGGGTTTATACACCGGTCCATTGGGTAGCTCTTTTTGATATATGAGAAGTAAAGTTAGACCATGATACAAACAATCACATAAATATCTTTAAAAATCTTTATAATTCTCAAAAATTCTTTTAAACTTTTAAGTTTCCTCTTTTCTTTCATCTAAACAAAACAAAAACAATTATGGATATACATAAAAGACATCAACAATAACAAACATACATTAAACATAATAAACATAATCACCAGCATAAAACTTTAATCGATTGCATAATCGTCTACACAAAAATTATTAACTAAAGATATCCATAAAAGACATCCTTGATTAATAATTTTTGCCCACAACTATCAACTTAAGTATATACTTCAATAGTTCAAAAACAATTTTAGTTAAGGATTTATAAAAATAATACTATTAGAGATGGTTTATATGGTTAATACTTTCATTCTTTCGGAGTCTTTCCTTATAAATATGCATCGTAGATTAATATTTAGGGAATTTAAAATTTTAAGTTTAAGTTCGAGTATAAGCAAAATTTCAGTAGGTCAAAGATGAAGTTTTTGCGAATATTGGAGTTAATATATGAAAACACAATACTGTTGAGCCCAATTTATCGTTTAGAAAAAACGGTATGCATTTTAAAGGAAGTAAAAAAAAACATTGTTTTTTTAAGAAAAATTAAAGAATAAATTGATTTTTATATTCTTGAGTTTCATTAAATAATAAGAGGCAAATTGATTCTCAATATATAATAAAAAAAACTAGAACTTGTCAGCCGAATTGAAATTGGAATGGAAAAGAATTGAAATATTAAAATATTAAAATTATCTTGCACTAGTTAATCAACCCGGGTTAACTGATAAACGCTTTACAAATAAACCGAATGATACCCGGATAACTATAAAATATATTGCCATATTAAAAATTATTATGTAAAAAACGAAACTAAACGGAAACAATAGTATTGTAGTTGTGGACACACGTTAAAACAAATTCGGTTGGCAAAAACAAAAACAAAAAGGTTATTTAGAAAATAAAAACACCATAGTTTTCAGTCTATTATAACGAAAAAATAAGATGATTAAAACTTACATAATAATGTGGACATTTAATAAAAATCAATATTAATGATACATATTTAAGAAAAGAATATTTTGAATTTTAAATAAAAAAGTATGATGATGTCATATTAAATTAAAAGGATGTGTAGTAATACAATTTTTAAAAAATCTTAATCAACCCAGATGCAATCCAGGAAGTTGCAAATATATTTCGTTATAATAAATACAAAAGTAAAATTTGTTATAAGAGACAGACATTGATCTTAACACTATCAAATATTGAATTCAATAATGAACAAAATATCGTAACTATAAATTTGTAATTAATAAAAATTGTTATAGGTGTTGACATTAATTAGACTATACAAGCTTCAAAGTATAAAAATACTAGCATCATCATCACTATGTAATAATAATATAGCCTACAACCTATAAAAACAAAACATATTTTACATATTTATAATCATAAACTCAATACACTAGCGAGATAAACTAATAGACATGTAGTTATGCATTTTAATATCAAAATAAATTGTTACATGGAGATAGATATATAGAAAATATCCTTAATTTTAATTTATAAATATTTTATCAAGATTTAAGTGGAAATTCTAAACTATGATGACTAAATAAAGAAAATGCTAAATTAGAATAATTATATTTTTGTAATGTGACATCATCGTTAATTATATAGAATGTAAGAAAGAATTACAATATGACACATAAGATTTTTTCTTCTAGAAACAATCTTCCTTTATTAATAATAGAGATTTGGTGAATACAAATGAACGAAATTCAATTACATGAATTATTTTAATATAAAACATCTCAAATAACCAATTTAACCTTTGATGCATTCTTATAATATAATACTTGTTCTATGTCAAACAACCTTTTTCTTTTTACAATGAACCTTCATCGATCCCGACTTTTACAACACAACACACCTTTTGCTCCAACATACAAACCAACACCCTTTTCCTTAATATCAGACCAATGGGGTGAAACCCCAATGGTACCACCTCCTAACAAAGAGTTCTAGACAGCTAAAAAGCACGGGTTCGAATCATTGCTTAGCAGATTCCTTGTCACCTATTTCTCTAGAGAGTCACCGGACTCTAGTCTATGCGGGAGTGACTTAGAAAACCTATTCGGTACATGGGACGAAATGGTTCTTATCCATTTACCCTTTTTCTAATAACTGCTTTAATTCCGGTTTTAATGAGTTTATACAAACCAATAAGTTGTTTAATCCTTTATTATGCATTACTCTTTTTTGTATTTCTCTTTTTATTCGTAACAAAAACATCAATGAAATTTATATTTTGTGTTTAATTTACATTTCAGCATTAATTGTTGTTGTTAAATGCATTTAATATACCATAAAATATCCCCGACAAACATTACTTATGTTTAACTTTAATTGTTATTTACAAAAGAGATCTTTTTGTAAAAGTGTATGTTTTTATTTTGAACTCAATAATGAAAATAATTAACTTTTTTTATATTATTTTTTTCATGTAAACTCGAAAATGACATTTACTTTTATAATTTGTTTCCGTTTTCGATCATTTTGTTTCCTTTTTTATATCTTTTTTCTCTATGTATCAAACTCAAAAATACAATGTAATTATGTTGTTCCAGACTAATCTAATAACCATCCCTTTAATTTAAGGACAAAAACTAAACAACATTTAAGATGGTTTAAATCCCTTATTTGAGATTATGATATCCATAAATAAATAAAAAATAATAAAGTGAACGATGAGTATTTAGTAATGACCTCCTCGAAATAATTAACTCTCAATACCATCTTTCGCGGGTTATGGTTTTGAATAGTCATATCCTTACCTAAGATATAAATGTTGTTTACAGATCTACCAGAGTTAAAAAAAGAAACTTCAGTCTTAAAAGAAGTAAGGATCGAATCCTAAATTCTGCCTCCAAAGACAAATGTGTTACTGATTGAAGTGTTTCTTGTTTGGCCTATTTAAAATGAATAAGGAATTTAAGGAAAGAAGAAAAAAAGCAATAAAGAAAAGGTTACAAATCGTCCATATGGTTTGCCATTTTACACACTGATCTTTGCATTTTTTTTATCGGTTTTTGTCAATGGACTACACTTCTTTAGCACCACTTGTCCATTGTCCAATAGACATTAGTTTTCTTCGTTAAAGCCTTAGGTGTATTAAATGTGAGAGTGAAATTGTCTTTTTCCTTATTCTCTAGAATAATTATCACAAATCATCTATATAACCTGTAATTTTCTCACATATCTTTCCTGTGATTTGTCATTCTTTCATAAATCGTCTCAAGAACGATAATATGAAAGGTTTGTGAGAAAGTAACAAACTACAAGGACAAATATAATCTTGGGAAAAAAAATATAAATTTAGTAAAAGAAACTTCTCATTGTCGTCTTTTATGGATCCGGGATCTCAATACATTGATGGTGTATAAGGCAGGTTAATATGTAGACAAACCTTACCTCTACCTACGTAGACAAGTTGACCAGGTTTTACCTAAATGGTATAATAAGACCCCCCCCCCCCGACCTTTGCATAAGATTAAAATCGAACCTCTAACCTCTATTTTCATATTTTAGGGTGTTTACCATTTATTCAAACTACGCTGTAATCTTGGACAAAATATCCATTACTAAATATGGATGTCGATTGTTATTGTCATGTTTTGTCTTGGACAAAATTATTCATTGCTAAATTTGGATGTCGACTATCATTGGCATGTCAGTAACCCCCGTGTTATTCATCGACGAAAGATAACTTTGTCTTCTAAGAAGAGTTATCTTCTTTCTACTAATTTAAAATTTTATCTTATATGTATTTTGTATAAAAAAATAATGATTTTTTTTTAAAAGGTGAATTTCGCGTTAAACTTCGTGTCGTGATTCAACAGCGAGAGATCTAGCATACGTTGTCTTAACCGGATCCGCGCTAGAGAGCTCCCTTGAAGTAGAAATGTCTACTTCAAATACCTAATTGGAGGAAAACCCCCTACTAATCCGCCCGAAAACATGACGATTAATAGGGGTAAACCTTGTACCCTCAGACTTCAACCTGGGTATACCCAAGCCAAGCACTCATAGAAGGACTTCCTTATCTCTCAAAGTTGGTAGAATGGGGATTCGAAACCTATAGGTCACCAGTGGAACCCCAAACAACTACAAAATAATGAGTTTGATAAAGTAAAAATAATACATCTAAAAATACCTTCAATCTCGCCATATCATTGTTTGAAGTTGTTTAATTTTTAAAAGGATATACTATTTTTTCTATAATTAATATTACACAAAGGTAGCCGTAGGGGAACCTGTGGCTGGATTGAATCCTTCGCAATGGAAATTCCCTTCAAGGTGCTTGCTTCCACTGGTGGCAGGCGGGCGAAGGGTCCAAAGGACTTCAATTCATTAGGCCAGCGTGAAACTAAGAAAAATAGATGTGCCTAAGGCATAAGCAAACTGTGCACGCTAAGAGAAGAGGTGAGATGTTCGCAATGACTACCACAAGAAAGCCGCCCCCTATCTCTAAAAGGGCATCCGTCGAGGCCTCGTTTTACCTGCCCTTGGGACTGGAACTGATTGGTAGTGTATTATGTCACATAAACTTTGGAAAAATAACTTTTTAATCAACTCAATAAATATAAAAAGCGATTCAATCGGAATTCTAAGGAGAGGTTACAAAAAGATTACGAGCACCATTTGTGTATTATGTCACATAAACTTTGCAAAAATAACTCTTTAATCAACTTTATTAATATAAAAAACGATTCAATCGGAATTCTAAGGAGCGGTTACAAAAAGATTACCAGCAACAGTGTCATTACCCTATTTGAATTTGTTATTTTAGGCGGTTCCAAAATTAATGCACACAATAATTTATATTAGTTGTAATATGTAAAGAGAGGATAACATGTGTTTTGTAAGCAGTGGCGTACCTACGTACAAGTCAAGATATGCAAATGCATACCCTTAAAATCCCACGTATACTGTTAACATCTCAAATCTATACTCCTTTATAAAACAAACTGTCCCCCTCCTTAATTTTAAGAACCTGAAATGACATATTTACCCTCCATCTTAATACATTCTTATTTCCATTTTATACACTGTTCCTATAATGCCCTTAATAAAAATTCAACCTCTATATCTCCCATACACAGAAAAACATAGCAAAAACCCTAACTCAAAATGTGCCCCTCTCCTCCCGCCCCCCCCCCCCTTTCATATCCCACCGCAACATTTTATCACAACTTTGACTGCAATGAAATTACTTTTACGCTAATAACCACACCATCACTGCCGCTGCATTGCGCAGACACCAATCTAGTTATATATATATATAGGGTAACATTCCGGTGAGAACACTTTTAAAATAAGAACGGTGAGAACACTTAAAAACATCATTTTGATGCATTAAAAGTCCATAAAACTAACATAGTGCATAACTATTTATCATTATTTAAGTGTTTAACAACACATTGATCCTTCAAAATCGAAAAAATAACTTTTTTTGTTTTGTGCATCCATCTTAGATGCATATTATCAAAATGATGCATCCAACAAAAAACGTGACTTTTTTTTTATTTTGACGGATCCATGTGTTGTTAAACACTTAAATAATGGTAATTAGTTATGTACTATGTCAGGTTTATGGACTTTTAATGCATCAAAATGTAGTTTTTAAGTGTTCTCATTTGTTCTCATTTTAAGTTGGTTCTCATTTGATTACCACTCTAAATATATATATATATATATATTGTAACACCCGTCGTTTAAAAATATGGATTTCCAAAAACTTTCGCCTAACGGCGTCAAGGAAAGCGGAATTAAACTTTAAAAGTCAAAACCAGCAAAATCTGTTTGGTTTATTCATTAAATGGTGTTACCAGCCATATCATCAAAACAAGTCTAAATGGAAATCCATCAGTTGCCCAACATTAAACAATCGACATTATAGTAGATACAAATCATAAATATCTAAACATAAATCAACGTCTAATGCTAGCAGCCACTATGGGTAAACTACAACCAGCTTCAAGATCATCTACCCATGCCTCACATCTTCTCACATCTACATGCTCACTATTGTTGGACCCGAGGGCACAACACATTTTAAAAGAGCAAGTGTTAGCTAAAGAATTAGTTAAGTAAGATAACACCTCATTAATAAAACATTCGTCCATTTAAACATTATATTAAAGTCATATTAAATCGTTAAGGCACATATCACATCAATGCATCACATCATCCATAACATATCATCGCATCAAACATCATCATAATAGGTTGAATCACCCTAGATGTTCCTAGTCATCTTTTACTTCATATATATCATATAAGCATCATCGTATAGTGTGACATAAGTCACTTAAATTAGGTGTGACATAAGTCACTCATCACATATAAGGTGTAAGTCTGTGTGTAGGCGGTCATAAGACCTAAGAGGGCACCTCACACTCGACTGGATGGATAAGTTTTTCAGCGGTCCATTAGTGTCGTTAAGGAATGGCAAGTCAATCCAGGCGTAGTCCGTATGTTCAAAGACATTGGTGGGTAATCACTCCACCTAGAGATACTCAAACCACGTAATTACGTTGCAAGGAGACACCCAAGCAACCATATACACACTCGCCGGGAAAGGGCAAGTACGGATTAAGCTTAACACTTTCATATCATATACGAGCTCGGTTTACATCACATATAGTTTAGGTATCCACGTTACCTAAACATCATCACATATCATTTTTTACGTTTGGGCCCTTAAACGTGCACGTGTCATGGCAACTTAATAAGTCCAGTGAACTAGATGAACAAGCCATATAGTCATGCACATTATACATATCATCAACATACAACACATTTCAATTCATCTCAAGACATTACAGAGCATTTCGTAGCATATCATTACATCGCATATATTGTTACATCACGTACATCATCATGTATCATTGCATATCGTATATCATTACAACATTGCATATCAATTATCATCTCAGATCGTACATTATTTCATATCATCTTTCGTATCCTAATATATATATATATATCATTTCATATCATCTATCATCTCATGTCATATATCGTTGCAAATCATCTATCATATCATATCATTTATCATTTCATATCTTATCATCTATTAAGCATACATAGCATCTCATATCAGTACATATCATTGGGGTAGCATTTCAGGCTTCAATATGTATCTACATAGCCCATATCACCTCCCGTATAATCCCGAATACCCATAAGCAAACAAGACATCATTTGGGAAGTTATTATATGAAAACCATGTTTTTGTTGAACCCTCAACATGTCAAAAAGTGTATCTTACCTCGTAGAAACGTACAAAATGATAACATAAGTTACAGAGCTTTGCAAGTATTCCCGACTACCTATAATCATTAAACGACATAATGAGCTAATAAGTAACCACTCACTTATGGTTATGACTCAAGTCTAAATACCTATAAACATGACTCATGACAATGCTTGATGCATCAGAGGTTCGTTTAATACTTAAGGCTTACATAACTCGACGGAACTCGACATTCACTCACTAAATTAACCTTTCTGAAAACTTGACATCATCATCATCTTTTAAAAGTATTACCATTAGAAAGTAGACTCTCTCGCGATTATATGAAAAGCTTATTTGTTAAAAACGGAGTTACGGTTCAAAAGTTATGGCCATTTGAAAATTCTGTCACTATTGTGTCGCAACTCGCAACTACCAAGTGTCACTATTTCCTGGTTGTGCCGCAGCTAGTCCCGATTATGCACAAAACTCATTGTTTAACCTCCAAAACTTAACCAAACACACCTCAAACGACCCCAAACCTTATGAACGACTTTTGTAACTCAAAATTCATCATTTTAAGACCATAATGATGCAATGAAATCATTGATTGACTCTTACTTGATTTGCATCACAATGACAAACGTTTTAGGTTACCGAATCGACAAAACGGACGATTTCAGTTGATTAACACACCCTTTGGTCCAGATCTGATATGACACTTATAATGACTCCATTATATCATAAAAATATCAGTAATAACAAGATTATACCTTTTGGAATCCCCAACACACCAATAGATTGCAATAACGGTTACCTGGTAACCCGAAATCAACGATTCTAGCAACGAAAAGCATATAATCGATCAAGATCAGGTATGAACGAGATGAACATTTTGGAATGACCTAAAATTAGTGGAGTTTACAATCCTTACCTTGAAGATGATTACCAGATCGATATACAAGTGATTAATTGCTCCTAGTGGACCCGAAATCGATAGAAAATCAAATAGAGGATTGATATAGGTTAGGGGTGGTTTAGGGTTCAAAGTGAGGATTAATTTTCTGCAATTAGGGTCAAATGAACTGATACAAAACCCTTAATCCCGTTTTTAGGTTTCCACCTATGTCAAAACTAGTCCCTGAACTTCCATAGAGCTCATATTTAGCTCAAAACTCCTATTGGGAATACTTACAACACCTTAAACACTTTAAGCACCTCTAAAGGCATTAAAATATACCTTTAAACACATTAACACATGAATCATTAAGGCTTTAAAACCTTACACACATAGCACATTAATCATACGTGAGCATTAAATCTCCTACAGACTTAACGGGCACGTTGTGTTGACTTAACGACTCAAGTCAACTGTTAATTAAAAAGTTCGGGTTGTTACATATATATATATATATTTCAAGATAGACCTTACCGGTGCATATCCTTGAAAATATTATTGCATACCCACTTTGTTCTATTGACTCTCTCACGTGTGACTTGGTGGTAAAATTACAAAACAAATATTTTAACTGAATGTTAAAACTTTATTAAATTTATATCTTAGTGATTTAGCATTTTATAATATAGGATTTACATAGTTTGAAGCAGGATTTTTATCAAAGGATTAGTCTTCTTTTATCTATTAGTGACTCCATTAGAATGATAACTTCCCATCTAAAAATAATAATTTTCAGTTAAATTAAACTGAAGTTACATATATTTGTGGAAAACAAATCATTATTGATAACGTTTTGTTTGACGATTGTCCTACTACCAATACTTAGAATTAAAAGAGCTCAAAACATCGGAAAATACACCCCCCCTCTCCCAAAGAACAACTTAGGAGTGTACGGCCAACATATATGGTGTACGAATCACCGCACCCTTTAAAAATGCATACCCTATTCCGACTTTCTGGATCCGCCACTGTTTGTAAGGGTTTTTTTAATTTATTTTTTGACAAGTATTTCTTTTATATGTATACTCTATACTCCACAATTGCGGAGTAGATATGATTACAAAGTAATCAAATATTTTTTGTAAGTGTTAATAAATTTATGACTAATTTGAATGGCAAAAGGTAGTAATCATATAAAGCTTCCAAAGAATGATATATTTGAGTGATGAAAACTGCATATAAAAATAACGATTTTAACAAAGTCTTTTTTATTTGCAAAAATACCAAGGATTTGCACCCGATTTTGAATTTGCAACCTAATTTTCGTATCTACAAAGTCAATTAATTTCATATATATGTATATATTGAGTTGCGTTCTCCCAATTTACATATGAATTAGAGTGCCAATTAGTTATTTAGGTCGAAAATTTGAGTTTTGTGTGGGGAATACCGCGAATTTGTGGCTGATTTTTGCAATTTTTTTTAAAATTAAAATCGTATATTATCTGAAATTTTTAAATCATATGTTTGATAGAAGTTTTACCCTAGTTAACTTTAATTTTCTTTTTCATAAATCCCCTAGTTAACTTTATTTTTTTTATATAAACCTTCAATAATTTATCCTTACAAATGTAAAAAGTAAGATTCAAACTCCGGTAGAATAACCCAAAGTTAAAAACCTTTCCAATAAGCCACCAGCCCCATCGGCATTGTAAACCATATATAGAAACATAATAAATAAATAAATAACCACAATAACTAGCGAAACGATTTTGTTAAGTTAGTTAAGGGAGATTACATCAATAGCCATCATAAGTGGGGGAAAACCGAATCAATAAAAGCATTGTACATGGGATCGGCTAACCATAGTTTAGCAAGAAATTGATAAGAGGATGTGAGCCTGTGAACTTCTTCCATGAGCCAGATGTTAGTTTCTGCTTTACATGGATGGATTATGGAGTCTAATGGTTCTGCTTTGACGTCAGCATCCCATCTTATCTGATCCCATTCTTTTACACGAACGTTAGTCAGGTAATGCAGTGGCTGCTGGTACAACTGTTTCATTGATTTGGCTAAACCGCCCCATGAGGTGAATGTTATAACTGACCCATTTTGAGCTGGAATCGGGATTTGCTTCATGTATTCTTGGTACATTTTTGCACTTCTCAACATCAATTCTGCATTAATATCAGATTTTGGTTACCCTTTGCTCAGAATTCAGAAATATATTAACTTACTCAGATCTAGTAAAAGAAATTCACCTAATTTTTATAGCCTGGTTAATTATGTTCAAATTTGAAATTTCACGTCTACATAATCTACAAAGTTGCCTCAACATTATTTCAACCGGCTGCTTAATGCATCCCGTATTCCCATCAGTTTAAAAATTTCCCTTGCTCTAGTTAGATGCATTTACCAAAATATCAAAAATATTGTGTGTTCCTACCATTCCTCTATATATGCGACACTGGTAATATTCATCATCTGATCACCCCGAATGGCCAATTAAGTCATGAAATGTGAATATGACTCTCGACAATCTTATATCCCAATAACTTGATACAGATAGAGGTGGCGATTTTGACCTGGCAACATATAAGTTGATTGATTTGAATAGTGTTTTATCTCAAACGGGTCAAACAGAAATGGGGTGAATGGTTTGAAAGTAGACCAAAGTCAACCATGCATACAGCCTTCAAGATCATTTTTCTTTTTATAATCATATCTCACCACAAATTATATTAGCTTTTCTTAAAAGTAAACAAACAACTGTTTGTGGGTCAATTAACCCAATCTGCCCCCATTTCAACCAATGTTAAAGACCAGTTCCAAGCTGGACCTGTTTTGACCGTTATTCATTCTGCCCAACCCATCATGTCCTGAGATACGAGATAAATTGCTGCATGTGATATGAATATACTATAGATGGCATTTGCTGCAGTTTTCACCATTTGAGTAAATTCAAGCCTGCGATAGTAAAGAGACAAACCTTACAAGCAGAAGTTTACCATTGCCATAAGGGAGAGAAATTACCTTCAGTTGTTACAATTTTTTCGTCAGGAACAATAACTGCATTGTCAGTTTTTGGCCGCTTGCGACCAGCAAGATCTTTGGTTCCGTTGGATGCAGAAGGTTTATCATTATCATTGGATGATACATCCAAAGGAACCGGCTTAGTTCTTTTCATAGGAAATTTCATGCAACCTAGAGTAAATTCCAATATACACAAAGAATAGTTAGTAGCTTATTGTAACTGAAATACCAAATATTTATATAAAAAAACATACTCCGTATATAAATATCTTCTTTAGTAGAAACATAATGGAAGCAGTCTCTCTGAGACAGAGGTATCAGTGTCTACATCTCACCTCCCCCGTACCCCGCTCCTAGCGGAATTGGGTATTGTTGTTATTAGTAAAAACGCGCATTTACCAGACATGAAAGCTATATAATAGGTCTAAGAAAATTAAATATATTAACTGTGTTCTTAAAAAGTTAGAGGTGGTAAAATGGGTGGGTTGGGCAACATCCAATGGGTCAAACCGAGTCATTCTAAAAATCAGGCCATAATTGTGTATACAAGAATATATATATATATATATATAAAACCTAGATATACAAATAGACTCATCTTCAAATTGATCAATCATGTACAATTTAGAATCCCTAATTTAATTAGCAATATGTATATATATACATAATTATAAAAAAAACATAAAATGATTCAATTAGGATTAAAAAATTATATTAACAGAAAAGCTAACAATTAAATGAGGATTGAGATTAAACTAATATAGGGATGAAAAACACAGCCGACCTTTTAAGTATAATGTTTCAGGAAATAGATATAGATATATTTATATGTATATTAGTGTGCTGCAGTATATTTTAATGACTTACCACCATGGTCTCTTTTTAAAGACCTTTTTGATGACGATGCAGTGTTGCGAACATCGGAAGACATGACAACGTTGGCGACCGAAACCATAAAAGCTAAGTTAGAAAGATTTGTTAGAAACGAATCATCGGAACTTGACGATGATGACGAATCGGAACTTGATGACCATGAATCCATGGTTGGGCCGTCAAGAAATGAAGGACTCATGATTTCTTTCGAGTTAGGATTCATGATTTTTTTTTTTTTTTTTTAAGAAAATTGTTTGTGAGTGAGAGTGAAAAAAAAAAGAGATGAATTGTGTTTGTGTGAATATTAGTGTTTAAAAAGGTTTTTCTGAATTTAATTTTGAAAATTAACCGGGGAATAAGCTATAGCCGTTAATGAATGAGAAAAGTTGGGTAGCGGTGAACGTGACTGTCGAGAGGTTTGTCTTTTTGGCTTACGATGGAACTCAAACACGAAAGCTGGGGAGGAAACATGGAACATACTCTGTTAGACTATCACCATCGGTTAAAAAAAAAATGTAATAGGCGATCGGCCATAAAATAAAAAGATAATATTAAACAATCACAGAGGCAACCAACTAAGTAGTTACACCGACGCATGTTTGCGGCATAAACAACTAAGCAAGTGGACGTGGCATGCTCATTGTATTACATGACATCTGCAAGTGGTTGTTTCGTTGATTTCGAATTTAAACGAGAGTAATTTCTTATTTATACTTGCAAATCTTTTTATTTTTTATACACCACGATATCTACATGCTATAATTCTTTCTATCCATATCTTTTATTTTATACTACAAATTTATCTTAGTTTCTTATTACCGTGAATCTAAATTATATTTTCAATCTAATATTACATTTATGTTATTTTGATGTTAGGATCGTAAAATGAGATTTTGATTTTGTTAATATATGTTGATGAATGTGAAATATTTTAGAAATTTAATTATTTTTATTTTTTTATGATAAAATAAATTAATTTTTTTTATATAAAATGTATTTTTTATTAAAAAAAATACTTAGAAGTAAAAAAGGTTAATTAAAGAACATTATAATGTATTTAAAAAATAGTTTAGCTAGCTAGTTGATGAGAATGTAAAATTTGGTTTTAGTTAGGTTGGGTAAATATAAGAGAGAGAAAAAAAAATTTAATGAATAATATTGGTGGGTTGGGTTGTGAAAGGGATGACCTTAGAACGCTAGAGTCAAATGATTGGTTAGAACAATCACAACATCCAATGGTTAAGAAAAGGTAATTTAAAAATTGAGTCAGATTGGTTTGACCCAGTAAAAAATTTTCTTTAAATAAAGAAAATGAAATTTCAAATCTCCTTATCTTAAAGAGTAGGATGAGCCATGAGCTCATATCCTATGTGCTGTCAAGTAATTAGCTATGCCACATTAAATTATGATGTAATATGCTTATAAAATTAGAGTACTCTCTCTCCTCATTTAAAGAAGATAGAAGAATTCCCCATTACTGCTATAACTATAGGGGGATAAGTGATAACTAGTTAGACCATATTTAATTTTATATAAGCTCAACCTTAAAAGAGGAAGTAAAAACTGACTTATAGGGGTTGCCAGTCATAGCTATAGGAAGAGGGAATCCAACTATCGCAATTCAATCCGATGGTTCCCGACTTTCTCTGGTTTCCGCAACCGTAATCATTTTTGTGTTTTTGATGGTGTTTATATTATGTGAAAACGTAGCTTCTTCTCCTTATACGGTATACGTATTTACTTTGAAAAAAAAGTGGGCCTTTTGATCAGATGTTTGTTTTTGGTGTATGTGTGCAGTATAGATATATGATTTGATTGTAAAGCAGGTAAGCTGGTTGAAAAAGATAGGTTTGTAAAGTAGGTTAAAAGAGCATTAAATGTTTAAACTCTTCCCCATGCTTTAAGCCGCCTGTTACCATTGTTTTGTATAAACTAGATTGATGCCCGCGCAATGCAGCAATGGTGAGACGGTGACAGTGTGGTTATTATTGTAAAAGTAATTTCATTGCGGTCGGTGATGTGATGAATTTTTACGGTGGGATGTGAAAGGGGGGGGAGGGGGACGAACTGTAAATTAGGGTTTTTTTTCTAGTTGTTTCTGCGTAAGGGAGAGATAGTGGTTGAATTTTTTAAGGGCATTTTAGTCACAATCTATAAAATGAAAATAAAGATGTATTAAGATGAAGAGTAAATTAGACATATCAGGTTCTTAAATTTAAGGAAGAGAGGTTCAGTTTGTTTAAGGGATATATATATATATATTCAAAAATTATATTGATCAGAATATATGTATGAAGAGTTGAAGACAAGTGTGAAGTTTCCATTTAATGTAGCAGGAGTACTCTATTATTCTTGCCTTGCACTCTTCCAAGTTCCAATGATACTTTCCATTCTTAATTTATTTTCAACTTTTCTCCTCTTATCTATACTTCTATACTATTATATAAAAGAAATAACACTCTCTTTCATAAAGTGTTGAAATGTAACCATGCGAATGTACAAAATTGTCGTTTCTTTATTTCAATTCAAATGCATTCATATCTAAACCATTCTCACCTTCTCATTTCATTCGATTGCCTAATACACGTATTTTTTTTATTTAATGTTGGATGCTACTGAAACTACGTGACCATCGTGGTATCTCGCTTAATTAATTGCTCAATTATATTGTTTTCGGTGTAATCACAACATCAAACATATTATCAATGATATTCGCTGCAACGCGCGGGTACCATGCTAGTGTGAGTATAGTTACATAGATTGATAGATATTGATAGATACAGAGAGAAAATAGTTGAATATCTTTAATATTAAGGAGATTTTGAATATCATCTCTCATTATAAAGATTTGTGTGTTTTTATTCAAAAGTTCTTTTCTTTTTTTATCTCTTTTCTATAGCGAACGAAAATATTAGTTTCAGGAGATGATTTGTATTTTCTTAAGTATAAATTGTAGTATATATATTGACAAGGATTTGGTTTCAGGAGATGATTTGTATGAGTGTCTGCAACTTGAATTGATTCATACATAATAATCGTTTTTTATAATTTATTGATTTACTTATCTAAATGAAATGTACAGTAGAATTCTAATGTTTTACCAATCCACCAAGATTGCTTGAATAAAATATAAATGTCAAATTAATTATATGACCGAGTATGTGAAGGTCTAATGCACCGTATTTGACCTCAAAATGGTTGTGGAATCAGATTCTTTATTGGCAAATTCAGTATTAAATGGCATGGAACCGAAGATATCGGTACCGGAACCAGTACCAAACCGTACCGGTATCGGAAATTTGGTACGGTATTCGGTAAAAGGTTTTTGAGGGGGAAGGGAGTGGTGGACGGCATGCCATGCCGCCAAGGGAACACCGGCGCCATCCCCGCGGCATGGCAGCAGCATGAAGGCCAACGGCATATAAGCCTTGCGAGGCATGGAGCGTGTGTGCTTGGGAACCAGCAAATTTTGGAACGTTGGAGGCTTAAAAAAAAATTTTTTTTGTCACTTTGACCAAAAAAGAGCCGTTGGCATTAAAAAAAAAAAACCCCTTCAAAATACATCATCTTTTTCTCTATAAATGCATCCTTCTTTTTCTCAACAAACACAACAATAAAACTATACCCCTTTACTCAACTAAACACATTTTCTACTTTCGCAAAATCATCCATGGATCCAAGGAGGGGGAAAAATGTTCGAGGTCCGCCGGCACTGTCACGAGGCAACTTTCGTGTACCACGAGGAGTTGAAACGCCTCAATATCAACCTCAACAAGTCAACCCCTCTCAAAATCTATCGTTTATGTTGTTTATGTGTCGAACATTTTAATTTTTATTTGTTTAAGTGTGTAATGAACTTTGTTTAAATTTAATATGTATGGTTTATGTTTTTATTTTAATGAAATATTTAATATATGTTTTTATTAAAAAAGAAAAAGTTTGATTAAATTAAATGAAAATGAAAAAAAAAAATTTAGGAGGGATGAGAAAGTCATGAATGCCATTAAAAATGTTTGGGAGGGATGGTTGGGAGGGATGAAAAGGAAAATTGAGTTGGAGGTATTTGATTGGTGAAATTTGGGATGGATGAAATTCTCAACTACATGACTCCTCTTCCCCTAAGTAATCAGGACTACGGTCTATGTATATTTATTATCCTTTAGTTATCAATAAAACTTCAAAAGAAAAACAATGACAAAAGATAAATCACTTCTAGCGCTTAAAAAAAAAATGCTAAATGCGACATATCACCTCACTTTCAATACCAGATCTTTCATCATAGAAACCAGATATGACACTAAATTATATAATTGAGCTATTAACTTGGAAATGTATCTGACTACATCAAAAAAAGCCTTCAGTGGTTACATTAGAGATTTTGGTAGTTTTATTTTATATCCTATATATCATAGACATCTGAATCCTACTAAAGCTTTTTTGGGATAGTTAGATATCTTTTCAAGCTAATAGCTAGTTATAAAAATCTATTTGCAATAATAGCCAGTTATAAAAATCCATTTGCAAGATCTAACACCAAGTTGAAGTAAAATATTAATGCACCAATCTTAATTAACCAACCAGTCTAAACAGGAAAAACCGCAAGGACGAAAACACAAAACCAGATAAGATCCGTTTATGCAAAAACACACAAAATACTACTTGAACTCCAAAACTGGTTAGGCTCTGAAGGAGCAGGTCAAAGCGATTTATTTTTCTAAGGATGGCTCAAATAGTTCATGCCGATGACCAACACAAGGAGGGTGGTTCAAGTCGTTATCTTCAGCCAAAGCTGCTCAAAATGAATAATAATTTGAGTAAAAATCCACTTTGAGGATGCGGATGTTGGAGTATATCTCATCTAACAGATTCTTAATCAAAACATATAGTAAACCTTTTTTAAAAACAGAAAAGCTAAAAAACAACAATAAACTAGCAAAATGATTTTTTCAAGGAAAATGATATATCCTCCTAATTAATTCGAGTTCTAATACTGCAAACTAAGCTACCAAAGTCGATTAGTAAGGGGAGATTACATCAATAGAATTCTTAACTGGGGGGAAACCGAATCAATAAAAGTTTTGTACATGGGATCGGCTAACCATAGTTTAGCAAGAAACTGATGAGAGGATGTGAGCCTGTGAACTTCTTCCATGAGCCAGATATTAGTTTCCGCTTTACATGGATGGATTATGGAGTCTAATGGTTCTAAGTTGTTGTCAGCATCACTTCTCGTCTGATCCCACTGTTTTACATGAAGGTTAGTCAGGTAATGGAGTGGCTGCTGGTACATTTGTTTCATTGATTTGGCTAAACCACTCCATGAGGTGAATGTTATGACCGAACCACGTTGAGTTGGAATCGGGATTTGCTTCATGTATTCTTGGTACATTTTTGCACTACTCATCATTAATTCTGCATAAATATCAGAACTTAGTTGCTGTTTCTCGAAAATATATCAACTTACTCAGATTCAATAAAAATACGCAAAATTCAAATATGCCACTATTATCTCCTGGTTAGTTAAGATCAAATTTGAAATTTCACGTCTACATAATTTAAAACTAGACTTATGCCCGCACAATGCGGCGGAAGTGGGGGTAGTGATGCAACAATTGTGGTGAATGTAAAAGTAGTTGATGTTAAAGGTGGTATTGTAGTTATTTTAAGTGTTGGGGGATCTATACTGTAATTATTTCATCAAGGGTATTATAGGTATATTAGATGGAGATGTTTAAATTAGTGAATAAAGGAGAATGGTATTTTTGGTTTTTCAAAGGTAGAAAGTTTTAAGAAAAAAAGAGGAGTGGTTTGTTATATTAGATAGTATAGAAGTTGCCCGAATATTATTTCAACGACTCCTTAATGCCTCCCATCAATCCTAAAAATTTCCCTTGCTCGAGTTAAATGTATTTACCAAAATATCAAGATATGGTGTCTTTCTTACCATTCCTCCATATATGTGACACTAGAAACCAGAAGATATTCATTATCTAAAAACCCCAAATTAATTCATGAAACGTAAATATCACATTCTGATATCCCAATTACTCTATACAGGTAGAGGTTACAGTTTTGACCTGGTATCTTATTGGTCGATTGATTTGAATAGTTTTTTATCTCATACGAGTCAAACGGAAAGGGATTGAACGGGTTGACAGTAGGCCAAAGTCTATCATGCATAGAGCCTTCAAAATCATTATTAATATTATAATCATATTTCACCCATTAATTATATTACCTTTTCTTCAATGTAAAATAAGCAACTGTTTGTGGGTCAATCTAACCCAGTTTGCCCCCCATTTCAACCCATGCAAAATACCAGTCTCAAGCTAGACCCCCTTCTCTTTTAAATGGTAGTCTATCCTACTCCAACTCCTAGATACACAGATGCATGAGATGGAACCCAGGACCACTGACCCCCCTCCCCCCAATAATCCATCCCCACAAATGTGGAGAGCGAGACTCGAACCAAAGTGGATTCTACAAGGTCAGAGACCTTACCAATGAGCCACCAACCCCATTGGCAATCAGGACCTGTTTTGACCGTTATCTATTCTGCCCGACCCATCTTGCCACCTCTAGATATAAGACATAAATGGTGTAATACATGTATTATATAAATATGATAAAATGGATGACATTTGCTGGCTTGCTGCAGTTTTCACCATTTGAGTAAATTCAAGCCTACGAGAGTAAAGACACAAACCTCACAAGCAGAAGTTTACCATTGCCACAGAGAGAAAAAAATTACCTTCAGTTACTACAACTTTTTTGTCAGGAACGATAACTGCAGTGTCGGTTTTTGACCGCTTGCCACCAGCAAGATCTTTGATTCCATTGGATGCAGAAGGTTTATTATCTTCATTGGATGATATATCCAAAAGTATTGGCACAGTTATTTTTGTAGTGTATCTCACGCAACCTAGAGTAAAAATCAATATACGCAAAGGATAGTTAGTAACTTATTGTAACTGATATAGCAAATTGCCAGATGGAAAAAAAATATCTTCCTTAGTAGAAACGTACATTTGCGCAAACATGATTATATGAAAGATATGGAATAGGTCTAAGAAAATTGAATATATTAACTGTGTTCTTAGAAAGTTATAGGTGGTTGAATGAGCGGGCTGGGCAACATCCAATGGGTCAAACAAAACAGGTCATTCTAAAAATCAGGCAGGTCAGTTTGACCCGCAAAAACACACATATTACTTGAATACCGAAAGGGGTTAACTTCTAAAGGAGCATGTCAAAGTGATTTATTCTTCTAAGAATGGGTCAAATAGTTCATGCCAATGACCAGCATTAGGAGGGCTGTCAAGTAGTAATTTTGAGTCATAAACTCATAACTGCTCATCAGTATATCCTAATTTGGGTAAAAATCCACTTTGAGGATGTGGATGTTGGAGTTAAGTCCTAAATCCAAATCAAGTGGTGGGTTGTAACATAGTAAGAGAAAAGTATGTTTCATCAACAATCTTATATACCACAAATCAAGAAGTTTTAAACTACTAGACAAATTCACACAATTGTGGAAGTAGCGTAGCACTTATACAAAAGATAAATTTGTATCACATCTCTGGTTGAAATCCCAAATATTGAAGAAAACCTTAAGATCTCATCTATCCTATCCTTAATTTCTTCTTTTAGAGACTATCAGGGGTAACCTACTTATATAAAGAATTTGTGTTTTCCAAAGCAATTCTATACAAGTAACTTACTTTTATGTAAAATTTAATTTCATAAGATGGCCAAGTACAACATACAAAAAGGACTCAGTGTACATATGAGTGGGTTTTCATGGTGCTAGAAACTTAAGACATCCTGTGTCAATGTGACGTGGCCGGTTTGGGTAGTCCAAAAATGCGATAATTTACGTTTTTGGAAACCTATGACCTCCCATCACAGTCTGAAGTGGGCCGGTTGGGGTAATCCAAAAAGGAGAAAGTTAACCTCTCTCGGAAAATTAAGACCTCGAGCCCACGAACAACCCCTTAAAACCCCAAAATATGCAATCAAAACGAAGAAGAGGTTTTAATTGACTTACAGAGAAATCTTGGGAGCTATTTTCTTGCACTATAAATTGCAGTACCCTTCAAATGAAATTCAAACCTTCGATTCTAGTGTGTGTCATAGAAGAATAAAAGGGGGAAACTTTAAACAGTAACCTGAATCTTTGATCCGGCTTCGAAGCTGTGATGGGTCAGGTCGGGTCACGTTAGATGTATGCGGGCTTTAACAAGGACAAATGTCCATAAAAGCATATGGGCATACATCGGTTTCTTACTTGAGAATTAACTCAAATGCTGCTAGCAGCAGCGTATCTTATATGCTTCCAAGGGTATACAAAATACAGATGACCAGATGTAGAACAGGTGTATAGCAATACTAAGAAGAATACCAATGCTAAAACTACACCCAAAAAGATAAAGATGCAGCATACAAGCACAGAGAGCAACAACATATGACATGCTTCTAACATTTTCTACTGGTCTCCAAGAACTTGACTCTTAACAGTGCCACAGTGGTATTACCACCTTGTAATTCATCCATCTGAAGAAAAAAAAAAGGAGTAATTATAATCAGAAACAACACATATGATTTAAGCAATTGATATAAACAATGTGTATACCTTTCCATGTTGACACCCGGTAGTGTCATGGCCCTCCTCTCTACAATAGCCACATCTTTTATTTTTCTTCTCATCCATAGACAATTCTATGCTGGATTTTTGTTTTGTGTTCAGACACCCTTTTGTATTCACACGATTTATAGGATCTGAAACAAGTATGTGTTGTGACATGTCAAATTGTTTGGCAATTCGTAATGTCGAATTACTTTCAGAAATCAACTCAGCTTGATTATTCTTTCTTCTGTATTGCTCTTCAAGAAAACCATCAAAGAATGCATTAAGCTTTTCAATTTCAGACAAGGAATCTCGACCTTCATCGATTACTTTGCTAAACTTTGCTCTAATAGACCATAAAGTCACAAAACTAACTTCATCACTAGCATCACAGTTAACACCCTTCCTTCTCTTTCCAATACTTCCGACATTGTAAGTTGCTTTCATAGTCCATCTTGGTGATATGTAGTGATCAGGAATGGACATTAACAACTTTCTCCTCATAATATAAAGAATATGTTTGCACAAAATTCCAGAAGTCTCAAATCTTGCACACGAACAAAAAGCAAAAAAAGGTGAAGTAACGTTATATTCAACCGTTTTCCAACCTTCTTTATTACCTGCCAGATAACCAACTCCATATTTGACCACCTCGGCATCTTTGCTTATTTTTTCATGACCACAATTAACACTAGCCTTCCATTCTTTTTTAAAGATCTCATAAATATTTCGAGTATAACATTTTGCCGCCATTACTTCAATTGGATGATCGCTATGCAACGTGGGTTGTGAGTTTAAAGTTCTAAAGTCTTCGTCTTCTTCTGCCCTTCTTCGCGAACTCACAGCCTTGTCATATTGCAATACAAAATCATTTAACATGGTTTCAGAGTTCACATAATCACCAAAAAATGAATGAATGCTTTCACTACGCCCACTAGTTGTCATTCCAGCAAAAAATGTGTCTTTCAGATATGCTTTTACCCAATAATGACGTAACTTATACATCTTTCCTAACCAAGTATCATCATCTATGTCATATTTCTCTTTCAAAACTACCCAGCCTGCTTCAAAAACACTAATATTTTGGCATTTTAGCCAGTTATTGTATGTATCTTGAAAATCAACAAATCGAGATCGTAATGGTTGAAGTTGCTCTAAAGCATGCTTTCTAATATGGCAAGCACAAAATCGATGCCTTGTGTTAGGAAACACCTTTTGAATTGCTTTACACTTAGCCACATCTTCATCAGTAATGATAGACATAGGTGGACAATCATACATGCATTCCAGAAAATTTTTAAACAACCATGTACATGTCACCTCGGTCTCGTGTTCTATCAATGCTGCTCCAAACAAAATAGATTGGCCATGGTGGTTAACCCCAACAAACGAAGCAAATGGCAAGCTACATGCATTCGCTTTGTAAGTTACGTCAAAAACAACAACATCACCAAACTGATTATAAGATGATCTTGATCTGCCATCAGCCCAAAACACACTTTTAATTGTCCCATCGGTGTTCAAGTCTATTGAAAAGTAAAAATCTTTATCTACCTTAGCTTTCTCTTGAAAATGCATAATGATTTCATGACACTCTTTACCTAAGTTAAATTTCCTTTCTTCACTAACAGTATCGGTACGCTCATATCGGATTATTTTGTCCTCCTGACTACCTTTATATGCATTCACTATTTTAGTAATTGCATTAGGTCCGATACCTTCTTGAGACATCGCTTTCACAAGTTCCTTACATTCTTTGGACCGTCGAAAAACCTTATGAGACCAATGTCTTGGTACTTTTAACGGATCATCCAAAGGATGATTATGTTCATCCAGAAACTTGTCCACGACCCACTTTCCTTCCTTTGACAACGTCACTTGTATCATCGCCTTACACCCAGTACGTTTAACACGACGTTGTTTCACATTACCTGTTGTTCTCCTTATACATTTAAAACCCTCTTTGTTACACACAAATACATGTCGGTATATTTCTTTTGTGCCCGAGTGCTTATTGTGGTAATGTTTTCGGATACCAAAACCTTTAGAAAGACCATACTCATTATAAAAATTATACGCTATATCCGGGTCATCAAATTCTTTTCCCATTACATAGCACTCGGAAAATTGATCAACAACATTGTTCGACGACTCGGTTTCGTTTTCGTCATGTGAAAGATATTCGTCTATGTCGACAATATATTGAGTTTTATCATTTATTTCACCTGGTTATTAAGCTAAAAATAATCAGATTCCCCAAAAAAACATAACAAATGAAGCATAGAATGGCTAAGGCATTCGCAAATTACAATTAAGAGTATATCACACACACACACACACACACACACATATATATATATTATAGATAGATATATAGATTATTATTTAGAACAAACCTGAATGTAGTAGTTGTTCTTCAACGATTGGATCAACCATCCTTGAATAAATAGCATTCCAGCAATCCTTGTTAGAGTTGATTGGAAAAACTATTCTTTGAAAACTGGGAGATAATCAGATGTATATGGAATTAGGGAAAAAAGCAGATTATTATTGTTCTTATTGTTGTTATTTTATTATGTTATTTTGCTCCCTAATTGGAGTACACTTTAACGCTAATGAAAACACAAAATTTGATAAATTTAATATGATATATAAAATATGTACACTAGGTGGTAAATGCATCAAAATTTGTCGATTGTAAGCTCAAGTACTGCTCAAGCTCAAGTAGTAATCGTTATGCATAGTTACTTGAATTCTTACAACTTACAAGTCGATTTTTATTAGTTGGGTTGATTTACACCGAAAAAAGAGTATTGACTATGTGAATTCTTTTTTACACGATATGAGCTATAATGTAAATTTGAACCGAGTCAATGTAAGTCGCAAACATATTATTATTCTAGTTTGATAATATAATTATATATTAAATTTATGGTTACATTATTTTGAATGTTATATATATATATATGTATTTTGATTTTTTTTAGTACAAATTTAGAGATAAACTTGAGTTTTATGACTCAAAAGTATCGAATATGTACTATTTTGATAAATATATTAAGATAATCAATTTATATTTTGTTTCTAAAAACATCACATATATATAATTATACAATATAATGTAATATATATAGAAATGTCATGATTTTTACAAGTCGAGTCACGAGTTAAAAAATCATGTTTTCGAATCGAATCAAAAGTTACAAGTCGGCAACTCTTATCATATGGTTAGAATTTCACAATGTTTCTTCTAAAAGAATTGAGTTTTTTAAGGTGTTACAATATGATTGGTAATACCATTTTTGATTTTACAGTGGTTGAAAATTCGAGGTTAAAAAAATATTATGGGACTACGACTATTTACATAGGGGGTTAAAATAGAAATGAGTTAAAAAAAAAGGTATATGATACTTGCTACTAGTATGTAAGTTAAACTTTATTCTTTGTTTCTTTTTAAAGGAAAATTTTGAATCATGAATAGTCCATAGGACTATTAGAGTATCATTTGATGGGCGTTCGCGTATTGCAACGGTAAAAATAGACAACGTTTGAGATGTTGTGACAATGCTAGTTTCAAGTCAAATACTTAATATGAACTTTTATTTATATGATAGTTTTTTACAAAAACAAACAAAAATAATATTTGACGATCAAAGATAATTTTATTAAGTCTGAAACTTTTGTAAGAGTATTTAGTCATAGTGTATAAAAGAAAAATAAGGATGTATTAAGAGGTAAGATAAATTAGACATATTAGGTTTTTTAAAAGTTTAACGAGGGAAGGGTCAGTTTTTTTTATAAGGGGTATAGATTATGACATTAGTACTATTTGAACATATTTAAAAAAGTCAAAAACTTTTTAAAAAATCCTTATAAAATTCAAACCTAAAACCTTTTGATCATTCGATTCTTGGTTATTATTATTTATTATCAATAATGTTGTCAACAATAAAACATACATATGAGGTTTTGCAATATTATAAAATTTTTAAATGAAGTGACGTTAATACCATTGATTTTTATAAACTTAGTTTCAAAAACGAATAAAGAAACCTTAGTTCTAACAACCTTACTATATAATTCTAATAACCTTACTATATCATTTGATTTTAGATAAGTTTGATGGGCTTATAGAATACAAATGTTTGTTCTTAAGTCATTACTCATTGATTTGACCGTATACTCTGTTATTTTGTTTCATATATTCATAGTTCATGTCATCAGTAGCACTAATTTTATGGTTTTTTCAAAATAAAAGTGAGGGCAGACAAGTCATTTTGTAGAAGTTATAAAAGAAAAAAAATTCAAGAATACCTTATTTACCTTTCTTCTTTTCTTTCCCTTCCCTTTCTATTCAAAAAGCAACTCAAGAATGTAGTGTTAAGGTTTTTTCTTCTTCATTTTAAAATTAAGTTTTTTTGTTATATATAAATTTATAGATACAAATGTTGGCTTTGTAGCAATATTCAATTTAATTTGTAGTTCGTGACATTTTTGACTATGTACTTTTCCATAATATAAAATTAAACAATTAAAGATATATTCCTACAGATTGAACCTTAAAAACTATTTTTAAACATATGGAAAAAGAAGTTGTCAACATGATTGCAAGTTTGCAACTAAAGAACACGATTATGGACTTCTTGATGCTAGATGCAAATTAACAAAATCAGCCCTGAACTATCACCTTGTTTTTATAAATGTCTAAGTAAGTAAAGTAAGTAATTGTCCAGTGCCGCCTCCCGCGGGTTTTGAGCCCCAATACCTCGACGGTGTATGGAGGAGGTTAAGATGTAGGCAGACCTTACCTCTACCTAAGTAGAGAGGCTGCTTACAGTTTCTACCTAAATGGTAGAAAGGCCCTCCAACTTTTGCATGGAATGAGAATCGAACCCATGACCTCTATCTCCAAAAACAATGGTGTTTACCACTGATCCAACAATGTTGCTTTATAAATGTCTATTTATCCATTATACTGCTCCTTAAGTCCTTAGCGTGAAATGTTTATTTCCAATTATGTTACACAAGTTATAACAGTGTTAGATTCTTAGCTCATGTGGTACAAATTTTGTTCATGTAAAATAAAGCAAGTATTAATATAAAACAAATACAGTAAAATAATAAGTTTTTTTTTACTAAAAGTTATTGTGCATCATAAAAATCATCATGCATGGTTGGATCAGTGGTAAACACTTTGGTCTCTGAAGACAGAGGTCATGAGTTTGATTCTCATCCCATGCAAAGGTTGGAGGGACTTTTCTCTACCATTTAGGTAGAAAAATGAAAGCAGTCTCTCTACTCAGGTAGGGTAAGGTCTGCTTACATCTTAACCTCCCCCATACACCATCAAGATATTGGGGCTCAAAACCCGTGGGAGGCGGCACTTAGCAGTTTCCTTTTTTCTTTTTTTATGAAAATCATCATGCATCAAATATATATACTTGTGTTTCATGAAATTTCGAGCATCAATTTTATAATAATCTAAGGGTTAAGATCTTGTTCTATTTATTTTATTTTATAATAACCAATCCATATATATATATATACATAAAATCAAATAGAAGATATTTATTTATAACGACGGTGTTTAGAGTTACGTTTGGAAAGGTTTATGTAACTATAGTGTTTAAAAAGAATAAGAAAAATCTAAAAAAGTGATCAATTGCGTTAGCATTGAGATAAAATGAAATTTTAAAAAAGCATGTATGGATATAATTTTTCAAAAACATATTTAAAAGTACAATACAAATCACTCATAGGAAACATCGTATACTTTACAATAATAAATTTTTACTTAAATTTTGATTTAATAAAAGATTCAATTAATTTTTTTGGTTTCACATACTATAGAGATATAGCTATTAAAATATATACAAATACTACTTTCAACTAACATGATACGATAAAGTAGATTTCTACTGTTCTTTTAACTTTAGCCATAATTATTCTCATTGTAGGGTAATTATAACTCCTGTCCTATTTAGTTTCATTGTAACTTAATAACATGATCACGAGATACTTAATTAGGTCTTATGCATTTAAGTCTAAGACTTGTATTTTCCGGATAATATGAATATAAGAGGTGATTAGTAACCATCATTTTTTAATCATACACCATCAAACATGCTCCATAATATTGTAAAATATAACACCTTAAAACACATTTAGTAGTATATAACTGAAAAAATGCTTTACGGATCATCCCCGTGAATATAAAAAACTTAATAAGTTTACAAAAGAGATTGTGAGTTCTAATCATGTTTATGACTTTATGTTAAAAAAAATGGTTTACCAGTATACTCAATGTGAGACTAACGTCTAAGAATACCAAATATTACATATCATATTTTCATTTCGAACCCAAAAATATAAGTATATATAAGTTCACATGTTAATTCATAAAAGCACATGAAACATAAAGCAAAGTTTCACAGGTTCAAATTTAAATCTTTATTCATGACACTTTGGCCTTAGTGTTGCAATAACCTTCTCTATTGTTGACTTGTAGTCAGATACGAACAATTGTTCCCAAATCTTGATCCCTTATCAAATGTGAAAATTGGTACCAATTTTCAAGTGAGATGACTAGTAACTTTTGGTGACTTTCGAGATTAATATCAGGAAAATATTGAAAATACCGTTACCAGTTTATGTGGGACCAATATTGATATCATATTTGATTTTTTCTTAAACTATACTCATCGCGCAAATCCCTATTAGAGCACCCCCAATGTAGGCTCGTATTGAGCGTATTGGGTTTTGAATACGGAGCACACCGTTGGGTGGCGTCCGTATTGGTTAGCATTCGGCTCCGTATTGCGAGCATTCGTGGTGGGCAATACGGACGGTTTATGTTTGTTTCTTTTTTTTTTATTAAAATGTCATGCAAATTCAAAAAATGGGTCAAAGGCAACCGTTGGAGACTAGCAAACGGCTAGTTTCCTTTAAAAAATTTTTTTTCTTTATTTATATAACCACCACCTTTCACCATAAACTTCATCTTCAACCTCTCACAAACCTTATTCTTCTACTACAAACACAAAAATGGCATACAACCGATCCCCCGCCGACGATTTCTACAACGCGGTACACAACTTCGTTCTCGCTAACTCATCAACGGGTGCACATTCATCCGATACTTCACCATCCACACCACAATATCCACCATTTACGCCACCAACTTTCGTCCAACCTTATTACCCGGCATACCAAAACGATCCAAACTTTCACCAATGGCAACAATACCAACAATGGCTACTATCCCAACAAGCTCGTACGACCCCTCCAAGCCAACCCATATCCGAGACACCACAAACCGTACCCGAACCCGTCCCCCAACCCGAAGCACAGCCCCAACAACAACCCGAAAGTAGCACGAGACGTAAGAAGGGAAAAGCGAAGAATGTTGAAAAAGAGAAAGTCAATAGGAAGCCAAAAGTGGCGTGGTTCGGGAAAGAAGAAAACACCTAGCTCTTTGTTGGCTTGATGTATCCGACGATCCAATCGTTGGCAATTCACAAACCGGTGATTGTTTTTGGAACAAAGTGTTTGTAACAACCCTCAAAAATACCCTTATTTATTTGCTTAAAAATATAACTAAATCAATGAATGTGCAATATGCCAATTTTTAGCTTAGTTAGTTAATAGTTTGACAACTTTTGCTAGATTACTTTATTTGGTATTAAATCTTGCAAAATAAACTTGATAATAAACTTAACAAATAAGACCTTTAAGATTAATGACCTTTTAACATAACTAGGACACTACTACTTAATTGACCTACTTAGTTTAATTAAAAATGGGTTAGTTTTAACATCAAAATTTTTATACGTACAACTTATGTTTTATGTCAAAAGAAAAAGTTATGGCTTTTGAATAAAAATGAGATATTTATGTATAAAGTCAACATCATCAACTAGATATGTCTAGAAGAAAATGACTAACCTACTTGGTATATGATGAGTAAGAATCAAAAGGTTCAGATGAATTCATGACTAATGTTACCTAAAAAAAAATAAAAAAAAAAATATATAGGGTGCTTACTCACGAAACCTAGAAGAAATAGAGTGCTCATTCACCTGCTCAAAAGAAGTGTATAAATAGGGAACTTTTGGGATTCATTTCTTGCACACAAAAATTATAAACGAGCTTTTCAAACACTTAAATCCCCTCGGCACTTTCACATAATAATAAACGGGTTTCAAGGAAAGAATGACAACATAAGGGTCGTTAGTTTGTTCGAGTTCGTTTCGAGTAAATTCTAAGATCTTTTCTAAATTATATCGGATTTGTTCGAGAGCTACGATAAGATAAATTACGAGTCTAGTCGTAAGTCCGTAATCATCCGTTAGAGGACACTTTCGTTGAGGCCAAACTTGTCTTGCTTATAACTATACTCTTGCTACTAAGGTGAGTCTCATAGCCCCTCTTTTAAATATTTTATAATTTGGGGTGAGAATACACTGCTCAATTTTATGGACACAAGTACTTTTAATAGTTTGTGTATGGCTATGTATACAATCACTCATGAAAGCCCCTTGTTAACTTGAGCCGTGAAACAACGCGCGAATATTATGGATAGTACTATCGGGTTGACACCCCTGTCTGGGCTAGTCATGCTAGCTAGGTTAAACGGACATATAATATTTGAAACTACAGTGTTGGAGTGAAACACAAACTAAAGGGGTAGCAATGGTTAAGGCATCGGCATTCAAGGCATAGTATACGAAACTATTGGTCTTTTTATATCATGTGATATTATACAAAAAATGAAATCTTGTGATCCATGTGAACGTTTATGGTAAAAACCTACGAGCTCACCAACATTTTTGTTGACATATTTTAGTGTGTATTCTCAGGGAAACTAAGGTAGATCAATGGAGATACTCTAAGATTGACATATGCATTCACTAAAGAACGAAGGTTTTGAAGCGCATTTTCATTAAACTAATCATGTTGTAAAATCTCTAGAATAAATTCTGTACACTTCATGTAAGATCCTGGTTTTTATATCAATAATATTTCAAAACGTCTCATTTAGAGGTCGTTTGTTATAATTTGTGATTGTGATCTCAAGAAGTCACCCTCCGCTAGGGCCCACCCTGGGCGGGGTGTGAAAGTGTTCGACATGCACAATGCCACGGTTCAAATCAAGCGTCGACCCGATCAAATCACGGGTAAATGGCGTCTCATCAAGGAGCAAGTCGGGAAGTTTAACTCTATTTACAATAAGTATGATAATAACCGCAATAGTGGCGAAAATGATGCTCAAGTGATGGAAAAAGCTAGGCAAGCATATACTTTGGAAACAGGTGGAAAGTTTAACATGTACGATGCATGGAATGTGTTAAAAGATAAACCGAAGTTTCGATCTTTTATCGGTGTCGATGGCATGGTGTTAAAAAAGAAACAGATGTCCCGCATGATCGAGTATAGTGATGAAGAACAAGCGCCCATGAACCTCGACGAAGAAGAGCCACTCGACACCGACCTCTTCGGCCCAGATGCTATTCCACGCCCCCCCCCAAAGTCGAAAAAGAAAACGCCACGAACATCGGGATCCTCGGATGCGGCCTCATCTCGTTCAAGTGCATCCGACTAGGCCGTGCGTCTTGAACAACTTGGAAGCTCCAAACAAGCGTTAATTGACAAAAAATCGGACGCCCTCGATTCCATTTGCGAGGAAGAAAAAAAACGTACCATGCACGCGGCTTTTTCATTTGTGGGTCAATCAAATCCGAATCCTCGACAACGAAAGTTTATCGAGAAGGCGATGGAAAAGGTGTTAGACGAGTACAAGGGGTTCGTTGAGGTGTTCGATGATGAAGACGAAGGAAACGACGAGGAGATTGGTCGTTATGTTTTTAAAAAAAAATGAATTATGATGTTTTTTTTAAGTGTTGTTATTTTTTATATGTGTTGTACTTTTTTTTTTTATAAATAATATGGTGTGTTTGGATTTTATATAATATTTTGTGTTTATTTTATAAATTATATTTGTGGTTTTATTTATTAAAAGTTTGAAAATAAATATGTTGGGGTGTATTGGTTACTATTGGATGTATTGAGTATTGAGTGTGAATTGAGAAAAATGTATTGGCAAGAGGTTTTGCTAATGTGACACTCTATTGGGTAGTATTGGATAAGACCATTGGGGGTGCTCTTTTAGTGTCATTAACTGATGTAAGGGATGTGAGGTGGATAACAATTGAGTTATTTATATCTATACTTCTATACTTCTATACTACTATATAGAAATTATAACCCCCTGTTGAAATTTTACAAAAATAGGACATGCAAATTGACCAAAATACCCTTAATGAATTAAATCACCATCACCCTTAATATTAAATTACACAATTAGTCAATTATATTATAAAATATCTCTACTAACCCTTTTAAATCAAATACCACCACCGTCATCATCAGCTTGCCGCCGCATTGCGCGGGTACTATGCTCGTACTACTATATAAAAATTATACCCCTATGTTGAAAAGTTTACAATTTTGGGACATGCGAAATTACCATTTTACCTTTAATTAATTAACTTACACAACCATTCTATAATCTTTTAAAAGATATTCACTATCTCTTAAAATCAAATATCTTTGTATCAATTACCAACACCACTTGACGTCGACGCCACCACATCGCAACTAATATCGCCGCCGCATTGCGCGGGTACCATGCTCGTCTAAATGAAAACAAAGCTTGTTAACAGTTTATATACAAAATTGTAAACACAAGATAAGTTAAAGGATATAGAATGTAAAACATACATTCAGAGAATCCCCCCATCAACACTTCCCTTCCCTTTTGATCCCAAAAATGTCGCTTATAGCAAACACCGTCAACATATATAGCAAAAATTTATTTCTCCACTTCTCTATACACCTTTTATTCCACAAAGTACAACTTACTAAAGCAGTAAATCTCTGGATTTAGTAAATTCTGATCTTGGATATTACTTTTTACCATATAGACAGTCTATGATATGGTCTACAAATCGTGCGTTTTGACCTTTTGTTTTACTTCTTCATTTTTTGTTTTTAATTTATTTATATAATAAATTATATATACATATATTATATAATATATATATATATATATGAGCTCCTCCTCTTCCTCTTCCTCCTCTCCTCTTTGTGCTGTGATCTCAAACTGAATTTCATTGATCCTTTTTATTAAGATTATATATATATAAATATAGTTTGTATCTATATCTATATATATACATGATGAAGATGATGAAGTAGCAGATGTAGAAAAAAAGGAAAAAAATGTCTCCAGTTAAATTCTTGTTTACGTTCCTCTTCATATCCATCATATTATGGCTGCTCTTTATGTAAGTAGTCGATCAATTATATATATATATATGTTATATAGATATAGAAATATGTATATGTATATGTGGTGTTTGATTTGATCACTTATTTTTTTTTTTTTCAAAGTTTTAGTTTTTTAGAAAAAAGTATTATTTTTGAGGTTGAATTCAATTGTATATGATATATGTTTTATACTTTTATTTGATCATTTGTTTCTAGGTAAAAAAAGAAGCTAGTTTTGAGCTTGAATTGTGGAAAATGACTGTTTTTTGACTAAATTGTTGTGACATTTACGTTTGACGTTTGTATGTGTAGATTAAATTCGGATTATGTAGTTTGATATCATGACTAATGCAGTTGTGTTTTTGGTTCTGTGTTTTTAGGAAAAAGAAGATGTTGTTTTTAAGTTTGATTTTGTTGTTTTTGAGAAATAACAAAATCCTCAAATATAATTTTTTTTGTAACTGTAATTTGGTAAAGTAGTTGTTGTTGTTGTAATTCTGCTTAAAGTTTTGTGTATTGTAAAAATGAGATCATTAATTTTTGTTCTTAGATTATATTAGTGGGGAGTAGGACGGTAGGTACTTTAGCATTTTGATTCTTGTTGAATAAATTGTTAGGCTAGCATTTTGAGATTACCAATAGGATCTAATCTTTAGGTGAGTGTTGTCCCCTTGCTCACTGGACTTCCTTTTTATGTTAGAGGTGCTTGAATGTGGTAAAAACTAATATTATGATCACTGATTGGAAGTTTGAATACTAGTTTTTAGCATTTATCATTTGGATAAACAAAGTATGATTATGATCGTTTTTGTCTTTTTGGGCCAAAATAATACGCCTTCTATCCTAAAGCTGTTGTTCACTTCCCTTTAATTTTTGTTTAGTTTTCCTTTTTTGTATATAGAAATTGATTTTCAGATGGAGTGATTTTGGATAATCAGGAACGGAGTCGTAACTAATGATTTGCTCGATTTTGTAAATTATTTTAAAATTATCTAACTGTTCCTAGTTTTCTAAGCAATTGATTAGAAGATTATCGAGTTCTGATTCTGTTTTTCAAGTGTTTCTGTAACCTTACAAAGAATTTAGAGGAGTATTTAAGTGCCTACATGGTTTTGATGCGTTGAACATTCCTTGCAAGTTAATAGCAAGTGACAAGTTTTTTCTGTCGGATTGAAGTTAATGGATCTTGTCCATCAGTCACGTAGTATAATGGTCATGGATTTCTGAACACAATTAGGACATTTTAAGAGTTTTACATGAGTAAATAAAGGTCTTTCTTTGGTTATTATGATGCCTATTGTCTTTACATATGGTTATTTGGATATGATAATGAACATAGTCATTCTCTTCGAGTGTTTCAAACGGCAATATATTTTTCTGTTAATGTTGTAAAACAAACTGTATTGCATTATGACTCATGGATTCCATTTGGTTTTTTATAGAAGTACTTGCTTTTGTGCAATAAGTTTTTATAGAAGTACTAGCCTTTAGAGTCTAATGCTTGATCGTGCTTTGTTGATTTACATAAATACAAGTTCGTGTGGATCTAACTAAACATCTTACTTCAGATTTGCTTCCAAATTAGCCGCGTGGATTTTGAGCCGGACTATAAAAGCATCAGTGGCGTTTAAAGTTAGTGGATGGAAATGTTTGAGGGATGTTACAATCAAGTTCGAAAAGGTTATTCATCTTTTGCTTTTGTCTCATTTTCTGCACAAACCTTTACTTCAGTTCATGCTTGTACTTTAACTTTTCTATTGTTGAGTGTTTATTCCGGCCTTGTAACACACAACAAATTGTGGTTCAGTTTTGTTTTTTGGTTGCACAAGAGCTTTTTTCCTTCTTTGCTAAATGTATCTAATGTTCATAAATTATAAGCACTTCAATAGTTCATGTTTCGTTGATTCACATGCTCATATGAAGCTCTTTTAAGTTGCACTAGAAATTTGATAAGCTTGGAAGACTTATACTGAATTCTTAGAATAAGTTAGATCAATTAGTTAGATAGCTTGTTTGTATAGACATTGATATGTATATGTTTCCTATATATTTTAAAAGCAGCATATTATTACATTCTTGTTCCCATCATTGTTATTTATTTGGAGATTAAGCGTTTGGTGATAATAATTTTGTTATGTTGCATCTCTTTTCTTTCAAGTATCTTTCCACTATTGGGATGACAGAATACTTGAACTACATCTATGTTCATCTTGACATTGTCGATGGAAATTTGCAGGGTGCTGTTGAATCTGTTTCTGTTGGTGAAATCAGATTTAGTCTACGACAGTCCTTGGTTAAACTTGGGGTTGGTTTTATGTCCAGGGACCCAAAATTGCAATTGTTGATAAGCGATATAGAAATTGTTACAAGGACTTCAGCACAGAGTCCAAAGAAAACAGAGTCACGGAAATCCCGCATATCTCGCAGTAGTCCAGGCAGAGGAAAGTGGATGGTTGTGGCTAATGTGGCAAGATTCTTATCAATCTCCGTGACAGATTTGGTTGTAAAGGTAAGTTGATGAATTTCTTCAATTTATGATTAATTATTTGGTTTCTATTGTTGCTTACTGCTTCTTTGGGTATAAAATAATTTTGCACGTGTGCTGCATTGATATTGTGATATATGGTTCGGCTGTCATGAATAATCATGTATTTAATGATTTATCCTATAATAATAATAGTGTATTTTCATGCTGATTTACTTTTTATTTGCATATGTGTTAGTACAGAAAATTGGACACCTAATCTATGGTTCCTTCACTTCCTTGTTTAGTATGAGAGTTGTTTATTTTGAATAGTCTCTCATGCGATGTATCACTGTAGTTTGCCTGATAAAAGGAGGGATATCTGAAATGTAGTAGGATTTGGAAATAGATACTTGATGATCTAATGATTGGTTGTTTGCAAGATTAGGGTTCAACAGAGATTCTTTTACATAATAATAGGACATGAGAGTTTGCTTGTAGCTTCCTGTTTCCATTATGACTCCTTGATTGTTTTACACATTTGCCTTGTTAGATTTTGCTAATTAGCATGAAAAATGTTGGAGAGGTGCCTGATTTTTAATTATCTTTTGCTTTATAAGGGTTCTTTTTATCAACTGCTTTTGATTTCCTAATATTTTGTGGCAGACACCAAAAGCTACTGTAGAAGTTAGAGATTTGGGAGTTGAGATATCGAAAGATGGTGGTACAAAGCCTTCCATCCTTGTGAAGTTGCAACTTTTGCCTGTAATTGTTCATCTGGGTGATCCGCGTATTAGCTTTGATCAATCTTCTAGCTTTACAAATGGCGAAAGCTTTAGTGCGGTACCGACATGCTTTGCAACAATAGAGAAAGCTTCTGCTCCTTTTGTTTGCGAAGAATTTCATCTCTCGAGTGAGTTTGCTCATGATAGGTTGGTGTTATTTATGTAATCGTTTATGTAATAGATAGATACTCTAATTTGTTATATTTCTTTATATATATGGGCTCACATAAAGAAAGAGCTATGACGCCAATTACCTTCAATAGTAAGGTAGCTAAGTAAGAACCGCAGGTCTATAGCAGCAATAGGAATGTATATATAAGGCTATAGTTTACACATAGGTACCCCCTAGAGCTAACCTATATACAATGATGTACTTGTAGTCTAATAACTTTTGATATGCATGTTTGAGTAGGGCCAGTGTATTATTTCACATATCCCGCCTGTCCCATGAGTTTCCGGACCAATCAACCTGGATCTGCCCTTCAAGTTTAGGTGACCTCGAGAGGAAACTATACATGTTGTTTAAGCGAGAGATATCAAAAAGAAAAGTACATAAATGAAATGCCCATAAATACCTATCCCAATCTTGACTAAATCAAAGTTATATTATTATAATGTTATGTACTCTTCCCTTCTAATTCTTTTAGTAAGTGTTGAGGCTTATGTATATAAAATTCTTTCGCAGAGAGGCAGGTATTGTAGTAAAAAAAGTGGACATTTCAATAGGAGAAATTGCTCTGAACCTAAATGAGGAGTTGATTTCCAGAAAGAAGTCATATGGTAGCCAAGTTGAGGAAGTTTTACAATCAAACATTGAATACAACATTCCCAGAAAGCAACAACATAAACGAGCTCCTCTTTTGGCTATTACCAAGTACACTTCATTCATCCCAGAAAAGGTTGGCTAGTGTTGTAAGTTTTATATACCATGGCACTAATAAAACTCTATTTGGCTGATACAATCTCTCTCTATAATAGGTTTTTCTCAGTTTGCCAAAGTTGAATATGAGATTTGTGCATAAAGAACACTCTATTGTTTTGGAGAATAACATCATGGGGATCCAGTTTAAAAGTGTGAAATCCCGATTTGTTGAAGATATTGGAGAAAGCACACGTCTTGATGTTCAGTTAGAATTCAGTGAGATCCATGTATGGGTGTAATGACTAATGTTTATATCTTTAATATCATAATTTAACCATTATTGGTCAGCTTTTTTTTCTAATGATAATCTTTTTGTTATGATGTAGCTTCTTAAAGAAGCTGAAAAGTCTATGGTGGACATATTGAAGCTTGCTGTTATTTCCTCAGTTTACATTCCATTACAGGTACATTGAGTATGATTTTTATACACTGATACACAGCTTCATAAAGCTACTTGGATTTTTTTTTTTTTTTGTTTAATACTGTAGCTTTCAGTTGGCATTGTAATTTTTATTTCCTTGTTCTACCGTGGATATTATATTCTCATTAATTTTCATACAAGATCTAAATTTGTACAAGCTATTGAATATAAAAGGGAGAACCTTGGTTGAATTCCAGGATTAGTAATCACCTATGTTATATGTTAAGAAAATTAGAGGTGGCCATATATGCAGGTGGGGTCATGGATCAGAAGAGGTTTGAGTTAACATGGGTATTATTTTTTATACGGGTTCATTGGTCCAAAAAGATTAGGTCCTGCTGGTTTGATCCAAGTTTTGTTTTCTTCAAAATTTTGATAATTAGTTAGCATGTCAAAAAATGATTAATTAAATTGTACTCTTTAGTAATGATTGTGTATTTTTGCTAATTATATATTCTAGGCGCTGGGCTTATCTGATAACATCATGTACTATCATTCCACATTTAGTATATGGTGTCAAGTATTACGAGTCATCGGTAGCTTATTAGATTAGTTTGTTTTTATTCAGATAGATATTCTTTTATCTAGACTAGATAAGCACCTGCACGATGCGTGGAAATGAATAGTTTAATTTTTTGAAGTATATGCTCAAAGTTAATCATGCCCTGATACCCCTGATACAATGGGTACTGATACCAATCACTGGGCCTTTTTACAATTTGCAAAAAATTCATGACCTCTAATGACCTATAATATAAGTACTGATAACTTGTTTGGGAATACTCTTGGTTATCAAGTGTTTATTGTAAATACTTTAAAAGGAGACTAACTCTTAGCTACAGTAATAAGAAAGAGAAACTAATGACTTAATAATAAACACCCTTAGTAATTCAGAAAATATCTTAAAGCCCCTGAAACAGTCCATGAGCTTATACTTAGCAGGTTTATGCAATAAAAATACACCTTGGGAGACATTTTGACTTTTTTATATGTAGCTATCACCTATTTTACCTGGCAGAAATCAAACATAATATGAATCTACCCATTCCTAGGTAAATGGTCAGAACTTGCCACCTCTGTAGTTGTTGACTCGCGACTTGACACGTCAATCGAAATCCCGTATTTTTGACTTCTCTACTCCTAAGAGTCAAGACATTAAATATATATATATATATATATATGATTTATAATATTGAATAAACTTTTGACGAAGGTATAAGTTTGATCATTAATTAGCTACCACATAAAAGTAGAATTAGCAAGGGAAAATACTAAAAAGAAAAGATATGGTACCAAAAGAAGTCATTCTAACTCGGAACGAGTCAACCTGTAACTTGTGAGTCGGAGTCCGAGTCAAGTGTCTTTACGAGTTTACCTATGAGTCACCTTGTTTTAAGTGAATATTGACTCCACTCGTACGAGACGACTCGTGCCTCGTTCCGTTTTGCCAACTATGGTCACCTATAGTTAATATGGAGTTGGTTACTTGTTTGAGATCGATGTGCATATTGCAAATTTTAGTGTAGGTGGTTAACCAAAAAATCAACCTTTTCTTTGTCATTTCCTTGGACCAAACTTCTTTTTATTTCAGGTAAAGACGCTTAACCTTTGGTAAGTTTATATGAACCAAATGAAGGAATATACAGTACATTAACAGGCCTGTTAGGAAAATAGACAGTAGATTTTTTTTTTTTTTTGAACAGCAAAAAAAAAAAAAGACATGCCTCTCTAATGTCCATACAATAACCTTACCCCAAACTAAATCAAGAATAACAACAAACATACCCAATACGAATTAAAGATGGGTATACTGATCACTGAAACAGCTTCTTACCGTTTAGACTGCTTGCTTTTTCAGCCTACATCACCTATTAGATGTGAAGTCGACGTAAAGCTTGGGGGCACCCAATGCAACTTCTTTATGGGAAAACTGAAGCCATTGATGAATTTGAGCTCCCCGAAGAAGAAAAATATTGTGCTTCAAGATGAAAATGCTAATCTGGCAACTGTCCAATCAACTGGTTCTAAAGCCATTCTGTGGACATGCACAGTTTCAGCTCCTGAGATGACTATTGTGCTTTTTGATTTGAGTGGTTTGCCTATTTATCATGTAAGTTTGCTTTTGTTTTTTATGGTACTTATTTTTATCGTTTGTTCATCTCATTCCTGTTTACTTTTCCCTAGGATTCTTTACAAATGATGTAATTGATTTTTTTTAGAAGCCAACGACAAAAAGATTGTAAACTAGTAACTAAACTTTTTAAAGTCAATTAATGTATGATTTCTGAAGATCCTATTTTTTGTAAAGATGGAAAACTGGGCGGGTTGGACCAGTCATGTAGTTTTTGGTATGGCTGAAACGAGGGGTGTTCATCTAAAAGACCTTTTTTAATGGGATTTTTATTAGTTAGTGGCTTAGTGTGTCAAGTTCTACCTACAAACTTTGCATTCTTACAATATTAATCTATTTATTGAATTAAATGAGTTAGTTATGATACATAAGCTTAATGAATACATCCGTAAATGGTTTGAATTTTCACCTTTCCTGTTGAGCTGTAAATCATTCAATTTATGTACTCTTTTGAAGTTCGAGTCAAACTAATTTTTCTGTTGTTGCTTGCTTCTTTACTTCTGTACACTTTCAGGGTTGCTCACAGTCCTCACATGTCTTTTCCAACAACATATCTAGTACAGGCACTGCAGTTCACTTAGAACTTGGAGAACTGAATTTGCACATGGCAGATGAATATCAGGAATCTTTAAGAGAAACCCTTTTTGGCGTGGAAACAAATACAGGTTCATTGCTGCATATAGCAAAAGTTAGCTTGGATTGGGGCAAAAAGGATATAGAATCACCTCAAGACGACACATCAAAGTTCATATTGGTTCTGTCTGTTGATTTAACTTCCATGGGTGTGAACTTAACATTCAAGCGTCTTCAGTCCTTGCTATCAACTGCTTTCTTGTTTAAGACATTGTTGAAAAACTCATCTCCATCTATTAAAACATCTGCACAAAGTCGAGTTGGGCAGTCACCAAAATCTTCTGGAAAAGGGATTCAGTTAATAAAATTAAATCTAGAAAGATGCTCTGTTCATCTTGTCAGTGATATAGGCTTGGAAAATGAAGTTATTGAGGATTCGAAACGAGTGAATTATGGATCACAAGGTGGGCGTGTTCTTGTAAGCGTCTTGGCTGATGGGACGCCACGTACTGCAAAAATTGCATCGACGGTTTCAAATGAGCACAAAAAAGTAAAGTGTATTGTAGGCTTAACTATTTTTCATTTTAGTTTGGGCTTAAACAAGGAAAAACAGTCCACTCAAGTTGAGCTTGACAGAGCTAGATCTGTATATCATGAATCTCTAGAAGACAACAATTCTGGCACAAAAGTGACATTATTTGACATGCAGAATGCAAAGTTTGTTAGGCGAGCTGGTGGTCTAAAAGCGATAGGTGTGTGCTCTCTTTTTAGTGCCACGGATATTACAGTCAGGTGGGAGCCAGATGTTCATTTGGCATTGGTTGATCTAGCATTGCAAATGAAGTTACTTATCGACAGTCAGAAGGCAATATATAGCAGTAGAGATAAAGAAAAAGAACTTGTAAAAGAAGAATCTTTAGGATCATTACAGTCGGAAAAGAATAAAAGAAAAAAGGAATCTCTTTTTGCTATCGATATTGAGATGCTTACTGTAACTGCTGAAGCTGGTGATGGTGTTGAAGCAATGGTTCAAGTTCAGTCAATTTTCTCTGAGAATGCTCGTATAGGTGTACTTTTTGAAGGGCTGATGCTAAGTTTTAACTCTACCAGAGTCTTTAAAAGTGGTAGGATGCAAATTTCCCGCATACCGAATGCAAAATCTGAGTCGGATGTCAAGTGGGATTGGGTGGTTCAAGCATTTAATGTACACATTTGCATGCCATACAGATTACAGCTTCGCGCTCTTGATGATTCCATTGAGGAAATGTTGCGAGCTTTAAAGCTTGTTACTGCTGCTAAAGCAAAATTAATATTTTTAAAAAAAGAAGACTCTGCAAAACCCAAGAAGCCTAGCTCCTCGAAAGTTGGTTGTGTAAAATTTTATATACGTAAGCTGACTGCTGATATCGAGGAGGAACCATTACAGGGTTGGCTTGATGAACACTATCGCCTAATGAAAAATGAGGCCCGTGAATTGGCTGTTCGGTTTACTTTGCTTGACTCAATGATTGCAAAAGCGGCCCAATCTCCTGCAGTTGCCGATGAAGATGATTCTGTTCACAAAGGCATGTTTCAAGTTAACGGAGAGGAGATTGATTTGCAGGATACATCATCAGTTGAAAAACTCAAGGAAGAAATTTATAAACAGTCGTTTCGGTCTTATTATCGGGCATGTCAAAGTCTTGTGACAACAGAAGGATCAGGTGCTTTCCAGGATGGATTTCAGTCGGGTTTTAAGCTTAGCACCTCGAGAACATCTCTTTTTTCTATAACTGCAACAGAGCTTGATTTAAGTTTGTCAGCGATTGAAGGGGGTGATGCTGGGATGATAGACTTTGTACAGAAGCTTGACCCAGTTGCTCTGGAATTTAAAATTCCATTTTCTCGACTATATGGATGTAACCTTAATTTACAGGCGGGCTCTCTTGCTATTCAGTTAAGAGACTATACTTTTCCCCTTCTTGCTGGAACCTCTGGTAGATGTGAAGGTCGGGTTGTTCTTGCTCAACAGGTCAGAAATCTTTTCTTTCTAGTAGTGAATGGGCAGGTAGGACAACAGGTTAAAACTGTTACACTTAATACGGGTTAATTAGGGATGACAATAGATCTGAAATTGATAGGGTAGAGCCATATCCATTTACTTTCAATATGTTCATATATATCCTTATTCTATATGTATTAACTAGATGTGGAGCAGCAGGTAAATGGTTGAGTCAAAGCAAGATGAATTGGGTTGACCTTAGACAGTTTTTTCTCAATACTTAAGATATTTTTGTTATATTTATATCAGTCTCGATTATGATTACATCTATTTCCAAAGTTGTCATTTAGACCATTTTCCAATGTAATCTGAAAATTTTAATACAATAATTAAATGGTTTTATCTCCAATGTTATCATTTAGACCATTTTCCAACTTTTCATTTTGGCCATTAGGACCTGTGCCACTGATCAATGAAGTTAAATGTACAAATTGTTATTTTATCTATTGGTAAACTAGCTTTGTGGTGTAGGCCATATTGTTTTCATTTCCACAACACATATTCACAAAAGTTAGTTGTTTCGTGTAGTCTAAAGTCAATAAGAATGTTTTTTGTAGAATCGTGTATTATCCAAGATATTCTCCTGAAACTATTAATTATACGGGCATATTCTTATTACCAAACATGGGAGTTTTGGTTGTTTTTTGAATTTTTAGAATGACCGAAAGAAAATAATATGAACTGTTATTGCAGGCCACACCTTTTCAACCTCAAGTTCTGCATGATGTTTATATTGGTAGATGGAGGAAGGTGCAAATGTATCGTTCACTTAGTGGCACAACTCCACCAATGAAAACATATTTGGATTTGCCTTTGTTTTTCAAAGAAGGGGAAATATGTTACGGAGTAGGTTTTGAACCAGCTTTTGCTGATTTAAGTTATGCCTTCACAGTAGCTTTACGCAGGGCCAACTTAAGTGTCAGAAACCCAAATGCTTCCAATATTACACCTCCCAAAAAGGAAAAAAGTTTGCCATGGTGGGATGACATGAGAAATTACATTCATGGAAAAACCACATTATGTTTTTCTGAGAGCACATTTAATATTCTTGCTACAACTGACCCATATGAAAAATCAGATAAACTCCAAATAACTTCCGGATATATGGAGCTCCAACACTCTGATGGGCGTGTATATGTTTCAGCAAAAGATTTCAAGATGTTCACCAGCAGTTTAGAGAATTTGCTAAGAAATTCGTCAATTAAACCACCCTCTGGTACATGTGGTGCTTTTTTAGTGGCTCCTAGCTTTGCTCTCGAGGTTACAATGGACTGGGAATGTGAATCAGGAAATTCGCTCAACCATTACTTGTTTGCACTTCCTTCTGAACGTGTCACTCGCGAAAAGATATTTGATCCATTCAGATCCACTTCTCTATCATTGAGGTGGAATTTCTCTCTCAGGCCCATCCTCAGCAATGGTAATGTCGCATTTGATGCTGCTTTGCATGACCCCTGTAGATTGGAGAATGATTCATTTAGTTCACCATCTCTAAATGTTGGCCCTCATGATTTTGCTTGGCTCATAAATTTTTGGAACTTGAACTACATTCCGCCTCAAAAGTTACGTTACTTCTCCCGATGGCCTAGATTTGGTGTCCCAAGAGTCCAGAGGTCTGGTAACTTGTCATTAGACAAAGTCATGACAGAATTTATGTTCCGAGTTGATTCAACTCCAACTGTTTTAAGGCATATGTCATTGGATGATAATGATCCAGCTAAAGGGTTGACTTTTAAGATGACAAAGTTAAAATTTGAGATGTGTTACAGTCGTGGGAAACAAAGGTATACATTTGATAGCAAGCGTGATATCCTTGATCTTGTCTACCAGGGTCTTGATCTTCATATGCCTAAGGTATTTCTGAATAAAGATGATTGCACAAGTGTTATCAAAGTTGTCCAAATGACAAGAAAAAGCTCAAAGTCTTCATCTACGGAAAGAATTGTTAATGAAAATGGTGGAAATGTTAGAGGAACTACTGAACGCCATCGGGATGATGGATTTTTATTGTCATCTGATTATTTTACAATTAGAAGGCAATCACCAAAAGCAGATCCTGCTAGATTGTTGGCATGGCAAGAAGCTGGTAGAAAAAACCTTGAGATGACATATGTTAGATCGGAATTTGAAAATGGAAGTGAGAGTGATGAACAGGCAAGGTCTGATCCGAGTGAAGATGATGGATATAATGTGGTGATCGCTGATAACTGTCGGCGTGTTTTTGTTTATGGACTGAAGCTATTATGGACGATTGAGAACAGAAATGCTGTTTGGTCATGGGTTGGTGAGTTATCTAAAGCATTTGCACCTTCAAAACCTTCCCCTTCACGTCAGTATGCCCAGAGGAAGCTTCTAGAAGGAACCCAAGTGCAAAGTAAAAATGAATCACTTCATGAAGATGTCTTGAAGAACGCTTCTGTTGGTCAAGGTGCAAGTTCTTCCAAACCAAAGGAGCCATCTGGATTGGATTCTTCTCTAACAAATTCAACCAAAATAGGGAGTCAATCATTTGGTGCTATTGGTAAGTGAAGGCCACACTAAAGTTTGCTTTGAAGAAGTATTATTGATGCAACATTTTCTGATCGCATTTAGGTAGATGTGGCAACTTAGATCCATTTGTTTATGAATATGCCATTTCGGGATGTGTTTTCATCTTAAATGGGTCAGATGGGTGAAACTAAAAAAAAAATTAACCAAAAAGGGAAATTGTCAAATGGGTTGAAAAATGATTAGTCTATTTTTAACAGACTTAACCTCGTAATTTATTTTTAATCAACGATGTCGATTATCATGAGTACTTGTATTTCAATTATAATTGATACAATAATTTGCTACCTTTTAGAAAAGGTAAGACATTGTTTTGAGGATTAACTGAACTCGGTGTGTCTGCTTTCACTTGCTACCTAACCTGACTGTCTTGCCCACCTTACAACTTTTACATTAGGGGTTTTACCATTTGTTATGATGATCTATTCAACGGCTTGACTGCCTTTGGTTTATTTGTTTTGTTTAATTGATAGACAAACATGGATTTGATGACTCTGACGAAGAGGGCACTCGACGTTTTATGGTAAACGTTATCGAGCCGCAATTCAACCTTCACTCCGAGGATGCCAATGTAAGCTGTTTTTATTACTGATTATCTTTATGGGACTGCCTGGCACCAGCTTTAAAGTTCATCGTATATAACCTTTTCTTATGCAAGATTCACAAATCATTTTGTATTTTTAAACATGAGTTGAAAACAGTTGACATATTAAAGGGAGAACCCACATGAACACACACACACACACTCGCATCTTGTTTACAGCTGCTTATTATAGGTTGTGCATAATTTGCATCTTGATGGGTCATTTTAATGATTAACAGGGTAGATTTTTGCTAGCTGCTGTTAGTGGGCGAGTTTTAGCTCGATCATTCCATGCAGTTCTCAATGTTGGTATAGAGATGATCAAACAAGCACTTGGCAGTGGAGATGTAAATAATCCTGAATTGACATGGAACCGCATGGAACTATCAGTGATGTTGGAACACGTGCAGGCTCATGTGGCTCCAACTGATGTTGATCCAGGAGCTGGACTTCAGTGGTTACCGAAGATTCGTAGAAGTTCCCCAAAAGTAAAGCGTACTGGCGCTCTACTTGAACGAGTATTTATGCCATGTGACATGTACTTCCGTTACACCAGGCATAAAGGTGGAACAACAGATTTAAAGGTACCCCCCGCCTCTCTCTCTCTCTCTCACTCACACACACACACATAACCACACATTTCTGTATATAGGATTCGTAGCTGTTAATTTTTTTTTGTATTGCAGGTTAAACCTTTGAAAGAACTTGCCTTCAACTCTCAAAATATAACAGCAACTATGACATCTCGTCAGTTTCAAGTTATGCTTGATGTTTTGACCAATCTACTTTTTGCCAGGCTTCCCAAGTAAGAATATCTTAGTTTACCATGTTGCAACTATTTGTCACGAAGCTGGTTCTGTTAAATGTCAATAGTTTGCAATTGACCTTTTTTTTAGGTATAATGGTTTTAAAAATGCAAAAGATGCTTATCATGCACATATATTAGTATACCACTCTCAGTTTTAAAATCATCGTTGCAATTGTCAAGCACATTTTATTATTTTCTAGTATCTAATTTTGTGGGTGTGAGAAGATGAAACCATTATTAGTTTAACGTTAGTTGATGATATTCCATGATGACTTTCTAGTTATCAATCTTCAGATGGACTGAAAGTATATCTCGATGACTCGATGAGCTGAAAGTAAAGGTGGAAAGATGGGTGGTGCAGGTGGTTAATGTTACTTGTCAAAACTGATGTATTTTTTGTTTAAGACTTCAAGCTTGTGTATAAATAGCCAAGGCATCAAATATGATAGTGAAAATCATATGATTTGATAGTAATCTAATACTTTAATAAATATGATTCAGGTGGTTTTATATACATCATATATACACTGCGGGTGACTGTCGGATCATTGTCTTAAGTAAAGTTGTCGTATTTTTACCTTGAATTTGACTGAATGCTGTAATTCAGGCCTCGAAGAAGTAGTCTTCCTAAGTCACCAGAAGATGATGACGACATTGAGGAAGAAGCAGATGAGGTGGTTCCTGACGGTGTTGAAGAGGTAGAGCAAGAACGAGTCAACCTTGAACGGAAAGAGAGGGCCCGGAACTTACTTTTTGATGATATCCGGAAGCTATCTCTTTTCACAGAAGCTTCCGGGGAAGTGTATTCTGAAAAAGATGGAAATCTTTGGGTGATAACAGGTGGTAGATCCATATTGGTAAGACAAAACTTGTTAACTAACTAATTCAATAAAAGAAGTGATTGTACATACTTTTTGTTTCTCATTATAAATATTAATACTAGAATCTTTTACATATGCAGGTGCAAAGATTGAGGAAAGAGTTGGTAAGTGCACAAAAATCTAGGAAGATGGCAGCTGCTTCTTTGAGGATAGCTATGCAGAAAGCTGCACAAATAAGACTTATGGAGAAAGAGAAGAATAAAAGTCCTTCATGTGCTATGCGCATATCTTTGCAAATTAATAAAGTGGTTTGGGGGATGCTTGTGGATGGGAAATCTTTTGCCGAGGCCGAGATAAATGACATGGTAAGTGTCTAAACAACTTTATTTTGTTTTATCTAATTTTTTTCCCCATGATTTTATCTGCTTTTATATCATTTACCTGATATAAGTCGTTTTTAATTGTTTTGTATCATTTGTGTTATTTTGGTGATTGTTTGCAGATATATGATTTTGACAGAGATTACAAGGATGTTGGTCTCGCTAGGTTCACAACAAAGTACTTTGTTGTCAGAAATTGTCTGCCTAATGCCAAGTCGGATATGCTTCTCTCAGCATGGAATCCTCCCCCTGAATGGGGAAAGTATGTAGTTATATCTTCTTAGTTTTTTTTTTTTAACAAAAAAAACTTGAAGGGTATATATATAGGTTTGAATTTATCTGTTTTTTTTCTTTTCATGTTAAGGTTGGTGATGCTTCTATCTATTTTCAATAAAATCAAATTTTTATTACAGATCCATCGATATTATAATCTGGATGTTGAGATCCTTTCCATTTTATTGAATGTATTTAGTTTCGAATGCAATCTTTTCATGAATGTTATTCCACCATGCAGTTTATTGTAAATATCTCACACCTCTTAGTAATGTTAATGGAGCATATATAACTTATATACTTGCACTTTCTTTTTGCGGTTGCAGAAAGGTAATGCTTCGAGTAGATGCAAAACAAGGAGCTCCAAAGGATGGCAACTCACCGATCGAGTTATTTCAGGTGCAAAACTCTCGCTCCCTGCTCAGTTTGAATCCTATCAAGAATAGGAATAGTCGAGTTTTGCGATCTTAGTGAATTTCAAGATTAAATGTCGACTAATGACTTTTTTTGTTGTATGAATATATCAATTAGTATGATTTTAGTTAGCTGATATGTGCAGATATATAATTCTTAAATAAACAAATCATAAGCCTAAACTATCAGGTCCAACAACATATAATTCTATCATCTTGCAAAGACTTCAAGATCAGGTATATACCAATGATGCCTAATTTGATAAGCTGAACAAAATCGTCCTCTAGATAGATATTTAATCTTTGGTACTCGAGCATGTGTCATATTTGGATTAACATAGTCATGATTTATTTAAATTTAAAAAGCACAACTTGAAAACTATATATACACCAGCTTACTTCGCTTTTCTCTCTGGTTTGTTCCATTCTAAATCTTTCTTCATAAAGTATCTATTATGCTTGATTTAAATTAATGGGTCTTCTGTGATACAAATTACAATAATAATGGGCTAATTGCGGCCTTCTTGGACTTGTTTTTTACATTAAACATGAATTATACACATGTTTATTAATGATGTACTACAAACTCGATATAATATTAATACTCGATCCATCTAAGGATTGGATCCCACTCCCCTAGTATTGTGAAGATCAAGGAAACATGTTCATATCAAATATCACTTTATATCAAGCAATACATTATCTTCATTTAAATTTACTTATGATATCATGCAAGTATTAATAATGGAGGTGTTAGAGCATATAGTACAGAAATACTCAACCATGTTATCTTACAGGCACGTTAAATTGATCCCATGCAGCTAAAACATTTATAGTTATTTATGCTTAACTGGAATGAAATATTCCTGTCTTTCTTGTACTGATTAGTGCTATTGTTTCATCATTATAGGTTGATATATACCCATTGAAAATACATTTGACCGAAATGATGTACAGAATGATGTGGGAGTACTTCTTCCCAGAAGAGGAGCAAGACAGTCAACGGCGCCAGGTTAGTAGGCCTTCATCTATTCACTAGTTCTGGAGGTGGCAAAATGAGCGGGTTGTGTTGACCTGCAACACTTTTGTCCCAAGCTTTTAACTATATCTATAAATAATTAGTGTGTCAAATATGAGTACAAAAATTATCTAGTTCAACAATAATCCTTTTTTTTTTGGGATAAGATGATTTAGAAGTACTAATGCAGTTAAAACACATTTCGGGAGACTTTCCAACCTTTAGAGATAAAACATAATCCGGACTGACTGATTTATAAGCGAATGGGTTAAAGTTGCGTCCTTTAATTAGGTCAACTGAAATTACTGTTTTCCAAAGTCCAAACTTTAGGAACTGTGCTAAATACTTTCTTTGGCATATAGGAAGTTTGGAAGGGGTCAACTACTTCTGGTTTACGCCGAGCAAAAAAAGGTTCCATAGTGAATGAGGCTTCTGCATCGAGCAGTCACTCAACAAAAGAATTAGATGGATCTTCCAGACCTAACCCTTCTACACTACCATTAACATCTGGAAGCAATCATTCCTCCACCCATTCTGATTCAGTTCATGTGAGTTCTTTTGTTCTTGTATGTTCTTTGAAACAATAAGGCTTCTGTTACATTTAATATGGGTGTTGGGTTTTGCTAGAGATGGCAAACTGCACGGGGAGGATCAGCACACAGGGTTCAGATTTAATTACAAATATTTAGTGTGCCAAATATGATAACAAATCTTTTTCTTTAATTAAAAAGAGTTATAAGGTCTTTTTGAATTTTAAGTACCCTTTACTTTTAAGCAGTTTTTATTGATTCTCTCTACCTGTTTGACTGTTTGCGTACATCAGCCTATTTATAAGTAAATGAGTCAAAATTCTACCAATGTGATGTTATATTTATAACCCACCTCAGTGTTGGATCATGGTGTTTCTTACAGATCGTGTATTGTAAATGCATGCACAATTTATTGTTGATAATGATAATAATGATTTAGGGATCACAGGGGCAGAATGGGAAAAACGCAGCACCCGAGTTAGGACGAACTTCTTCTTTTGACAGAACATGCGAAGAATCTGTAGCAGAATCTGTCACTAATGAACTTATGCTACAAATGCAATCTTCGAGTTTTGCTCCATTGAAGATTGATACTGTTGGAAGTGTTGACCAACAAGATGAATCAAATAAAACTAAATCTAAAACAGCTAAAACAGGCCGTTCATCTCAAGAAGAAAAGAAATTGAGTAAACCAAATGAAGAGAAAAGGTCCAGGCCAAGGGTAATGAGGGAGTTCCACAATATCAAGATAAGTCAGGTTGAGCAGCTTATACGAGGACTTGATTTAATATATTTTGTTACTGTTGCAAAACAGGGAGGTCAGATGGTTATGGCAATGACTAAATGCTTGGTATCGTTCGAAAGCGGTCGGATTAGATTGGTTCGGATTTTAAAAATGTTCATTTTTTTCAAATGGCAATGCATCAAACTTGATTACATAAGTTAATAAATTTAAACAGGAAGTATGTTTTCTGAGTATAATGGTTTAAAGGGTCTTATGCATCCCCATACACCTGTTGCAATGGGTAGTGTTGTTTGCATTTGAACACTTTCGGTGTCCTTCAAACAATTTGACTCTCTTTTTTTTTTTCCTAGCTATTACGTGTGACCAGTTTGGCACTTGTAGAGATCAAACATAACTTAAATATACCCGTTCATAAGTAAATGGGTTAACATTGCTACCTCTGTTTTTCCAAGCTAGCATATTTTTGCAACTGTATTAAACTATTGACACATATCTTGTTTTCTTGTAATGGGACAGGTTGAACTACTAGTGACCTATGAAGGTTCTAGATTTGCTGTAAGCGACTTAAGGTTGCTTATGGATACTTTTCATCGTGAAGCCTTCACTGGAACTTGGAGAAGACTATTCTCAAGAGTTAAAAAACATATAATTTGGGGGGTTCTTAAATCAGTTACAGGAATGCAGGTAAGTTACATATTATTTTTCAAGGGTATAATATATTTAGAGTATTTGATAAACTTGGCCTTTTGAAGTTGAGCGTTCACATACTTTATTGTATGCAGGGTAAGAAATTTAAAGACAAGTTACACGGGCAAGGGAAAGAAACTGTCTCTGGTATCCATACCACCGACCTGAATCTCAGTGATAGTGATGGTGGTCCTAGTGGTAAAGCGGACCTGGTTCCAATAACTTGGCCTAAACGGCCTCCTGAGGGTGCAGGGGATGGATTTGTGACCTCAATCAGGGGATTATTCCATTCTCAGCGTCGCAAAGCCAAGGCATTTGTGTTGCGGACAATGAGAGGTGAGGGAGAGAATGATCATATGGCTGGTGATTGGAGTGAAAGTGATTCAGAGTATTCCCCCTTTGCTAGGCAACTAACCATAACAAAAGCTAGGAAGCTCATAAGACGCCACACGAAAAAGTTCCGATCCAAGAAAGGTTTGTTTCACATAATTTCTGCAATTACTTCTTTTGGGTGTGTTGTCCTTTTTGAAAGGAATAATCTGATTATAGCATCTCAAGTCATATAGTGTCCAGGGTTTAGTAATCTGATTCTGTTTATTTCTCTAGCAATTTATCTCGGTGTCCAATTCCTTTATGCAAAAAACTTTGTATTTTGTGAATAACTTATGTTGTGCTGTACGTGATCAGGTGTACCTCTACAACATATAGATTCATCGCTTCCATCTTCACCTGTAGAAACCACACCATATGAAAGCAACTCTTCGAGTGGATCTGATATCTACGAGGATTTCCTTGAATACAGGGCTGCCCAAGAAAAATCACAACCTTTACCTTGAGCAGAACCCAGAAAACAAACATCTGTACTTTATTGCAACGCCTTACCAATCCTAACACGAGCCAGCGAGACATTTGGACCCCGGCTCCATTGGCAAGGCTGAGTTTTTGTATGATCATTTTAAAGCAGGCTCAACAGTTGGTGTAGATATAGAATTATCGTTTATGAGTTGTATATAACATTTGGCTCTAAGCTCCAGTAAGTTCTATGGTTATTTGTATATTTGATCTGGAAATAAAGTCATGTTTCAGATACACACTATAAGTTAAATCTAACTTGATCTCAAAACACTTGTCTATAGTAAATGTACATGTATATTAGTATATACAATTCCCTTCTATCCATGTTTGTTCTTCATTCATGTTTATAATACATGCTTGGAATCATTTATGATATTATAGAGGTTTTGTACGTCTTTTCTTAAGCTTGTATTTTCTCTGACAGACTGCCTTTATATTTTGCATAATTCTAAGCAAGCGAAGCTAACCGAAAACTATCAAACCGAAAACTAACCCGAAAACTAAGTAATAACCTTACGAGAGCACAAAAACTAACTTTCATGCGAACAATCAGATGGTAACGAAACATCACCAAACTTTACACATAACTTAATGAAACATAAACAAACTCATAATTTCCCATCAAACATTCCGTTTGATCAAATAGGGGCGAACAGGGAGGGAGCCTGACAAACTCCCGCAACTCAACCATTTCCGATCAAACATTCCGTTTCACATCACCAATCACTTACAAATCATTACTAGATCATTCACTCATAATTTCTAGTTGTGTAGTTGTTTATTTTGTAAGTTACAACATGACCCGGTTAAACTTTCGTTTCAATTTCAGTTTAAATTTCCGATCATTATTGCTTAAATTCAGTGTGTTTCTCTTAGTTAATGTTATTAAAGTCATTTGCAAGTTACGGTTTGTGATTTGGTTGAGTATATCTCTCATAAATATTTTAATACGAAAGTTTAACTGGGTCACGTTGTAACTAACAAAATAAACAACTAGAAATTATGAGTGAATGATCTAGTGATGATTTGTAAGTGATTGTTGATGTGAAACGGAATGTTTGATCGGAAATGGTTGAGTTGCGGGAGTTTGTCAAGCTCCCTCCCCGTTCGCCCCTGTTTGATCAAACGGAATGTTTGATCGGAAATTATGAGTTCGTTTATGTTTTATTAAGTTATGTGTAAAGTTTGGTGAAGTTTCGTTACCATCTAATCGTTCGCATGAAAGTTAGTTTTTATGCCCTCGTAAGGTTTTCGGGTTGACTGTGCAAATTTTAAGGTTGTTACTTAGTTGATATATATAGATTGAGGTCTAGAGAATACATGTATGAAAACCGTTTGGCTAGATCGTGTTTTGGTTATAAGTTATTCGATCTTGAAGTTTCTAGTTTGAAACATATTATGTTGACTTAAAAGTCAACTGGGTCTAGTGCAAATATTTATACGTAAGTTTTTTTTTTTTTTCTAAATGAAAATAGAATTTACAGCCTATAGTCGGTCACCTTATGCAACCATGTACAAAAAATGAAAGTATAAGGGTGTTTCATTTTAATAAAATTTGATATTATGCAACCGTGTAAAAAAGGAAAGTATATGGTGTATCCAGTAATTAAACCATAGTCTATGAGTATTATTGAACAAGTATAAGCTCATGTAAAAGTTAAACAATGCTCAAACAAAACATTAAATTTTTGCAATTTCTGGTCACGGCAATAACGTATGAATGCATAAATATTCAATACCTCTATTATTAAGCATTATCAAAATCAGAAGCTGTTTAATTAACCATAATGTTTAAAATGCACGATTTTGGAAAAATAAAATCTTTTTGGGGTGTTTGTATATGTTCAATGAGTGTATTAACTCGCGAATAGTAATCCTCCTATCTTCGACCCTCATTTTGATTTTCCAGGAAAAAATAAAAAAAGAAAAAAAAAAAAGTTACACCCCACTGAAACCTAAATCAAAACATATCCAAAACCCCACCGGCCGCCCCCAAAACAAACTGAAACCTAAATTGAAACATATCCAAAACCTAGAAAAATGTCCGACAACATTCCTGTCGAAATCCAAATGGAAATCATTCAGAGAATCCCTGATATTAAATCGGTGATTCAATTCAGATCAGTTTCAAAATCTTATAAGTCTATGATCGATAGCAAGGACTTTGTTACCGGTCATACCCGCCGCCACATCCGGCAGCAGCACGTCAGCTGCTTATAAAAGGTGTTGAATTCTTATATCCACATGTGGAAAAATATGTCTCCATTTTCGATGATGACACTTTCCCACATCAAAAGCTAAGTTTACTTCTTCCTGATTTTTGTAAAAATTTATTTACAAGACTAGTCGGTAGCTCTCATGGTTTGATTTGCTTTTAAGATGATTTCATAGAAATGGTTTTTATTTGGAATCCTTCAATTAGGAAAACCCTAGTTGTACCTTATGAGTCGTGTAGTAGGATTCATAATAATGTTGTTTTTGCCGTTGTCGTAACACTCTTGACCCTAAGAGTGTCAAGTTTTCATGTGATAACCCGAGCACCCGAGCTGAGGTATTTACATACTAGGTGCTTGGAGAAGTCCACTAGCAACACTTGTCCCCGTAAATCGATTTACCGGGGATGGTCTTCTCAGGCAGTTGCTGATGGATTTATTTATTGGGATGCGTTAGATAAAAATTATAATATTAACGAGGGTCCAAGGTATCCTAGTCTCATTATGTCATTTGATCTCACAAATGAAGAATTCATAGAACTATACGTCCCTAGTTCCGGTTGTGTTGATTTGTATGTATCTAATTTAAGGGAGTCTCTTGGTGTCTTACAATTCAACGGTGACACATACCTAGATAATTTTAACGTATGGATAATGAAAGGGCGTGGTAGTACGAGATCCTTTGAAAAGTTGTACCACATTAGCCCCTTACGTTTACCCATTGGCCCTTTACGCGATACTTTGAAAGGGCGTATGGGTTTCGAGCATGTGGTGCACCCATAGTTGAAATGAGGAATCATCATTTACGTTTACCCATTGCACTTGCTGCTTATGAACCCGAATCAAAGGACAACACTGAAATTTGGAGGGATGGAGGAGTAGGTTCATTCCGTGTGCATTCCTATATGGAAACACTGCTGTTGCTTGGTCATTGAGATTATGGAGGACCATTGCAAAGATATCAACACTATTGCAAAGTGTGGATTCAAGAATAGAGGACCTTTTACACATCCAAGCAGGGATCCTGAAGATTCAAGAGTAAAAACTACTTTTGTGAAGTCTTAATACGCACAAGAGCAGGATTTGAACACACAAAATCTTCGTTATTACAAAAAAGCGTGACTGATTAAGCAGGCCAATCTTGATTTTGTCAATCTTAAAGGTTATTTAAATATTTGTTTTGTAGTTAAACATTTCCGTTAGGCTTATGCTAAGGAAAAACTTCATGTTTTTTTAAAGATTTATCACGTTATAATGTTGATCAATAACATATGCTATAAATCTTGATGGTGCATTAAGGATCCTCAACTTTGTAAGGTTTGGTGTTGTGCCTCTTTTTGTATTTATCTTATGAAAATAGTCAAGTTTGTCATGTAATCTGATCATCTTGCGTGTAGTCCTATAGGTGATTTAAGATATAAAGTATTTTTGTATGGTAAACACTAAACAGCTTAATTTATGCTACTTGGTTAGAAGATTAATGATAGAACTGCCACTTTCTACGGTTTTTTTTTTGCTATCAGAGGTTTAAAAGTTCCGATTGGCGACCTTTTTTTTTTTTTTAAAGAAGTCGTCCACTTGTTGGAGATTCATATGACCTTAATCTGTTCATTGAGTGAATGTGTTTTGTACTTTCTTGCTTTCAACTTAAACTTGTTTGGTTAAGATTTAAAGATTTTAATATGTAGGATACTCTCATAGTTTCATACTTATATTTACAATCATCTCATGTGAACCTGATTATCCCTTTTCAATTTGTGAACCCAATATTTTGTCGGACTTACATATTTTACATGATGCACACTGCATGTTCATCGTCGTAAATGGTTTGAAAACTCTCATCACAGTAGCAAGAGATGCTACGGTGATGCTTACTTCATTATCAGCAACCTGCTTCAATAGCTGTTTTTGCTCCATTTCATCTCTCTTTCTATTTTTATTTTTATTAAAAAATTCTTAGATGAATGCAATTGATCTTTTGGTGTTTAAATGATTTCGGTTTTAGAGCTTTCTTTAAGTTTCTAAATAGCTGGTCTATAAATTGACATGTAAACCGACGGAACGATAATCTACCAAGGCTTTTTGGGATGAGATACCCGGTTGAGTTTGTATTTCAGTGGGCTGGTGGCATGACGCCTGTGCTTCTATCTGTTGTGCTGTAAAAGATATGAATTGTTCTTTGCTTAATTGTGGTTGTCTGCATTAGGATATGCTGATAAACTCTGCCCTCTTATAGAAAGACCTAACTAATAATCTTGCATAGATGTTCTTTTGGGTTGATTTAGAAGTTATTAGTCGTAAACGTGTCGTTATAGAATCATCTGCTTGAACTTAATAAAAAAAAGCAGTGGTAATGTAATCCCAGTGGTTTGTTTATGAACTGCTGACTTGTCTCTAGAACTGATGTTTGACAGTTCAGATTTTTGGGCAATAGAACTCGTGTTTGATCAACCTGCCCCATCGGATGTGTTCCTTGATCATAGTTTCTTCTGATGATATAAACAAGAATGTTAACCACATTATGATTTTGTACAATCACCCTCTCATCAGTTATCCTTTCCAAAAAAAAAAAACTAAACATATAAACACGACCAAAGAAGTTCGTTTAAATTGTCACGAGAGGTAACAAGTCTGTTTTGCCATTTGTTAAAGGTGCTAATAGTGGACGTATTTACTGACTGTCCGTTGCTTGAGAAATTTGAACCCGGATCTTACAGCCATGTCGAATCTAGAGCAAGTAGAGACGCTAATCAACCATTATGGGCCCATGGTTCACTTCCATCCTGATGAGGTTTACTTGCCATAATCCGCGCCTTGGTATTTGAACAAAGAAACTCACTTGATTCACAAGGCAGCCAAAAAGGTGGGTTTTGCTTAGTTGACGTGATCATATGTGGTTATCTTGAAAGTGTGGAGCTTTATGTTCATGTTAAATCGGCCTTAAGTGTTACTTTCACCGACATTGATACGTGGATTTACCCATCCCCACCAGAGATCTAAACAGCAGTCATGCTAGACATCAGCGTGCATAAGACCGACTGACATGTGGAGATTGGGAGCATTTCATGCTCCACATAAACAACTTTGACGGTCAACTTTGGAGCGTGTTTTTCTCAGGGCATAATGGCAGTGGGGAATGAGTTGATGTTGGTAACTTAGAGTTTACCCAAGAAACAAACCAACCAATTGTTCATTGATCTAAATTGGGCATAAAACTTTCCTGAATACTGAGAATACATTCAAGGGTATACGAACCTTGGGTTAGGAGTGAAGGAGGATGTTAAAAAAAAGTGACCAATCGACCATTCTATAGATTCAAGTAAAAAGTATGAGTATCAGTCTATTGCAGTGGGAACTTGTCCTGAAAAACTATGATAAAATTGCAACTATATATCATTTGTATATCTTCATTTTTCTTTATCTGTATACATTTCATCTTTCTATCTGAGATTTTAATCTGGCTGGTATGGTTTATCTGGGCGTTGACATAAGATGATACTATTGCAGATGGGTAGATTATGTGATGGATCTCTATTAGGCCGTTTCGATACTCTTAGGCTTTTTTACTGTTGCCATGCTCAAAGATAGAATGGTCTTTGATATCAATTTAGCTATTTAATTAAGAACTTTCTATTTGGTTAGTATTGCTACAGCATTAAGATATATATAGCCAATATATATAAAATAGGTTAAGTATACACCACAATATCTAATTATCTATCATGAAATCTTGTCAGATTTTGTGCAAATGCCTATTAGCCTTTTCTATGTTGAATATTCATGTCTGTTTAATTATTTCAAACATGTGCCCAGTTTGACCCGTTTATAAGTCAATGGGTCAACACTGCTACCTTTGGTTTTTCAAACTAGCATATTGATCTGTGCTTCTATTCACACATCTCCTTTTGTTGTAATGTGACAAGTTGAACTACTAGTAACCTCCAAAGGTTTAAGGTTTTTAGAGGCGACCTAAGGCATCGTGTAGACTTCACTGGAACTTGGAGAAAACTATTATCAAGAGGTAAAAAAAAAACATATGATTTGGGGGCTTGCTTTTTTTATCAGTTGCATGAAAATGCAGGTAAATTGCATACTCTTATTTCTTAGGGGCATCAAATATTTGACAAATCTTGCCTAATGAAATCAAGTGTTCACATAACTTATGCAGGCTATAAGAAATTTCAAAGATATATAAGTTCATGGTCAATGGAAAGAAACATGTGTTTCTGTATCCCTACTGCGGATCCGAATAAAAGTGATAGTGATGGTTGTCATAGAGGTAAAGCGGACATGGTTCCGAAGACTTTGCCTAATTGCCTAAACGACCTCAGTTAGTGAATTATTTTACTCCGAGCGTTGTTGTTGTATTGTTGTTAAACATGTATTCTTAGTAACACTCCTTAATAAATTTATATTTGATGTGAAATTTTAAGTGTTTGGGATAAAATTGAAGAGGGCAATTAAACAATTTGGAAGATTTATTCGTGAAGCGGTTAACACCCTAGAGGTCTAAAGTTCAATTCACATGATATAACTAGAACGATTTAAATTATTTTTTAAAATAAAAATATAATAATTTTGGAAAATTTGCAACAACACACTTGCAAGTTCCACAACATTAAAAGTAACCTACATTTCCAATTATATGAGTTATTTCAACTTGCCAATAATAATGTAGTATAAAGCCAATATAGGGTTAACTCGCTCATTATTCTTGAGTTAAAGGAAATAAAAATAATGTACGTTTAGCGTTAAGAAAAATAATGGAATATAAATATTGTTTCGGCTGAAGGTTGTTATAACTCCCATGAAAGTGGCAGAATAATAAAAGTGTACCTAGCTAAATATAATTCAAAAGGTGGCCTTTCGGCATAGTCCTTGGTCGCTAGCCAATAGATACATTTTAATAATTAATTTAATAAGGGTATCTCCCTATATAATTGGTACCAATAAACATATAAAATCTTCAAGAGAGGACAAGAAAGTTCAGCCCATAAATGTTTGTCCTTTTCATCTTACGTTTTCATAAGACTCTCCATAATTGCTAAATAATAAGTAACTACATATATATATATATGTATCAATGTATGGATCATATGCATTCAATTACTCGTATTATTTTGAGGTATATTGTAGGTAGTCTAATATGATGTTTGAAGTAGCTACAACGGTCTCCTTTGCATTTGTATTTGTATTTTTTTTTTATTTGCATATATGCGAAACGTATCCTGGTTAATTATGTGTGGTCAGATTATTGAGTATATATAAACTTGAAATTTTAAAAAAAAGTCATTACAAGATGTCATTTACTTAGAAAAGCTATCGAACTCTTTTCTCTATAATATATCACATTTATCTTTATATCTAAGGTTTGATCATTAGTAGTTAGTAAAAAATATAATAGGCAATTAAATGTCGCTTTGTTGTTAAGATGAATAACGATATAGAGACAAACATAAATATATAAATAGTAAAGTGAAAAATTATAATGGGACGAAGGAATTCTTTAATGGTTTCAAAGTATTAAATCAATAGAGTACGAGGGTCAAGGAATATGGTCAAAGGATATCTATGTCATTTTCTAGATACAATTTTGAATTTTCCCTTTCAAGTAAAATATTGTCTTTTTCTTTGTTTGGGTCGATAATGGGAGCAGATGGAAGTTGAATATAAAGAGAGTATGTGGGAATCACAAAATGATGGTTGAAGAAGTGACAAATTATGCCTGTGAAGTTTGATTTTTATTAGAAGAAATGAAAATGTAGTTGGGAATAGATGATGATGACTCGGATGAAATTGTGAGCCAATAACTAATCTAGATCCAAATAAAATACTTACTATATTAACTTTCTATTAAAGTCTCAACTAAAAGATAAGTAGGGGTCACATGTAATTGCATCTCTATCAAAAAGAAATTTATAGAGAAAAGTAGTGATGGTGTATCGACCAAGTACATTGTGCTTTAACAAAGCCTACACTCAAATGAAAGCAAAGACACATATTTTCTTATGGCCTTGGTGATCATCATGTGATTTATCATTCAACTTTTGCGACCCAATAAGAGCACCGGACATAATGTCGATACTATCGCATATCACGTTAATGTTACATCAGTTTTTTAAAAAAATTTATTAATTTATATTGTCACGATCGTCGATACCTAACATTATCATTTTTTATTTTTTTCACAAAATATCTTTTAACTACTTCTTGTTAATGACAAGAAATATAGGCTAATATATCAACAACTTGAACATAACATGTAAAATGATACGAGTAATTAATATCATCGTTTCACAACTTTTTCGTTATCATATGATTCATTTAACGACATGAAATATCGATCAAGCTTTCCAACCACATGCATGCTTGCAGTCGACTATTATTACACATCAACTCACGTGGTGTAAAAGATGATATTGTGTCTATTCATAGTTTTGGAATTGACTGGTTCGTATTCAATCAAAGTTCGTTATCAAAGTAGATCTCTCTCGAGGATCAGTTCCATAATTCATCGACCAAGTCGAGTTACAATTAGAAATAGAACATATAGGTGGTCTCAATTGGAACAAACTTATTTAACTCCCAATTTTAACTTTCTATCTTTTAATTTTTGCTACACATCAATTGTTTTCATTTTCTCGACGCTCTTTTTGGTTTCTTATATTTTCATCAAACAACTTTCACACGATTATGGTTTTACTTTTAAACATTTGATTTTGATTATTTTCATCCTTTTTTTGTGGATATATAACGTTTGTAATATTAATAACTTTCATTATCATTACGTCTTACATTCATGTAACATTTAAAATGTTCTTACAACATATAATAACTTTTATCAATTTTTATTTTAACCCCCTAAATTTTCTATCTTTTAACTTTTGCCTCGTATCAATGTTTTTGTTTTTGTTTTCTTGATAGAGTAACCTTTGGATTCTTATGTTTTCATGACAAACAACTTTCACACAATGACGGTTTTACTTTTAAACATTTAATTATGATTATTTTTACCCGTATATATATATAACTTCTTTAATATATAATAATTTCTACTAATTTTCTTTTTAACATCTAAAATTTCTGTCTTTTAATTTTTGTCCACATCAAAGTTTTTGTTTTCATTTTTGTAACACTTAAATTTTTTATTCTCATCAAAGAACTTTTGCAAAGTTACGTTTCTATTTTTAAATATTTGGTTTTGGTTATTTGTAGCCGTCTTTTTATAAATATAACTTTCATCATCGTTACGTCTTACATTTATGTAACATACAAAATGTTATTGTTTATGTTTTTATACATCTTATAATTTTTTAATTGTTATTGCTACATATTTTGTTGTCTTTTTTAAAATTAAGGTTTGAATATTTGACAAAAGTTATATTTCGTGGCAACGCTTGGGTACAATAACTACTTAAAACTAGTTTATTTCTACAAGAAATTGTTCTTTTTTTTTTCTTTTGCAAATTGAGTTTCGATTCAGACGTGCTGGAAAGCAGTTTTAACTAGATATTTATGTACCTCCAACCTCTTACTCATAGAAAATATCGTTGAGATGAGAACCCAAGGCTCGAACTCGAGACCTTGGGTAAACTCACCCGTGGGACTGACATAGTAGATTTAAAAGATTTCCCTGACCACTGAGGTTTAAACCAGTGGTTAAATATCTGGTTAAAGATGTCTAAAAAAATTGTAATAGGCAAAATATGCTACTTAAATTAATAAATGGAAAAACAAATATGCTGATAGTCTACTTTTAAATTTTCCCCTTACAATCTAATCTTTAAAAGTCATGTGTGTGAATATAAAATATCTTCATTGAAAATCATGGTGGCGGTGCAGCATACAAGATATGATTAAATAAATTAAAAAATAAAATTCACGCGCCTGCCAATACTCTTTGATATATACTGTAATCTTACCTCCTCAATTTAGAAAGTCAAAGAAAATCAACTCATTTGATCAGCATGAACCTTCATTTAATTCAATTAAGTTCTGTATTAATTACTCGCAATGAACGGTTCCAAACCTATTAATACTGAAACCAAATTTGTTCCAAAATCTGAAAGGGTGCCTAAATCGAATTACCAACAGTATTAGATCCGATACTGCTTATTTGATGTTGGTTATTCAAGAAAAATATAATGTGCATGTTGAAAGTTCAATCTAATTTACTTTTATGTAAACTAACATTTCACCTGCATTATGCGGCAGTGATGGTGGTAGCGCCAGTGTGGTGTTAGTGATGGTGTAGTGGCGGTGGTGGTTGGTAGTGGTGTGATTATTAATGTAAAAATAATTAATATAAAAAAAATAGTGTAGTTATTTTAAGAGTTGATGAGTTTATGTTGTAAATTATTTTATTAAGAAAATTATAGGTATTTTAAGTGAAAATGTTTAAAAAAAAAACCTTAAATCACTCGTCCATGGAGGGACGAATGGGGAAGGATGAGTCGAATCCAACTTTATGGTGTGCAACTGTGCATCCAAGGACGAGTTGAGGACTAATCAAGAACGAGTGTATAAGGCAGCCTTTTAGATAACGTTAGTTACAAAATACTCGAGTTATACCTCATATATTTCAATAAAAGACTTTTTTATAAGGAAAAAAATTTTCTTTTAAGAATTAAAATAAGAGTTCGCTATGGTTAAACTTTTGAAAATTATTAAAAAAAATTCATTGGGAAATGATTCAATTATTTCTAATGAATCCTCAGACTGGTTTATCTAACCTTCTAGTTTCGGGGGTAACCCATTACACCTCTTTCTTGATTCCCATGGGACCTTCGGCGGGATAAAAAAGAGTGCGGGAAAAGCAGCTACAGATACAGGACAAAAAAAGGAGTGGCGCACTTAATGGAAAGAGTTATTAGAAGTTATTTAATTTTGTCTTTAAAAAAACTAATTTACACCATAAATCTTTATCTTATTAATTTACACTTTAAATTCTTATATATCCATTACCATTTTTATATCAATTACACTTACGTACACCACTCGACACCATCAATAATCGCCGCTATCACCAATCGTTACAACCATCATCATTTCCACCACCGTGTCCCACCCTAGCTAGTACTTATAATTTGACTTTTTGGGTCTTTTTTATTCAATTTTGACCGTTTAGATTTTTATTTGTGTTATGTAATACTTGATGTATAATATATGATTCGATTGAGTTTTAAATGTATTTTTGCATAGATATAATTTTTAACAAGTATTATTAAACACAAACAATAATATTAATGGTCAAAGTTGTTAAAAAAAACCCAAACAATTAAATTCGGACATCTAAATTAAGACGAAAAGAGTATTACATAATGGAAAATGATAAATACTCCTAACCAAATAGTCTAAAAATCCTCCTAACACTTTACAAATGTGAAATGTGACATGTGGTATCCATTAATTCTCTTTCCTAATCTTGCCCCTTGATTTTTTCACATATCATCATCCAATAGTTAGAAGGATTTTTAGGCTATTTAGTTAGGAGGATTAATCACTTCCCTTATATAATACTCCTTCCATCCCACTAAATGTGTCCTCTTTTATATTTTCAAAGTCAATTTTTTACAACTTTGACCTTAAATATCTTTGTTTGTGTTTTATAATACTCGATAAAAGTTATATAAATTAATGGAGTTTTATAAATTTTTACATCGGTATTACTTTCATCAAGTATTATATACCACAAACAAAAATATTTAAAATTAAAATTGTTAAAAGTCGATTTTTGAAAATTAAAAAGGGGACATATTTAATAAAACGGAGTGATTATATCCTTTGTATAAACAATTGACCCGGCCCAAGGCACACCATCTTGTCTGCATGGCGGTTTATAAAATACAGATAAAATTTCCAAAATTCCACACACACCCACCATATATAGATAAATAGATATAATATACATACACATACATATATATAGTTTTGTTTACATATAACGAGATGCTGCCGCCCCTTCCTCCAATCAGAAACCCACTCTAATTTACCCCCTCTGCTCACACACATACTGTTTCTTCCCATATAGTTTATCTCCTTCTCTTTTTCTTCTTCCATCTCAAAAATACTATTTTGCTTTTGACTTTTCAAAGTTTTATCAAACATTTTTGTTTACTTTACATAGACAACATTATTTGTTTTGCTAGATTTGTCTATATATCGATCGACCGAGTTCTAACTTTTGTTATTTTTTCATTAATTTATTACAAAAAAAATGCCGCATAGAACAACATATTTTTTTCCTAGACATTTTACAGAAAATGGTGCAGTAATTACAAATTCATCTTCAGAAGATAAAATTAATAATAATAATACAGATTCTTATAGACAAAGAAGACTAGATAGTAATAGTAGTACAGTTAACCTGTTATCAGAACGACATCGTTTTGGGTCATCTAAAAGTGAAAAAAGTTATCACGGCGAAAAGAGTAGTGTGAAAAAGAAACAAGTTACTGATTTTGTCAACTGGTTAGTGGAGAAAAAAAATAGTTCCACTACTACTACTACTACTACTTCAGCTGCTTCTGGATCACGGCGTGGTGGTCACGTGAGATTGAACAACCACGCTGATGAAGATCATCATCACATGGATAGTTTACTGCCACCTGATCATACTAAGGATGAGTTAATAGAGGATGTAGCCCTTGTTGGTGATCATGATCACATTGAAGATCACTGGGATGATAATCCAATAAGTTTTCGGTACCGAAAATCGAGAAGCAGGAGGATATCAAGTGACGTCGAAAGTAGTTACGCCGCGAGTTTGTTTTCGAATACGATCGGGAGTTCGAGTTCTTTGGCTTTTTATAAGGATTCTGTGACTGATGAAGGAAGAGATGATGCTGATCACGCTGATGATGAACATCATCATGATCATTATAATGATGTGGTGCAAGTTGAGAATAATTATAATGTGAGAAAATGGCGTGAAAGTTATTACTTACAACTTACACTTGCAAAAAGGTTGACACATCATGCTACTATTGGTGATGAGAAACGGCGTGGTGGTGGTGGTGTTGGTGTTGTTGCTGGTGGTTCTGTTGTGACGTGTTATGACGCTGAGTCTGTTTCGTATCGTCTCTGGGTACGTATATAATTTATGATGATATATTTATTTATATTTTTTTCATTTTTGTTGTTTTGTCATTTATCTCAAGTATCATATACGTTTTCCTATACGTCATTAAATTGGTTGATGTTTTTTATTTCCGTATGTTTATCTTGTTTTGAAATTATATATATAGGTGTTATTTACATTTTGGAAAATTATAAAATCCCCCTACATATTAGCTTAAATTTTTTTAAAAAACTATTTCCTTTTGATTTTTACGATCATTTCATGCTTAGAAGAAGTTTTACGCTATGAAATTAAGAGGATTAATTATTCTCTGACAAAATATCTATTAGAGCAGTTATCATATATTATAAAAAAAAAGAAGTTATTGTCCATTTACTAAAAATAAAAGAAATAAAATTTATGATGTTAAACATAGAATTAGGATACGTGGCTAATTATATATATCACTTTACCAACAAAAAAAAATAGTTATTTAAACATAAATTATACTCCGTAATATATATTATATATTGAATGCTTCTTAAAAATGATTAGCAACTTATATGTCAAATAACCATATTAACTAACAATAGAAAAACAAGTTATCAAAATCGTTGATCATGAAATCCTTTTATTTATTCTTTATTAAAATTTTCTACCTTTTAATTTAGGCTTATCTTAAGTTAAATGTTCATTTTTTGTGCAAAAAGTAAAAACAAAAAAAAAATCTACCAACTTAATTAGTGTCTTGTTTTTTTCCCCAAATAGAACAATTATTTTATTGGTGTGCATGCATGTTTAGTACAGTATCACTTTTAATTATTTTATTATATTTTATTAATAATCATAATTATATTAATTATCAAAACTATTGTAATATTATAAACACTAGTTCCTGTATTTCAAACTTATATCCGAACACCCGGCCCATTCCTTTCTTTAATTTACACAATCCATTTTGCTATACACTTAAAATGAATTTAATCAGAAATAGATACAAATAATTCGTTTCAATTTAAACTGATTTGATTGGTTTTAAAACATACTTTAAAAAGTAGTTGGTTTGGTATGGTTTGTTGATACCAAACTATTTATTTTTTAATTTTATTTGATATATCCTTTTCTTTTCTATAAGTAAACTTTAATGGTGTTCAATTTCATTTACGTAAAATAATACATATTTTGCGTCTCCACTACTCTATATCTGTCATTATTAAATCTACAACTTGAAAATATAATAACTCATATCATATAAATAAAGATCAATATGATTAAAATTACACTTAATATAGACATGCGTTATGACAAATCTTGTACAATATGAGATTAATTAATAATTAGAGGTAATCAAACATGATAGTATATAGGATACCAATTTAAATCCCACCCACCGATTAAAAGATGATAAAATTACCAAGTGGGATTATTTTCTATGTTAGTATATGTAAAAGGTAAACATCATTACACGTTCATCTAATTTTTTAATGTGGTGCCGTTTGTATCAAGTTATCATATGTATAACATGATTATTATAAATGAATTCATTTTGTTTTAAATTTCTGTCAGGTTAATTATTATATGAATTTAGTAGTTTTTTTTTACAAAGTTAACTAAACATTCTCCTTGGAGGTTTTTATTTACATCAAGTTATATATATATATATATATATATATGGTAACACTCCGGTGAGAACACTTTTAAAATAAGAACGGTGAGAACACTTAAAAACATCATTTTGATGCATTAAAAGTCCATAAAACTAACATAGTGCTTAACTAATTATCATTATTTAAATGTTTAACAACCCCTTTGATCCGTCAAAATAAAAAAAATCACGTTTTTTTTGTGCATCCATCTTGGATGCATATTCATCAATATGATGCATCCAACAAAAAACGAGATTTTTTCGATTTTGACGGATCAATGTGTTGTTAAACACTTAATGATAATTAGTTAAACACTATGTTAGTTTTATGGACTTTTAATGCATCAAAATGTAATTTTTAAGTGTTCTTATTTGTTCTCATTTTAATTTCATTCTCATTTGATTGTTACCTTATATATAATATCAAATTGATGTTATATGTCTTGTCTTTTTTAAAAGAGATTTCGGGTCCGATACTTTCCTAGGTCAACATCTTGAGAGTGGTCAGAGAAACGGTCACAAAGATATGCCATTTAAACAGCGTATAGTTGAGTGAATATTTTTGTCATCCCCGGATAGTGCTAACAATTAAAACCTTTATCTGATTACCCATTTATGATTGGATGATTTTTCGGTAATGCTTTTAGCACACGTGGTTCACATTCTATATATTTTTCGTATTGAAAGAGGTTTTTAGCTTAAGGGTATTTAAGATGTAGCAAAAGTTTTTTATGCACTTGGACTAGAACGTATGGATGTGTGCGGTTACCTCTAAAATAGAATAATCAACAGCTTGATCAAGTGGACTTCTAATAAGCTCTTGAGTGAATAAAAATTTGGCCAATTCTTTGGGATTAGAATATATGAAGTGATTGACATGATTTATCATAATGTCTCTTGAGTATAAGCTACGCATTTATATCTACTTCTTGATGCATATATTAACCTTCTCAAGTCCTATAATACTCTAGATTAATATATAATATCAAATATGTAACATATATATTACTACTTTTAAAGTGTAATAAGTTAAATTCCCAATGTAACAACACATTTTGTGAATCACTATTCACTAACCACGTTCCCATTGAACATATGAGGACATAACCCCTTGAATATATTCTTGGCAGGGTTGCTTCACAATGATAACATTTTTTATGAGTGTCTTATTGACTTCAGAAACCATGATATATGACTTTTTTCGGTTTAGATGACTATTTCAAGTGTTATGTGCTGATTAAATGACATAAACTAATGATGTATGATCCATGTACCTTGAACATACAAGCGCATTCAAATGAACTATATAATCTAAGCCCATATAATCATTAATACGATCATACTTCTAATGGTTATTTATAATGCAACTTGTAGATTAACATAATTAGTAGGGTGGGATTGATAAGAAAAATCTTCCTATAGTAGATAATATATATGAACGATTTTGAGGTCAAATGTCTCTTTTTCGCACCTTGTTGCGCCATTTTTTACATCAAGGTTTAAGAAGAATGTTTGAGTCCTCCCTTTAGTATATAATGAACACTACACATTACGTACGTAAGGTCACATGCTCCCGATGCATCTATTTTACACCTTGAGGCGCAGCCAAAAGTTATTCGAAGTATCACCGCCAGAATCCTTCAACACTTTCTACCATAAGGATACTTTTCTCTTGATCCTTATATATTAAAACACCAAACTACATATAAAACTTCAACATAGCGCTCTTTTTGCATCTTTACCTTAAGTATGTATCTAATATAGAGATATGGGAGTTGCTAAATTAATTGAAAGATAAATGATCAGTTGGATACAAAACACGAGTAAAAATATCTGTAACGGCTCAATAAAAACAAAAGAATATGTTGTGGACGTATTATAAGCTGTATGTCACAATCAGCCATTCAAAGTATCTATTTTCCGATCTTTAAGTTGATCCATGTAGTAAATGGTATGTTTATGATGAATCTATCCACAGGTTAATGGTACTTTGTCATATAATGATAAGATATCAGACGGGTTCTACAACATCATCGGAATGGATCCATATATGTGGATGATGTGCAATGATTCTGAAGAAGGAAAACGATTACCCTCTTTATTAGCACTCAAAGCCGTTAATTCAGGTACTACATCAATGGAAGTGCTTCTTGTGGATAGATATGGGGATTCACGGCTAAGGGACTTGGAGGATAAAGCACAGGAGCTCTATTTTTCTGCTGAAAACAATCTTATGTTGGCTGAAAAACTTGGAAAACTTGTTGCTTCTACCATGGGGTATGTGTTATTTCTGTTTGTATCTTCTGCTTGAACTCTATGTATAATCATTAGTTAAATATATTTATTTTACTAAAATCCTGGCTCTGCAACTTGTATTAACCTTTATGTGTTTACATAACAAATGTATTAACCTTGTTACACTAAAAAGGGGCTCGTTTCCAGTGGAGCAAGATGATCTACGTGTTCGATGGGAATCGGCTAGCACGAGACAGAGGGATCTTCAGAATGGCATATTAGTCCCGATTGGCAGCTTGTCTGTGGGACTCTGTAGGCACAGAGCTATCCTTTTCAAGGTTATTTTCTAAATTATGATTGAAACCGTCAACGGAACCACTATTACTTGACTTTTACTTACTGAACTGAGTGTAAAATTATCTACTTAGTTGTTGTAAAGCACAATCATATACAGGTTGCATTTGGCTGTCTCGTGAACATTTTTCAATATTTGTATCAATTCGACTTGTCTACTCTAAGGTGCATGTAAAAATAAACTTATACTATATACTGATGTAATATGGATTTCGATATGCAGAAATTGGCTGACTATGTAGGACTACCTTGCCGTATAGCTAGAGGCTGCAAGTATTGTGTTGAAGATCATAGATCCTCATGCCTTGTCAAAATCCAAGATGACAAGATCACAAGGTTAATTGTTATCCTGGAAATGCCTTATTTCATGCATATAATAATGCCAAAAAGCTTGTCTAGTTAGTCTTTTTTCAAGTATTTAATGTATGTATATACATACTTTTTTTTTCAGGGAGTATGTAATGGATCTAATTGGGCAACCAGGAAATATGTATAATCCGGACTCCTCGATAAATGGAGATATACTTTCTTCAGTACCTTCACCATTTAATAGTTCTCATGTGAAAGAAGTCCAACAAGTTTATGTGGACCGAGCATCTATATCTCAAGTCAAGAGTACGTTCTCTTACCCACATTAAGTAACAATCTCAAAACACATACTCAAACTCCCGTTCTCAGGTTTTTATATCTATGTCATGCAGGCATTGAAGGAGGGCCCAATGTATCTGAAGAAGAAACTGGTATGAACAGAGAAATAAAAGAGTTGAGATGTGTCCCAGTAGATCGGAACAATAAAATTTGTGAGATAGTTGAAACGCCAAAACTCAAATTAGTTCCATCGGATCAGTTAAAGGTTGAGAGTGCTGGAAAATGTAGAGGCAACTTTCCAGTTACCACTCCAAGGTACTTGACCCTTGAGCCGTCTCTTGCAATGGACTGGCTTGAGATTGCTTGGGACGAGTTGCATATCAAGGAACGTATTGGTGCTGGTACGTATTCATGACTCTTGCCAGTTGTATCTATTCATTTCTTGTGGCAAAATAAGCGCGTCGGGGGAGTTGGTTTGGTTAAACCGGTCATGTCATGTTGAATTTACACCCCATGGTTCTCTATTATTATGAGTATGGCTACATAAGCTACATTATGTTGAAAACCCTGTGAGGAATTGCATGTTATTGACAACTATAAATAAGAGGATAAATAAAGAAACACTGGTGGACCCTTAGCCCAACTATGGAATATCTTCTAATAACTGCAAGTGGCTAATATTTACCTAACTTTCAGGCTCATTCGGGACAGTTCATCGTGCAGAATGGCATGGATCGGTTAGTACTTCTGCTCCATTTTCCTAATGTCACATTAGGTTAATCATGTTACGAAGTAGATAAACCTTGTTACCATTAAACATGTCCAAATACTTTGCTACATGGACCATTTCCCCCATAAATTTTAAATGATTTCTTAATGCTAATCCCCAGAAATTGTGTCTCTTCAACTTAGGATGTAGCTGTTAAGGTCTTGACAGTCCAGGACTTTCAAGATGATCAGTTGAAGGAGTTTCTAAGAGAGGTATAACATTTTCAGTCTTTACAATGTTTGTTTCTGTCAATATTTTCTCATAAATTATGCTCTATGATATATTGAAATTTCCATCTATCTTGTCATTTGTCACAAGGTTTCAATCATGAAACGTGTACGCCACCCAAATGTGGTTCTTTTCATGGGTGCAGTCACCGTCCGTCCACACTTTTCAATTGTGACAGAGTATCTACCTAGGTAAGTTTACTTATCTGTCCTGCAAAATATATATAGCTCATGGGAAGTTAATGAAAACCGACAGCTTTTCGTTGGCACAAAATGAATTTTGTCATTTTCATAAGGAGAAGTCATGTATGACCGATGAAAAGTAGATGACTCGGCATTAAACACTAATAAAACAAAACTTATGTTTATGAAACAGAGGGAGTTTGTTTCGCCTTATACATCGACCAACCGCAGGTGAAATAATGGATCAAAGACGGCGTCTAAGAATGGCTTTGGATGTGGTTCGTACTAAACCTTTGATATATACTTCAGTATTTTTACTCTTTGTTAGCTAATCCTTTAACTTCAAATGTGAAACTGTACTTATACATTTGGTTAAGTCTATTGAATGTATTTATGATTTTTGAGTTTTTTCTCCTGCTGTATTCCAAAAACAAACTTCTATGAACCTTGGACTTGTAACTAAATTCGTTTTACTAAAAAGTTAAATATTTACCAAGGAGATACTTAAGTTAAGAGCCATTGGCTTGCACATGTACCAAAATTTTGGAAATGTTTGGTTTGTCCTACTTGTTACATTCCTAGAAAGTATGAATGTTGAAATTACATTCCTAAAAGTCGAATTGTATCTCTATATTACTGTATTAAGTGGTGATATTCACTTTTAAAACACGCGAAACGCTCTGATTTATTCTTTGTTCCAGGCAAAGGGCATCAATTATCTACATTGCCTTAGTCCTCCCATCGTTCACTGGGATCTCAAATCCCCAAATTTACTAGTTGACAAAAACTGGACGGTGAAGGTATCTCTATGCAGATGCTAAAACTTGCTAATTGTTGTGTTATGTTTGATATTTCTTGAATCAACATTTACGTTAGTTCTCATTTTATAGGTTTGTGATTTTGGATTATCGAGATTTAAAGCGAATACTTTCATATCATCAAAGTCTGTTGCTGGAACAGTAAGCTTCTTTAAGGACCTGTTTGATAAAAGAATATAATTTAGTGCCAATGAATCAAATGTATGAGTCTCAAATGATAATTTGACAAGTGTTCTGAATGTATGGTCTGCATGATTCATTTCACTGTTCATAGTCGCAAATATGTATCTATATCGTCTAAAACTGAACATAACTCTTTTGTTGCTGGATCTCAGCCAGAATGGATGGCCCCTGAATTTCTCCGTGGCGAGCCCTCAAATGAAAAATCTGATGTTTACAGTTTTGGCGTGATCTTGTGGGAGCTTGTGACCATGCAGCAACCATGGAACGGACTCAGCCCTGCTCAGGTTATAAGAAAAACCATTTTACATGAAAAAATCTTGATGTGCCAAAATGGATAGGTCAGGTGGGTGGGGTAACAGCTCAAATGGGCCACTTTTTGTCCGGGCAGACATTAAAAGTACTTAGTGTCCAACTTCTTTTTGATATGTACTGTGTCTCCGATAAATAAATTGATTTAAAAGGTTTTAAGCATTAAAAGTACAATATAGACGACTTTCCACCAGTTAGAACCATTTCTTTTTGAGCTAATCTTTTTATTTGATTTTTTGACCTGTTAGAGATAAAACATAAGCTGGATTATGAATGTGTAATTCTGTTAGTTGACATATGAAACTCATGTTCCAGGTTGTTGGAGCAGTAGCTTTCCAAAACAGGAAACTAACGATACCTACCAACACTCCTCCGGCATTAACTTCACTTATGGAATCTTGTTGGGCCGAGTAAGTAAACTTAGCATCAATCTTTTGTTTCATACTATTCGTCTCTTCCTTCCATCTTTTATCGCCCACTAAGCCATATTCTGCTTGTTGCAACAGTGAACCAGCTCAACGTCCGACTTTTAAGAGCATCGTTAACTCATTAAAGAAGTTACTCAAGTCTCCAACGCAAATGGGAGGTCCATGAGGACCACATTAACATATTTCTTTGTTTAGGTTCTATAGAACTGTAGTTTAGGTATCATAAATCGAAAATCCTGAAGAGGATTAATTACTAGAATATGTAAAAGCTAAAAAAGCTTCATATTCATGCAGTTTCAAACTTTATAACGGAATTAGGTTGACACTTCAAACTGAAGTATGTTTCTTATTTGGGCTTGTCATACAGTAAACCCGTAAACAAATGGGTAAAATAGATTCATAATCAAACTCGGGTACATCCTACTAATATAGCTTCATCTAGCAGGTACGAATCAAGTGGAAAAAAAGTCTTGATTGAGAAACAAAGCCCAAAGATGTAAAATAAAGCAAATTTAACATCTAAAAATCAAAGCATTAAGGATGTAAAATGAGTTTGTTGTTGTCGTGATCATTCATGATCAATCATATATTTACATTGGCGACATAAAATAAGAGCCAAAAGAAAGAACCCGTTATTGTCTGATGATATGTTTCTTGAGAGCATGAGTCCTCAAACCATCCCTGTTATTCATGTCAGGGGTGGCTTATGATACTTAAAAAGGTATCATCCAACTTGTTTGCACCATTTAACACTAATGTGTGATTGATATCATCTGGTACTGTTGTAACCAACCACATACCTAAAAAGAAAATAATGCATACTTATAATCATTTATTTAAGTTTAAAACATAGCATGTCTTCAAGTTAAGGGTTGTGTAGGAAAGATTATATAAAAGACATGTTATCAAGTAAAATACCATTTATCCTTTGGCTTGCAATGAAGAAAAGGTTAAAGACACAAGATATGCTTAGTATGTGGAATGTCCATGAGCTATCTCTCATGCCTCATGTCTGTTCATTATGTGAATTATGCCTGGATTCACATAACCATTTATTTTTTTGAATGCTCCTTTTCGCTTCAGGTTTGGTCAATTGTGAGCAACAAGGCTGGACTTCCAATTGCAAATGGTGCTTGGGATGATATTATTAGTGGAATGCTCCCGACGGCAAAAAGAGTTTCAATGCAAAATGTTGCTGCTAAATTGGTCTTTGCTGCATCAGTGTTTCATTTGGCAATAACGGAATGCGCAACTTTTCAAAAAACATAAAAGATCAGTTTGCAAAGTAGCAGAGATGATTCTCTCCACAGTTTGACTCAAACTAATGACGTGTAGATACAAGAGAACACGACGAGTGGAACAGTTCTTGACATCATGGGACCTTCCTTTTCGATTGATTTATAATGTGTAATTTTTATTTTTATTTTTGTCTAGCATAAAGCTTGCTTTATCTGTGAAAGTGGTATGCCACTTCTTATATTTTGGTCGTTGCACGTATGTGCATGGGATGTAAGTCGTCTTGACAACTCAGTCAAGCGCCTGCTTTATTTGCTATGATATAAAATCTAACTAGGGGTGACGGCCTTTTACCGAAGTAAAATACCAGATTTGTGACTTTAACATCTCATGTATTTTGAATATTCTTCGTCATTGATGTATGTAGAGTCAGCAAAATCCTTAGGGAAATTTCTTTGTGCATTTTATTTAAGTGCATACATGGGCAAGAAGGGGTGTCTTTACCACAAGGTTCACGCATCATGAATTTCAAGACCTGTTCATAAAGTATAGGATCATCATCTTAGTTTGGAATCAACAAACATAAGTCAATCACTTTGGTCCTATTAAAATCCCAAATTTTCAGGATTAATAAAACCTAATTACAACAAAATTTACGGTTATTTCTAAAAACATTCAAGCAAGAATCATGTAACTGGGGATGAAGTTATAACCTTGAAATATTGACCATGCTCCATTGTTTGCCATAAACATATACAATGAATTTGGCAATTTGCCATTGACTCAAATCTATCTACGACTGACTTTTTTATAACAATTGAACAACAATTTTGGTAGATTTAGGATCCGATAACTTAATGGTATTATTATGACCATATTTTTACTGACAAAGACATTTTATCAAACACCTTGTACGCCACTTCATGAAATACTTATAAGGAATCATAAAACTCGTATAAAACACACTTTATCAAGCCAATAACTTTCTTTCATATGTCATTGTAATGTAATTTATAGGAAATATTGACCCATCATTTAACATTGTTATTATGGCTATAAAATAAATTACACTATAATTCAATCTAAAGTATGTAAATGAAAGTAAAATTTATGGACTAAAATAATAAGGATATATTATATATAGTGAAGTGATTAAATATTTACCTTTAAAAAAACTGGAGTCTTATGGATCACCGATTGAGTAAGACTTGATTCAAAAGTGCAACCTCATTTAAAAAATGAAGCAAAATAAGAAAAGACGTCTTGCATCATGTAAAAATCGCACCCCTTTTACAGGCCCTAATTTATCCGCTTTTTGGATAAAGATATTTAAACATCATATTATGTGATTTTCCTGTTAAAGAGATGGATGTTGTGAGTATAGTATATTCAGTTACTGCCCTGAGAATTCAAGTGCCCTGTCCGAGCCAGGGAAAAAATGCTCCAACTCTTAGGAATCCACTTATATGAGCAAACTCCTTTTTTTATTATTTTTTTTATTTTTTCAATTTATACATTAGCTTGTTATTAGAATTAAATATATCTATATTTATATAATATAATAGATTATACTTTTACATATATATATATATATACATTTAAAAAAATTAAAATTTTTGTGTCCCTCAAAATTGTGCCCTGGTCGGAGGTCTTGCTTGCCCTCCCTCCGGAACTCCCCTGGTATATTGTACGCTTTATTTTTTAGTAGATCGAGTTAAATTAAGTTTGAAAGTAGATTAGTGAAATAGAGGGCATATGTTGCCACGTGGCAATATTTTTAAAAATAACTAATCTGGGATCCTCTTTTATTAGAGAGAAAGAAAAGATAAATATACAAAATTCTAAAAGTTGATTAAAAAGATTAGGGAAGGCGTAGCAATCACTGTTTTAATTTACTTAATCTATAAATTTACATCAATTAGAATTTATAATTATAATTAGAATAAATAACACGGATAATACCTAAAGTATATATCATATTACTCTTTTGGTACAGTTTTTGAATCTCAACTCGGACCATACCTAAAGTTTTCAAATCCTACTCGTACGATACCTAAGACTAACAGCCGTCTATTTGGCTACTAAGTCCATCCACTTAAGCACTAATTTTGTTATTTTCTTAACAAGAGGACCAAAAGTGTAATTACTTCTATAATAATAAAATCTATTAATAAACGAAATATTCATATACATATATTTTTTTATTTTTAGGTACCGTAAGAGTAGGATTTAAAAACTTTAGGTATGATCCAAGTAGAGAATCAAAAGATTGTGCCAAAAGAGTAATCTGAGGTATACTTCAGGTACCATCCGTGTAATTTACTCTTATAATTATAGTTTTTTATAAACTACTTAAATTCCAATATGTAAAGTTACTAATGTATCCCTATAACATATATATATAATTATAATTATCTAAATTAAAACAAAATTAAAATTTTCATAAAACGTATGTCGAATCCTTTGAACGATAACGTTTTAAAAAAAAAAATCTATATAGCATTGTATTAATAGGGCCATTAATCGAGTCGACCTCAACGGGTTGAGGAGTTGAAACTTTCAGACTGAAACCCTATGACCTTATCTAATAGATTTTTCAGATCACAAATCTCAACCGGGACTAAACCAAGGTCAACCTGCTCAAGTGGGTTTAATATTAAACGTTTTAGAAACAATTAATGTTACTGATAACATTTGTGAAATTCGAGCATGATTAATTATTATATAATGGAACCAAAAATTTGAAGTACTTTCGTATAAAACTATATTTGCGTAACCAACGATACAAACAAATTAAAATAACCTTTTGGGATGATCAATTACTAATCATACAACAGCTTTTATGTACCAATAACTCAACAGGGCAACAAGTTTGTTGGTGATCTTCGGCTAATTAAGAGAACAATAACCAAAATGAAACTTGTAAGAAACGTACGGTATCTTTAATTAATAGAAGGGTAATGATCAATCCTCATAATTGCTTAGCCTAAATATCATCCTAATTAATAGGATTGTGAAATGTGGAAAATCAGGGGATGAGATTAGAAAAGAGAATTAGGGGATTACATGTGTTAACAAGTGGATATATTGAGATGATTTTTAGCAGGATTGGTTAAACTTAAGTACTAAATGCGACAGTTAAAACAACTTTTATTGAATACGAAAAATAATAATAAAATGGTATGTTAAAAACTTCAAACTCGGGTTTGAAGTTAGTGCAAAATAGTGGTTTAGATAATGTTAGTATCAAAACAATTTCGGTGCCTTTGTTTAATAAGGTTTACGTCAAATTTTGTGAAGTTTTAAAGAGTTGGTATATAGTGTCCTCAAAAAATACTTTATGCAAAGATTTAACGCTTTAAACATGTTTTTCTTTGAAAGTTAAATATAGATAGAGAAATAAGGTCTATACTTATAAGGAACCGCTTCTAACCCACTTCTAACACTAGTCGTCATTTCTAGACACACCAAGAACACTCCTTCTTTATAATCCCTAATTCTAACACTATTCATCAATTATTATATTATTTCATTTTTTATTTTTCACAAAACTAAACAAACACAATCTATTATAAATAAAACACATTTTATTATTAGAAAAACAAATTACAACACTTATAAAAAACATAAAACACATTACATTTATTTAAAAACTTAAACATAAATTGTGAAAAAATCACATTATTATAAGAAAAAAAAACTTGACATCAACGTTGACGGCCGTGTTCCGGGAGGTTCCAAATATGTTCAACCAGAGCATTGCGGAGTTCATGGTGAGTCCTTCTATCGCGCAACTCCCCGTACATACGAAGCTGCGTTGAACACCTTTCAGACCACGTGCGAGTTGGGAGGACAGTGTTAGCTATCAACTCTTCTTCATATTCGGTTGCTTCAAAATCAGAGCTAGAGGAGGAGGATGTTGATGAATCAGACATTTTTCTGGGGTGGTAAGTGCTAGAGATGGTTTAAGATAGATAGAAGTGTGTATGTTTGATAGTGTGAAATAAAAGGGTAGTGTGATAGTGGTATATATAGGAGGAAGAAAAAAAAAACGAAACTAGCCATTGTATTTGAAAATATTTGAAAAAATCAATTTTTTTTTTGTTTGCAACGGCTCACGAGCAAGACAGACCCACCACCACCACCACCACCACCACCACCACTTCTACTGCGTTCAAAGTTAGAAGCAAGCACCGGACGCACCCTTCAGACGCGCCGGTGCTTATAACATCTTCTGCTTTGGCCGCGTCGGACGCCTCCTAGACGCGAAGTGGAAGTCTTATAAGGAACGGCCTAAGTACCATAGATAAATTTATACACATAATGGCATGTCTAGTGACCGGAATTGGAGTTAGAAATATGATAACAAAGGAATATTTTAAATAATTTTTCCAGTCTCTTCAAACAAAAGAATTTTTGGAGTTTTTCAATCAAATTTATTTCTTTCAATTTCTTTTTAATTTTTATATTTTTGTTTTGGCCATTTTATTTCACTTAAGTTTTCCCTATCAATGTATTTCAACATTATTTATTTGTTTTGCTATAAATAAAAAGTATCTTGTCATCGAATGAAGGTTGGTGACTTATTTATAAAACTTTGGGATGAGGTAAACGGGCATTTGAGGTATTTTTGGAAGGCCTTTGAGTTTCATTTTAGATATATGAATATTAGAATAGTTTAATAGAAGTATAAAATAGCTTGTAGTTACTACAAATTTAAAAAACATACGAGTATTATTTTGTCACCTTACAAAGAAATACGTCACTATAATAGCACCCACATGTTATTATTCTAGAACCCCATACTATTATGTTAGCCAACCATACTTGACTTTTATTATGTTATACAACTGACCAAAGATCCATTCAATCTATCACTTCATTTCTAACACCCAAAATCTCGATCTCTAACTTGACAAACAAAAAAAATTCAATGGCAACAACAATGATGACTGATCTTATATTTCAAGCAATTATTATCCTAGTCATGTTATTCATGTTTTTATGGACACTTAACATACCACAAAAATACTACGACAAGTTCCAGTTTAGAGACAGGTCTAGCTACGCCGCGAAACGTCATTTTGTTCGCGGCGCAGATTTTTTGTCAAAATCAAGAACATATAAAAACCGCGAATTTGCAAAGTCAGCGGTTGACGAAGCAGAAAAGTCAATAGCTATAAATCCAAAAGATGCAGCTGCCCACATTCTTAAAGCATTGGCTCTTGATGCACAAGGGTTCACTACTTCGGCTTTAGAAGCTATGGATATTGCGTTATCGCCTTTGACAAAGAATTCGTTGTGTGATGAAGAGAGGAGTGATGGGTTGGTTAAACGGGCCGAGATTAAAGTCAAGGCTAAGGGAGTTGACTCGGCCGTGGTGGACTTAGTGGAGGCGGTAAGGTTGAATGAAGAAAACGTGACGGCTTTGCGGTTGTTGGGAGAGTGTTATGAGAAGAAAGGGATGAGAGAAGAGGCGGTTAAGGCGTATATGGATGTAGTCAAAGTTGAGCCACAGAATGCTGTGGCTCAGACTGCTTTAAAACGTTTGGGTTCGATATAGTTTAGAACCTGGATATGTTTTGTTACAAGGAGTTGGTTATTAAATTTTGTATAAGTATGATTGTTAGGCAGCTGTTATAGTCGGACTAGTGAGATTTGGCTAACATGGTTTTGGTTTTGTTGTAACATTTGAATGATTTGCTATAAGATGCTTATACTATAACTTGTTGTGAGTTATGTGTAATAGTAGTTGCTTATTTCCATTTTTCTTGTCTGAGACAGGGACCTAACGAATCGAACCACGTGTAATTGTTATGCTTAGGATCCTAATCAGAGTTATTACACATTACTTGTTACACATGAGTTATTACCCAAGGTGAGTCTTACGATCAGGACTAGTCTTCTGATTCACTTTCTTCCCCTGCACCTAGTAATGTATCAAGATTTTATTCTAACTGGTTGCGGCACATCCATTAAAAGTTTGGTCGAGCTGCTGTAAGGGAATTACCTAACAAAAGAACCTTCGAGGTATTCAGCATGGAATACCATACTAACACGACGTTTCATGTTCGTTGCTAATATCAAGTTTGGGATTGAGAAGACCGTTCTGTATCGATCATCAACGCGGCCAGTCGGCCGGATGCTTGAAAGACCAACTCTGACAGCTATGCCAAACAACTGGAGTACACAATGGGGATATGCTTTAGATGATCATACAAGCTGCACTCTGGTTGATATAGGTTTTAATCGGTTCGTTATTGATTCTTCAAAAGAGAACTTTCATTTGGTCCGTAGCCACAATATCAGAGAATCGAACAAGCGAAGCTTAGTTAACAACCTTTAATCTCCCAATTACCAATTTCTGTGTTTTGAATGAGCATATTACTTCCTGATCATATCAAGAACATCATTATTCGAATATCACAACGATATCTGATCATAATTATGCTCCTAGTATCCGACACATAATCATCTTGGATAAACTAAGCAAAATAAAAATGTTACCTAACAAATAAATAGAATAAAATTAGAGATATAGATACAGATAAAGAAATAATCCAATGACAAATATGCAATTAGGTCCAATGGTTACAATTCCAAAATGCTTGTGAAGATGTTCACCAATATTCTTATACCACCAATGAATAATGTTATGACAAAACAACATAAGCATAAATCACATCTACATCTACATCTTCTTTTTAATTACCCAAAATCCCCCTCAACTCATGGGCTTAAATATCTATGTAAATACCCAACTTTAATCCTCACTTGGGTTACTACATGGAACAATAACTTTTTCTTCGTTTGACCTGATGTTGTTACTACAACGAGCCATGACACTTCCCCATTGCAAGGAACTAAAACACTTTTACCATTTGACTTCAAATCTTTGACTTCACCAAGATTACTACACGAAACTGAAACACGACTTAAAACCTTCACTTATGCTACTACACGCAACCAAAACACTTTTCCCGTTTGACTTCAAATCTTTGACTTCAGGCAAGTTGCTAGACGGAATCAAAACATGTTCCCCGTTTGACTCCGAACCTTTAGTTTCACCCACACTACTACACGGAACTAAAACACCTTTCCCCTTTGACTTCAGATCTTTGGCTTCACCCAGGTTACTACATGGAAGAAAAACACTATCCCCATCTGACTTCCAATCTTGAACTTCCCCTGGGTTGCTACGTGGAACAAAAACACTATCCCTGTTTGAGTTCAAATTTATAACTTTCCCGTTGTTACTACACGGAACGAATACGGTTTCACCATTTGAATTCATATCTTTATCTTCATCTACAGAAGGTTTGTCAGTTTTGACCTCAATAGCATCACTTGTTGCTTTACTTCTCTTCTTTCGTCTCTTATGAAATTTACCAGTTCTTCTCTTACCTTTTTTTACTTTGACTTCGGCTTCAACAACGGGTCGATCTGGTGCCTTCCGTTTAGTGGGGACCACTGTATATACATATTCTGCATCGGATGTGTCAGGTTTTTCAATAGCTTCCAGTGAGCTCATTTTAATAGCCAAAAGAGCGGTTTTGGCAGCTTTAAGTTCTGCTTCCTTCTTCGTCTTTGCAGATGTACCAATATATTTGATTCCTCCTATGTCGACTGTGCATGAAAATGAGGAATCTCGGCCCCCTTTTTTCTCATCTTTGGTGCAGACGTATGATGGGATAGCGTAGTTCATCTTTTGTGCATATTCTTGAAGTAGGTTTTTACATAATCCGGTTTCATGCTACAGATGCCAATGAGAAAGACAATGTCAGATGGCTGTTCAATAAGAGAAAATTTAACAAATAAAACGTAGGAACACATCTAAGTTTGTGCAAATGATTTTCACTTTGTTACACAGAACGCTAGACTGCGGTTTGACACTACTAGTTTCATTTTGGTCTATCAATTGCTAGGGAGGTTTAAACAAACTATTTCGATAAGCATCTTTCTTCAGTCAATAATAGCAATTGGCCACCTATCATGTGCACGATGGTGTAAAACATATACAAATATAAAGTTCCTTTTATCCACATTTATAACTTCCACAAATTGTTTGGGAGTGGGAAAGATAAAGAACATGATAAATCTACAAGACTACAATTATCACAATGAGTTACCAACTTGAGCACTGACCAAACATTATTCAAAGTTCATTTTCCAGACATACTGTGGGCAGCTTGCTGTCATATGAAAAGTAAACAATGGTATTTTGCATTTTCTTAGAAATTCTACCCATACAAACAAATTCAGACAGAGACTAATAGAGCAAGTCAACTTTTTAGAGATTCCGACCTTTAGTGTTCAGAAACTATGACATCTGAGTCAGACAAAAATATCCTTACTGGCTATGTTGCAGAGGTAAAGGTGAAGCCATGATACAGGTTTGACAATTTAAATAAGTTCATGATTCAGGGGTGAGCTTACATGAAACAAGTTTGAAAATAACCAATCAAAGAAAGACATCATCTCATATGATCGTGTATAAACTTTACTCTTATGGCTTATGTTGTGTTTACTTCTATCAAGTAGCCGAAGGTTTGTCATGACTATATTGGTCTAGATTATTACTGTAACTCTGCAAGTAAAAAGAAATTTAAGTGTCACTCTTCTTTGTAGTCACAACATAACAGATTTTTTGCTTTGGAAATTCAGCCTCAATAAAATTTTAGTTCTGGAAATTTATGAATTTATCTCTACTCTCTTCAAATGAAGACCAGATTACCCTTTTATTAGAGGTCAACATATGAGGGTTTAGCAAGGGAGAGAACTAGATAAGCGCCCTGTTTCCGAATATTGAAGATAAGGAGAGAAAGTAAACATAAGACTGGTAGATGAACTCATTTCAATTATGGATATTTAAAATTTCCTTTTATTGGCTGAAAAAAATTGAGAAAGAGATAGTTACCACGGGATGAGAAACGCTTTTATCGGTAGCCCCAGTTTTAGCAATTTCAACGAGAGCAACTTCAGCAGCAGATTGTTCAGACGCCTTCCTATTCAAAAAACCGGCCAAAGAATGATAAGTTTCATCATTTATGACCACAGTTGACCTGAAGATAGGCTGGTGTGAAGGGCCTTCCTTGATAGTATGATAAATAGGCGTAGTGAGTCCTGCTTTTTGAGCATACTCTTGCAACCGACTTTTAAACACATAGCAACTCGAAACACCTGCAACATCCAATGCTTCATTAATTGAAGCCAAAGAGTTAGTGGCTAATCGGATTTAACAAGCCTAATTACATAGTAGAATACCACATTGGAAACAAGATACCAATAGAAACTCAACACCTCTTAATCAAGCTTTATGGGACCCAACATCCTCACAAATAATGCACTCAAAGACATTGATGAAAAGAAAACTAATGACTTAAGAGTTAGTTTCTTGTCCATTCTCTCAAATGCTCCATTTGTGAGTTCTATTAATTTTCTAATTACCACCATGCCATTTCTTCCAGCATTACATATACAATAATCATGTCATTTGCCTTTGACACCATATACATGTGCCACCAAAAACTTCAGCCTAAAATAATGGTTTCTGTTCAATTTGATTAGACATGAATAGAACATTAGCATTAATGTTTAACCAGATTCCTCTAAATTCTATCCTTTGGGTTGTGATCCATTCAATATCAAGTAATTGATACCAACAATTATACCTAAATTTCTGTAACACACAAAATGAAGATGTTGAAAGACCAAAACGAATGATACAGGTTTCTTGATGATTCTAAATAAAAGCAACAAATTTTCTATGTCAAACACTTCAATGTTCTTGTAAGCATAAATACACATTAAAAAAATTTAAAGAAATTTGCTTCAGGATACTTAATTTTCTTTTTAACAGAATTTGGGAATAATTAATCCTATGGCGTGCTTATTCTAGAAAGTTTAAGCTTAGAACCTAGCACTGATAAATAAATAAAAAAGTGCTACGGTATCTTTTAGCAATTTAATTAGTGTTTGATCTGTAATGCTACATACTATTATCACATTTAATTTAGTTTGCCAATGAAAACTACCACATTGCATCAAATTCAGTGTAGCTTTGCCTACAGCTAGCTTTTGTGTTTTATACACCCCCTGACTTTGTGCACGTGTCCCACACTTCAAACTTTCATTGATAACTAATGGACAAATGAGACTTGAACCGGGCTCAACTTATAACTTTGGAGCACTTATACCAAAATTTGAACTTAAACAAGGGTATATATATACTTAATGAAAGGGTTGTGATCATTTAAAAACTAAAATTTTCGTGAAAAATAAAACACTGGCCAAAATACACAGTGATCTGAATTTAACACAATGTGTTTTAATTTTTTTTTTTTAGAAAACATATTGTGTTAAGTTCATATCATGTTTGAACAATTTTCTGATTTTCACACGCTATTAAAAACACACTATGATTTAAATCTTAAATGTGTTTTTATATTACACAATAAAAACACATTGTGTTGTTAGAAAACACAATTAAAACACATCATGTTAAATTCAGATCACAATGTGTTTTGGCCAATTTTCTAGTTTTCATAGAAATTTTAGTTTTCAAATGAACATTTCACCTTAATGAAAATCTTAGAGTACTACTTTATTTACATTATAAACTTCATGTTTTGTTTTAACTACAGACTTTTAGGTCCAGATTTTATTCAAGTTCATCCAGATTTTAGTTCCAACAATGAATTCTGATTTCTGCAAATATGTTGACAAGAACTACACTGGTGTTTGGTAACTCTTCCATCAAATCACCCTTACACACACCAGATCTTCATCCGCACCACCATCCAGTTCTTCATCTCTCGTAAGATTATCTACAGGTTCTATGTAGTGGGATGTCGGTAATTTTAATTATATGCAATAAATATATATCTACTATCATAAAAGTGTTAGATGGAAAATTACCATTTTACCCTTTATAAATTAATTTACATCATTAATCCTTTATCTTCTAAATTATATCTACTATCACTTTACATCAATTACATTTACACAAATTACTTACACAGTTGCACCCACCATGAACAACACCACCACGGCCACCGTCACCACCGTCAATCGTCGTCGCCACCAAACCGCCGCCGCATCGCACGGGTACAATGCTAGTGTATATATATATATATATAACATAATAATAAATACTTAATAGTAATATCAAAAGTCAATCTTAAAAGTGTCAATATGATATGATCCCACATCGGCCAAGTATGAGATTGGTTGGTGGTTTATAAGCCTAGGTGTCCCCTCTTCCTTTGAGCTAGCTTTTGGGAGTGAGTTCTACAATTAGCTTATGGCATGATGCGAGCCTATTATGAGATGGGTTCATATCAATTGGTATCAGAAAAGGGTGGTTTATAAGGGTGGGGTATTGAACCCATCCCATAATAGGCTCACATCATGCCATAAGCTAAGTGTAGAACTCACTCCCAAAAGCTAGCTCAAAGGAAGAAGGGACACCTAGGCTTATAAACCACCAACCAATCCCATACTTGGCCGATGTGGGATCATATCAATACCCCACCCTTTGAAGAGCCAAGGTCCTCGTTGGTCACGCCTATGTTGGTCACGGTTGACACCCTTCTCCTTGGGTCCAAGCCACCACTCATAGGCCACCACTCCGAGCATTGGAACCTCGATAGGTAAGGTTGTCTCTGATACCAATTGATACGAACCCATCCCATAATAGGCTCGTATCATGCCATAAGCTAGGTGTAGAACTCACTCCCAAAAGCTAGCTCACCTAGGCTTATAAACCACCAACCAATCCCATACTTGGCCGATGTGGGATCATATCACAATATTTCAAACATGATCTAATCAAATCATGAGTCTTGAAAATCTTCCTCAGTCTACTTCAACCAAGCCATCTAATTGTTCATTAAGATCTTCCACTTCAACCAAGCCATCTAATTAGGGATTTAATCAGATCGGGTGGATTTTGTTAGGTTTGGGCTATTATTTCATGGTCTATTTAAAAATATTAGTGTTTACTATGTTGTTTATAAGTTTGGCCAACAAAAGAAAACATCTGGAAAAGCGCCTCAAAGACCGATATTGGCCACTATTTTGATAATAGTGGGACCGCTTTTTTACTGATATTATGAAGGAACCCTCATAACCGCTATCCCAACGATATTGACTACAAAGTGCAATTCTCTCTACTCAAAGCGGTCTCAGTGTCTCACTGAACTTTCACTGAGAAAGAACTAGCGATTTGTTTGTCTCCACAAACTTAACACTTTACACATGATACTATGACAATTAATGCTTTAACACTAGGAAGTTGAAGCTTGGGAAATGGCAGATTAGTTTTAATCCGTAACGGACAGCAAATTTTAAAATGCACAGGGACATATACTTGCAAAAGCTAGAAGAACATTCAATTCGACTCGACAAGAAAAAAGACCTTCGTATACCTTTAATCCTTTTGAGGAAAATATATACTATTTTTTCAAGAATATTAGGTGAGCATTTGGATTGTAAATTTAGTAAACTTCTTTTGTTGGTATGGAACAATTAGATGTTAAGAAATAAGATGAGAAAATCAGTTATCTCCATTAAAAAATTTTTTTGGGAAGTGACAGTGATGCCTTTTAAAATGTAAATAGTATCAATTCCGCTAGTCACTCATCAACCTTCAAATACTTTACATCTACTAAATTTCTCAAACAATAAATTCACATACTTATAACACGTAATTATAATTTCAAAATAAAAAATTATGATTTTTCTAAGTCAATATAGACAAACCAAGATATCAATGTGCAGAATAAGCTGTTGAAAGGATATACCTTTTTATTAACAAAAAGGTGTTCAATTATATTCCAAAGTATTGATTCCATTATCACTTCCATATAAGCCACATAAAGAAAAGGGGCATCTTTTGTATCCAATACAAAGCACCAACTAGCTCCATTCTCATAATCGTGCACTTAAGACTATTCAACTAACTCAATATTCCCTTAAGACTAGTGACCATCACATCAAACCGCAAATTCAACTGGTAACTTTGTCCATTGTTATATTCGTAAGAACTCTGACTTTCCAAAAGATAAAATTCCGGCAACCCCAACCGACACATGCCAGGCCAATCAAACTCACCTAGCGGCCAGATTAGATGGTGGCTTGACAAACTGATCCACCTTCATCAAAGAATTTATCTAATAAAATGGCTCGGTGGGGATTGGACCTGGGTTACTTTCCAAATACTTGCATCTCCAGAACTAACTACAAGGCAACTCTTACCTCTCTTTTTTTGAAGTCTTAAGTTCTAAATTCTCATTAAGACCGTCGTAAATACATAGTCAAGCTACAACTTACTCCTAAACTTGAAACGTAAGGCTACACTGGCAAAATTGCTCAAGTAATACCTAATTTACCAATTCTACAAACAATGCCAATAATCGAAACTACCCGTAAACAAACTATCATCAAAAGTTGCAATTCAAAACACATTACAACAATACTAAAATAATCTCTATATTAAATAATCTCTTTTATAAATAAAGAAACAAAAAAAGTAAGGGATTGCAACGAAGAAAAACAAGAACTTACTTTGTTGTTGCTCTTCCATGTACCTAAACTCCATCAATTAAAACAAAACATCAATATCAAACAAAACATTGATACAAAACCAAAAATCTAAAAATAAAATTAAAAAAAGGATAGATATAGGATTAGGGGGTTACCTAGAGAGAGAGAGAGATGTGAAAAGGGTTTGACCTGATTGGCTTCAGGTGAAACCCTAGTGTCACAGAACAAACACACGCAGAGGATTACAGGAAATATATAGATACAGATATATGTATGTATTTATATGATGTACACGGGTTTTGGTTTTTTGTTTTGCTTTGGTACAAATAAAATCCCAAATTGCACGGTATGCTCTGTTTATGTGTACATCTTCTTGCTTACACGTTATGTCCTATTTATGTGTTTACAGATATGTTCGAATTTTGAGGTAAAAACTTTAGTCATACGTTAAAAAACAAAAACAAAAAAATTGTGACGTAAGACTACTACTTTAACTATTGTATATCTAGCTGGAGATCATTATATTGTTTCAAACATACTCGTATAAAATATTCATGGTAAATATAAAACATACCCGTGAAAACCCGGCAAGACCCGCGACCCGCGAATGCATGAAAATCGAAACCGTGACCCGGCCCGTGAAGGTCCGGGCCGGTTTGGGTCGGGTCGGGTACGGGCGGGTTACGGGTTTCCTTCATTTTTTTTCGGTTTTTGCCTTCACCCGACCCGCCCCGGCCCGACCCGCGTGACCCGTGACCCGCGAAAACCACAAATGTGTAACCCGTGACCCGGCCCATTTGGGTTTCAGGGGGGTTGGTTCGGGCCGGTTCCGGGTCAGGCGCGGGTCAATGGTTTTTTTGCTCATCCCTAACCTATACAACTCAATCTAACTCAAATTTTCACTCTCATCCACAACCCAACCTATACCAATTTTTTATTATATTAAATAGTTTTATAAAAAAATATATGTTTTTTTAAATAGCTCCATTTTTAATAAAATTTATGTCAAAATGTTCGCAAATGAAAAAAATAAGGAATGCTATGTTTTTATATTTTTATTAGAAGTTATAAAATATAAGATATTAAAGAAAACTAATAAGACTTATAATTAATTATATATAATAAAATATTAAAAAACATCCACCATTGAAAAGATGTCATGTGGAAATTATAAAGTAATAATCTATGATTCAATCTGCTCGTTTTGGAGGCAAGATCGTGCAGGATCGAGGGCCGCTTTCATTTCTTTATAATTAAATATTCCACAATCTAAACTATGGATCACGGATAAGGATAGTCTAAGAATTTTGTTCATGTTTCAAAATTATCTTTTAGTTCCATCTTCTACTATAACACTTAAATCATGAAAAACTCTCTAAAACTACCAAAAGCCAAATATTGTTAGTACCTGCCATAGCGCACGACTACTTATTATAGAACAAAACCATTGATATCAGCATATAATTATTTTTTAGTTTGTGACTATAGGTGGCATATCTATATCTATATTTATTTTATATTATAGAGCAAATAATCTCTGTCTAAAATTTGAAGTTTTAATATTTATTTTTTCAAAATGTCTCTTCTATTTATTCTATATTTACCTAAAATAATTATAATACAATTTCTCTCTCCTTAAATCTCAACCACTCATTTTTTTCTCTCTGCTCCATAAATTATTTTATTTTCCTAATTCATTCAAAAGTCTTTTATCTCAAAAACCGTAAATCGATAAATTATAAAAATTATATGAGTGTTCTTAAAATTTCATGCTCTTTTATTAGAGTAGTCATTCGATATATACTTTCAGCGAATTTTTAAAAATCCGAAGGCGGAGCCCATACAGCTAAGAGCGGAGCCCGTCAGGTAGATCAGCTCATCACTGCTACCACCATTACATCACCAGTTCGCCATTACTTCCATCACCGCCGCAACGTGCGAGTACCTTTCTCTTGTAATGGATAAATCGAGTAATGGTCAAAATGTTGACCAAATTATTTTCATAAGTTTTTAATAAATCTTTAGTATGTAGTATGAATGAATACAAAACTAGAGTATTCTAGCAATAACATAAATTTATGACCCTATTATCTTCACCCCTCCCTACAACAACACTTAGATTATGGACCACAACATAAACTATTTTATTTTATACTATTATTTTATGTCCAAAAAATGAACCACCTTTAAAAAGCAACCACTTTTATTTGTATTTATTGTTATATAAAAACAAAACTCATTTCTTTGTTTGTATCAAATACTCATATAAATTGTGATAGATTGTGAGTTGTAAATTATGAACCGTAAATATTCAATCTTCATTCATATATACTCAAAATAATTCTTCCAACTTGTTGGTTGAATCATTTGTACCATAATGAAAGTGATATCTCTTTTCTTGTAAAAAATCAAAGACAACTTGAATTGGGGTTTGACCGTCATGGTCAGCCAATCGTACCATCTGTTGGGCATTATAGATGGTATTGTTTGTAGACATATTATTCTCATCCAATGTCGTCAGTGTTGAAAGAATATCACGTGCTTTCATATTCTGACTTGTTATTGTTGCAACTAAACTAGTTTCATGACTAGTCAATCTTTGTGCATATGGATGACCCACCATAAACAGTGAAGGTTCATGATTATGTTCATGACATTTCACTGTTAACACCCACACATCATTAGTCTTATAATACTTTCCCACTAATTCAAATTTGCAATCAATTTTTTTGGTTTGAGTGTCTCTAACAACAGGATTAGTACTTTTAGACACACCGCCACGATTACATATAAGTACAACTTTAGAATGATAAGCATTTTTTTTCTTAGATCTTTTGGTTACAAGAAAGTAACCATGAGAGCGTGCCAACTTTTGTGCCCATTCTACTAATTCTTGATTAGAGTTAAACACCTGTAAATATCATATAAGTGGTTTGTTATTTACATAAACAAGTATTCTAAAGCAAGTATTTTTGATGTATAATGAATAGTTGGTATAATTATAAAGCAAGTATTCTTGATGTATAATATAAAACAATCTATGTAAACAATAATTACACTAACTATAATAAATGGAAAATGATTAATCAACTTAAAATATATGCCTAAAAATCAACCTAAAACCTTTAAGAGTTTGACATGTGAATTCCACCAATTCTCTTTTCTAATCTTGCCCCCTGATTTTTCCACATGTCATCATCTTACTATTAGGCATATCTTTTGACGCATCAATTAGATTGATTTATCATTATTCATAATAAATATAAAACAATCTACATAAACAATAATTACACTAACGATAATATTAATTATTAAGATAAAATAATAATTAATTACTATAAATATAAAGCAAGTGTTCTTGATGTATAATGTAAAACAATCTACATAAACAATAATTACTAACTATAATATAAATTATGAAAATGAAAGACGATTCATACCTGGTCAGTTAAAAATTATGATTCATTCGTCATTTGTTTTTTATTGAACAATCTACATAAACAATAATTACACTAACAATCAACATAAACTATATGATCAAGTTTTTCTTTTAGAACGGCAAACATTTTTATTACTAAAGATCGACCAGCAAGACGCTAGAAACCCTGAAAGATAGAGTACAGATACAAGGAAAAGAGGCAACACCAATCAAGGAACACTAAATAAATAAATAAAAAAACATAACGAAAACTTCGACCCAACTCGCAAAGACAGCCGCATGAGAATCGCTCTTGGCACAACTCGCACCATCATTAACCATGTCATACTCGCATGTAGACAGGGTTCGAGACCCAATTAGACCAAGAAGCTCCATGTTTCTTCCCCCGGTTAGATATCCACAAGTACAATGTAGCCATCAGATCGTAGAAGAGATCTTGACTTTTTTCACGAACATTGTTGTGCACACAATTATTTCTAGCTTTCCAGAGAAACCACCACCACGTAAACAATATTGCCTTCATTCTACAGTCTCTTAGTCGTTCCAAATTCAAACCATTACACCAACTCAACAGTTCCTTAGGCGACATGGCAGGTAAGGCAAAGCCAGTCCAACTACTAATCAAACTTCTCGTTTCTGTCGCCAAGTAACAATTTTTGAAGATGTGTCTAGTTGTTTCAACACCGTGTTGACATTGAAGACATCTCATAGTATCGATGTCAATTCCTCTCGCGAAAAGATTTGGGAAATTAGGAATACAATCCTTAAGAAGTCTCCATACAAATAAATTCACCGTTTTTGGCACCAATGGGATCCACGTAGTTTTAATACTATAATGACCAGCTAACAAATGATGATCAATATATTGTCTTAATTGGGCAACAGTGAACACATTGTTGCTTCTACATGACCAAATCCATTTGTCCTTCTCGTTATTCAAAGAAGTAGGAAGCAACCTTATCAAATTGACCAGCTGTGTATGTTCCCGACCCGACCTGATGTCACGTCTCCATGTCCACTTCCAATTATTTCCATCAAACCGATCACTAATATAACAGTCTTTATCCAACTCCAAAGCGAATAATCGAGGAAATAATGTATCAAGTGTTTGAGAATCAGTCCATCCTTCCTTCCAGAAGAGTGTCTTTTTTCCATTACCAATCTCCTACTTGACAAAATCGCCTTCAATATTTGGAAGAGAATGAATGGATTTTATTGAGTCCACTATTTTCGACCAGAGGCCATTATTAGATGCCTTGAGATCGGCAAAACATTTCGTTCCATGTATACCTGAGAGAACCCGAGACCATAAACAATCTGGATTGGAGATCGCCAGCCATCTCCATTTGTAAAGAAGAGCAAGATTCATAGCGTCGAGGCTTCTAATTCCCACACCCCCATCCTCTTTTGCTGCAGTGATGTTTCTCCAACTAACCCACGGCCATTTATCGCTTAGTCTCCGTACTGCCCCAAAAAATGAAGCTCTTAGAGCTTCGAGTTTCATGCAAACCTTTTTAGGTATTCTAAAAATCGAAAGGAAATAGGTACCCAAGGAACCGAGCACAGAAGAAACCAAGGTAGCCCTACCACCAATAGATAGTAAACTAGCTTTCCAACCCGCCAATTTTCTCTTGAATTTCTCGACTATCGGATCCCATGTAGCAATGCTCCCAATTCTACCCCCAATCGGAATACCGAGATACTTAAAAGGAATAGTTTCAGGTTTGCAACCAAATCGCCTTGCCAAAACCTCTACCTCTTCACCCGTCTTTCCAATACCAATAATTGAGGACTTTTCAAAGTTGATTTTCAAACCCGAAGTACAATGAAAAATCTAAGAGCATTACATATAGTAACCAGATTTGATTCCTCCCATTCACCAACCAATATAGCATCGTCGGCATAAAATAAATGAGATGTAGACAACTGATTAATCTTAGCACAATGAAACAAACCATTACTAACCAGATTTTCGATAGCTAAATGAAGACCTTCCATTGCAATAATAAATAAAAATGGAGCCATAGGATCGCCCTGACGCAATCCCCTCTTTAAGGGAAATTCTTCAGTGAGGCTGTCATTGATCAACACTGACGATTTAGCCGAGTTAAGACATGTCTTAATCCAAGCCATCCACTTATTACCAAACCCCATAGCTAAAAGAATCGAGAAGAGATAATCCCAAGCCAGTGAGTCATAAGCCTTAGCAAAATCTATCTTGAATAACATTAGACTTTTCTTTCGAGCTTTGTACTAATGAATGATCTCACTAAGAAGAAGCGGTCCATCTAAAATCTGTCTACCTTTTATAAATGCATATTGCCCCGAACTCACCACCGAATCAATGACTTTCGCAAGATGATTTGCTAGGACTTTTGCTACAATCTTGTATTGCACCCCAATTAGACTGATAGGACAAAAGTCATTCACCAAAATCGGGTTTGGGACTTTGGGGATTATTAGAGTGATAAACGAGGAGTTACATCCATTTGGTATGTAAGCTTGTTCATAGAATTCGTCCATCATATGGAAGATATCATCCTGCATTACATCCCAGTAGCGTTTAATAAGGGCAAAGGAAAATCCATCCGGACCTGGGGATTTGTCACCACCACAACTTCACACCGCTTCTTTAATTTCCTCCCTAGAGAAAGGAGCTTTAAGATGGATAGCTTGGGAAACAGAGAGTTTCTTGAGCTGGTTGTGATTAAGAACAAAAGGGATACCATCAAATCTTTTAAATTTTTCTGCAAAAAAATCACGAAAACACGACCATATGATCAAGTTTATTGAACTTCTTTTCTACTTCGATTTTTTTGGTTAGATTAGTTTGTATGTTTGTGTAAAAGATATACAAAATATATCATAGTTGAAACATTTATTACAAAGTATATTTATTACATAACAAATAGACTGTCAAAATATCATACGAATCTATCACTATTTTGTATAAAATCAATGTCACTTTATTAAAAACATATTTATTTATTTATTATTTTTTTATATATTTATTACTTAACTTAATTTATAAAACCGAAGGAAGTATCGTCCTCACTTTTCCTTACAAAATCATATCATTTCATTATTTTGTATAAAACTAATGACATTTTCTAAAAGTGTATTTGTTTTTAACTCAATTTGATTCTCATAAATACTACCTGACATTTCATACAAATATATAAAATTAATGACCTGACAAAGTTATACAAAGTTATAACCAATGTTTTAAAGGATTGTTTTTTTAATGTAACAATAGGGATGTATATGTCGCTATCATTAAGTTTTGTGCTCATGCTAACTACTTATTACTAACTTGTTAAAAAAAAAAAAAAAACAACTAACTGACCATATGTATTTTGTCGCTATCCCCATGACATTTAGCCAGAGCTTTATTTAATTTCTACTATATGATGACATCAACAAATTAAGGGGACCAGTCTATATTTTGGGGTTGGGGGTGTGTGCGTGTGTGTATTTATTCAGTTTGGCGGAATCTAATAATAATGTAATTTGAAAGTTTCTTACACTCCATTCTTGAGTTTTTTTTATAAAGGATAAGAAAAGAAAAGATTAGAAAATTCCCTCATTTTGCATTCTTGTGTTTTTTTTTCTAAGAGAAAAGAAAGAGGAATAAAAGAAAACAAAAGTATTTTGGATGTAAAAACTTTCCTCCCATTTTTGGAAGGATTTGGATGGAAAACTTTTAAATTAAGTGTATAATTACCAATTTACCCTTATTACCTAAAAACAACCTTAAGGATGAAAGGACATAATTGTAAAGTTATAACTTTTTTCCCTTTCTTTTCTTTTCTTTCTAACTCAAGAATGCTATTAACTTTATATTTTCTTTTTTTTTCATTAGTTTTCCAAGTAACTCGAGAATGCCTTTTTTGATATATAATTTTTTTTCTTTTCTTTCTGTATCCAATCTTCCCTTTTCTTATCCTTTAAAAAAAACTCGAGAATACAGTGTTATGCAACTAATACTCACGGTGTGTCGTATGGTGGTTAAAAAACATACTACAGAATAGAATTATGAAATTTAATAAAACAATGTACTCCGTAGCTCCGAGTGCAATCAATTATACTTTATATATATATATATATATATATATTTGTATTGTAGAGAAATTTAATGATGCTTACCAATAGTTAATCTAACTTCTTGTTTCTTACGTCTATATAAATACCAAATTATCAAATAATACATGTTGTAAAACATCACTTCTGTGATTGCTGCTTGTGTTTCATACTTTTGTTCTCTGCAATATATTTGTTTAGAAGGGCAAACTATTATGATCCTACTATTAAACTACAGATATGTCTGAGATAGACATCCAATTCAATCCAATCCAATCCAAACTGTTTAATGGGAAAAAAATTTTCGAGCACTATGGTGTTTATACTAACTTTATTTGTAAAATTTGTAAAACTACTAAAACCGGTGTTGTAGACACCGGCTTTGTCCAACTAACTGAAACCCGGTGTCTTAAACCCGGTGTTTGAGACACCGGTCTTCTTTCACTTTCTATCAAAGCCGACATCTCACATTTCTATCTGTTGTTGGTATGTGTTATTTCTTTTATACTACCAAATAAAGAGTTTGAATAAAGAAATTAAACATAAATTACATAAACATTAAATACACTAAACATATGTGTCATTCATACCGTTCTTTTGAGTACAGGAACAAACATAACAGAAACATTAAAGAAAACATTGCACAATAAAGAGTTGAAGTCTGTTAACTATAACACGGGCTTTGATGTAGATAATTTGAAGACCGGTGTCTTTTAACACCGATGTTATGCAAAAGGTGAAGAAGATCCGTGTTTAAGACACCGGGTTTGGTGACTTGGGTAAAGCCAGTGTCTACAACACCAGTTTTTGTAGGTTTACAAGTTTTCCAAACAAAATTCGTGTAAACACCACAAAGCTTGAAAATGTTCGCATCCGTACAATTGTTTCGTTTAATGGCCATAAAAAATCTAACAAACATTTTATCAACATGTGTAATTGAAACTGCTAAAAGCTAAGATAAAATCAAGATAACGGTGGTTTAGAAATCCCAATAGCTTTGGCGGATTAAACTTAATCAGTACTTCAAGTATGCATACCCGCCTTGATAGGTTCGACCATGTCATGAAACTAGAAGCAATAACTCATTGGCGTTTACAATAAGAGTCATTGTCCTGTATGTCAACCCGAACTATATAAAATCTAACAACATACTTCAGTCTAACATTACATCAATGTATGCATCTATCTGAACTATACTTTGGAGTATATTGGGTTGGCAATCCACTTCACATGATTTCTTTTCCAAACTGTTAAAAAGTCTACAATATTATGAGAAGACGTTGGGGCGTTTGTATCTATGCTGAAATTCCTGTAGCGTCCTTTGGTATGAGAAAGAGGAAACCAACTGGCAAAAATGTGCAGATGACTTGTATGGCAATCCCAGAAGTGAGGTTATCAAAAGAGCCTGAAGAGATGTTCAAAACGGAAGCCAAGCCTGCACCAAAAAATGCCCCAACAGTAGCCCCCAGGTTGTTTATTGACATGAAGAGTGCAAATAAAGTCCCTTCTATTCCAGGTGGGCATAAATGTCCTGATAGAATCAGGAAAGGCATGAACCTGTGAAAAATGAGAATGTTAATATAAGAAACTTACAGATTAAAATAATTCAATAAAAAAATACCCAAGCAACTCCTATGAGCTCAAGCATATTACTCAGCAATCTTCTAGATTTTTGCATCTCTAATTTTCTATTATAAATCTGTCCAGACAGCAAATTCGATAAAGAAACAACAAAAAAAGGGAGAGAAGCACTTACTTGAATTGATTGATGGCATCTGAGAGAGCAGATCCAAATAGCACCATTGTCTGATCTGATATGCCTAACGAAACATTCAATCTAGAAACCAACACTATATCTAGAAGTGTTAGCAAAGACAGAGCAACATGGGCCAACCTGCATACAAAACATTTCCTTATTCAGACCAATAAGAAATTGGCAACTTATTAAGCTCATGGGATGAGGCAAATTTACACAAAAGCTTACATAAGAATTCTTCGTAATTTCATCTTCTTCAAAAAGCGATTGTAAACGAAAGTTCCAAGCATTAGGCCTATCCATCCGATAACACGTGCTGTGCCCAGAAACGATGCTTCTAAGTTTAGGACTTCTGTCTGGTAGTAGAACATAACTGTAGAGAGGTTCGGCATCGTTACCTGCGCTAGGAAAAACCAAGCCATTGGTCTGGTCTCCAGGTCAAATCAAATTAGAGGTCATCACCACCGACATATTAAAACTTTTTGTCATCGAGTTCTATATTATGCCATAAGAGGTGACAATGGGTAGGTTAGACAGGCTCGCTAATGGATCAAAATGGCCACTTACTTTTAGCACAGGTCAACACGGCTAACTTTATCTTTTTCCTCTTCGAACTTTATATATGTTTTACTGTTATATATGATTACAAATCTATAATATTACATTAATAACATGAACTTATTTATTAAAGCAATTTTGAAGGTTTTATGCAATTGAATACTTTTGGGAAGACCTTTAACAAGTTTAACCCACTGCCTCCCGCTTGACCTGTTCCCATTTTAGTTAAATCTTTGAGCTTGACACATTTACAGAATAAACAGGACTCAGAAGCCATTTGTATATCAAGGGGATGAAATGCCACCTCTATTTGCAATAATTGAAGCTTGCTCGAGACAACTAGTATCTAAACAACTTCATTATACTTCAAAAGGTTGCTTAGGCAAAAGAAGCATTTTCATGGAAACCGGTACATGTGAGTTTAAGCACGTGTATATAAACCTTTAACCACCAATGCTGAAGTGAAGTAAAGAGGCTTAGAGACATACTTCCTCCATCCAATTGAAAATCATAACTTCAATTAAATTTGTTGTGTTAAAAAGACCTATTTGTCCATTATTGATTTTCACAAGATATAAAAAGCAATCATTTTGGTTCACAAAATTCGTGTGTTTACATTTAGTGAAGCGAATTGTCTTTTAACTGATGGTCAAACACTTCTAAAATGTTGCCCTTATTTGGAATGGTGGGAGTAAATGCTAACATACAGGAAAGCTCATATTCATACCTTAAGATAATTGGTTGTCGGAAAGCCTTAAACAATGTATAACCAGCCATTTTTAACGATTGAAGCAATTGTGATGAGAAAGATCCCTCTTTTACAGGCATCAGATCATTACTACCATTGATCTTTCCCTTCTTTTTCTGTTTAAAACTCTTCTTTCTCCTCACTGACTTGGTCTTATGTACTTGAATCGAGGATTTATTTTCATCTCCCATGCTGCCATTCAGTTCTTCAGAGTCATTCGAGTTGGAAAACTTGGGTGAGGACTTGCTATGTACAGGAGTCTCCTTTACAAAAGCACACGAAAGTAGTTGCACCATTGGCAAAACAGCAAATAGCAGAAAAATATTTTCCATATGAACGTTACTTAGTGCATATCCACCTAATAAACTTCCACAGATTCCCCCAAGAGCCATTGCCATCCATGATGCTGACTGTAGGTCACCAGCAAATTTAGCCCTGATCATGAGTAAGTTATAGATATAAGAAAGTTGAAATTCTGACCAACAATAATCATGTATAAATGGTTATATGGTTCCCAAACCTATATAAAATAGCATGTATGTTGTGAAGTTAATCCAACTGCTAGTCAAAAATGCAATATATTAATACCATGGTACCCATTACAAAACAATTTAATTCCACTTAAAGGAACTATGGAGCTTTCTAACAAGGAGAAGTACCATTCACCAGAATAAATGGATTATCAGAGATAGTGTTAAATGCTTTTGCAGTATGAAGTTGAAATAATCAATTGTTTTTGTGCTTCACAAATTGTGAGAAATTGACAAAAATGAGTATTCTTGAGAGAAAATGAAATATGTCTTATGAAATAGAGTAAAACTATCCAATGATCTTTAAAAGGGTAACTTGGGTAAGTTCATACTTTCTTTTGATAATTCTGTTTGCACTGTAGTTAGAATGAACTATGAAGCTATAAATACGCAGACGAAAGATCTGTTTATCCAAACATTAAAGACTGAATATTATTGTAACTACATGGTAGAGCTGGGAGTAAACTTCCTACTACAAGTTCAATGAGAACTATAAGAGTTAATGTTAATTCCGAAGTTCAAACTAGACCTTAAAACCAAACTATACCTCTTTCTAAGTACAAACAAAACACAATGACAACTAATATATTAAAATAAACGAAAAAAATACAATGAAAACAAGAGGAAGAGAAAACTGATTAATGGACATACTTTTCAAGTCTTGCTGCTTCAGCAATCATTGCATCAATGACAACATCTGCCATTGCAGAACCAAGATTCTGAATTAACAAAAAGATCATGAGTTGACCTCTTGAATTTCTTATGGTCTCCTGCAGGCCAAGAATCACCCATGGAAAGAGAGAGAGAAGCGTTGCAATGACTAAATAAGGCATCCTTTTTCTTCCTTTGATCGGTATACAATCTGACAAGATCCTGCATCCAAAAACAAACACAATGAACATGTCAAAGATAATCAACCTTCATGCACTGGTCACTGGCAAATTGAATTTTTAATGTGGCAAATTTATAACCATCATTTGGTTACTTTTGGTATATTTTTTTATTATTATAGTCGAAATTTTGGTAACTAAATGTTGTATAATTGTGGTTAGATTAATACCCGTATATTGGTTTTATGCTCCATGGAAAAAATGCTATTGAAGTCACAAACTGAGAAGCAGAGGGCGACAATTTTAGCCTGTCTTTCAGCTGATAAGAAACCGCTGTCCATACAAATGATCTAAAACCCTATACATATAAATCATGGAATGATTATTCTCACTGCTCAGAAATCATAAAAAAAAAAAGATAATAATTCATATAATTAAACAGAAATACGCGACATAGATATGCAGTCTTGTTAAATGCAAGCTGTAGCCGTAGGCCTATAAAAATCGTACAAACAACACGATCTGTCTCATGACAATGAATACCATCAATTTATTTGTAATTACTAATCGACTACTAGTTCACTTAACATAGAAATGTTGCTGAAAATCTTATTGAATTGTCATAAGAAAAGAGTAGCATTTCAAATATGATAGTCGACTAATCCCTACATCAACTTCATTTCCGACACTGGAATATTCCATATCGTATAAAATCAAAGCAACTGCTACTATCAAATTGGTTATTAGTGTCGGGCTATAAATGATTATAATTTTGATTTTCTACTTATCTAGGTTCAACAAATCGACATTTATCATATCTCGATCAAAACACATTACATAAATAATATCTTTACCATATGATGTAAATGACCTCCTATAGCCGGTTAACTGATGAAGTTCCACGTCATCATTAACGGGCTACCAAAACTCATTTACATCAAACTGTAACATTTTACAGAAGTTCCACGTCATTAACCCTTTAATTATTATATATTAATCAAAAACCTCCTAAACTAACATACTAAAAATAAAAGTTAAATGTATTTGTTTGACAGATCAGATACATTTTTATTATTGAAACAAAATGTATATAGAGAAATAGAAAATGAGATCCTAAATATAAAAATAAATAAATTAATAATAATAAGTAAAAATTAGATAAAAAAAATTATATAAAAAGAAAAAAAAAAGAATAAAACCTGGGTAAAGTAAATCAAGCAGACAAGCCATATAAATGAAGCACCAAAAGCAATTCCAAGCTGTTTCATCCATCCTATCATTTTTATTTATTTTATTTTGTAATAAAACTTTTGAGATTTATATTTATTTATGGAAAAATACCGGATTTCATGGATGAGGATGTGTGTGTGTTTGAGAAAATTTGAACAACGCGTTTTCGACTTCTGTTTTTTTTTTTTTTTTTTTGTTATTCAAACGGTTTTCTTTTCTGTGTTATACTGTTATTTGGTCATTACTGCATTACAAGTCAATGTTCATAGTCTTTACTCCTTATGGGGTCTAACTGTGTAAGGGTGTAACTGTAAACTTTGTAAGGATTTATATAGAGAAAGGAAAATAAGGTTGGCGGAAAATTGAAAATTATATATAAAAAAAAGGAAAGACAAATAAATAAAACTGAAAAACTTTAGAAGCATTTTTAAGAGGATATTTAACCGTTAATTAATTTCCATAGTGATAATCTTATGAAACACGACTTCATTATTCACCCAAATTAATTAAGTTATAATATTAAATCGCTTTGGAGTAAAAAGTTCTATTAATAATGGAATTGGTCCTTGCGACGTGAGATTAGTTCACTTGGTAAACAGTAGCGAAGGCCGTGAAGCCACACTTGTATGTGGAAGGGTCAAGGCCCTATGTTATTATCAAAATTTAGCTCATAACTTAAAACGGTTCATCCAAATCAAATAAAATCATAAAATCTCAAGTAATAAAAATATCTTGAACCGTTAATGCATTAGACAAAGCTATAATATAATCTATTTTTTTGTTTTGTTATTTTGTGTTTTTTAAAAAATAATTTGTAGCTTTTATTACTCGTTATTTCGTTTTGGCCCTTTCAAAGTATAACTTTTGATGGTCTCGTTTCATTTCTAGATTGTATCTGTAATTGTACATTTTGGCAACTAACGACTTGCTAGTTTGTCCGATTTAGTAATATAATTTTTGCCGTTCTAAAAAAAAGTACAATATTTGACTTCGGTCATTGTTGGTAAAGATTTATGCTTTTTGGGGGAAAAAAAATCAAAGTTCTAGCCTTGTCATAGAAGTATTTGAAGTAGTTAAAAGAGTAGTTATATATTAAAAACTAAGAAACGCTAATTAATCAATCAATTTGTTTTATAATGTAAAAGTTTCACAAATCATCAACTAACTGTTAATAATATATTTTTCTTATATTATGATTCTGTTATGTATATATAATTTATTGTTATAACGTTAGTTATTATTTATTAAAAAAAATTATATATATTTAAATTTGTTAAATTTGTTAGGAGTTTTGCATTTTTATTTGAGTTTGGCTCAAGTATTTGAATTGTTAAGGCCGCTATCGCCAAACACGCATGACACAAGAGACATTGATGACAAATTGACAAGTTTTACACATTACTAGCATAGTAATGATTACTTATTAAATGATATTTATCTACATTTGCATGTACGTTGATACAAATTTGTTTGTCGTCATTTCTTTCTTGGTTGTACACTTGTACCTTAATGAATAAGTTTATTTACTTATATCTACTTTTACTATGTCTTCCAGCATATTAAGTTGAGAAAAGTACAGGAAAAGATTTAAATTTTGGCAATAACAAGAACTTTAAATTTATATATGCCTAAAAAGTACATATTATAAGCGAACCACACAATCGATGAAATTATGACTCCGTTACTAGAAGCAAACATAGAATTCAAGGTAATGGCTTGAACAAACGAATTACGATTTTCGATCATTAAATAAAGGGAGTGATCAAACAACAGAAACTACCGTAAGGGAAATGAATTATATACAAGACGGGTGGTAATCCTAGGAGCGGAAGTTATTCAATTGACGAACATTTACGTACAAACAACGTTAGAGCTATCGAAAGATGCATCAAACAACATGCCACACACTATGCTGCCTTTTCAGAAGAGCTTTGATATCACATTGCATGAAGTCCAGAAGGCAGCAGAAGCGGCCCTGAGAATGGCGGGATTCTGGTATATCCTGAGAAAAGAAGAGGACACACCATTTTGTATTAGAGCGAATGAGGTTTCATTGGTTATTGCAAATTTATTTCATATTTGCCTCTTGTTATGTACATCCAATCTTCATCTCTTTTAAAAGTAATGAAACCAAAGTACCGTAACACACATAAAATATTTATAATGTTCCTACTTTTGCTGTGCAAAATAATATTGATGTAAACCTAACTGAAGTGAAGATTTACTTTTAGGTTCCGCTCATCGGAAAAAAGGGAATGTTGCATGAAAGAACTACTTCAATAATTTTAACATAGGGGGAGCTCATTAAACTATACAAGTACAGACTCGTTCCGTTGAACCCAATGTGAGACAAAGTGCAATTACAAATGGCAACATAATTTTGAAGTGAGTTCTCTAATGTCAAAATACTCTTCAAGTTACTGATATAAGTAATTACCCCCGTATAGCTCTTAAATTTTACATATCTTGAAATAGATGGGTATCCCAAAATTCGATATTATAGTACTTCTCAAGGAGATGGCGTATGTTGCTAGTAGTTTGATAATAATACTAGACTACAAAATCAGTCTATAAACTTTATGCAGGGAAAATGATATACGTCACTTACCCGATTGCCGTTGCGCCCCAAGAAGCAACATTATAAATAACTTTGCTTCCATCCCATGCCTTTCGAAGCTTTCCCTTTTGCTTTTTCATAGAGAATGTCTTGCTAAGAGCTACAACAGATTTTCACAGCAAAAAACACGTTAAATTACAATCCTTTTTAAAGATACAATTATTGAATTTGTAATGATATTTAGAATTATCCTCTCACCATCCTGGAGCTGTTTTGGACTCAAATCCTGAAAATAAAAAAAAATAAAAAGAAGAAAAAAAAGAAAAGAAAGCGATTATTAAACACGAAACTATCCCACTTATCAGAACAAGGCTAGGTTAATAATGACCGTTGACGATTAATAAAGATTGTCAACAAACTAATAGAACTTTGCATAACATAAGATCAATTAGAGGCAAACATTTACTTGTTTGTCTACAGATGGGTTGATTTGAGTACTAATTTTCTATATGGGTTGAATGGAAAAATAATTAGCTACAGATGGTAAAAGTGTATTGCAATCTCTTAAATCTGTTTAAAATATATTTCATGATATAGTTTGACCTGACCCGGCTGTTTTGACTAGGACCTATAATGATCACCCAACCCTGGCCACATTCAATCTATCATTTGCTAGGCTCGCTGGCTCAGTGAAAGATATGGAATACATATTCCTCTGTCCCATGAAAAATTGCAATGCAATATGCAATGTTTGAACAGAACCATGTTTTATTCAAGTGTTTTGTCTGTTTCACAAATGCCTCTACTACCTTTCAAAAATGACAAAGTAAAGGAATATGTCCAACCTTTTAAACGATGACATTAGTAAAATCAGGTAAATATGAACTTCATAGAAAACTTCCTTTCAATAGACAATACGACAACTAAAATTTGAAACTACTGAAAATTATAGAAGCAAGGAAGTAAAATGTAGCTTGATTGTAGGTTGTTGCATATCATAGCGTAAAATCACAGCCCCAAATGTATAGAGATTTCATAATCAGCTAACGAAACAAACAGTGGAAAAACAGTGAGTAATGATGTAAGTGAAACCAAAAACAGAGCATAGGAGTTGTCGTCCCCAAAAAAAAAAAAAGATTAGATAATCACATTAAGTTCAATCTCACAAAACCATGTTGGTTTAACATGTCAAGATAGTCCAAATTAACAAAGGCCGGCTGGATCAACCAATGACTTCTTATTCGTCCATATTTATACAACTAGATATTATTGGAAAAATATCTCGTAACATAATCATCTATTTCATTTTTTGAGTAAACGAAGGCAGGATGCAAATTTATATGCTTTAGATGACTTTTGACCAATTTACTCTTAGGCACAATTTTTTCTTTCATGCATTTGACCGGATATTGATGCAACAAAACCCGAACTGACATGGTTTCATATATGTGTGACCTGACTTAAATTCAATTAACTGCTTGGTATAAGAGAGGAGACGAATGAAACAATGGAATAGACAGCAAGAATTTGAATAGACAGCAAGAATATGCATACCTTGGTTTCTTTAAGGGAAATCAGATATGCAGCCATGAAGCATGCAATCCCATCTACAATATCATCTTGCCTAACTAAGACATAGTCTTCATCTGACGCAATACTTCCCCCTTCCCAAGCTTCCTTTTCACTGACCATGTCCCAGGAACTATTTTCCTCTAAGATATTTAAAAGAAATATTTGCGTTCAGTATATAAGTTATAAACCATAATCCATATACTACATAGAGTAGATACACAGTCGTTTACTACCTTACATGTTATTTACTTGCACAAAGTTGTTTAAACGAAAGTCAAAGATGAATAAAAGTAAAAGGTGGAAACTTTATCATGTTTACATATAAATGCGTAGATTTAGGTTATGTTTTTATCTCAACAAGACATATACTGATATACACTTTTTTAGCTAACAAAGAAACGGCCCAATAGGTTGAAGGGTCAATAGAGTTCCAAACTCCAAATTGTACAATACGTACATAAATAATTTGGTTCCAAAATTTTGATACTTGCACAATAACATGCCATTTCAGAGTTAGGAAGAGGTTCTAGTACTTACCAGCTAAATTCTGTGGAACTGTAAACTGAGCACTTTCAAGTTTTTCAAGAAAATCGGGGCATTCAACTCTTGATTTCAGCAGACTGCAAAGCTAAATTCAAACAAAAAAAAATGAAATTATATGTAAACCCAGAGTCAAGTTAGTGGGCAAGTATATTATGTGTCATTCTTTTTTGCATGTTTACACATTAATATAATTATGCTAGAACTGTAGGCAAGTTGACAAGCCATGTATATACAATTTGTTGGTTTGCTTTTTTCCTTTCTTAAAATACTGTTTTGTGTATGTAAGAGTTATGTCTGAACAAGAACCATACTACCATAGTGACTATTGACAATTTACATTGCATGGACAATAAAAAAATGTTCCATTGATGTAGAACCAAATAAAGTAAATTTGGCCACAGCAGTGCAAATACAAGTGGTGAACCCCTTGTCCTGCTTCCTGGTCAAAAAAGGAAGTCTTTTGACTTGTTCGTAACTATTGTAAAATTGAACAAGGGTGAACGTGTTAAAATGTTGGTTTGGGACAGAGGTAGGATTAGAAGGGAAACATGAAACAAAAGTCAAGGCACAAAGGTTACATTTAATACTTCTTATGTTTTTTCCCTTCTGGCAGCAAATATAATTTTTGACCTCCGTCAACAAATGGAAATCCATACTCTCAAGATACATGGCATTGCTGTAAATCCCCTAAAACACTCATGTTTAGGGTGTTTATTTACTCATTTACTGGGTGATTACTGTGACTTGAAGATAGTTGGATAATTTTACATTTAATGTCAATAATCAGTTTGCTTATGCCTACATATATGTTTCTTAAATTAAAATCATTTGGCCTGAAATAACACCAAATAATCAGAAATCAACCATTTCTTTCACCAAACAATAAAATCTGACTATTGCGACTTGATATGCCAATAATTACAATACAAACACCTCCAAACACACTCTAATACCATAAACTTTACATATCATGCTCTATATAGAAGTGGGACTCATTAAGCCAGGGTTCGGGAACTATCTCTTCGTTGGTTATTGACCGAAAGTCCCAAAATCATAACTTCCCACATTCGACTTCTCTGGGGAAATGGTTAAGATATATATATATATATACTCGCACTTTATCATATTCTAGAGAATTAAAAACGACCAACATACCTAATTTTCATCACTATTGAAAGCCAAGGGAGTATTAGGATGCAGATATTTATTATGCAATCAGCGACTTAAAGTAACCTAATCTAAATCAAAGATTAAGATAAGTAAGCCTTTAAACAAGAGAAAGCTAAGTAATTTCACACGTTCCGCATCCTCTAAACCGGCGCATCCAAACACCCCTAAAATCAAGTAAACAACATGTGCTACTTTTTTCATTCCATGTGATCTACATATATCTACATGTGTGCTTGTCTACCCTATGTTTCCAACATGTGTACTAGTATACCCTATGCTATCCTATCCCTAACAAAAAAAGAAAAAAACTTCAATCCCAAAAACTTAAGATCAAAAGCATAGGACTTCGGGCCCTAACGTTATTCCTAGCAGTATTCGAGACGACCCATCAATCAATCAATCAACAGGTTGTGGGTTCAAATCTCACAGCGCAAAAAACTTTAAAAAATACCTAGATTTTTGTGTAAATCACATACACCAAAATTTGGATCAGCTCAAATCTCAATTACTAATCATACAATCATTCTACATATAATTCAACCAAAATATAACTAAAACTAAGAAAATTCAAGAAAATTTTAAACAAATTTATACCAAATCGGCTTCACCGTCAGGCGAACGAGACGAACCGGAACTGGGTCCAACAGAATTATCATCAGAACTTTCATCACTATCATCTTCAACACAATTTGTATTATTAGGATTACTAAGTAATTCAAGGGCTCTTTGACATTGATCAAGAACTGCTTCAAGAGTTTTCCTTTTTACACGGACTTGATCCTTTTCATCATCATCTATTGTATTATTATTATTATTATTCACCCTCTCAATTACTTCCATCTATCTTCTTCTTTTAATTTAATTTACTTAACACACATATACATATACAAATCTATATCTATATATTTATATATCTATATATATAGGCTAGTAGGGAGAAAATCCAAAAAGGGTTTTCTTGATTGGTGAAATTGAAAAGTGGGTTTTGTGTTTCTTGGGTGGAAAAGGGATATGTGGAAATTTGTTGCAAGTTGAATTTTGATGGAATTTTCCTTGAAAGAAATTTTATGTTTTTTTTGTTGTGGGGGAGATGTTGGGTGGGGTAAACAAGTTAGAGGGGGTGCTGGCGTGAGCCGCCTACGTATCGTCTCCATTATTGATTTGATTTTGATGTGTTTTTTATATTATGTTAATGTTAATCAAATATAAAGATGATGATAAGTACTCCGTATTTGTTAATGGTGATAAACTGATAATGGTAGTTTAATCCTTTTAAAACACTTGCTCTGGTAAATAATACTTGCTTTTAATCTCGTACGAATGATAATAAAGAAGGAAAAAGGTTTTATAAAATTTTGAATACAATAAAAAAAAGTTATAGAAACATGAAAATGAAAAAATAAAAATAAAGTTAATTAAACTATACAATCTTTGTTTATGATGTAATTGGTTTTTTTTATTGATTTTTTATCGGTACATTTTGACACATTGGTTCCCTACACCTTATATTATGACACTTTTGGTCATTAGCCCATTTCAAGCACATCAAAACCATGTGGCCAATTGAAATGAGAGTTGGTAGCATGCGTAGTTACTGTTTTTATCTGGGAAGACCAAATATTTCGTTTCGTAGTAATTAGCAAACACCACACTTATGAAATTGGCACATTTTTGATAAGTTTTGGTTCTTATATTTATTGCTACATGTTGACTTCTCATTAGCTGTAATTCCTTGTCAAAATGTGTCAAAATAAACTTCTTCGCACTACATCTTTTCCTTTTAACTTTTTATATCACCGTTCGTGTTTATAACATGTATGTAGGTAGACATCCAAAGATTATACAGTATTATCTAAAGTTTCTTCGTGAGTTTAATAAATGAGGTAAACATCTTTTTCCATGATAATTTTACGATAAAAAATAACAGTGTCATTATAAATTGTTCAATATGTTAGTGTGTGTCAATTGTTATAAACAATAGTTTATATTTTAAATTATTTAATTGGTAAAGTAAATGAAAAATTCAAAGTTTGGTACATGTTTTAAACATAGAATGATAATGATGTTTTTGTCTTTTTTATTTAATGATGTATGATATAGTTTTGATTTATGTGTTGCTTTTACAATTATTGTTTGTTGTTTTAAGAACGCAAATTGACTCATTTACAATGAAACTAAATAATTATCTAACAAGACACTATATAAAAATAAATAAATTAATGAGTTAATTGTAAAGATTCGTACTTTTGAATTTTGATTTGCCCGTACATTATGCATAAGTTTTTTTGACCGAATTGATTCAAACTACTCACTTTTATGCAAGACATATCTTTGTGGTTGATGCCGTTACAGGGGACAGAGGGACTATCCTCCTTATTTTTTTTAATTTTTTTTAGCTACAATCGTATTTATTAGAGCGAGGATAAGGTGTTTAGCTGGCTTACCTTTTCCGGTAATCCTAATGTTCAATCGAAAGTTCCTATAGAGTCAAAGTCAAAGAAAGAGATGGATTGGAATTTTTTGTTGAGTAGACCTTTGGTGATGACAGTTTTTGCGATAATTTTTTTTATTCTTTCAAAATATCTTATATACGTTTAAAATATTTTAATTCCTAACATGTATATCAGAATTATCGATATAATATTTTGCAAGGATTGTCCTCGCAAACGTAACTAGCCAAGAGGAAATATTATGTTTTAATAATAATATTTCGTAACCGAATATCTCCCTAGTTTAAATTTGTGGTTAAAACATTATGTTAAGATAATGTTTAGAAATGTTGTTAAGTAGACCATATTAATGGTAGTTTGATGGTATTTGATGCGTCGATCATGCAAAACTAAGCACAACTGAATTTAATAACAACTTGAAATTACTATTTTTGGTATTTTCTGGATTTTTAATGAAACAAAACAACAAAACAGGTTAAACATTTAAAAGAATAGATAAAAGAATCCACCACCAAGATTCGTAAAGGCCAAGCCACCGGAATCAAGGATAAAGAAAACACTTCAACCCACCACTATGTTTGATAATGGTCTAGCCACCACAAACACAGATAAAGGAATCGAAGATTTTGGATCTCACCACTATAATTGATAAAGTACGAACCACCACAATTCTAGATAAAGAGATCACTTCAAACCATCAAGATCCAAGATCCATAAAGGTAAATGAAGATTTTTGTAAGAAATAGAGGTTGCTCTATTAATTTCATTCAATTCAACAGTCTGATTTTACAATGAGAAATACAACCCTTATTTATAGCCACATAAACTATTTCCTAGAAATTAATGAAATACAATAATTAAAAAATAAAAGGTTGTCATGGGCAAATGACAACCACTAACTTATTGGCCAATAGGAAATAAACAGACAAAACTTCTAGAAAGATTCCTTTTGTAAAAGGGCCCACAAACCGTTAGAAATAACATGGCCACTCACTCCTTCCTTGTCATTATCTTCGACAACTATCATTCCTTCTTTATTGGGGTCCCACAAACATGTGACTGAAACAAACTTTATTAAGGCAACTTGAAACTGGAATTTGGACTTCCACTTGAGACGTACATCTGGAGCATCCATTTGGAGACTAGACTGGAACTGGTCACTGGAGTGCTTTAGTGGAAAACTTTACTGATGGATCACTGCTGGCTGCGACTAGAGACATTTGCCACTGGAGAAGTGTTACAACTGGTGACTGGACTGGTTCAGTGAGCAATTTTTTGAAATGGGCTATTGCTGGCAGAATTAACATGGCCTGTTTAGATGGCATTATTCGTTCAGAATCTCTCTTCACTTAAGATAACCCCTTCAGCTCAGAATCTTCTTCCAGCTCAAAAATTGACTTCAGTTCAGACGACTTCTTTAGTTCAGTAGACTTGCTCAGTTCACTGGCGTCAGTCAGTTCAATGAATCTGGACATTTCCACATTAGTATTGTTGTTCTTGATGTTGTTTGGTGAATAAGTAGTACAATTCTTGACAGGAAACAAATTGCAATCCGGAAAGTTCTGCACAAAAGATGCAATTGCAACAGAGTTTTTTAAAAATTTTTATTACTTTTAGTGAAATTGTTCTTGCTAAAGGCTATTGTCCTATTATAAGAACTCCATATTTAACGTATCAATGTATCATGTATATGAGTAGTATTCATACATTTATAATGCACATAATATCTATTTAAATGTTTATAATAAGGTTTTTGAAAATAAAACTATTATATATGTTGTAAGGACTCGTCTCACAAAAGCCTAATTTCTAATATTTTTTTGGTTAATGTCTTCATTATATCTTCCAAATGTCCTCAATAAAAAGGGTTTTCGATGACGAGCTTATTGTAAAGACATGTCCTCACTAAAGACTTTTCACGAGGACATTGGGACTTTTAGTATGAAAATCTTTTTTTTTTTGTAATGTATATGTATGATGCAAAAATATTTGATTTTTCTAATTTAATTTATTGCGCTTTTTGGTTATTAAAAATTAATTACAAAGTAGTTGTATTATTTTCTTTGTTACTAAAACTTTTGTATTTAGTTTTTTACAAATGAATTGACCGGGTAAAGATGATAAATTAATTTCTAGGACTTGAAAAATTCAAAAATTAATTAAAGTTTTGCTAAATATAAATCAGGGGTTGTATTTAAGATGAATCAAATAAGTGTACACTTACCATAAATTAAAATTCAAATAATGAACTTTTGATATGAAATGTATAATTTTTATATATCTTACTTACAATCCATATTGTTATACTAAACATTTTTCAGTTAACCAATTACTTGATCTAATAACTGATGAATCCTTACTTTGTACTCCGCTCGTCCCATTATATGTGTCCACCTCAAATTTTCAAAGTTTTCGTTTTATAATTTTGACCACATATATTTTCAATCGTGTTACATACTACTCGATGAAAGTTATATCAATAAAAGCATATATAAAACTCAATCGATTAATATAAATTTCATCAAGTATCATATAACGCAAACAAATATATTTAAGGTCAAAATTGCATAAAAAAAACTTTGAAAATTTTATACTGGACACTTCTAGTGGGACGGAGAGAGTATTTTTAACTAATTGAAATAAGTTAAATTACAAGTAACTTATTTCTTATCGAAACAAGTGAATAACGTTGGCATTTATCATTTTTGACTGGCTTCTTATGGCGTGATATGGCGTCACATGACGCAATTCCACACCACTTAGCGTTACATTACTAGTTTTTTACGCTATTATAAACGGATTACATATGATATATTGTATCATATAATCAACTATCTTATAAAATGAATATGATATATTGTATCATATAATCAACTATCTTATAAAATGAAGTAAAATTTGAACATATTTCATCACATATGTTTGACCTACTTGATCAAAATAGTGAAACACATATATCATAAAAATAATTGTCCAGATCTAATATTATTTTTAATATTGGTAACAATATCACCCTGATCTATAGTCATGGTGAAACATGGTTTTTGTTGTGTTAAAATTTTCAACCATGCTTAGTTAGGTTGATATATCTTTATCTATATTCCTTTATAAAATAAATTATCCCTTTTCCTTTTTCAAATAATGATCTAGTATACCTTAAAAATACCCCCATCTTTTAAGCATTAATTTAAATATTTTCACTTAATATTAATGAAACTATATATAACTTCACCTACAACGCTTAAAATAATCACAATCCCTTTTTACATTAAGTACTTTCATTCTTTTTTCTTTGTAATAGTGCCTTGAATAAATATATAATTAGTCATCCATGTCACACCCAACACCATTATTTGGATTTTACCAAATAGTATCATGTTCGAGTTTTTTACCACGAGTAACTCCTTGATTTTTGTATATTCCCTTTCGGTTGTCCTAAAAACATATTGAAATTTTTTATTTTTCTCTTTACCACTATTTTTACAATTAAACATGGAATGGAGTTGCATGCACATAAAAGCTATTATGATTTTGCCCTTAAATAATAAATATAAATATATTTAATATAATAAACTTTTAAATAAACCTATCCAACACAAATGATTATTAATTAGTTGATTGAAAATTCAACTTACACTGATATATGATATTCGTTTCAATACCAGAGGCCTCACAAGGCCCGAAATTTACTAGTTACACAATATTTGAATAATATTTGAATTGTCTCTTTGATAAAAACATTTACTCCATATTATACTTTGGTGGGAACCCAATGTAATAACGAAGTTGCATTATCAGAGCCCAAATGATAATTAATAATTTAATACTACTGAAATTAAATGGATCGAGGACCAATTCTTTTTGTAACCACATAGATTTTAAAAAGCAAAAATGATATTCATCTTCACATAGAAATTAAAACGTATTACAAATAATTCATCATATAGATGCAAACGTAAAAAAGAAATATTATTATTTCTAAGGACATTGTGGCATGGGGACATGACATTGGCCACAAGTCTTGACGAGTCCAGCCCAATTGTGATTGTCTGGGTAACCACAAATGCATGATTGTTGCTCGTTCAAAATCTCACAACAATGCGGCGTTGGTGCTCCTCCTCCGCTTAAAAACACGCCACATGCTCCCCACAACACGTTCACGTCGCAGTTTACTGCCTGTGTCGTTGGTGTTACTGTCGCGAGAAGCATCACAATGGCCGCGACTACAAGAATACTAGACCCCGCCTTCATTTTGAACTTACGAAATGGGAATTGGGAAAGGAAGGAAGATATATAAGATAAAATAAAATAGGAAGTTGTTATATGTATGATGCATAAACATTTGTATTTGGTAGCTTATTTATAGATGGTTCTTGGTTATTAGATATTAATTACAAGAAAGTTGTATTTATTTTTTTCCCCTAAGTTACCAGATTTTTGTTTTAACTTTTTATCAAATGAATTAATTATCTATTAATAATTAAATTATCCTTACTTCAATTCGTATTTTTAACAAATTAATATAGGTAAAATTAGAAGTAACTTAACTATCATTGAAACAATTAGTGAACATGGTTCGCCTTTGTTTGTGTGATTTAAAATCAAACCTAATATACATGAAACTAGTTCCCATTCATACATTACAAAACTAGTTCAGATGCTCATACGAAATACGGATTGATAAAATATAATTTCGTATTGATAAAATATAATGTATGATTAATTTGTTGTACGATGAAAATAAAATTTAAAAAGAAATTAATCACGATATCACATGTATTTGACCTCTTTAAAGGTAGCCTAGCTAATAATGAAAAACATATCATAAAATTATTCGTCAACATCTAATATTACTTTTGATATTTGTAACAATATCACCTCAATTTAAATTCATGCCGGTAAAACATGATATTTGTCGTGTTAAAGTTGTAACAACGTTTAGTTTGGTTCGTCGAATAGATAAATAAGTAAATGATAAGTTAGAAACAAAATTACTAGATACTAATTAATTCAACAGGTTCCATAACTATAATAAATAGGTTTTCTTATCTTTATCTTTATATATATATATACTAGTCCTAATACCCGTACGATATACGGTAGCTATATGAATTGTATTATAAAGAAATTTGAATATGCCTAATATATGATTTCTGAGTATGAAATAAATTATACCTAAAGTAAACGAATTATAATAAACTGTAATGATAAATATAATATATGTTTAGTTAAAGTTTTGGATTTACCTTAAATTTTACAATCACGTCAAAATCGAAACTTGTAAGCATAGTTGATGACGACAAATAGCTTTGTAATTTCGGATTGTAAACTCAATTTTTTGAAGTTTTCATGTTAATAACTTAATATAAGTAATATAAGTAGATAAGAGTTAAGAAAAAAAGACAATTTTATTAATGAGAAAACGATTAATCAAATAAGGTTATAATCTGTTTTGTATTTATAAGCCAAGAGTTGTAGTTTAATTCTAATTTTAATAAGGAATTTGAATCAATATACAATTAAAAAAGATAATTAATTTAATTAAATAAATTAAGAGGACACGTGTCGATCAAGGATTACGCCATGTGTTGTTATAAGAACATCTCAATCCTGTTTTAGTTTATTGGTAGATATATATATATATATATAAGTGTCGATCAAGGATTACGCCATGTGTTGTTATAAGAACATCTCAATCCTGTTTTAATTTATTGGTAGATATATATATATATAATTATATATATATATATACCAATCATAATAGTTGATTTCATCAAAATTAAAGTTGTTTATGTCATCATTAATTAATCTATTTACAATTTATCATTAATATTTGATTAAATTGTCTCTTTAAGTAATACTAGTAAGAGATATACATGGACAAAAAGATTTATATACAACAAATAATTAAATGTTAGACTTATAACCAATAATTAAATAAGTTAGTAGCCAAGATATATTATTATAATTCTATTGTGATATACATGGAAAAAGATTTATATGCAACTTTAACTATTTAATTCTGGACCTTCAATCTTTTCCTCATTAAAAATATCTTTAAAATGAGAACCTCATGGCTCGAACCCAAAACCTTGGACAAACTAACCCTCGGAGTCCACGTAGTGGACTTAGGAGCTACCCATATCAAATACTAATTTCAAAATTTTGAAAAAAGTCGTGATACATACATAGTAGTCTTATAAAAACATTGCATATACATTGAATTAAATCTAAAGATTATTATTATATACATCAAGAAATAATAATAATAATAATAATAACAATAAAATAAAATAAATAATTTATAATTATTATATCAAGTCTAAAATAAACAATTACAAAGATATAATAATCATGATAACCATTATGTTTAAGCTTTTTGCATTAAAATTGAACTTTCTTTTATGTTTATCTATTAATAATTACATTAAAATTATTATTACTTTAATAAGTATACATTTATATACATTGTCGTTGACGCTACAACAAATTATTATTTCATAATACAAATTTGGTAGATATATTACGTATTTAGGTTTTCTCTAAAACCAAATATATAAACCACAATGAAATATGTAATTTCGTATAAAAATAAATATAATAGAATTTTTAAACTGTATTATATTAGCTATCTATATTTATATATTGACGAAAATAAAATTAATTTTTTGTAACACATCAGTGAGAACTTAGTCAATTATGTAATCAAAGTTAAGATATTACTTCTCTGAAGAGTTTGTATAAAAGGACCTCTGCTACACTCATCCATCGTTAAAATGATTTAGCATTGAGTATCACATTTAAATATCTCAATTCATTTTTAAGTATTTTTTTTACATTTAATGTATAAGTATTTTTTTATTTCGTATATTAATTCTTACATTGATAATGTTATATAATCCGTGTATTTGACACGAGTCTCAAATATAGTAGAATTTTCAAACTGTATTATATTAGCTATCTATATTTATATATTGATTAAATAAAATTTTTTATTATAATGATAATGGTATTTTAAAAAATAAGATTGTTGAATATACATTTAAAGGGACATTCGTCGCTCAAACGTAACTTGTCGATTAATGATGCATCAATCATGTTTCGCTATATTATGTTGTTAGATATTACTCGTATAAGTCAAAACAAATATGTTTTTACTGCAACTTCAAAAGAATGAATAATCTTGTAATTAAATTGGATAAATCCGTAACTAATAGTATCTTCCTAGCTAGTTAATTTGTACCTAAACTATATAGCTAATCCATAACATAATTAAGGGATGACTATATAAAATAAAAATAGAAAATCAACAGTTTTTCAAAGACTGCTTTCAAAGAGCCTCGGCTATATTGAAAATAGGGATGAACAAAAACCGAACCGAAAACCAAAAAAATCGAACCGAAAAAACCAAAATCATTGGTTTTGGTTTTTTAAAAACCGAAAGTTGTGGTTCGGTTTTGGTTTCCAATGAAAAACCGAACCATAAAAACCGAACCGAACCAAATATATATATTTTTTTACTTTATTTTATATTTATATCATTTTATTATTAATTTTTGATAAATATGTTATTATATTTGCATTTTTAGGTGATCATTTATATGTTTTAAGTGAAAATACACAACAAAATTAATTTGTTTTAATAATTGTATAATTAAACAACTCATAAAAGATATAAATAATTATATATAAAATTTGTTTGAAGTTTATACAACTTACTTTTATGGATTTGTTGTCATTGTTGTGGTGTTATTGTTACTAATATTGTTTTGGAAACTTGTTGAAATCAATTAAGGTGTAATTATAGGATATAAATTTATAAACTTTTGAAGTTCAATTTGATCCAAACCACAAGTGGTTAAAAACCGACTAAAACCGAAAAACCGAAACCCAATGGTTTTAGTTTTCAAAAACCGAATTATAAGGTTCGGTTACGGTTTTAGACTAAAACCGAATCAAACCGAACCGTACTCACCCCTAATTGAAAGCAACTGAGTGAGGATCGAATCTTTAACCTCAGTTTCATAAACGAAGGTTTTTCCAACTGATACTGGGCGACTATATGACAATATTGATATGTACAATACTAGATCATATATATATATATATATATAATGATATAAATGTATATATATTCACAAAAACTCAGCTATACATTATCTTCTTTGGGTTGTGGTGATGGTGGTTGTTTGATATCACTACTACGGTGTCTACGCAATGAGGGACTCATACATTTAAACAATGAAGACCTACGCTTTCTCTTTAACTTAGCCCCGAAAAGGAAAGACTTAAAAGGAACTTTTAAGCTAGAATCTGACTTTTTGACCTTACCAAGTTCAGCTTCCAATTCAGACAAAGTCCTCTCTAAATCTACTTGTAATTTTCTGACCCGTTCAGATGCAACTCTTAACTCATCTAAAACATTAGCATTTTCTTGCTTCATGTTTAAAACCTCTCCTTGAAACTTTGCAGCTTGATGTTCACCAAGTGGTGTTGTGATTGCCTTTTCGGCGTTTGAGTATTCGCTAGTACTTATGCCTGATATTTCGTTCTGGATATCGGAAAATGATGTTAACCTGTGTTGTAAATCATCCTCTAGAATTCCACTTTTTTCCAACCATAGAATTACTTCTGTATGCATATCACGTAATTGTCGATATAATGGTCTAACATCTGAGGAAACATAATGAGAATGTTGGTGTTGATGATGCTTATGATCATGTTTGTGCTTCTTTTCTTTCACATCTTTTATCTCTTGTAGTAAATCATTGTATGAATCTTGAAACCTGTTTATTTGGTGATATGAGGTACTAAACCTTAACCATAACTCTAAGTTTTCTTTCCTTAAATCATCAATTTCGGTACGTATTTCATCCTCAATGTCTAAAACTTCATGTGCCTCGCCGATTCTGTCTCCAAGTTTTCTTCTTCTTTGTGTCTCTTCATCAACTAAATCTATGGATTTCTTGTGTTCAAAATCTGTAGCGATATCAGCTGATCCTTCGATTCTTTGTGTTTCTTTGTCAATGTTTTTCTGATCTTTCTCTAATTCAAAATCTGTAGTTTCATCAACCATATTTGGAGATTTCGTTGGTTCATTTGTCGTCGTTTCACCAAGTTGATCTTTTCTTTTTTGTGTTCCTCCTTCAACCAAACCTTGAGCTTTTTTTAGTTCAGAGTGTGCATTTTCAATAAGTTCTTTTATCCTATGTGTTCCTTCATCAATCGCGTCCGATGCTTTTCTTAATTCATACTCTATATCATCAAGTTCGTCTTCTCCTTGTGTTGTTTCATCAATCAAATTAGTAGCTTCCTCAAAGTCTTTGTTGTTTTCTTTTATTTCATAAAGTGTTGTTCTTCCTTCTGTTTCTTCAATATTAACCAAATTTGAAGCTTTCTTTACTTCAAAGTTGATACTTTTTTCCATCTTTCTTTCCAATAGCTTTAACTTTTCATATAAAGATCTAATTTCCGAATCTTTTGATTCATTCGATTTTTTTAACATCTTCATTTGCACCGCAGATCTAAATGAGTTTGCACGATTCCTCTTTTCAGTTTCATTGAGCTTTCTTTTTACTTCTTTGTAGATTTTGAGCGTAGATGTGTACTCTTTAAGTAACATTTCCTCTCTATCCTCAATTTCGAGTGACAAAAGTAATTTCCAATTTGGTTCGCCGTGTTCAGATATGAAATCAACATCTTTATAATTGTTGATTGTTGTTTCAAAAAATTCTTGATGATGTCCCCCTTCTATGTTGATATCTCGTGATTCAACAACGTTCACTTCATCGTTTTTTGTAGATTGATCCACAAAATCCTCTGGTTCATCGTTATCTTTTATTTTGTTTTCTTCAACGGCTTTTTCTTCAGAATGGTGAATCTTGTAAGATCCAAAACCATTCTCATTTTCTACGTTAGAAAACTCTGATTTTCCTTCCTTCCCATCATGAAATGTAACATCTTCTTGAATATTTTCATCTGGTTTTGCAATTAAAACGTCGTTAGACAAACTATCAAGGCTAGTGCTAACCTCATCGAAACTTGCTTCCAAGTTCGAATTTTGTCCTTTAACTTTGTGATCAAGGATTTGAACTATTTCTAATCTTTCTTCTAGCCTTTTAAAATTTATGCTCATGTCACTCGAATCCTCAACTCTCATCTTTTCATTCTCTAGGCTTTGAAGTTGCTCAAGAAGTTCATCATTCTCAAATTTCAACCTCATTATCAATGCAGCTTGAGATATCACATCAGTTTCCAAATTGATTATTTTATCAACAAGTTGTTCAATTTTCTCAGCAACTTTAGATATAGTGATTGGCTCATCTTTTCCTAAAATCCCTTCTTTAATCCTTGATTCTCTGTCTTTTATATCTTCATCTTCTTTTTGGTTCATGGTTTGACTTTCAGTTGACTCCATTTGAGCATTCATATCTTTCTTTTCAATCTTTGCCTTTTTATCTTTAACATGTTCCATTGTTTCCTCAAAATCTGATTTACTTTTATTAGAAGCTATCAAAGCTTCATACGTTTTCCTAATCTCATCAGCCTTTTTGTGTTGCACAATTGCCTCTTTTCGGAAACGTTTATGATTATTTTTCATCTTGATCAATGTTTCCTTACACATCTTTAATGCCGAAGATGACATCAGAGTTTGTGCATCTTTATCCTCAATCATTGCACCCGCTCCAAACTCATGCTGCAAATCACTAATCTTAACATGCATTTCATTGATACTGTTTTCGATTTCCCAATACTTGGATAATGTGTTTTCATATGAACTTTTTACAAACTCTTTTTCTGTTTGAAATCCCAATATATCCTTTTGAAGCTTATTAATCTCTTCAAGTGCTTCATCTTTACTCAATCCAGAACTTTTGGAAACCGGCCTAGAAGTTTTTTCATCAACGCCTATCTTGATGAGTCCTCTTTTAGACATCATTTTTGTTGGCATTTTCGACTTTTGCTTGATCATTGCTTGAACTACATTCTCCATTTTTGGATTGTGGTTTCGTTTTGGTGGCATAGGTAATGGTAATGGCACATTGGAATTTGTAGGGATTTTCATCTCATCTTCATCCAAATTCGATGTGAAATCTTCATAGTCATCCTCATCAAATGACATTTGTACCTTTTCGGGAAAGACAGAGGCAATGGTTCGATTAGCACTTTGTAGATCCCTTGACAAATGATCATATCGTTCTGCTAAAGACCGATATCCCCTAAAAGTATCTTCCACAAAATTTACAAGCTCTGGCCTTTTTCGGTAGTATTGTTCTGCCCTAGTTCTAAATGAGTCTCCATCTTCTGTGATAATTTTAAGTATGTATTCTACCTTTTCCTCCATATCTGCAAGTCAAAATAAACAAAACAACAAATTTGATTACTCGTCGTAAATTCTATATATCGAATCAATATGGATTTTATACTTGTCACATATCTTAGGAAAGGAATTTTTCTGATCTATATATGAAAGGTAACAAAAATCTTGTGAAATGATGTTGTAGAAAGCAAGAAACCTAATATAGAATGTACCTTGTAGATTTTGGTCTAGCCATTTTGATTGTTTGGTCCTGATGTGGCTAGCCCACCACCAGGAATATGCATTTCTTGCTGCTCTTGATAACATTTTTTTTTTATTTCTAACTATGCTTCCATATGCACACAATTATATCGTCTCCTAAGGTTGAACACCTATTTGTGTACGTTCATGTGTCTTGATCATATCGCTATCCCTAAAGATTTTGTGAAAGAGAAATATGAGTATGTATGATCATATAAGATGCAATGCTAGCAAAATATTTTGTTTATGTTTTGTAAGGTTGAAACTGGTTTGCCCTTTGGTTAAATGATCGTTTCTATTCAACAGGTTTCTTGAATGGCTAAATTATAATGCTAATTTGGTTGAAGTATTTTGCATAAAACAATAAACAATCAGTTAGTTTTTTTTTCTAAAAACTAACAATGCTGTAGAAAATGTTTGGTAAAAGTGTTTGTTAGTTTGGAATGGATGGATCACAATATTGTTCCTTACATTAATAAAATCAACTAACTTTGATCTCTCATTTTCTATCACAAGTTTTAATTGGTTATTGACTTATTGTATGCCAATATATTCAAAACAATCATATATTCCTGACATTTACTTCCTTGTTAAATTAAAAATTGTAAGTATCGCCATTCTCATCCCTATTTATGTTCCTTTATATTTCGAATTTAATACAATATAACTAACTTTTATTACAAAAATTATGAAAAATATTTCCTGGAGATTTTTTTAATTACTTCTCATCAACATGCTTAAGTATTTCTCTCCAACTTTTTTACTTACTACACCATAGACTAAAACATCATGGTTTCATTTCATGGCCACGATACAAGCCGCGACACTCATTGTAGCCGAATAATAAGTCAAGAAAGTAACGAAGTTGCGAAGAACAAAATCAGTAGCTCGATTGAAGCCACAAAACTAAATGTAATGACCAAGCTAGCATCAAAGAAGCACGCCCTCTCTGAGCGTAAGCGTAGAAAACGAATCAATGGTCACTATGATTCTCTCCGGAAATTCTTCCCTCGACTACTCAAGGTAAAGGATATGTATATATGTTTATATGAAACACGAGATAGATAATATAGGATTTTATTTTAGATAATCCATGTTTTAACAAACTTTAGAACATTATGAAAACTTCTGCTTTAGAGAATCCCAGTTCCGGAAGAATTGCATATAACCCTAACTAAACAGTGTATATATATATATCGTAATATCGGGTCTTGTTTTTTATTTTTAGTGTATCTTAATTTTATTACCTTCTTAGGTTGAGCATATTTTGTGATCCATTGCATTATTTGGAAAGAACATTGGTCTATATGCAAGACAAGTTAACAACAATTCAAGCCACCAAATTGTAGTTGACATGTATATTGATGTATGTCGCAGAATGATAAGGCTTCTGTGCTAACAGAGACAGTGCGTCATCTAAAAGAGCTTAAAAGCATGGTTGCCAATGTAGCTCTCTTGCATGACGACAAAGAAAGGTGTTCTGATAAAAGTACTTTCATACCTAACGAGAAGGACGAGGTGAGCATAAATTTCTATGATAGTGGTGATAAGATAGCCATCCAAGCAACTATATGTTGCGAGGACAGGCCAGAACTTAACCAAGAGTTGACTGAGGCGATTCGTTCAGTCCATGGAAAGGCAGTCAAGGCTGAAATGGCAACTGTGGGCGGGCGGACAAAAGTAGAGGTAAATGTGGAATGGCGTGAATGTAGCGGCAGAGGAGAGGAATATGTGGGGATGTTAAAAAGAACATTGAAGGCAGTTATGGAGAATCGGATCATGGTCAAGACTAAATTAACAGATCACATATTTACTTAATCGTAATCATTAGATTTTTACTTTCTCAATTGGTTACTTCAAAGATGTAGCATACTAAATAATGTTTTAGCAGGTTTATCTGACCGAATTCATTCGGCTTATTAACCAACCCTTCCGACACCATTCAATATGTGACGCAGCGAACCAACAATTAGACTTGCAGACGTGAAGATCGTTCGCATAGCATTTCCATGTCATGTGATACAATACATAAAACTAATGAAGGTTTCCCTAGATTCCAAGAAGCAACAAATGCAGAAAAAAAAAAACCGCATCAAATAGTGCATATCGCATAACTTCTACATGCGAACTCAAAAGGCCAAGTTGTGCCATGCGACATGGCACATAAAACTAATCAAGGTTTCAGAACTATAGAAAGCAAGAAACTTGATCAAAGGAATAAATGAAATACTTGTATATATTAATCAGAAGGGGAAGGGAATCACAAAATGGTGAAGGCTTGTTAATACCTTTCCGAAACTACGTACATACAAAATACACCTGCCCCCAACCCTTATTCTCTCCCCCTATTTTTTACTCAAAAACCTCTTCTAAAAGAAGGTTTTTTCTTCATTTTTTTAGTCCGATTTTCCTCGAATTGTTGATTTTCTAAAGGTTACATCTGGCTTCACGATCTGGTTTATATCCGGTCCTCCTAAACTACTCAAGTTAGTTACCCTACAGCAATTACAACTACGGTCTAAGTTTCTACATGCCTTATTTTTCTTACAATCATTCTTACCTAATGTCCTCAAAGTGTACAACTGAGAAAGCCTTGATGGCGAGGGGAAGGAAGAGGATGATGAGCTGTCAGAATCGGATGAATTCATGTTGGTGTTTTTCCAGTAATCATGATCTTCGATGGTGGCGGAGTTTCTGCGAGTAGCGTCTGTGCTGCAAGAACAAGACTCGGAGAAGAATCCAGAATTGTCACTCGAGGAATATTCCTCCTCCAAATAACGGTTGATGACCTGTGAGTGATAAATACAAGCATCCCAAGACTCGGTGGAGTGAGATTTTGGTACAAACGATGGCGGTGTCTTATGTTTTCTTGGGTCGTTGTGGTGGGTTAAGGAGCTGCGTATTGATCGTGGGGCACGTGGAGAACACCTGATGATTATGTCGGTATAAAGGGGGTGTTAGATAATGAATGCAGGATTAGTATTAGCATAAAAATATATGGAAGTACCATAAAACAAACAAGTAAAAACTCTGGTAGAGGTGGCAAATTCAACATTTGTACTTGAAAGTGGGACAATTCAGAGCAATTTTAACCTCAAAAGGTACATATAATATATGAATTAAAAATAAATGGTCAAACAAGTGAAAAATAATCCTATGTAAAATTTTAATGCATACAAACTCCTAAATCATTTTAACCGATTTAAACATAACATTAATGTGCTATTCCCGGCTAGTTTTTATTTACACAAGGAACAAATGTGTTCCACGATAAACCCAACCCATTTCAAGCCTTGACAACAAATTTCCCCCATTTCAATCCCAAATTGTAATGACATATTACACCATTTCAACCCTACTTTAAAAGAACAAAATGCAAAGAATACAAAATAATAATTAAAAAAAAAAATGTAAAAGTATCAGAACATAATCAATATTACCTTGCATAAAGAAGCATATATGCTCCTTTTGTCAACACATGTTGAAGCTCCACCTCTTCTACCTACATTGTGGATTAAAAGCATAAGATTTTCAAAATGCAACTCCAACTTGCAAGCCTACACTCTTATTATGGTCCTACGAGTTTATACATGTTCTGTAATTGAAAAAAATGGAAATGAAAGACTGAAAACGCACCATGGAGTCATCAAACTTGAACCATCGATTCTGAAGATTTTTTACATAGCAAACATAATGACCAGAATATGTATCATTCATTGTGTCAACATGAACCACCACTCCATATAGTCTGTAAATCGGGGACTTGTCACTCGTGCCACTAACATATGGAGCCATGTCTAAAATCTCTGGGAAGTGAATTGATTTGTTGAGCTTTCCAAAGTTACCAGACTGTAAAACAATGCAAGTATAAAAAAAGAGTCTATATGAAACCAAGACTACAGAATTATCTTATAATCAGAAAATTTACCTGAAAACGTTTCAATGCTATAGTAAGCACATTAGGAGCCTCCAGTAGCGTCAACTTCTTTTTAGCTTTCTCATATGATTTGCACCTGGAGCCAACGTAGCAGCAAAATTAAGTATCCAAAAAATTAATTTTATGCATACTACAATTAGAGGTGTGGCAATTTCGACCCGTTTTACTTATAAATGGGTCGCTTAGTTAAAACTTTGATGTAAAATTTATAAACGAGATCCTAAAGCGTGTTTACTGAATATGGATTAAGAGAAAGATGTTTCGCAGATCACCCGGCCTGTTATCACCCCTTAGCCAACCAGTCCATCCTTACCTCATGTAATAGAATATTTGGTCCTAATGGAAGATAATCCCCATAGAAAATCACCATACAACAAAGCCAAAAAAAACAGGAAACAACAAGGATGAAACTGAATAGTGAACTACTAAGCTCATGGAAATTTAAACCAGGTAGAAAACAACAATATCGGCCATACAGTAATAACACAAAGACATTAAACAAAAATCCATAACTAACCTGCTACACTTGTACTTATTTTCACCATCCAGAAGCTCAGTAGATGTAAATTTATCCAAAGCCTCTTCCAATGTTCCAATATCGCCTTGTATCTCAACAGCCAGATCCATCATCCTCTCATGCTGCTCCGATTTGAGCCCGCACTTAATGCAAATTATCTGTAAATAATAACCATCACGGTTATACATGTAGAGTGTGGTCCTCAACTCTGACAATAAACTAAATAAAATACATGAATTCTAGTTATTATTCAGAACATTCAAAACAACTTCATAAAATCATGAGGTTACCTTTGACCGTAGATAACCCCCAAAGGTAAGTCCAATGAGAGTTGTTTCTTCTTGTAAAGAGTTCAAGGCATCTAATCCAGATTCCCAGATGCAAACTGCTTGCAAAGCGTCAATAACATACCTTAAAATCACATAACAAAAAAGGTTAAAGCAGGAACATGATGAAAAGCATAAATGCTTCCACAACTGTTTGTAGCATGTTCACCTTAGAAATTCATGTGCATCTTCTTCTTTCCCACGTCCAATATTGCTTCCGGTGTTTTCAATATGGTTAATGATACGAACAGGAGACGATGGAGAGTACCCATTCTTTGCCTTCATAACCAGGCCTTCCAGCTCACATGTAAAGCACCATCCTTTCTTATCACCTAAAAAAGATGACAAATAGATAATTTGTAAATAATAGTTTAGTGAAGCAGAAGTCAAAACAGGTATGATTTTAAATGCATGGTCATATATACATGTTTTGGAATGAAGCCCTTCGAAAAGATAAGCAGTCAGAGGTGGAGTGTATATCAAGCACTGTAGCACCGCATTAGCATAACAGCTGCAGAATATGTCGGAAGTCAATATAAAAACAAATAAGATAATAAACTAATTGTGAAAACTGACAAAATGCCAGTTCCAAATATTAATATTATGGTAGTATGGCAACTACTGCAAATCTATAACATAAACTAAACAAATACAACACAAACAATGACAAGCTTAACCTGTTTCCACAATTATTGAGTCCACAAGGCTGCAATTCAACCTGTTTCGAGTTGTAGAGCTTCACAAACATCTCATACGGGAAGAGACCCTGTCAAAATCATATAAAAACTATCACGATACAGTGATAAACTGCACAATTATGATAAAGAAACATAGGTTTCAAAGCCATGCCTTGAAACTGTATCTTTGAGCTGCCTCACTCCCTCCTTCTATAGACCCCTCACGGGACAACTTAGAGTCAACAACTTTTGATTTTGATGACTTTGATTCACTTCGAGAATTGTCTGAGAGCTGAGACGAAGTAGCGAGCATTTGGTGGTTATCAACGACCTTCACAGACTTTGTACCATGAGATGTCTTCTTACTGATAACGGATGTCATTAGAGGAGTCATGCTCTTGTTGCCTTCTGCAGCAGTGGAATCATGATGAGCTGTAGCACTAGATAGCGACGTTTTTGATTCCGCAACCTTGATTGTTGGCAAATCAGCGACGGCAGCCCTATCACTGTGATTTAATGTTTCAAATGTAGATGTTGAAGGCCCCCGTGACATGGGAACATTGTTGACCAGGTTGTTTGACGAATCTGCAATATCAACAGATGTCTTACACGCCACACCAGTTAGACCAGATCCATCAACGACATTGGCAGCACTTAATCCTTCAATGACACAGCTGTTATTAACACCTTTTGTTCCATGGTTAGCCATGTAACCATTTGGAATCTTGCCAAAACTGCCTGGTGGGCAACCAACATGCTCACTGACACTAGATTTCCTGTTACGAATACTCCCGTATGAAAAACCAGAAGCGTTTGTCAGAGGCTCGTCTGCTGATTTCACTGTCTCAAAGTTCTCAAAGGCAGCACCTGCAGAAAAATTGATGGGGTTAGAAAAAACAGAACGTCTCTCGTAGGATGAGAAGGAATTCCATTCAGATGTCAAATTCATACCCTGCTGATGAACAACGTATTCAGCTCCAACGTCATCCTTGAGATAGCCATTTTCTGGGACTGTCCCTGCTAGTGAAGCATTTTGCTTAACTTCAGTATCAAAGCCATCGCTGTGCCGATAAAAGCCAGCTTCTACATTGTTGACGGAATTCGCAGCAACATAAGGACGACACTCATCTTTGTGACCTTGTCTCCAATGAATAATTTGACATTTACCAGAGCTGGAAATTCAAAATATTAAACAGCCGTTAAAAATTATTTACTAAGATTTTTGCTTTACATACAACAGTTGTACAATTTCAAACTACAAAAACCAAGCCATTCTTTCACTACATTATTCCAACGCAAAAGGATTTAGAAAGTACATTCTTTAACTACATTGTTCTCAAAGCTTACACATTTAGGGTGATAGGTATTGGCGGCATATTTGAGCAGTACCAAACTTTCACACGGGTTAACACTACCCCCTATGGATTAGCATCTTGCGGCATACGGCATTATCATAAGATTTCAGTGTGGGGATGCCAATGGAGAGAGAGAGAGAATTGGCAAGCATTTAGGGTGTGCGTTTTTGTTTGACTCATGCATTAATGGTTTGACTTACAAGTTTTGTTAAGTTGGCAATCAACCCTACTTTTTGATGTGGCTCGATTTGATTGGTATTTACAATGCCAAAATTTGGCAAGATGGCGACCACACCGATCACCTTATCACCTCTAAATCAAAATTTTAACCACAAATTACCTTCTTTAAGCAATGCTAAAGTACTATAACTTTACCAAGTTAAAATTTCTCTACTACATGTTCCTTACATCTTTTCAACCAAAAAAACAACCAACCAAAACTAAAATCAAAGGTTAAATAAATTCCAAATTCTGCATACGAAAAAAGAAAAACAAATACTCAACTTAGGGGTGTCGATTTTGTAATGTACAGGTTAACATGACGTGTCTCGGGTTGGTTCGTTTATATATCTTAACCCAAACCCGAACAAAACCCCATCAGGTGAAATTTTCAAAATCCAACAACCATCCGACCGGTTTATTTAAAATCATCAAATGTTGAACCAAAACCCAACCTTTTTGATTAACCACACCAAAAGTTGAACCCAAACCCAACTCGTAGTTAACTATGCCAAAAATCGAACCTAAACTCAACCCGTTTACTTGTTTAGTTAACTATACCAAAAACGAAACCCAAATTACTCAAAAACCTTACCAGTATCTCACAGCTTTACACTTAGAACATCTCGTAGTCGTCGAACTAAGGCAAACAACACACTTATACGCCAATTTCACCCCTGAACCATACCCCGGCCCCGGCCCAAACTGTCCAGACCCATAAACCGGTTCATAAACCGGGGCCGGTTCAGTTGCCCCAAAACCCAACCCATAAACCGAAGGAGCCGGTGCAGCAGTACGCACCTGCACCGGCTCCTCAGCTCGAGTTTCTTCACCAAAAGAAAAACCACTTTCTCTAGCCTTAAACAACTCAACTCTAAAAGCTTCTTCAGAAGCATTCACTAAAAGCCTTCTAACTTCTTCACTTCTAACCACCGCCTGCCGCCATCTCCGCCATATAATCAACACAAAAACACCCACAACCACCACCACTATAAATGGAAACCCTAAAACCCTTTGAACAAACAGCATTGATTATAATAATGAAAAAAATTATGATTATTATTATTAAACTTTAATTTCATAACAATGTTGTATAAACTTTAGATCTCTCTCCAAACTTTACTATACTCGTTTTTTTTTTTTTGTTTTGGTTTTCCGACAATATTGTTGTTTTCGGTGACAGTTTGTAAGAAACATATATATTAAATATTATATAATAATAAAAATAAAGAATTATATTATATTATATATATATGTGTGTGTGTGTATAGAAAGAGAGTTAAGGGAGAGATCGAATATATAGATACAGGGGTTTGTATGTATAGGTGGGGGATTTTGCAAGATGGAGTTTTAGGGCATGGAATGGAATAAATAAGACAGAAGAGAATATAGTACCTTAAATTTAATAAAATATAAAAAATTAAAAAATTTGTATTAAAATTAGAATAGCATGGGAAGGTTAAGATTTAGGCAGACCTTACCTTTACCTAAGTAGAGAGGTTGCTTCCAGTTTCTATCTAAATGGTAGAAAAGGCCTTCCAACCTTTGCATGGGATAAGGATCGAACCCATAATCTCTGTCTCCAGAGACAAAGGTGTTTAGCACTGATTCAACCATGCTGCTTTGTATTAAAATTAGAATATGAAAGGAAATAAGTTTTTGTATTTTACTGAAGTTTTTAATTTTTAATAAAATTAAAAATACGAATTATTTTCGGGGGTCTTGGAAGTGATATGGAGACTTGGAGAGACATGTTTTATCAGGTCATATTTGTATTTTTTGGACCTTCGAAATGTAGTTAGGATCCAATTTTTTTTAGTTTATGTTGTGATAAAAGATTTGGGGGTTTACTTTTGGGTGAAAAATATGGAAAGTTTGATTGACATTTATGGTAAAAGAATATGAATTTTGGGTTGCCGAGCTGTTATCTCCTTAACGCTATATCTATCATCATTCTTTTTTATATTATTGGATGCCTTAACTAAGACCTACTTAAATAGTTCAAAAGTTTCTCGTGCATTATGACTTCATGACTTATTCTTTTATTGGCACGGATGAATCAAGGAAGCGCAGACAAAGAGGAAGACTTTCGGTTAGGATGCTGGGAGCGGTAAGTTATCATCATGTATTTTTGGAACCCACTACTTTAATAAACATATGCCAATATTATAATATTATTAATATTAAATCAATTTTGATAAAAGATTTATATAATCAAAGTATCCGAAATCATTGTTTAGTATGCATATAATAAAGTCATTATTTCCGAAATAAAAATATTGTATTTTATGGTCATTAAATCAATCTATTAATTCATATGAATTATTTATATTTATTTTTATATTTTAAGATATTTTGAGTTTATTAAATACATAAGGCATTAGTTAACGAATCTCATAATATATATATATTTTTTTATTTCAGAATATATATATTTGATATATGTGCGAGAGATCTCGTATGATGCGACGATGGTGGTAGACTGGTAGTGGCAGCGGCAGTATGGTGCTGACGGACTGGCGATGATGGTGAAAACATTATTAAAAGAGTATTGTAATTATTGGGTAACAAAATAGATGGGAAGAGTTAAGTAAGTATATCATGTTTCATTTTGTGAAGAGAGATGCTATAAGTTATTATAAATAATAATTCATATATATTCAGATAAACATAGAAGTGTTTATTTTATAAAAATTATCGTCAAAGAATAATTTTCATATTTAGACCAGACATATTTAAAATAACATTTTAATGAATATTTAAATAGTAAGCATATAACAATCTAGTTAGTAGTCTATCAGTTTGAGCGGAATTTTTCTAATTATCTTAGACATAGAAAGAAATTGATCCACTATGCCTTCCTGTTCGAACGTTTGCACATTATTATTTATGAGATACCTGATTAAGCTTTATTCATTCGTTAGGTGATCCCATACCTCCCAATTTGTTTGCACATCGTTTAGGGCGGTAGTTCCATCCATGGCCGCTAATGGGGGAACACGTCAAAACATGGCGGCTGAGGGCACCACCTGTAGGTAGATCATCCATCATTGATCACCTTCTATGACCTATTACCCTTTATGACAATCACCTTTACCAGCTACTCCTTATTAATGTTTCAAGGGTGCATCTCGCTTCAACACAGTTTCTGATGTTGGTGGTACCGGTGCCCTGTTGATGGCAGGGCAGGTTCACCGACCTTCTCCAAAAGGGACCATTTCAAAATCACCTTCATAATGGTTAGGGTGGGGTTGTTGGGGGTGGGGTTGGATATGAAATTTTAAGACGATTTGTATTTTAACCCCTTTTGCATCATAACCCCATTCTTGATATGTAGGTGGCATAAGGAAAGACAAAAGAATTAGAGTGTAATGGAGATAATGTTGTCCGATGTAGTGTCACTCAAATGTCTATATGTAATTTTTCAATGATGTTGGGTCACGTTGTCACTTAACGAGGAAAAAAAGTAAAAATAAATAAATAAGAAAAGCCTAGTTGGTTGAGTATTAACTTTATATAAGACAAAGAAATGAGTATTGAGATAGTAGATAATTGATACTTAATAAGAATGTAAACAAGTTGCGTTTTAACGAACTAATCGAGTCCATGTTCGTTTAGATAAAGCTAGAAAGCTTGTTGAGCTATCTTGAGTCAATCTTCACTAGCTAAAAGAGCTCAACCAGCTTAACCAAAATGAGATTATGTAAGCCTTGAGCACCAAAACAAGGTAATTCACGATTATAAGTGAGATTATCGAATACGAATTCATAACCAAGCAACTTGAGCTTAGAAGTTATTTAAATTTACTAATAGTAAACATAAACGAGGACTTAGTCATGGATCGAGAACTATAAATCAAACAGATACAGTAATATGATATTAGAGTCGAGCTTAAACAAAATTTTTACTCGTAGTATTTATTCAATCTCAAGTTGTGTAATTAGTGAGTCAAGATCAAAACTTCTACTATTCGACTCCACTCAAACGAATTCGTTTACACAATGAATCACAACATATATTTTTATTTGTTTCCCAAGAGAAGAGAATTAAGAAACATGAATAAAATATTTACAAGTACATATTATGAGAAGAATATGATCAGCTTTACTATGTGTAGTGTGACAATAAATAGTTTACTAATCGGATATAAATTGACGATCAAGAACTAACATAAAATATAACAAACAAGTTAGTGCACACTCCGAGTAACACAATGTTATATGGTGGAGCCTGAGACTGAGAGGTCTTGGGTTCAAATTTTGATTTAAGCAAAATGTATACAGGAATAGAGAAAGAGGTTTTTCCATTATGAGTTTCAAATTGAAGTTGAGTATATGAAGAGACATGCCGCTGAATCCAAAGTTATCGTTAATAAAAGAAACACTCGACCGGAGAAAGCTACATGTTACAGTTAACAAATGTTTATTTTCTTGGCTTTTATAATGTCATATTATAAATCCCGGGTGATTGCTATAAGTTTTTATTTTTTGAGCAAATTTATTGATTGAGCACCCTCAAAAACATAAATTAATTAAAAGCTGTTTGTAAAAGTAATAATGAGAGAATAACAAGAGAGATGAAGAGAAGAGAATTATCATTCATTATCATTATAGGAGAGATATATATACACATATACAAGCTTGGAGTAGGTTCCAAGTAATGGTAATATTGGAAATTGTATCTCCATATAAACATTCATGATTCACTAATATATTTATCTATAATACTCCCCCTTGGATATTTATTGTATAATACGCTTAGAGTTGTTGCCTCATTAAAAACCTTGTCAGAAAAACCCAGTGGGACAAAACCATGGTCAAGGGAAAAAGAGTGCAACGCGTATTTTGTCTCCCCCTGATGACGATATCACTTCAAATCTTTAAGTTGATGCAATCCAATATCTTGTACTAACTTCTTGAATGATATGGCTCGAAGTGCCTTAATAAACAAATCGTCATATCTCTATTCTTCTTTGATGTATCATTCTTTAGGTTGAATAATACAAGCTGCATCACCTTTATACAAAATTGTTGGAGCGTTGTTTCTTGAAGAAATACTGCAAGATCCACAAACATGTATGACATTCCCTTTTGGATGTTCTTTAGAAAGATTATGCCTCGTTAAAACCTTATTAGATAAAAACCCAATGGGACAAAAAATCTAATGAAGGGAAAAGAGTACATAACTCATTTGATACGCGGGGATATTGCCTCGTTAAAAACCTTACCAGAAAAACCCATTGGGACAAAAACATGGCTAAGGGAAAAAGAGTGCAATGCGTATCTTCTCCCCCTCATGATGGTTAACACAAATCAGTATCACTAACCAAGTCTCAAGTTATCGTAATAAGTGTCTCGATAAATCAATTTGATTTTCTCATGAACCAACTTGCTATATGTTGTTTACTCCACATATGACTCACATATCCAATTTAAGCTTTCAACATGCATCAAACATTTCATTTAAGTACATACCCATAGTTCATAAGCTAAGCTCTATCAACAACTTCAATTTAAATGACGCATAATGAGAAATCGATAACTATCAATGCTTTAACAACACTTTTGAACCAACATTGTGATCATTGTCTTTGAAATTCGAGGGAGTTCTTTCAACATCATGTGACCTCATAGCCATGAGCGTCACTTGTCAACAAAACGTATAGCTTCCTCTTTTAGCTATTATGATGCTCAATAATATTGTCCTTAACATAGTAAATTCGTAAATCAAGACAGTCTTTGTCTTTTATCTCACATTCATTTTCTAATAATTCAATTTGTATTGGACACTCTCTCGGAGTTCCATTGAAACTCATATCATATTTAAATCCAAATTTCTTTATGAAGTTTCATGAGCAAACATAGTAATTTCTATGGCACATAATAATAAATATGCACTAAGGCGATTCCATCACATACCAATTTCACATAGATTTTTAAGCTTTTCAAATCACGAAACATGTTTCAGTCTTTTGATATCTCTCATTAAATCTTAAAACCAAATGAGCTCTGTTCGTATTCTTTAGACGCAAATCAAATATCTTATTTTGCCAGACTTTTAATATATCAATAGTTGTTTCCACCATATGACATTTCTTGCCCATAATTAATACAAGATCTATTCAACAATCTATGTGCCATATTTTCAGTTTTTCTCATTCAATATCCGAACACAGATCATCATCATATATTTTACGCACTTTCAAGTGCTTGGACTTCATGTCTTAAAATACTAGCGTCTTTTCATTTTTTGGCCAATCATCCATACCATATCATATCAATTTTCTGTACATGCATGCTTTGATCTTCACAATTTTACATACTTTTAGCGCTATCATATTCAATCAATCTCGACGTCGTTTTTATTTATTTTCAATTCCAAAAATATCTAGACATGTCACAATTCATTGAGATCTCATTATTTTCAGGAACCTGGGTTTCTCAAAACCTTCATGTCTAGCTTCTCATCACCAATCTCTTATGGGGTCTTTATTCCTCGACTTTGACCATCTTATTTTTATGCTCCTTTTCTTTCGAGGCTTTTTATTTGGAATTGACTTTTCTACTACCTTCAAATGTTCATAAACTTATTACCAATAGGAGCATAAACAGCTTTTTGGTCAGTTTACATTAGCTTTTTGGTCCGTTTACATTGCTGGCAATTACTAAATCATGTAAATGAATTATCCCACAAACTTTAAGTTTATATTAATTGATGTGAGGATCTTTGATAATTCATTCTTACTCATTTCAACAGCTGCTTTCCATCTTTCCCTAATGTTAGGAACATCTCTCCCTAATGTTGGGAAAACTAAATCATGTCAATGAAAAACTTAAGCCATAAACAAATATTCCGATGATGGCTTTATTGAATACGTACACCTCATTCATGTTCCAACTCATACCCAAAACAGCCATACTAATGTCTAGTTTAATCAGACAGTTTCGAACTGAATCAAAGCATAAGCCTACACACTTTCAAGGCACGCCTATTTTCCCAACATTATTTGCAAAATTCTTTGAGGTCTCATACTTATGCGTTGTGATGGAGCAACTTTAACATATAGCGCACAACAAAGCAAAAACTCTTATATGAGACATACATGGTGTCTGACCATAAACTAATTTCAATGGGAAGGAACACTATTGGCGTGATGCGAGTTCATTTTATTGCATGTTAAATAACATGGCCCCAAATTATAAGTCATTCAGTTTTCTCTTAAATGATCATTGCTTAAAAATATTTAATAAGTATTTCAACAAAGAAAAAATCCAATGATCATTATAATATTAATCATTATTGCCAATGATATTCAAATATGGAACTTGCTCGCAATCTTATAAAATGAGCAATCAATCACGCAAACTTCATGTTGCGACTTTAGTGACCCATTTAGACGATGCATCGATTTAAAACACTAAATGGTCTTTTGGACGATGTATTATATACTTACATCTCCTTTGCATATGTTCCAACAAATTAAAATGAATCAATCCTTATCGTTCTTGGCATATAGTTTCCTATAGAGCAAATGATCTCAATTCAAATAATCACTTTAAGAATCTCTTGATTTTTCCATACATTTTGCATCAATCATTAACCCGGGATGGTCCATCCGGTCATACCAATCAATCATGTAATCTTGATTCATAAACCTCTAGTCTATGACCACATGTGCTTCAATTACACTTAGACATTTTAAATCATATTGAAGAATATAATACATCGGTACTGTGAAGCTTTAATTCTCGTTAAAATTGATATAAACTCTTTTGAGTTTTCACACAATTCGATATAATATTGAAATCAAGCCTCTAGCTATATCAAACAAGAAAAAATGTGTTATAACGGTAAAATAACAAAATTTGCTAAGCACGTATATGCCATTAATCATTCAACGATGTGTCATATAAGCAAATATAACCATGTAACTTACACATATATACAAAAGTCAAACATTCTAAGTCAATTAAGATATATGTTTCTTTTATTTCATATATATGTCATATTTAGCAACCTTCACATGTATTTTTTTTTTATCCACAATCCAACATTTAAACAAATGTGATTTTCATGACCATAATGTAATCTCATTTAATTACACATTTATCATTTATACATTGTCACTACTCATTTATCTTTTCATAGCTAGTGACATATTGTCTTGTCATTTTAACCAAGTCATTAATCAAATAATCAAAATCTATAAAATATAATATTATGGACATATAAATGTGTCTCGGTATCAACCATAATACCAAAATTTTAATTCCTCAATTATCTTTAAATATTGTCGGGACAATTCATATTAGCTTCCCTACAACTTTTAAATAATTTAGTAAACTCAAAATAGCTCGAATAACATCATAGATGAGAAGACATTTCATCATTCTATTTTGACGAGATACCGCGCTATAAAATCACATATGAAAGATAATCTATCAATATCACAATATATATAATAAATCTTATTCAATCTAGCCAATATTCAGTTAAGAAATCATTAGTTATGTCTTACATTTTTTATTTTATACGCTAGAAATAGTAAATATTCTATATATATACACAACAAATGATTATCTTTTCAGTCTTCACACGGTTTCAAATACGTAATGTATGACATTTTCAAATGAAAAAATCTATGATGAAGTTTAGAAAGGCTCTAATATTTTGGTGTCATATTTATGTTTATCTCAAATAAACAACTCTAATATCATTTACAATAATAATGTCATCTATGACTAGTCACATCTAAAATGAAAGATATAAGTGTTATTATTCGCATGTTGATGTATATCATTAATAATAATCTCTTCATTAAAGCTTATAACAATTTGACCTTCATGACTTTTTGACGATTGTAAAACATTCTGATCTTAATATTTTTAAAAGTTTTTTACAAGCTTTCTGAAAATCGACTATATACATATTGATTAAGTGAACTAGCATATATATATATCAAACAACTTATGGAAACCAAAATCCATTCCAAGAACAAAATAGTTCTTCCATGATCCATAAATAAAATCGTATAATAATAAAATTATTTAGCAAAGTGCATACATCTCTTCACATTAACAAAATTAAAACATAAAACTTTTATCATGTAAGTCATGAGTACGAATATATATATATATATATATATATATATTTAGTGCTATCAAAAACACTTTTAAGTTTGATTCTCAAATATATGGCTATCAAAACCAGCATCATATACTCCAAAATTTTATGATACAATCACTAAGTATGATAATTTATATACGTATATACGAAATTAAATATCCAGATGAACGTGGATTAAAATTTATTGCATAATATAACTGTCATAATAGATTTCAAACCAAATTATAAAACTTCCATGAAAACGATATGGTTTAAAGTTATCGTAAAAAAATGAGTCAAGTCATGCAGATGTAACCACCGGTTGAACTAAACATGACAATAACAATCATCATCGAATGGGTGGCTTAGGGTTAAAAAAAATCTAATATATAATGGACCAAAACATTTGTTAACTAGATCTAATTTATCACCTATGCCATTAAACACGTCTTAACTAAATTCACGAGAAGTTACAATATTCGATACGTCTAAAATATCAAAAATAAAGAAAACTGATGGTGATTTTTATTTGAGGGATATTAATAAATTGAAGACATAGATAATTAACCTTGAAAAATCATTACATGTTTTATGTTTTTAGCAAAACATGAAAATTATAATTCCATTACTCTGAAACAAGATTTCGCGTAATAATATATAGCCGATTCGTAAACCCTTATACGGATCGATGACAGCCAATGTATATATATGAAATCAGTATATTATATGTTGAATATTAAAACTTTTCAAATATCACTTCATATCAATGCAACCACACTTACATAAACTTTCAAATATAATTCCAACTTCATAATGTATAGCACTTAACTTCATAATCAACTATTATTGGTACGTAAAGGCACGAGTAAATCTTTTTCAATGATCGACTCATCAAGATTAGCTAATATTAGTAAGAAAAATATTGAAAATATTAAATCATACCATATGCAAGCATAACCTTAAAAACCGATTTTACATATACCTTTTGCGTAACATAAGATTTTAATGAAAATCCCAAATTCTCAAATCAAATATTTATATTTTTAGTCTAATGTTAATAATCATTAATTTCAATAGGTGAAGGTTTTTCCTTTTTCATGTGAATTCAACCACACCACACATATTTAGAATGATCCATTAAAAAAAATAGAACAAGAAGTGTTTCAGATGATATAAAATAGGTCGACCAATCTACCATGTATCAAATTAAATAATATAAAATATGTAAAAAGGGTTTAGGCTTACTTTTGCAATTCGGTCGACTGCAACTCAAAACCGTACCCTCAGATGGCCGTAAACTCAGATTAACCATAGAACAATCGTGCTGATAACGTGTTGTAAAAGTAATAATGAGAGAATAACAAAAGAGATGAAGAGAAAAGAATTATCATTCATTATCATTATAGGAGAGATATATATACACATATACAGGCTTGGAGTAGGTTTCAAGTAATGGTAATATTGGAAATTGTATCTCCATATAAACATTCATGATTTACTAATATATTTATCTATAATAAAAGCATATATTTATACTACTATATAAAAGTTATGCCCCCATGTTGAAAAGTTAACATTTTTGGGACATACAAAATTACTATTTTACCCTTAATGAATTAACTTACACAACCATTCCATTATCTTCTAAAAAATATCCACTTCTCTTTAAAATCAAATAATTTTAATCAAATACGTACACCACTTGACGCATATGTTGCCGTCACCATCCGTCGATGTCACCACATCACTTTCATTGTCATTACCGCCGCATTGTGCGGGTACCATGCTCGTATACAGTACGTGTAATTAATCAATCTTGTAATGGCAGATAGATCCTTGTACTTTGTTTGGTTGGTTCTTCCCAGACTACGATACCATGTCTATATCTATCTATCATCATATCAGTCTTTTTGTTGACAGCTTTTGAGGGAATCATTCAGCAACTTTGAAAGATCTTGTGATATTTTTGGGACTTATGTTTATATTTGTTTTTTTCTAATTAGTCAACAACTAAATTATTTACTAAAGACCGGCCGGCACACATCAAATGCATAATGGTAGATGGTTTAATGCAAAACTGCTAAACTTATAAATTTCAGTTATATAGTAGTACATGAGAGTATGGGTGATGATCGCCAACGATTGGTTTTGGATTGCAAAATACAAAGCCTGTGTTTGTTTTTTGTTGGCCAAATATTTAAATTATTGGGTACACTTGGCACCTTTGATCCTCCTCCTTGAGCCTAATACTCTCTCTTTATTAAACCTCTAATTTTTAAATATTTATTTAATAAAAATGGTCGATCTTTAATAATTTTTTTAAAGATATCATTATCTATATACATATCACCTAAAACCCCTCACATATTCCTAAACTTAAGAAAAAACCCAGGCAAAAACTACTTACTAGGAAAAAATATATATTTTTATTTATATACTTTGTTCATATTTAATCATTATTGTTATTATTATGATTTAATATTGAATTCTTATGTTATTGTTATTATTATTATTTTTAATTTAGTTTGTTGTCCATTATACGTTCATCATGGCTTCTTCTTCAACAACAAAAAATATGACCACATTAGTTCATCTTGAAGATCTTAAGCCAACACATGTTAACCATTATCAACGACCCCGTATTGTGCATGTATGGACTGTTTTGGAGTAGAACAACCCGTAGAAAATCAAAACGTTCGAGATGGTCTTTGTTGATGAATTGATATGTATTTTTCAAATTATATACTCTACACTTTTTGTTTCTCTTTTTATTTAACTAAAGTAAAAAAAAAGGTAAACGGGAAATCAATATTTATGTGGTGTTAATTTTCATATGTTTCTTCTTTAGCTTTCATATTGATTAAGTTGCGATATTGGTCATATACTTTTTGTTTCTCTTTTTTTTTTAACTAAAGTTGAAAAAAGGGAGTAAACTAGATCAATATTTATATGGAGTCGATTTTCATATGTATCCTCTTTAACTTTCGTATTTATTAAGTTGTGATATTGGTCATACAATTTTTTCTTTCACAATTATTATAAGATTTTTATATATTTTGAAACTACCCGTCCAATAGACGGGTTTAAGTACTAGTATCAAATAACTTTAACTTTCAAAGTATTTTATCATTAACTTTGTAGTAAATTTATATCATGTAAAATTAACGAATTCAGTGAAAAATACTTTTGAAACCTTATTCATACACATATCGATCCTATATTAAGTGTAATATAACATAAACCAAAATATTAATGATCGAAAGATTTTAAAAAGACCCACAAGTCAAATTTTATTAATATATCTAAAATCGAACGAAGGTAGTACATTTAAAAGCATGATTGAAACGTTTTAGAGTTTTAGACCCTTTAATTTTTATTATAGTTTTCTCCACCTAATTTAAAGACTTGATTCTAACCCTTGACGTAAATACATATGTGTTTGTCATTTCATTTCAGTTCACTTAGTTTAATTTACTTGTATTATACAAGACATTATTTGCTTCAATTCGTGACTAAAAAATACTCGATCTATCATAGTGTGAAAGGTGATTGAACGTTGCACAATATCAAAACTTGTTTCCTAAGACATAAAATGATCTTATCGTTGAAATCCCATGTTTCTACACATATGCCCATTTTAAGAAAAGTTTACAAGGATCTCCTCTTAGAATCGACGTGTAAAAAGAGTAAATAATCCCTACCCAAAAAGGCAGGAAAAGATATATGGTATTTTTTGCTTGACCCTCGATCGGGTTTCCATTACAACCAAACCACACCTTAATTTCCTTCTTACCTTTTTCGATTTCATTTAATTTACCTTTTTTTCATGCCAAATTCTTAAGTTCATTGATGAACCAAATTGGTACGTGTTTCATTTTCTTGATGCAATAGTTACATTTACATGAATGATTCACGCACGCAAAATCTTTATATATATCGTTGAAATAATTAATATATGATGTACCAAAATGCAGGTTTTCATGAAAGATGCCTAATTCAATATTTAATACATCCGAATCCAAAAATAATATGGTTAATGAATCTAATAAGAACAATAATTATAATTCTTCTAATAAATCCATCACCCTTGATTCGAAAACAAGCAATGTCGATGCTGCTACAATGACGGGCAAACACAACAATGCCGATTTGAAACATAATAACTCAGGCATCACCAACAATCCTGCTGCCAAAAACAACAATTCTGACATGAAACATAACACTAGTGATCTGAAAAGCATCTCTGATTCGAAAACAAATAACGTAGATGCTTTTTTGTCTCAGGTTTGAATATTGTTTCTTTGGATGACCATTAAATGATGAATTAATGTATTTTTGTTGATATGAGTTATGGATATTTGGGGGTTTTTAGCTAGGGACGTGTTAAACACTTAAACCGACCATTAAGATTTGTTTTTGGATAATCTGATTAATTATTTAAGTTTGCGATTATTTGTCATCAAATCACCTGAAGAGTTACATTAAGCAAACAACTTTAATACACTTTTCGTTTTAAAGTTGTCAATTTTTTCAACTTTTATCTTTGAAATCCAAAAAAAAATTCTTGTAAAAGAATTGTATTTAATTAACAATTAGGAGGATATATATATATATAACTTTAGAGTAGCTTCCAAGACATGATATAAAAGAAATTAAATCTATAAAACATCCACAATATAATATCATAATTTATAGCACAAACGTTATTTTTTTTCACGAGGACAAGAAAGTCTTTTGACTTTTTTCATTGGACTAGCTAGATTTGAATTTTCGTTTATGTAATTGATATGTTTCACAAAGTATCGTTCCTCAATTCAAAACGCGGCCTTCAAAAAACGAAAATTAAAGCCTTAGTTTTAGCAGCTTAATTTACCATGAAACGACAGACCTGCATACCGTTTTAAACATTTAAGTTTTGTAGGATTCATGTACATTTTCTCCGCATGGGGGATCAGTTCAATTTTCAGAGAATCAACTTAACGACAAGAAGGTATTCTTTTTAAATTTTTATGTGCCAACTTTCAGATTAATTATCACTTGGTTATTTTACAACAATTTATATTTTATACAATTGTATACTGAATAAAACAATTAGTTAGATAACTCTGAAGTGAGAATTTAGGATAGTCTCAATTATTTATGCTTGGATGATGAGATAGGTATTTTCCATCGATATTCAAGCATAATCTTTAATAAGGTTGTAGGACCTTGAATTTCATGTATACAAAAGTTTCATGTCCCTAATGAATATCAACACACCAAAATCACCAATGGTCTATGAAGATTCAAGAAACACATTGGATACTTAATTTATGAGCCTAAAAAGATACATGAACTGTGATTTTTCTTTCAATATAGTTATATATTTTGTTGGTATTATGAGTCTAAAATGATACCTGTCCACTAAATAATAATTCTTTTTCTGTAAATCGTATTACGAGTAGAATGTTTTCACTTTACGGAATATTGTATTTAAAACTGTAATACTAGTCGCTTTGTATCCTACTTCCGCCACTCACTATTTTCTTGTAAAAATCACCTCATATAAAGAATAGACACACACATACATATAATATATACATGTATGTATATATATGATATGATACAACAGAAGTACAAAACAGTTAGATTTGGATGCTTCCATAATTCCATTCAACAAACTTTTTAAATATGAACTCATTTCAAATACTTTTTAATAAAAATGTACTTCAAATTGCCATTTTAACTTACACATTTAGGATATATGTAGTCCCTGTTGTACCCATAAATAAAAGCAAATGAGTTGACTGTTTACAAAGTTGGAATGTGAATCCTTTCATTTTTTTTTTGGCGCCTAGTAACCCGACCATCTTTTTATAACCCGATCAGACTTTTTGCAGCGATCCTGACAGGGGGCTCGCTTTTATTTTGCCATATTTACCATTATAGACATGGGGGCCCGCATTTTTTTCACCTTTTGCAACGATCCTCACTGCAAAAAGTAGAAGTGGTCAGGTTAAAAAAAAAAGTGGTGGGGATATGGGGGCGTTTTTTTTTTATTGAATTAAATGTTATTTTCCTTCTATGGGTTTGTCCAACTTTCTGAGGAAAAGTGATTCTGTTAAAGAATCTGATGTCATATTCATGTAAATGTACCATTTTCATATGCTTTGTGAGTACTAATTACAACCTTTCTTTACTATCACTTGTCCTCCCAAACATTTTCCTTGACTTAAATTACACCACCTTTTCTTTTCTTTTATTTTTTTTAATTGTGACATTTTTGCTTGATTAATAACATACTCATGGATATACATATATAATTTTAGATTTAGATACATAATTATAAAAATGTATATAGTAATGGTCAGAATGAATCTCGTGGCCAGCTCGTTTTGGCTTGACCACAAGCCTACACTAGGGGTGAGTACGGTTCAGTTTGAGTCGATTTTTGACTAAAATCGAACCGTTATAATTCGGTTTTTGAAAACCAAAACCACTAGGTTTTGGTTTTTTCGGTTTGGATCTATTTCAATTCAGTTTTTCGAATTTAGTCGGTTTTTAACTACATGTGGTTTAGGTCAAATTAAGCTTAAAAACTTTATAAGTTACCCAATAATTACATCATAATTAATTTCAATAAGTTTTCAAAACAATATTAACAACAATAACACTATAACAATGACAACAAATCCATAAAAGTAAGTTGTACAAACTTCAAACGAATTTTATATATAACTATTTATATCTATTACGTGTTGTTTAATTATACAATTATTAAAGCAAATCAATAATCTTGTTGTGTATATTATTTAAACATATAAATGATATTGTTATATACACCTAAAAATGCAAATATATTAATATATTTACCAAAAATTAATAATAAAATGATATAAATATAAAATAAAGTAAACAATATATTTTTGGTTCAGTTCGGCTTTTATGGTTCGGTTTTTTATTAGAAATCAAAACTGAACCATAACTTTCGGGTTTTAGAAAACCAAAACCAATGGTTTTTGGTTTTTTCGGTTTTCGATGTTTTCGGTTCGGATTTTTCAATTTTTATGGTTTTTTCGATTTTTGGTTTGGTTTTTCTCACCCCAAGGCCCTAGCCTACACCATAGTATGGGACTGGTAGCGAGTCTCGTAATAAATATAAATAAAGACACTAGTTCCCAGCAAGACTGAGCTTACACCATAGTGTGAGACTAGTAGTAAGTCTCGTGGTGGGAGGTTCGCAGATAGAGCAACGACTCACTAGCTATTGTTTTCTCCACTCTAATGATAATAAAAGGGATTAAAAAATTATGGGTCTAATGGCTAGTGGTGAGCAATTAACTAATGTACGAGTGTAAACGTAAATGATTAATCCACTTAACAAAATAGTTTAAAAATCCTCTTAATTATTGGATTATGACATAGCTTAAAAATCTTCTTAATTATTGAATTATGACATGTAGAAAAATCAGGGGCAAGATTAAGAAAGAGAATTAGTCTCTGAGTAAATGATCTAAATGAAAAAATAGTTTTCCATAAATGGTACATACGAAGAAGCATTATTTGACTAGAGAAAGGGACGGTTCAAACTGTGAATGCCAAGACTAGTTCACATGGGTTAGAAGACCTTTTGGATTTTATAAACAAAGTGGGAGTACATGAAATGGGATTGCATTCTCTCATGGTTTGGAGTTCATTTGATTTGATCTATAATAATAATTATTGATATTGCAGGTGTACAAGAGTGGACCACTATTTCTTTCATCAAAAGGTGTGTTTTTTTCATCACTTTGCACTTACATTTGTTCCACTGGTGTTTCAATTTCCTATTTGTGTTCTTGTCATCTTCTGTCTTTGAAAAAATTTAGCCCACTTTCTACATTGGTTTTTTTTTTTTTTCTCAACATATTATGCTTTTCATAGTTAGAAAAATAGTACTACAACCATAATCATTTACTATGCCTGCAAACTTCAGGCATTTGTTGTTTTCTTGAAGTTAATAATGTAGTTGGGAAACTAGTTAATTTCATCCTTACTGGTTGTTCTTCTCTTTTTATTACTGCAACTAATTAGATATAATGTCAAAGATGTAAGATAGGATAGCATTAAATTTATAAAGACCTTGATAGTTATAACCCCTAAACCTTTAAAGAAAAATCAGAGTCATGAAAATTGTATAGGTTACAAATTCATGATGTCAGTTTTGACATCTGACTATGTTGATTCTTGACCCTTTTTTCTTTTAAACTTTATGGCACTAATATAGGGATTGTTACACATGAAATACACCTATAAGTTTCTTTAGATTAGAAGAACGAAAGTTTCTTTCATATCTATTTATGTAAAATTTTGGAGAAAACTTCCTTTTAACAAGTTCCAACTAGTCGGTAAATTGTCACCATTGGGAATATCTTGAATGTAACATCATCTAGATACCGGCACTATTATCTACCAGTAATCACCTTCAGCCATTGGCTGATAAGACGTAAAGTAATATTTTGTCTAACCGGGCCAGAAATCAAATCAGACGACCTATCATTTTAGTACAACCGGCTAGAACGATCTCAACAATGGGATGATTTTTCTCATAAATTGGTTATAGACGTGTTGTTTCTTTTTACAATTTCTAAATATTGATCATAGTTGCCTCTTTTTCACAATTTCTAAGTAATATATTATACTTTTTCGTTAAAAGTTTTAAATATCAACATATTGTACATTGTACATGAGTTCCAGATTTATTGGTGTACGATAAATAGCACTTTGATTCCAGTCCATTAAACTTTATAAGCAGCCCAATATATTACAAAAAATGGGCTAAGAGAGGATTCACAAAAACCTTTCATGGGCTAACTCTATAGGGCTGAGTTGAGCTGAATTAAAATACGCATAATCAACAAGATGGGAGAAAATTTTGGAAGTTTCATACAGAAAGACAACTCAAGATGTCACATATATTCTTAAAAGTTATATGTTTATATATATCATTTAGCATTTAGAATGAAGTGTTTGCATGAAGCTAAAGTATACTATTAAATGACAATTGTTTATAAGGACACACTATACTTAATTTTGGCAAGTCCCTAAATCACATTTCTTGCTCAGGAATTGGCTGGACCTCTTGGAAGAAAAGATGGTTCGTTCTGACACAAACATCGTTGGTTTTCTTTCGCAGTGATCCCGTAAGCTAGATGTTTTACGTGAATGTCTAATTCCGAATTTTGATTTCCTCCTATTGATGCTCAATCTTGCTAAGCATTACAGCATGAATATAGGCACAAAGCCACAAAGTGTAGTGACAATGTAACTGACTAGCTTAAATAAAAGCATATGCATATGACGACTAAAAACTAACTTACATTCCGAGTCAGCTTATAGCTTACACAATGTTATAAGTTTGTAATTGAGGGCTAAATTTGGATTGAGTTAAAGTTAGTCCTCTTTTGAAAGTGTCATTATTGCATTATTGGAATATTAAAGCGTCATTTATAGTTTAATTTGTTAATGTTCAGAATGCTGCTTCTCAAAGGGGAGGGGAGGTGAATCTGGCCCTTGGTGGCATAGACCTCAACAGTTCAGGCAGGTTGGCTTGCTTTCATTAATTTATACCATCTTTACAGCATTTGCTGTTATGTCATAGACCTCAACCGTTCAATGCTTGCTAACGATATCTTTCATTGCTTTTCAGTCTGGTGGTTAAACCGGATAAGAAACTCTTGACGGTTATGTTTCCAGATGGTCGTGATGGGAGAGCGTTTACTTTGAAGGTGATCTCTTTTTAAATACATATGGATGTAGTTGAATATGCTTACCAGAAAGATGATGCAATATATATATTTCATTATAATAACTGTAAAATAACTACTTAGGTCCAGTCAACCTATAACAGAACACAATGCTTATGATTTTCATCACATTACTTGTTACAAGTGTTTGAAACATTCGTATTTACATTTTCTAACACTTGTAATTGTAAAGATCTTCGCTCAAAAGGTTAAGACCATTATGACTGCAGAATACCTGCTTAAGACATGGCCAGAAATTAAAAACAAATGAAGGTAGGCAAGGTGTCAGATTTTGTCATCTAATATGAACCAGTCAACTGATGGAACTGATGTTGATTACTGTTTTAGGCAGAAACTACAGAGGATATAAATGAGTGGAAGGCTGCATTGGAGGAAGCTTTGGCAAATGCACCAAGCGCTAGCCAGACAACGGGCCAAAGCGGAACATTGAAAAATGAAAATGGTGATACGGCAGATGCTTCTTCTGAAAATTGTAAGAAACGTTTTATTCGTATGTTTGAATTTAAGTTCTTTTAGCCACAGTTAGATATGTACTTCTGATTCTAAAGATAGAAGAGTAGACGTGTTTTTTCACTTCTTAAATATCTTTGACCTGTTTATTTTCCTCCAACAGCAAAAGATCGAACCCTGGGGAACTTGAAGGTTCTCGGTCGTCCAATTTTACTTGCATTGGAAGATATAGACGGAACCCCATCTTTCCTGGAGAAAGCCCTTGAATATGTTGAAGATCACGGTAAGAGGCAAACTTCATTCATCTATTTTATTGATCTATGGAAAATGTCCTTTGGTTGCATTTTGTTTTAGTTAATTGGCTTTGGATGTTTCAGGAGTGCAAGTCGAGGGCATCTTGAGGCAGGCTGCAGATGTTGAAGATGTCGAACGACGAATCCAAGAATACGAACAGGGTCAGTAATCTTACACTCCCAAAATCTGAATTACATACCTTCATATGTGCAGCTTTGAAACCATTGTGCATTACGTTAGTTATGATCTACAAAGACCATCACGTCTGAAGTTAGACATGATGGAAAACGTTAACGATTTGGTCCAGGAAAGGTGGAATTTACAAAGGAAGAGGATGCACATGTTATAGGAGACTGTATCAAGGTATGACATATAAGTACACTTCACATATTTACTTCTTGTTAATTCTTGGCAGATTGATGAAGTCTTCATTTTTTCCCCATTTAACTCTCAAATTCTGACTATCTCTTCATTAACCTTCTATTTCAGTATGTTCTTAGGGAACTACCATCATCCCCAGTTCCAGCATCTTGTTGCAACGCATTGCTGGATGCATATCGTAAGTTTCTCATGGAAATTTTCAACGTGACAAGTAGCTTGTGGCACCAATACTTGAATAATCTTTGATCTACTTTATTTTACCTATAGCTTTACTGTACTATTTTCACTTATGGTAATGACAACTTATGTCTAGGAACTGATCGCTCCACAAGGGTCAGTGCCATGCGGGCAGCTATATGTGACACATTCCCTGAACCAAATCGCCGTTTGTTGCAGAGGTAACTAGCTGTTTGTAGGTTCAGTTATTTTCTATGTAGCTCCAATCATGCGTTTGTGTAATCTGTGTTTCCAAGTGTCGGTATCTTTTATTCTTACTTGAATCATGCCCTTTATTGTCAGAATGTTAATAATGATGGAAACAGTAGCTGATAACAAGAATGTGAACAGAATGAGTGTTTCAGCTGTCGCTGCTTGCATGGCACCACTACTTCTTCGACCCCTTTTGGCTGGTGAATGTAATCTCGATAGTCAGTTTAATATGGGTGGTGATGGATCTGCTCAACTTATGCAAGCTGCTGCAGCTGCTAATCATGCTCAAGCCATTATCATCACCCTGTTAGAAGAATATGATAACATATTCGGGGTTAGCTCTATACAATTTCTTCTTATTCACTCTAACTCTCTATATATTATCTGTCTAGACTACTAACCTGTGATATCTATCTATAGTGCAGTTTAGGATATTTAAATAACCAATATCAATAAAAGGGACAAAGGTCAAGCCAACCTGTTTTGATCTTTGTTAAATATAATCTGTTTTGTCCCAAACTCAATTATACCCATTACCCAACCCACCTACCTTGCCTGCTATAAACTTATGTATATTTATCAAGAATATGCATCAATCATACTAAGATTGTAGATGATAATTAAGAATGTGTGGAAACATGAAGTGATACTAGTGTGAAGTCATGTTAACTAATTCTTTGTCTTTAAGGAAAGAATTTGATCAGATATTAAACTGTCTGAATCTGCAGGAAGGTGATATGTTAAGTGATCTATACTCTAACTCCGAAGAACTTGGAAGTGAGAGTGAAGAGCTTAGTGAATACGAAGATTATTCTTCCGAGGGTTCTAATGAAGATTCTGATCATGCATCAACCTCTAGTCAGAGTGGTGGTGATGGAGACAGCTATATGAAAAACGTGAAGGTTAAATTCTTATAGTTTCCAAATCTGTGATTTTAACGGATGTAAAAATTTCACGAGTGTCTCTATAAAGTCGAGTGATGGTATTCATGTTTGCTGTTGACATAAATTTTGATATTGTTATTGATCTGTCAATGCAGAAACCTGGTCCCGTTAGATCACGTACCATTGCCCACAAGGCAACTGATGATAAGACAGCCAGTAAAAAGTTACTTTCATGTTCTCATGTCAGATCGGTAAGCCAAGTTACTGAGAATGTTTCAAATCAAATATTTGACGATTCAACAACAAAAGTATTTGAGAATGTGCGGCGGTCTGAAGATGATAAAATACAAGGGAGTAAAAGCAGAGAGTTAACCGATAACAGCCAGCGATCTTCAACTACTGCGGATTCACAGAGTGCTATTCAACACACTATTTCCCAACAAACGGATGTAAGTTTAAATATGTCATTACTATGATACAAGCACAATTTTTACGTCCAATATACTGTTCACCTTGTAGGTTTTCGGTGTCTAATGATATTATCTTGTTCGAGTACAGGCAATGACAAACTTATCAAGCGTCGACAAAGAAGAGTAAGTGATACTTCATCTGTTAGCAACTTAGCACAAGCTATTATGAGTTCACAGTATGTTGCGGATATATAGCTTCAAGGTATCTACTCTATTTTATTTCTTCCAAGGGCTGGAGTCGTAAGTTCTGAGGTCACTAATGAGGAAGCAAAAGCAAAAGCTGAAGCGGAGGACTTGTTGAACACAAAGAAAGCTCTAGAGACACAGCGTGTCCAGCTCGAGCAAGATGTATGTATAAGATATATATTGTATCCTCTGTATCTTCTGTTCATTTTCTTGTCTTATTGGTACAAAGCCATTATTCTGAAATGTGTTCCTTTTCTTAAAATAGATCATGTGTATTTAATCATTTTTTTTTTATGAAAATATCTAAAATTGTTTTCGGCACATTGATAATTTTCAAATTGCGCATTTAGGTTGCAAGATTAAAGGAACAGCTGCGAAAGGAGTTAGAGTTGAGGAGAAAACTTGAGACCGGAATTAAGATATCTCAACAAGCCTTATTTACACAGTTTTCTACTATCAATAAGGTTTGTCAAGCCAGTACGAGACTATGAGTTTTGGTTATGAACTTAGCTATTGAACTTGAAATGTTATAGAAATAAAGCCTAGATTCAGGTATTTTTTTCAGGCTGAGAGTGATAGCTCGAATCAGAAAACTAATGATCTTGAAGTGCAATTTATAAATCAAGAAAATGGGTAAGCTTCATTTCTTATACATAGTTTCACCGAATCGTTTCCAATTTATATTACTTTGTGCCTTCTCATTGCAAGTAATTATCTTGGAAATGTTTTAGTTCTCGGGTCCATTTGTCACATTATGTGTACAAGATATGTGATGTTCAACAAGATGGGCGTCCTGCGCTTTGCATACATAACGCACATTTTGATTTTTTAAATGAAGCTCTTCATATGTATATTTGGAGGGCCGGAAAAATTGATTTGTTCTCTGTTATTTGCTCATTTTCTCCAACAATTTTCTCTTCTTAACAGTTGCTTCCTGTTCATGTTTAATTTGTATCTCTTCACATTGTTTTATGTACAGAAAAGATTATAATGATACTACATCTCAGGATAGTAAGGTAATTACTAGTATTATCATCATTATCGTTGAAAGATTTATCATAAAAATGGATAACCATATAAAAGAAACTGACCTTGAAAGACAATGTGTTTCTTCTTTAACAGGATAATCATCAGTTGCATTCCTTTTCTAGTAGATTACCTCCACACCATCAGCTTGATCCATCTCGCAGTTCCAAGGTACTAACAGAAATCCTTTTGAAAGCTTTTTCTAGTTCCTTTTTTTTGGGTGGCCTAGGTATCCCACCCGCTTTCTGTGATGACATTTCATACTTTTTACTTATTGTAACAGGAGAAATGTTCGAGCAAAGAGGGTGATGACAAACATAACTTGCAAACTCATTCTGCGAAATTACCTTCAAGTGAGCAGTGTGGTCCAACCAAGGATATGAAAAAGTCTTCTTCAAGCAGACCTAAAAGGTTGAACTCAAAGAATGAGGTATGCAAACTTGCATATTTTTCTCTTTCAAATCTTATTTACTACCACTTTTGGTGATTTGGGTAATGTATATACTCCAACGATTAGATTGGGCCAAATTTAACATCTGAGATGAAAGCGTAATAGCCCAACAGGCAATCTAAAGAGTTTTCAGAATGTTTAGCCAACTGATTATTTGCAGCATAATACAAGTTACTTAAATGCTAAAAAATTGTGACAATATTTAATACACTAGCTATTCGCGTTAAAAAGACAGCAAACGGGACAAGCCGACAAGCCGTTATTGACAGATTTTAATAATTGTCTGTTTTGACCATCTACCCAGCCCGGTCAGTTGACCTGGCCATTTGCCTCCTCTACTTCTGCCCATCGAAGATACACACCTAAAGCCAAAAGAATAGTGTCCTGCTAAAGTTTTACTTTTTTAGTGCTAGTCTTACATCTACTGTGATCATTGGCAGACAGTCGGAACAAACTCAGCAATGTCAAAAATAACAAATGGACTCAACTTTTTGAAAGAAAAAAGCAACCAACTAGCAGATGAGCTGCAGGTGATGAATAGAGATCGAAATAAAAGTCTGTCCCATAAACACGTCCAAAAAGGCTCACAAGAGGAATTTGATATCCAATCATCTGCAAAAGAAAGTCATCCCCAACATTTGGATTCACATACTGATGACCAATCAACAAATGTTGACAGAGAGAAATCTGAAAGCTTAGCAACAGACGACCAACATGACGTCGATCAACAACAGAGATGATGTGTGAGCCCGGTCTTCGTGTTTATTGTTTGCATATATGTCATATTATTCACTAAAAATATGTATTCTACTTAATGTAAGGTGTGTATTATATAGGCTATAACTCGTAACTTTTGACTCGACTAATTATAGTCTAAGTTTGTCGTAACTTTTGACTCGACTAGTAGCTGTCTACCCCATGATTCATGGGACACAGTTAGAATTGCTTAGTGTTACAACTAAGAGATCCGACGGGATTAAATTTGATGACGGCTAATTTATAACCTTTTTTCAATAGTTACTAATGAACTAATACAAGTTTTTCATGAGAAGAATGGGTTAAATTACATATGCAAATTGATGCTGACAACTTAGACATGAAAAATCTCAATTGAACCACCAAAATTGATGGACTCCTTGAAATCTATGTATTGTTTTTAGAAAAATAATAATTTTTTTTTTAGTTTATGGCCTATGCAGGTTTCGAACCTGCGACCTTCGCGTTATTAGCACGACGCTCTAACCAACTGAGCTAATAGGCCATTTGTTAATACCTTATAGTACAGCGTTATAAAGCTTGAATCTAAGTATTATATATATATGAGTGTGTCTGTGTATGTATATTCGTCAAAACCAAAACAATCATCAGGTAACCAATCAGTACTCTTGATTTTCCGACCAAAATCAAACATCTGCAAGCAATGCTCCATAGAAGACAAACAAAAACCCTAATAGTCAAACATCTAAATATTCAAACTAAAACCCTAATCACACAACCCAAATCATCAAGCCCAAAACTGGCCACATTTCTGCTAGTTGCATCCATTGTAAAATCACTTTCACAACCAGGTGGCACTCAAAACCTCAACACTAAAACCCATGACCCATCTTCATTTACACTCTCAGACCCACTTATTCTTGAAATCTTGCAAAGACCATCACTTGATGTGCACAAAAAACTTGATTTTTTCAAGTGGTGTTCTCTCAGGCATTTCTACAAACACTCGGCGTGCACTTATTCCCAAATGCTCAAACTTCTTTCTGTAAACCCTGTTATTTATAAAGTTGACATTTTTATGATTCTTGGTGACATGAACCGATATGGGATTGGTTTAGATTCCAAAACTTTTAAGGTTTTACTTGATTCTTTTATAAAGTTTGGAAATTTTGACTCTGCACTTGAAATCTTGGATCTTGTTGAGAATATTTTGAATGGGCTGGACCCTGATGTTTATAACTCGGTTGTTGTCGCGCTTATTCGTAGTGATCATTTGAGTATGGCCGTGTTAACGTTGTTTAAGTTGTTGGATTCGGGTAAGGATGGAAATGAGAGTGAAAGTTTTGTTGATTATAGTGTTTGTAATGAGTTGCTTGTTGCATTAAGAAAGGCGGGTATGAAAAACGAGTTTAGAAGTGTATTTGATAAGTTGAGGGAAAGGAAAAAGAAGGGTCGTTTAACTATGAATCTATTGGGTTATAATGTGTGCATACATGGGTTTGGTAAATGGGGAGATATGGAAACGGCGTTGGATTTGTATAAAGAGATGAAGGAAAATAGTGTGAATTTTGGAGATTTTATGGCGCCGGATTTGTGTACTTATAATAGTTTGATTCAAGGTCTTTGTTTTAACGGGAAGGTGAATGATGCGCTTATAGTTTGGGAGGAGTTGAAAAGCTCGGGGCATGAGCCGGATCCTTTTACTTATCGGATAATTATACAAGGGTGTTGTAAATGTTATAGGATGAATGATGGTGTGAAGATCTTTGGTGAAATGCAGCATAATGGGTTTCAGCCGGATACTATTGTTTATAATTCTATGTTGGATGGGTTTTTGAAATCAAGAAAACTTATGGAAGCATGTGAGTTGTTTGAGAAAATGGTTGATGATGGTGTGAGGGCTTCTTGTTGTACATATAATATATTGATTAATGGGTTGTTTATCAATAGGCGAGCTCAAGCTGCATATGCGTTGTTTGGTGATTTGAAGAAGAAAGGTCAGTTTGTGGACGCGATCACTTATACGATTGTTGTATTTCATATATGTAGAGAGGGAATGGTTGAAGAAGCTCTGGAATTGTTGGAGGAAATGGAGGCTAGAGGCTTTGTTGTTGATTTAGTTACAATAACTCATCTTTTGGTAGCTATTAACAAAGAAAGCGGTAGGGATTTGACACATAGAATATTGAAGCGTATCAAAAATAGTAATATAATGCCAAGTGTTCTTGAATGGAAAGCTAATATGGAAGCATTACTAAAAGATCCGCAGAGCAGAGAAAAAGATTTCACCCCTATGTTTCCAGTGAAAGGCGATTTTAATGAAATTTTGTCTTTAATAGCTTCACCTGAATCAAGTCCTTATAGCAAAGAAACCGTTGACCCTTGGTCATCTTCACCGTACATGGATCACTTGGCTAATGAGGCAAAATCACACCGTCAGCTACTGAAATCATCTAGAGGGAAGCGTGTTTATGAAAAAGGTGTGGATTCGTTTGATATCGATATGATGAATACCTACCTGTCTATATATCTAACAAAAGGAAAGCTAAGTTTAGCTTGCAAGCTATTTGAGATTTTTAGTGATTTGGGTGTTGATCCTGTGAATTACACTTATAATTCACTGATAAGTTCGTTGGTGAAAAGAGGGTATATGAATGAGGCTTATGGAGTGCTTTCTGAAATGGGGGAGAAGGGTAATGCTGCTGACGTGGCAACCTACAATGTTATATTTCAAGCATTGGGGAAGATGGGGCGGGCCGATCTAGTTGGCGCTGTTTTAAGGAAACTCACAGAGGAAGGTTTTCTTGATTTGGTCATGTATAATACTCTGGTTAATGTACTGGGGAAGGGTGGATGGTTTGAAGAGGCATATAAGGTTTATGAGCAGATGAAGAAAAGTGGAATAAACCCTGATGTTGTGACTTATAATACACTTATTGAAGTTAATAGCAAAGCAGGTAGACTCAAGGAAGCTCATCGGTTCTTGAAGATGATGGTGGATGCAGGCTGTGCTCCCAATCATGTCACTGATACGACTCTGGAATTCTTGGAGGAAGAAATTAGAAAAAGGAAACAGACACAAAAATAGAAACAAAGATGAGTCCTTGTAGTTATTAGAATTTGAGATATGTTGTGGTTTCTTCAGGTGTCTGATGTATTTTGAGTGTTAGATTGTTATAGAATATTTGCGTTTGTCCAAATATATAAGGAGGCCTGTGGTTGATTGTTTGGTCTGACAAGCTTCTTATTAAGATCATAGTCACATAAAATGCGGTACGCTTTGGTACGGGTACGCGGTTTGGGTACGTAGCTATGTTTGACGAATTCGGTACGGAGGGGGTAGGCTCATTTCGGTACGAGTTGGTACGAAACGGTACGGTGTACCATGTATTTGGTACGATGTACCAAAAACATTAGTAAACAAAACTTATAAATTTCATAAGATAAAGATAAAATAACATAATAAAATTCAAATGAATAACAAAACAACCATAAAGTTTCTATTTTTCCTTTGTCATTGTGATCTCTGTAAAAGGTTAGTATATATAGAAGAAACATATACATGTAAATTTAATTCTGTAATTAATATTAAATAAGTTATTTTGTTAACAAGATACGTATTACACGCAAAATATATTAGGAACTTAAAAGATACACTCTTTTTGCCTCTCAAATAAGTTCTGGAATCTTACTTTGGACGTTGGGAAGTCAAAACGGTAATGGTTCGCGTACCAGTTCATTTGAGTCGTGTATTGTTCTATTTGGTTCGTTGTACCAGTGGGAATGGGTCGCCTTCATTTTACTTTTTGGTTCGTCGTACCACCTGGTTTGGTTCACCGTACCACTAGCGATCGGAACGCTAGCGAATTCCGTTTCGGTACACTTCGTACCAATACGAGATACGCGGGTCTATGAACGATAGTATATAGCCATTTATGAGCTTGTAAACCAAAATGAGCATTACCTCATTACTGAATCCGAAATCGCCTGTATACAAGATCTGCCAAATATCAAACAGAATTGGGTTTCGTAGGCCTGGTCACTATCCTGCTTGGTCTCACATTCGACTCTTACCAAATATCAAACAGGATCACTTATATACAAGATCTGCCAAATACCATTGTGTATTACGCTAATTATGATTTACGAAGACCATCATGTCTAAAGTTACACATGATGGAAACTGTTAACGATTTGGACCAGGGAAGGTGGACTTTACAGAGGAGGATGCACATGTTATAGGAGACTGTATTAAGGTATGCCATATAAGTACACTTCTCATATTATTGGCACCTTGATGAAGTCTTCAATTATTTCCCCATTTTACTTGTGTCAAATTCTGTCTATCTCTTTATTGAACAAACCTTCTATTCAATCTGTTCTCAGGGAACTACCATCATCCCCAGTTCGGTGAGATAGAGACGGTATTAAGGTATGCCATATAAGTACGCTTTGCTGGATGCATATCGTAAGTTTCTCATAAAGGTTTTCAATGTGACTAGTACTTGTGGCACCCATACTTGGATAATCTTTGATCTAGTTTATATTACCTATAGTTTTACTATACTATTTTCACTTATGGTAACAACAACTTATGTTTAGGAACCGATCGTTCACAAGGGTCAGTGCCATGCATGCAGCTAAATCGCCATTTGTTGCATAGGTAACTAGTTCTTTGCGAGGTTCCATTATTATCCATCTAGCACCAATATTGCCTGTGTAGTAATCTGTTTCCAATCGTCAGTTTCTTTTATCTATTACTTGATTCATCCACTTTATTGTTTACAGAATGTTAATAGTGGTAGAACCAGTAGCTGATAACAAGAATGTGAACAGAATGAGCGTTTTAATGAAGATGACATCTGAGGGTTTTAATGATTTCAAGGTTATAATGATGCTACATCTCAGGATAGTAAGGTAAAATATCATCATCATTTTCGTCCTTAAAAATCCAAAACCTCAAGGACAGTCCTTTATAGGAGGATAAGGTTCACGTTTGGTCCTTTGACTATTTGACCGTCACCTTCTCTCCGTTAGACCCTCCACGTGAGGGGTATTCTAGTCATTTCCACTCTAAAGGACGAAAGGTGACTATTTAGGTAAACCATATGGACAATTTATGTCATTAACTCTTTCCAAAAACCTGATAGTTTTTCATCTTTTTGTTTCACTTACTTAAAGCCTAGATATTCTAAAATTAAATACATATATACACATACATAAACACAATAATATATATATATATATATATCTCTATTTGAAGATCAATCTATCCAATTTCATTCATTTATTCAAATGAAATGGCTGCCATTAATCAAAGGGAGAGAACACAACAAAAAAGAATGAATGAAGATGGGGATATCTGTAACACCCCAACTAAGGCGGAACAATGAGATGTACAGAAAGTCGAGTATTCAAAACAAAGGATTATAAATAACATTCACCATAGCTTTATTTGATAAAAATAATTTACAATGTACAAACATGTGAACCAATTTCCAAGTACAAATGCGTCCACCATACTTGGATGTTAAGTCCACGAACCAAATAACAAGCACATAAAATAGTAAACTACAATGATCAAGGTGGATTCCATTGCCTATCACAAGGTTTGATCTTGACTCCAAAGTGCAATGCAAATAATCATGAAACATATAAATCCTCAATGCTTAAGCTTATTTCCTGAAAAGCATGAAGAAAAAGTGTCAACTACGAAAATGTATTTGGTGAGTGCATAGGTTTTTATATAAATCTTGGTACATCACCGTTTTAATACTTAGAAAACCGATTACTATTACATTTCGAAATATCCAAACCATATGATCGACAAAATTTTCATATTATGTTATCAAGTTTCCAAATACCATAATGTCATATCAAGACTTGGAAAAATCCATAGTAAAATTTCAGGTTCTCATTTGTCAAATCATCATGAGAGAAAAAGTATATAAATCGATTAATCGTATATCATACCAAAATCATTCGGTTACCAAAATCATTTCAATATCACCCATTTCAACGTCTTTCAAGATATCATATGAGGGACGATACCCAATCCGTATGTTCAAACAATTTATAATTATCAACAATATTAATATCAATTTCACTTAGCCACAAGGGCATAATTCAATATCAATTTCATTTAGCAACAAAGGCATAATTTATATAATTTTGATGAGTAAATGCTTGAGCCACTACTACTACCATTTTATCAAGTCCAACAATATATATAATTCATTTCATGGCACAAGTTGTCAATCAAGTGCCGTATGAATAATAATAGGGTCGTGCCATGGAGACGACCATCTAAATATAAGGTAGCTAGAGCACCACTATGGTCGGACTGGAAGTGAGGGTCGTCACAAAGGCAACCAACCTTTCACCGTTACACTTATGGGTGGGTGGACGAAACCTAGTTGCGCAACTCTCTAACTACAGGCCTCCACTTTCGGAGTAAATAGTAGTGTACCGAAAGAAAACGGGTTGACAGAACTCAAGCTCATCATAAAACATTTATCACATTGAACATACGAAACAATTTTATTTCATAATCATATTATCAAAAATCATTATATATATATATATATATAAAAGCAATTTCATTTATATATCATGCTTTTCACCCCGATAGTTAAACACATAAAATAGTTTGAAAGGGGGCTATGACTCACCTTGATATGCCGCATATTATACTCATCTATCCAAAATGGGTATTTCCCATCTATAGCTTCCTTGACCATATATCCATTATGTTCCTCCATCATATTTCAAGCCAAGACTATCCCTACGATAGAACTAATATACGTAAGTTCCTATCTTAAGCCATCACTTAGAAATGCCATTTTCATTATGTTGCTATCAATTGTGGGATCCATGTATATTGGTAACACTCGCATCGTTTTGATTGTAGAGATCGATGGTGTAAAAGGTTACTTTTATTACATGCGTAGTTATAAGTTGTTAGGTTCTCGGTAACTTGGCTTCATTTGTGGTTTCACTTGGCATATTAGGTTATCATATATAAATTCCATATTAAGTTATATTATCCTTATTCATCATTTGATGTGTAACCAACTTTAGCACGAATTAGCATTTGTGATATCAATATATAGCTTGGTTAACGTAATTACTTATACCTATCTCACTTAATTATCATTGTTTTATTTAGATTACACTTATCTCATGAAATTCGTTTAAGTGTTATGGGCCATTATCAATTGGGCCAAAATGTGATGGGTTTTTAAGTGACTTGGGCTTAGTTTAGTTATTGGGCTTAACCTTATTTGGGTTATGTGCTTAATGGGTTATATTGGTTATTGGACTTTATGGTTTGTTGGGCCAAATGGGCCTACTGATTTATGGTTCTATGGGTTTAGTATTTGGGCCGGGTTAGCCCATTATGGTCTTTTAGTGCATCTTTTAGCCCATTATACAAATGGTTAGTTTCCTTTCAAATCTTCTGTTTTTAATTCAGATTTTTATGAAATGTTGGATACTATTTTGGGGTCAAGCCAAATTATTTGGACCTTCATGATTTTTACACAATGACTTATATGTATCTAGTATTTTTGTGAATTTTTGGTGAATTTTTAGATGATGTTTGGTGTCCTTAAAAATTATCCAAACACAAACTGTCCCGAATGGGCACTGCTTGCGACATCAGAAGTTTTATAAAAGTTCTTGATGTTCTGATTGTTAGAAAAATCCCATGATTTTATTTTAAGTTCAAAACACATTGAAATTACTTTCCACCAAGTATGACCTCCTGAAGCCTTTTGGTTTAGGAGATAAAAATTGTCAAAGTTCATAAAATATTTAGACAAAATAACAGCTTTGACCAGTTTCAGTAGAAAATTCATATCTTTTGTTCTGTTCAGTATTTTTGAGTAATTCTGGTTGGAGGTTAATCTTAACTCATTTGTCTACAACTTTTATTTTGATACTTTTGCTTGAAAATGCCCTCACATGTTCAGTTCACCCGATGTAATTTAGAAAATTATTTCTGTCAGAATGTTCTTGATTATATCAACCCACCAATGACCTTTCTAGCTTAATTAACACTTAAATCCATCACTACAAGATTAATACTTCTCTTTGTATCACTTTAACATCAATATTCACTGATTTCAAACATATACAAGACCATTCTTCATCATATTAAACTGATTTTATACAAAACTTATTCAACAAACCTAGTTCTTGCAAAATCATCCAAAAATGTGATTGCATGTAACCATCTAGCCATTTTATGAACAAATCTCCTAACAAGTCTTCCATAAAACATAAAAATATGTTTATTCTTGAAAATCACAGAAATATATTAATGAATATATGAAAATATATCTTCATTTTTCAAGGAAAAAGTCACTTTTACTAGATAATAACATAACACAACACTTTTGGGTCTTTAACTTGTTGAATACTAGAATCATTCTTCTAGATCTTGACATGCACGAGCATGAGGAAGAAGATTCTATCAACTTGCCCTCATCAAGTGTGTTTTTCAAAGAAAACAAGAATAAAACATAAACTTTTGATAAAAATCCTTGAATATATACAAGAACAAGATAGATTAAACTAAGAGATGATGAGTTATACCCTTGATGAACTCGAAATGGAGGCTATTTTGGACAGCCAAACCCACGACCATATGACCCCAAAATGGACTCCTTAGCTTGCTTTAACACACCCTTGATTGATCTAGCATGAACCCTTATTATTATAGTTGATTCACTTAAGATTTTTGAGCTCTAATTTGTGTTGTATGAATCAAAAATGAGAAGAAGAGAAGGAGAGAAAAGTGCAAAAAATTTGAGAGGAAAAGAGAGTTTTTGGAGATGTGTGTGTGTTTGAAATGAAAAGTGAGAGTGTAGAGGGGAGAGAGCACGAAAATTAGAGGGTTGTGGGGTGTTAGAGACTTGTTAATTGGTTGAGTTGAGTGGTGGAGAGGTGGCCATTGGTTAGTAAAAGGTTGGTGGTGTGGATTTTGAATGTTGTAATGTATTTGGATGCATAAATGACTAGATTCAATATACATATATAGGTGTATGTATATGTGAGTGTAAGACATGGAGGAGAGTGTAAGAATAAGTGGGTTAGTTGTATGTTGATTGGTGAATTTTATAAGAGTTTATATTTATAATAAGTTTAAGTTGTATGCATATCTTTTAGTTAGAAGACTTATTCAAATGTTGCAATATATTTATGTACTTATTATTATTCAAGCTTACTATTATGTACATAATAATTTATAAATCTATTTTTAAGATGATCATTATATTTTTGTGCTCAAATGTACTTTAATTAGCTTTGTGTTTGAATTGTTGGACATTTATAGAGATTTTTGGTTATTATCACAACTTGTGAGTCTTGTATAATTATTTATGTAACTCAACTTCTCGAAATAAAACTTTGGTTCATTGACATTTCACCAAGTTTGATTAGAACTAATTTATAGCTTGAGATCGTATTGAATGATTATAGTTATTGTTTATGGCATTTCTAAGGCATTTCACTGTACTAGGGAGCAATTATCGCTATGCTTTGAATGTCTAGAAGGTCGATTCTCTTAATAAACCTCTAGGTATAAGGACCTAGATAAGTCCAAGTAAATTATCCTAATTGGAAATTGAGGATTGTTACAATACCATCACTTTCATGCAAACCATCGATGGGCTTTTTTAGGCCATCAGAGCGTCGAATCTTTTAGGCTATCTGCTATATATATCTAAATGGTGACAACGGAGATGGGGAGGTTGGCGTTATGGTGATCGGATTTTATAGATATAGGTATAGATCTGGATATAAATATCGATCGGAGGTGGGGTGCGGTGGTTGGATTAGATATACATGGATCTGGATATAAATGGTGACAACAAATTTTATAGATTTAAAAATAGTTCGGCGGTGTTCATGTTCGTGTTCATGAACGAATGTTGACGAACACTAATGAACGAACACAAACAAACAAACACAAACACACACCAATGAACAAACATATAACTAACAATATTTACAAATATATAATTAGAAATATTAGACTTCATATTCAAGGTTACAAATTATTAATCGACCCAAATTTTTACAGAACTTTCCTATTTAGTGAAAATATCCGGTTTGATATAAAACGAGAATTTATCTTTATAATTTGTATTTAATTTTCTTTTTAAGTATATAAAGGATTAGATATTAATGTTAATATATATTAATATTAATATATATATATATATACAGCAAAATGAAATGTTCACGAACATAAACGAACGAATGTTCATGAACATAAATGAACGGATGTTTACGAACATTGTTCACAAACATATTATCGAACGTCACGAACATAAGTGAACGAACGGGAGTTGTGTTCATGTTCGTTCGTTTAACTAAACGAACAAATTTTTGTGTTCATGTTCGTTCATTTAATTACACGAACGAACTTCCCACCGAACGGTTTAATGAAATGTTCATGAACTGTTCAGTTCATTTACAACCCTAGATGTGGTGTGGAGGGTCGAGTGGGGATGACGTTAGTGGTGGTGATGAATGGGTTTGACGGAGTTGATGATGAGTAGGGCCGGCGGTGGCGAATTGTGAGGTGCTAATGATTTTTGGTGGTGTGGTGATTAGCGGTGGCGGTAGTATAGATATATGTATAGATTTATACTTAGAAAGAGATAGATGCATATGTATAAATATATCAATGGAAAGGTTTAAAGTGATTGGAAAAAAAGAGGATGATTTTTTTTTTTTGCTATTATTAAAAGAAATAGTTACACATTTTGGTTTTTGACATACATCGTCCCTGTGGTTTACCAAAATAGTCAACTTTCGTCCTTTAGAGTGAAAATGACTAGAATAACCCTCACGTGGGAAGCACGTGGGGGGTTTAACGGAGAGAAGGTGACGGTCAAATAGTCAATGGACCAAACGTGAACCTTATCCTCCTATAAAGGACTGTCCTTGAGGTTTTGGATTTTTAAAAACGAAAGGTGACTATTTTAGTAAACCACAGGGATGATTTATGTCATTAATTAACTGTAACACCCGCCACTTTGACCGGTCAACGCTAGTGAACTCGTGTGTGATGTAACTGTAATAAAGACTAAAAATAAAAGTGGCAAAAATGAAAAATAGACAGAATAAGACTAATTCGTGGATTAATAGTCTAAAAGTGGAAAAAATGAAAACTAGACAGAATAAGAGTAATTCGTGGAGTAATAGTCTAAAAGAGGCAAAAGTGGGAAATAGACAGAATAAGATTAATTCACTGGTATTAGTCTATAAGTGCTGGAATCTGAAACCAGCCCCACCCCCTTATCTTTGACTTAATTTCCACATCCCATTCTTTTCCTTATCTCTTATTCTTACACACACACACACACACACACACACCACACACACACTCTCTCTCTCTCTCTCTCTTTCTCTCTCTCCATTCTCCCTCAATCTCAAGAACACACACACAAAACACACACTAATCATTTCTCTTCATAAATTTCGGATCGAAGGCTCTAGCAAACATCAAAATGTTAGAAAATTGTTAAATATCATTTCCCTTATCTTCAAACTTCAAGTAATATGGGTATAAATTAGTGTTCTTCATCTCTAAAGCTCCAAATCCGAATCTGAAGCTCCGGGTTGTTTTGGTAAGTTACATTTCACTAAAATCCATCATTTTATGTTTATTATCATGTTTCTAGTCAAACCCAAGTGTTCATGAGTCAAATTGCAAGTCGAAAATGAAGTGGGTTAAAATTAGGGTTACAAAATGGGTAATTTAAGTCAAATTCAGATTTAAGCTAAAAATGGTTGTTTTGAATCAATTTTTGAAGTGGGTTAAGTTTAAATATGTTCATATAAGCTGCAAAAATGAGTTCCAAACCTCCAAGAACCGATTATATGCCATTTAGGGTTTTTATCAAAAGTCAAAACGGGTCAAGAAGAATTGTGCACAAATTTGACTTCTTAAATCGAATTGGTGATATGGGTTATGTTTGTTATGTCTAATTATGAGTAACAATGGATAAATTAAGTTTTGCTTCTTCACAAATTGGATTAATTGACAAAACTAGAGTTTGTGGAGTGTTTGGTTACAAGGTTATAGCTAGTTGGAAAGTGTATAGGCTTGTTTTGAAAACTCCATAACTAGTTCGTTAGAGATCTTTAAGAGTCAAACCTTATTGTTGGGGTCAATTGTAATGTGTTGTGATGATTTTAGTAGGTTGAGATTGTTGAGGAGCTCGGGATACTAAGTTACTTTCTTGCTTACCTTCGCAATCCTTAAACGCCTAAGGTGAGTTTCGTAGCTCCCTACTCAATTGAGTTTCGGGCTGAAAAGTGTACAACTTTGTGTCTTGACTTGTTTGAGTGTGCCTTTATAGGTTGCTTTGATTTTAGACATTATTCAATTGTGCATACGCTTGATCCGCTTGATTGATATCATTATTACTTGTTCTTGCTTACTATGTGTATTCTATATACCTTGATATCGTTCAATATGTGAATATACGTGTACGGGTCTCTGATGGACATGGTTGTTATGGAAGTACTGATTGAATTATGGAATTACATGTTGTGTGACGGTTTTGGTGAATGTGCAAGTATGTGATTTGTTGTATGGTTATTTTATATGTATGTTGGGTTGTTATAGGTTAGTTATGTATATATGGAGGACGGTAATGCCTTTGAAAGGTTGGAGATGTGGTGGGAAGGCTGCGGGTGACCCTATATATAAGCATCAAAGGCCTTTCAAAAGTAGTATCGTACGAAATATATACACATGGTGTTATTGGTTATTTGGGTACAATGTGGTGCATGATGTGCAATTGGGTACAATGAGGTGCAAGATGTGCAATTTAGTACAATAGGTGCAAGTGCAATAAATCAGTACTATACGTACTTGCGTACAATGTGGTGCATGATGTGCAATTGGGTACAATGAGGTGCAATATGTGCAATTTAGTACAATGGGTGCAAGTGCAATAAACGGGTACTATATGTACTTGGGTACAATGTGGTGCATGATGTGCAATTGGGTACAATGAGGTGCAAGATGTGCAATTTATTACAATTGGTGCAAGTGCAATATAGTGAGTACTATATGTACTTGGGTACAATGTGGTGCATGATGTGAAATTGAATATTTGTGCCTTTAAGGACTTACTGTAAGTGTGTTCCTTGCTCATTATCCTTGTTCATATTGTGAATGGCTTAGGCGTTAGATCCTTGTCATTCGCTCCTACGAACTCACCAACCCAGTGTTGACCTTGTTTAGTTCATTTTTCAGGTATTCGGGTGAAATCAGAGATGTGATGGCTAATTTGTTGCTTTTGCTAGAGCCTAGCCTGGACTTACATGGATCCGTGATTCATTGCGCTCCTTTATGGTTTATGTTTAGAACCATTATCTTTTCGTTGTACGGTTATGTAACAGCTTGATGGTTTCATGTTTTGTATGTTCTTTATACCTTAAACGTTTAGTGTGGGTTCACTGAATCCTTTTATCTCATATAGTTCATATTCTACGATAATTCCATGCATACGTTATATCTTTTCGGTAATATTTCGAGCCTAGCTCGGGGTGTTACATTAACTCCAATTATAAATGTATAAACAAAATGTGAATCGTTTGTTTATACATATATAATTGTGAAATTTTTTTGATTTTTTAACTTTATTCACATTTTTAAATGTGAATTCTTTTCACATATTTATAAATGTGAACAAATTAACAATTTTTTTAACATTTTCAAAAATGCGAAAAAATTAATGTTAATAAATAACATATTTGTTGTAGTGTTTATTCATCTTATAAAAAAATATATATAATAATTATAGATTAGATGTTTTTGGCTTAAGTCATTTTTGCAATCTTGATTTTCTTTAAAATATTTTAAAATGGAGTGACCTGGTTCCTTTTAAGATTATTAACCCCTGAATATGTATAATATAACTATTCAATATATATACATTCAATCCATAAATATTGTTTATAACAATTTTTATTGTATGAAGATACCGAGACTGTTTTGATGGAGATGGAGAAGAGAGTGAGTTGGTTTAAATGGTAAGTGTCCTTTTGAGTTGGTTTATGGTGTTAAACCTGGTCTCTCCCCTCTTAGATCTTTTGGCTGTCTATGTTTTGCAACAAAATTAAACAATTTGGATAAGTTTTCAAGTAGGGCAGAAAAGTGTGTGTTTGTTGGATATTCAAATGTAAAGAAAGGGTATAAGGTTTTTAGTCTTGAAAACAAAAGTATGTTTTGTAGTAGAGATGTGCAGTTTTATGAAAGTATATTTCCTTTTAAGATGTCTAAATCAACTTTAAAAGAGACTTGTAAGGATGTGGATCATATAAATTTTTTTGATAAAATATTTTTTGAGTCAGAAGTATCTATAAGTCCCAATGATGAAAGGAGAGACACTGATCTTAGTGATGGTGGTGAGTCTGAGTTCTCTGGTAGCACTCCTAGTGTTGCTGAGAATGAAGATGGAACTACAACACTTGAAGAAAATGCTAATGCATTACTCCCTGAGGGCACAAACAACCTTGATATTATTGAACCAACTCAAAGTGACATTGTTTTAAGAAGGTCTAATAGAAATTCTGTGTTACCAAAAAATCTTAATGATTATGTTATTGAAGGAAAAGTAAAATATGGAGTTGAAAAGGTAGTTAATTATTCTTATTTAAGTTATGAGAATTATTGTTTTACTACTGAATTGAACAAAAGCATTGAACCTAGTACATATTGGGAAGCTTGTCAAGATAAAAATTGGGTTAATGCAATGAATGAAGAAATGGAAGCTTTAAATAGAAATAATACATGGATTTTGACTAAATTACCTGTTGATAGAAAGCCTATAGGATGTAAGTGGATTTATAAAATAAAGTATAAATCAAATGGTGAAATTGAAAGGTACAAAGCTAGGCTAGTAGCAAAAGGTTATAGTCAAAGAGTTGGTCTTGATTATGAGGAGACTTTCTCTCCTGTTATAAAGATGGTAACAATTAGGTGTATTCTTAATTTGGTTGTGAGCAAAGGTTGGCCTTTGTTTCAGCTAGATGTCAACAATGCCTTCTTGTATGGAGAATTAGTTGAAGATGTGTATATGTCTTTACCTTTAGGATATTTTTCTGAAGGTGATACTAGAGTATGTAAGTTAACCAAATCTTTGTATGGTTTGAAACAAGCACCTAGGCAATGGAATGAGAAGTTGTGTAAAACTTTGAAAGAGAATGGTTTTGTGCAAAGTAAAAATGATTATTCTCTTTTTACCAAAACTGATCAAGATGTTTTTTTAATTCTACTTGTTTATGTGGATGATATTGTTGTTACTAGTAACAATTTGGATGAAATAAATAAAGTCAAAAAGTTCCTGAGTTCAAAGTTTCTTATAAAAGATCTTGGAAAGCTTAAATATTTTCTTGGCATTGAGATACTTGAGTCTAATTCTGGTTTATGTATGACTCAGAGAAAATATTGCTTTGAGTTATTAAGAGACTTTGGTTTACTTGGAAGTAAACCTTTGAAAACTCCTCTGCAACAGAATACTAAGATTAATTGTATCGAATCAAGTAATGATAAATTACTTACTGGTGTCACTGAATATCAAAAATTAGTTGGTAAGTTAATATATCTTACAATGACTAGACCTGATATTGCGTTTGCTGTAAATTGTCTGAGTCAATACATGCATGCTCCTCTTCAATCACACCTAAAGCTTGCTTTTCATGTCTTGAGATATCTTAAATTATCTCCAGGCAAGGGTGTGTTTATTGATAAATGTAATACCCTAAATCTGTATGCATATGTTGATGTTGATTGGGGAAAATGCTTATCTTCTAGAAAATCTATCACTGGTTATTGTGTATATCTTGGAAATAGTTTGGTATTTTGGAAAAGTAAGAAGCAAAGCACTGTGTCCAGATCCTCTGTAGGGTCTGAATACAGAGTTATGGCTTCTGTTACTAGTGAGGTAATGTGGATTGTTAAATTGTTGGAAGATTTGAAAGTAAAGTATCATCTGCCTGTTAACGTGTACTGTGATAGTAAACCAGCTATTCAAATAGCTGCTAATCCTGTTTATCATGAACGTACAAAACATTTAGAAATAGACCTTCACCTTGTAAGGGAAAAAATTGAAACTGGTGTTATTAAAACCAACAAGGTTGATTCTGCTGATAATAATGCAGATGTTTTTACAAAAGGTTTGGGTACTATACAACATAATGTGTTTTGTGAAAAACTGGGTTTAGTTGATCTCTTCAAAGGTAAAATTTTAGGGGGAATTTTCTTGGTTGTTTAAAGTATCAAGATTGAGGGGGAATGTTAAAAATGAATAAGGGTTTTTTCAATCTTGTATACTTAAATGTTTTAGTTATATAATTTGTCTAACAAATGTGATTAGTATTCTTGTGCAGGTTTTTATAAAAGGTTGAATCTGCAAGGACTGGAGATTCATTTTTTACAAAGTCTGAAAGTTAGAGGGACTGCTTTTGACAAGTGAGGAAGAAGGAGGGCTAAGGGGTCAATAGTTGTTTCTGTCTGTGTATAAATAGTGGTCATAACCCAGTTTAGGGTTTGTGACAATAATATTCGTATATGTCTCTGTATCTTTGATTAAGTTTTTGATTAGTGTCTCAAAGTATAATCATTCGTTGTATAGAATCCGGTTGTGGATTCTGTCTTAGAATCTAGTATTCATATTCTCTTTGTTTCTATTAATAATAAATCATCCGATTACTTAATAATAACAATAATAATCATAAGATTCATAACAGTTTTCAGGTTCAAACATCATTATTAACTTTTTGTAAATACGACGACACATAATAGAAGGGAGGTAAAAAATTAACAACGAATGAAATGGATGGTCTTGCGTAGTTTCGTTTAGTTGCCAAAAATTCGGAACTTTGAAAATACATGTAGCAATTTCGCAACTGGTGCATCAACGAAAAGCAAATAGATCAAAAGTGTTTGTTTTTGAATTGATGATTTCTACTATTATCTTTTTTAGTTGATCGTTTATACTTTTATGTTTGATGACCTTGGAATGAAACTTGGACTAAAAAAAGGTAATGGGGGAACCCTAGCCCCGGTACCACAATTGGATACCCATCGACCCACCCTGTATGATCCATATGATGCCGGTAAAATACTTTCATCTTAATCCTCACATGATCTGGGCACCCCAAAGGATCGAACCCACGTATTTAAACTTCACATATGGGTCTAGACTTCATTGGTAACGGGTACCTTAGAGGAGTGGATTCAGTTTTCCAATCTTCCGATTTGTTTATTTCAAATTATGTCTCCCAGGGCAACATCCGGGTGACGCAACTAGTTATAACAAAATTCACGTAAGCATATATTTGGCCTCTTTTATTTTTTTCATTTCCTTTTTCATTTGATTCTAACCATTTTGACAATCATTCTCTACTTACTTGACCAGGGTCAATGGATAATCAAGAAAGTCCATGGCCTATGTCAAGTGATCGAGCCTATGTCATAGTTTGTGCTAGTGATTATTATCTTATCATCTCTTTATAAAATCATGTCATTTCTTTTGTAAAATTCGGCCTAATCACCCCTGTTTTGCAAGCTTTACTTTGTACAAGTATAAAACTTAGCTACAATTGTTACACAAGTAATTTTTGGTTAAGACAATGACTAAGCAAGATAACAATTGCAATCTTATAACCAAATGCTCAAATAGCTTCTTAATTAATTTATATTACGTACGACTTTAATATATTTTTTGTTATATTCTTACAATAATCGTAATTTAGTTAATTTACTTTGCTATCTCAAAAATAATGTTTCGTTGACCAATAACTTCCAACATTTGTATCTATTTCCTACTTATTTTTTCTTACTCACAAAAAAGAATAAAAAAAACAAATATACCATTTAGATTCTGAAAAATTATATCGTACTAAAATTGGATTGAGACGCCTGACCTCACTGCCCCCATGCTGCCTCCGTCCTTGTATATGAACTTGGAAGTGAGCGTGAAGATCGAACTTAGTGAATACGAAGATTATTCATGAGAGGGTTCTAATGAAGATTCTGAACATGCATCAGCCTCTAGTCAGACCGGTGGTGATGAAGACAGTTATATGGAAAACGTGAAAAATAGGACCCGTTTGGTTGTTAAAAAAGTTTTTAAGTTTTAATTTTTAATATTTAAGAAAATGGAAAGGGTTTTTACTTTTGAAAACGTATTATAATTAGAAAACTAAAAAACATGAGGGGAGGGGGAGGAATCAAATGGAAAACCAAAATGGAAAATGGACTATAAGAAAAAGATATTTTCAAGTTTTCTATAGAAAGTGAAAAGATTTGTTTTTGTTTTCTTGGAAAACATTCTTATAAAACTATGATTAGATCTTGTTTTCTGTTTTTTATGTTTTTTTGGAAAACAAAAATGGAAAACAAGGATTGTTTTTCGTAACCAAACACCCCTTTAGATTCTTGTAATTTCCAAAATTTTCATGAGTTTATCTTCAAGGGCTAATTACTTGAAAAGTCACTCAACTTGTCACTGAAATCTTTTCTGTGGCTCGAATAAAAAAAAGTTCTATTTGAATCAAGAAAACCGGCTAAAATGACTATTATGAGGTCGCAAGTAAGTAGCCAGTCAAAAATAATTTTAAAAGTTATTTTTATTTCATTTATTAATTACATGTAATTTCCATGTCATTTTCTTTTAAAAACAATTCCACATCAGTTCCCACTAACGTTTTATTATATACATATATGTTCCAAACAAGATCAAACACACTTATGACTTAAACCTTTTCCTTGTTTTTGGTCGCCTATTTGTCTGCTCCAAATTACAATCACAGATCTATTTCCTTTTTTTCTTTTAATCTTTCTCCTTCCTCAACACTAAAAATAAGGGCAATTACATACACATATCATATTAAGCTTTGAAAAATCCATCGTAACCACCACCATAATCATTGGAAACACCCACCATATATTATTATCATTATTGAGAAGTGGGGATTAAATTGAATAAAGAGTTTCGTCGGTAGAAGAAAAAGAGAGTTAGTATTCGTGCGGGGCGTGGACAAGGCATCAAAACAGAGTCACCATCAGATCAGTTATACTTCTAATTATATTATCAATCAAATCCATTGAAAAATAGCAATCCATCAGATCAGTTATACTTTTGAATATCAACACCATCAATCTAATCCGACGGATCTTCAACCGCATATAACCACAAAAAAATCCAGATCGAGACTGTCGTTATAACAAGATATAGCTTGCCGGTTATATTCGGTTGCGGCTGCTGTTCATCGGCGATGGATTTGCGGCTTCTGTTCATCGGCGATGGATTTGCGGCTGCTGTTCATCCATGGTGGTGGCGGTGGTTTTTTCCATCTTTTGTCTAATGATGTTGTTAATAGATTGGCAAATCTTCAAAGTTATTGTTATACGTTTTTCTTTCCTAGCGGATGTTGCTGTTTGTTTAGGGTTAGATGTATTTGTTTGATTGTTTGTTTAGGCTATATATCTGGTGTTTATATATTAAGATGATGATGAATGTTGGTACAGATCTGGAATTTTTGCATTTTAAAAGTGATGATGTACATGTGAAATTTTTTTTAGGGTGTAACCGGCAAATGTTTGTCCACATAAGTATAATCAGGTCGCGGTCCCATAATAGTCATTTTAGCCGTTTTTATTGATTCAAATAGAACTTTTTTTTGTTCAAGCCCCAGAAAAGGTTTTAGTGACAAGTTGAATGACTTTCCAAGTAATTAGCCCTATCTTCAAAGACAATTTAACTGATGGTTTTTATGTACTGCTGTTGACATCAACTTCAATATTGTGTTTGATCTGTCAATGCAGAAACCTGGTCCCGTTAGATTATGTTCTCATGTCAGATCAGTAATCAAATTAGTGACCATTCCACAACCAAAGCATTTGAGAATGTGGGAGGGTATGAAGATGATAATATACAAAGTTAGCAAAAGCATAGAGTAAAGCCGATATGACACATCAAATACATGTTCCTAGCTATGCCCATTCCAATCTAACTGATAACATCCAGCAACCTTCAACTACCGTAGATTCACATACAGGTATATATGCAACACATATGTATATTGCCGGCAAAATTGATTTGTTCTCTTCTATTTGCTTATCTTTCTCCAACAATTCTCTTCTTGATAGTTCTTTCTCTTCATGTCTAATTTGTATCTCTTCACATCGTTTTATGTACAGAAAAGATTATAATGATACTACATCTCAGGTCTCAGGATAGTACGGTAAAATACTAGTATCATCATCATTTTCATTGAAAGATTTCATGTATGGATATAAACAATATCAATCAAAGGAAACAACTGACCTTAAAAGACAATGTTTTTCTTTTATAACAGGGAAAAGATCGGTTTCATTTGTAAATTACGTCTACATGATCAGCTTGATCTATCTCGCAGTTCCAAGGCACTAACTTATATCCTTTGGACGCTTTTTCTAGATCCTTATATTTGGCTGATCAAGGTATCATCCTAAGTGATGAGATTTCATACTTTTTAAGTAGACAAAAAGTCTTCATACTGTTTTTAAGTAGACAAAAAGTCTTCATACTTAAAAATGGGATGAATTGATCACTCGAAAATGGCATATATTTTATGGATGACAATAGGCTGGAGAAAAAAAGAAAGAACAAGCAAACACATAACTAAAATCGTGAACTTTTACATAATAAGCAAACACAATTAATACGAGTACTTTTTTCTGTTAGCAAATCTATAGCTTAAAAGAAAGAACAAAACAAACATAAACTCGATCGCAGCACTTTAGCATAACAGAACATGAGATTTCCTTGTCTGTCTTTTTCCTTGATGTGATAGTAGAAAAAAGACTATAAACAAAGCTGCCTATAGACTATAAACGCTACCATCTATGCAAATGTAGAGATTGCCATCTTTCATCCCCATACCAGGTTCCGTCGGCTGTGTGGGCCGCGGGTGCCGCACCTCATCATAAAGCTCTAGTGGTAAGCGATGAATCAACGGCTGGATGAAACGCGGCATCTTTTCTATTATCTTTTCCAGCTTAGCTCGCCCGCTATAAAAGACCCTCTCCGGCCTGCATTCCTGCATATTCTTCAACCACTCTGGTTCTGCCACAACACCACCGAGATATCCAGCCGCAATAATCTGATACTTTTTGCTTGAATCTATAAACCGGTCACTTTTTTCAGCATCTAACTCCATTCCTATCCCTATCCCAAGCTTCGTGTACCCTTGGATGTGTTTCCCAGCGTTCGGGAAAGTTTTATGACACGATTTGGATGAATAAACAATCGGTTTGTTTGTTCCCTGGGTATACTCCAAATTACCAACGTCAACCCATTCCCCGCTGCCATTATGCCCTGAGAAATACACCCGCCAGAGTTGACCGTCAAAGTTGTTTATCCGGAGCGTGAAATGCTCCCAATGACCCACATGTTGATCTATCTTACGAAGCTCGGCGTTAAATAACATCAGTGCTGTAAATCTTTCGAGTCCTTGAGCGGGGAAAAAGATCCACATATCAATGTCGGTAAAAATACCACCTAAAGCTGGTTTAACATAAGCATAAAGCTTCGCGTCTTCAAGATTAGCACCACGCATGACGTCATCGTCGAAGCAAAAGTCACCGCCCGTTTGTGAATCGAGTGAGTATCCTTTGTTGATAAACCAGGGCACAGATGATGGTAAGTAAACCTCATCTGGATGGAAGTAAACCGTGGGCCCGTAATGCTTAATTAGCGCCTCCACTTGCTCTAGGTTTGGCATTGCTTCAAAAACATTCGTGTGGTTCAAATTTCTCAAGCAACGGACAGTGAGCACCTTATCATTGGCAAAAATATGTCCGATATTAGCACCTATAACAGAGCTCATAACAGAAACTTTGCCGCTGGCAAAATCAAACGGCTCATAATCCTCAATTTCTAAAGGTAAAACAAGATCGTCTCGAACACAAACAACAGTATCACGTGGAGGCCTATCTGCAGAAGTGGTAACTACGTATCCCATAGCTTGATAACCACAAGGAGGGCATGGCTTCCACAAGTAACAAGACGAGGTACTCCAGCAATAACCAAAAGTCACTGGAAAGCTTAGAGGAGGATCATTAGAGGTCTTTCTGGAAGCAGCCTCTCGGGCAACAAGAAGGTAGCCGGTTGAAAGTTGTTTTTGATCTAATGGCTGAGAAAAGTGACCAAAGATGTGGAAGCCATCGGGTACAGACACGGGTTTAAAAAATGACATACCACTGTTAGTCCAAATACCAGGTGGGAAGATAGAACATATACCTTCAAACTTTTTAACCATGGCAATCTCTAATTCTCCGATGTTTATTATTCCAGTTGCGAAACCACCTTTTTGACCTCCTGCTGCTGCTGCTGCACAACATATAACAAACAAAAATCGATAAAAATACAAATACGAATTTGGATGAATTTCTATTAATTAAGCATTGAGTATGATACAATAGTATCCAATAAACATATAAATACAAACTTTACTAATCTAGTATAAAAAAAACAAAATTTTCAAGTACAAACAACCTAAAACATATATAATCACTAAGAATGAATGAATAAATAAAAAAGTACCTTGAGGAGAAGAAGGCCATTGAGGAAGAGGGCGGGGAAGTGAATACGTATCTTTTAGTGTTGGAACCCGTTTATCTCCACTTATCATCGTTTCCTTCAACTCTTGCTTACTTATGTTTTGTTTTTTCTATTCCCCCTGCGAATCGACAGTTAATTAGGTTTGGATATCTATATATAAGATGGGTACAGCCGCAATACGTATATCATCCCCATACAGTTTTCCCATATTTATAGTCCAAATCTTTTCATAATTTGAGTGAAACACTAATACCAATGTAACGAAGATTATTATCTTGAGTAATATTTATTTAATCATATACAGTTTTCCTATAGTCCAAATCTTTTCATAATTTGGGTGAAACACCAATACTAATGTAACCAAGATTATTATCTTGAGTAATACATTGGTATTATTTACAACCCAAATCTGCCATCTACAACACTATGCAGTAAATGCGTGTAATTATTATAAATGGCAAAATTTTGTTGTGAATATATATCACTTCCTATAATTTAAACATAATAATCTGAGAAAATTGCGGATTTAGGTTGCAAGATTAGAGGAACAGCTGCGAAAAAAGGAGTTAGAGTTGAGAAGAAAACTTGAAACTGGAATTAAGATGTGGCGTGTTGTGCTTTGCATGCGTAACGGCACATATTGTAATTTCGAATGATAATTATAATTTAAATTTTGCTTCCTCTCTATGTTTAGTCTGTATCTCTTCACATTGTTTTATGTACAAAAAAGGATTATGATGATGCCACATCTCAAGATAGTAAGGTAAAAATACTAGTTTCATCATCATTTTCGTTGAAAGAGTTCATGTACGGATAAAAGCGGATAATAAATTTATGGTAACAAGTTGTCACACCCCGTTGTAGCGGAAATACAGGGTTAACAAACTAATTGCGTACTAACCATAGGCTAATAGAAATTACATCCATTTAATACCAAATACAAGTCTAATACAAGTACAATCATTCAAATGTGGACCCCAGAATACAGATACAAGTCATCCATATATGGAATTGGGTCCACTTAATACAAGATAAGTATTTGGACCGTCTAGTACAATTAGAACTAAGAACATAATAGTCCTCCAATGTTTGACGCTAATTATACGTCCAAAATCAAAAGAATGGCCCTATAATGCCAAGATGATCCAAGACTTACTGTTGGTTACCTGAAAAGCATGAAATTTGAGAGGATCAACTATCGAAATAGTTGGTGAGTTTACAGTATGTTTGACCAAAGTTTAGTCGTCATTGAGAATACACAATGACATGTAGTTATTTAAGACAAGACAGCCGGGAGCAAAATCCGACAATATATAATGACAGAGACCTAAGTCTGACAATATGACTAATATGCCTCGCACAGGAATTCCTGTCTAAAGTGGGGTGCAGACCAGAACCATGACAGTCAGGAACAAAATCTGACAAGACAACCATTAGGATCTCATAATGGTAATAACTACATAATGGGAACATTTTAGTCTGTCAAACACATAAACATTTAGTCAGCCGACAACATGACAAGTCTAAGTCACATAGAACAAAATTTCATAAGACATGTATACACATTTTCAGACAGCCGTCAACATGGCAAACATAAGGCAAGTGATTTAAGTAGCCAAATCACATGACATAGACAAAGACAAATCATTTATAAAGTAGTCGTGTATACAACAGTACATGCTTTTCAGGCCCAAAGTAAAAAGGAAAAAGGGCGCCATAAACTCACCTTAGAGATTGACGAGTTAAAAGTTTGAGCAGACTTGTGAATGAGCAATTTAGTCTCCACGTCTATCCAAACCTAGGATATAAGTACCAATGGTGAGGATCAAATCTCACGATGACAAGCATCCTACGTACAACTACTTAGCTATCGTTCCTATAATGCCACGACCAAATATGTGATTAAATGTCCATTTTATTTGACTATCAATGTTACCGACAATGTCATTACAACGTAGTCTCAAGTACTAATCCTTATAAACAAAGTCTAAGTGTTAAAGTTATCAAAAATATGAAAATGTGAAACTGTACAGAACCTTGCGGCGTGAGGCATTACCTGATCGACACAAAAAAAAACTCATTTTTGACCTTTTTTTCGCAAACCATGACATTTTATAATAAGTCTTTTCAATAGAACAACCAATAACATGTTCAATGGAACTTAAAACTGTCCATTTCATTAACTAAAACAAGCCCAAACACTTTTGATCTCAATATACTTACTTTTAACAAAAGTCCATCTAGCCAACATATATTAAAAACTCATTTCATCTTCAATACTAACAAATTCTTCTAAAAGTAAATGAAACTAAACCATATGATTGAATATAAATAAATCAAAAGTTTAGAGAAAAAGTTTGTTGAGTCATGGATTCGCTGAGAGACTCAGCGAGGCACTTCATCAGCGAGCTCTCAGCGGCCTATATTATCTTCGAGTTAAAGGATAAGTTCAATGACTCACCGTTGTATTTTGTAAGCCAAATATGAGCAGGAAAATGAAGATAAGAAGGATGGTCCCAAGGACACGTGGTGCACGATCAAGATGAAGCCATGTAACCTTGTACAGATTTAGTACTAAGGAGTTTCTCTTTCATGCCGTTTTGGGAAACAAACAAGATGAAGAAAGAAGAACTCTGCAGATCTAAATCATCCTCCAATAGATGGTTGACAACCTTCATGTGTCAACATCTATTGGGTTGTCATGTGATTCTCATCTCTGCCTATATAAGGAATCACTTGACCTAGCCGCAACTTTTGTTGGTTTTGTTCTACAATTGTCACTTTGTGTGTTCTTTCATTTATTATAGAACAGTTAAGTTTTTGTATGTTCAACAACTTAACAAGTATTTTCTTTTTCTTCTTCTTTGTAAACCGACCATGTATTCACTGTTTAATTAATAAATACATATGATTAAACGTGTTTACTTTCTTGTCTTACATCTCTAGTTTAATCTGTTTTAGTCGTTGCAAATTGGGACATTCAGTTGGTATCAGAGTGGTGGTTCGATACACCGAATTTGATCTGAGTAAAAGTTTGCAAGATTTTTTTTACTTCTGTTCTTCTACATCCAAAGCTTTTTCTGTTTTTCTGTTCTTTTCTTAAAATCTCTCTCTATGACTGCAGTCCCTACTTTGTACCAGAGACTTTGGGTACGTCTCCATTCCTCCAAGATTCGAATCTCATGACTTTGGATCTTGGAAGGAGAGAATGCTTCTGCACATTGTAGGAGTTGAACCTTACTTAATGACTATTTTAACTAAAGGTCCATATGTACCGATTCTGGTCACCAGGACACCAGGAGCCACTACTGATGCTCCTGAGATTATCATTGAGCTTATTAAACCAGAAGTACAATGGACAGATGACGAGCGCAGGCTTGTTAATCTGGATGCTAGATTAAGAAACCTCATTATCAATACACTTCCTGATGACATTATGAAATCTGTCATTAAACTTTCCTCTGCTAAAAAGGTATGAGACAATCTTTGTACCATATTTGATGGTACGGAAGATGTTCTTGCTACTAAAAAGATAGATCTAAAGCGTGCCTATGAAGGATTCTTTTCTCTTTCAAATGAGAATCTGGATGGCACTTACAATCGCTTCAAGTGTCTTTTGAATGATATGACAAATGCTGGCATAGAGCATGATATGCTCGAAGTTTACCACAAGTTCATTGACAGCCTCAAGGGAGGGGGCGTAAGCTACGCCACAATGGGGCGTAACCTACGCTAGTTAAAAATTGTATGGGCGTAACTTACGCCCAAAGTTGGCGTAACCTACTATCACCTGGAAACTCAAGTTTTGGCGTAAGGACTGGCTAAGGTGGGCGTAAACAGAAGGTTTTGGGCGTAATGTGAAATTGACATTTAGAGATAGGCGTAACCTACTACCACTTAGGCGTAACTTACGACCCAAATTTTATAACTGGCATAACTTACTACCTAAACTGGCATAACTTACGCCTAGCCAGAAACAAGCAAAAATCTGGGCAAGTTCTTGATTTTCCCTGCACGAACCCAATAACCTCTAAACCTCATTTTTGACCTTGAAAACGATTTAAGAGGTTCCAAGACCCATTTTGAAGCATAATTAAACATACTTTAACATAAATAAACATAACCCACATCTTAGTTTCATTCCATAACATCATACAAATCTGAATTCACCTCTAATTAAACCAAAACCCTAAATGAAACCCTAATTTGACTCAAACCCGTTTTTGACCCGAAATCAACCAAGAACTCATAAGATTCAACTAAGAAACCAGTTCAATAACATAAATGGAGAGATTTAGCTATATTTCACTTACCAAAACAACCCGGAACTTAAATTTCGAACTCTTGGAAACTTGGAAAGGATGAACACTTCAAAACCCTAGATTCTTGCAAAATGATGATTATTATTATGAGGATTTATGTTACTTGGTTAATCTAACAAGGAAACAAGTATTTATTATGAATTTATGGTGAGAATTAGAGGTAGATGGGAGGAAGAAGAAGATAATGAATGAGGGGAGGGAGAGGTAAGATTTTTTGTAAAATAAAATGAATGGAAGGATGTGTGAGAGAGGGTGTGAGGGGAACGGCCTTGGGGTCTCATTTTTGAGGCTCCGCTCCGCTAATTTCGACAAATAACTAAACGTTAATCATTTAAACGCTAAAATGAACCGTAAACACAAATAAATTCCACGTTATGTTAATGCACGAAAAAAAAGTTCGATAGTTCATATAACTCGCGAAATCGTTCACATTTAATTATGTCAAGTTACAAATCAACTATAAGTAAAAAATCGTGAATGTTACAAAAATACAAGTTTTTGGTGACAAAATATAAAATTGCGAACCTTTTTAGATATAATTAGAAAGCAAAAAACTTTGATGGCAAAAAAAAGACTATGGTATTATAAATATTAAAAGAACTAAAAAATTTAATCTCTCAAACCTAAAATTTAATGGTAAAAAAAAAAAACTTAAAGATTTAATGGTTTAAATATGAAGCATTAAAATGTTAAGAAAACAGGATGAAAACTGCATAACATGGTAATCAATAAGCAAAAAAAAATAAAAAAATACCAAGTAGATTGGCAAGCTTCTGTAACATGATTTTCTTTTTTCATAATAGCTTGTACTGGATCAACATCTTCAATTCCATGTTTTTCTTTTTCCTAACAAGTGATAATATTGTGACGAACATATTTACAAACATATTTACAAAGACTATAAGATCTTACCTTTCTCATTATTTCTTCCAACCTTCAAGAGTTTTTTTCTTTTTTTTTTTATGTCCTTTTGTTTTCAAAGTGGGAGAACACTGAACCACATCTATTGCATCAATCAAAACTTCTTGTTTTGCCGCATGAAATCACATGCCCCGAAAAAAAAAATGGTTAGAAGCTATTGTGTTAATCAAATAAAGGAGTTTTAATTTATATTAGCTAGGAACACCAAAGGTGTTAATCATTTAAATCAAACTAGTGTTATACCCGGCCAACTGGCCGTGGATAACAAAAGTTCACTGTTTTGATACTTTAAAAAAACGTCAACCTGCTAGACGATATACGACATTGTAACACTAATGCAATACATAAAACTATATATAATAAAAATAAAAAAAAATTTAAAATATATATTGTTGACGCAGCAAGACTCACCAAATGTTGATCTCCTTATGTCAAATAAAAAAAAAGAAAAATATAAAAAACAAAAAGGAAGAAATGACTTCGTATTTTTGAAAACGTTTACATTTATGAAGAAAACCACAAATTTATGAGCGGTAAAAAGTATTGATAACCAAATGTTAAAAAAAATATACAAAAAGAATATACTAAAACCAAATTATAAAAAGAGAACAAAAATAAAAGGAATATATAATACAAAAAAAGTTATAGAAAAAAAACAAATGTTACATGTGAAAAAAATATAAAAAACAAATGTTAAAAAAATACAAACGAATATATAATACAACAAAAAAAAATACAAACAAAAAAAGATAAAAAGCAAAATATATAGCATTTGAATAAAATATACATCATTTGAATAAATATATAACATTTTAAAAACTTATTTAAAAAAATGTAAAGCTTAAAAGAAGGTATAAAAAAAGTTTAAAATTTTTTTGAAAAACACAACTATATAATTTAGGAGTAGAAATAATAAAAAACAAACAGGAGGGGAAAAAAAAATAATTAAGACAGAAAAGAAAATAGAAAAAAGAGAAAGGGGTAAAGTGTAAAACCTCTAAAATAAAATAAGTAAAAAAGGGTGGGGAGAGTTTTGAACCAACAACATCCCATCCCAAAGACTGAGTTACAAACCACCGTACCAAAATTCAACTCTGTTTATTATTTTGCAAACATTATATTTATGTAAAAGCCGCATATGATGACAAAAAAAAAATCATTCACACCAATTCTCTTTTAATTAGTAATAAAGGACTATTGTGGTTTAAAAGTTTATAAATATTTATTTAGATGTTAATTATTTTCACATATTAAAAGTTTTTTAACGTAAAAACAATGTACAAATTTCGCGTATTACGCCGGTAATAAGCTAGTTGATTAACAAATAAGAACTTACTTTAGAAAAAACGGTAATTAATTTTAGAAATTACAATGTGAACATAGGATGAATATTAAATTATAAATTATATTATAATTTTAATATAGAAAGGGGAAAATTGTGACTAGGTGGGGAAAAAAAGTGTTTTAAATAAGTATTATATATGGAAAATTAAAGAGAAAATTTAATATTTATCTTATGCTTATGGGTGAAAAACCCAATAAAAAAATATTCCTTATAGAAAGTAATTACATTACAATGTAATTTGGGAGGAAGAATTTGTCTAAAATGTCATTGCCATAACAAAATCACACACAACACACCAATATACACCTTCACTTTTTCTACTCATTCTCTTCTCCATCTCCATCTTCATCTCCATCTCCATCAAAACAATATCAATATCTTCATAAAATAAAAATTGTTATAAACAATATTTATGGATTGAATGTATATATATATTAAAAAGTTATATTGTACATATTCAGGGGTTAATAATCGTAAAGGAAACCGGGTCACTCATTTTTGAAAGTATAATGAAAAAAAGTCGAGATTGCAAAATGACTTGAGCCAAAAACATCTAACATGTAATTATTATATATATTTTTTTATAAGAGGAATAAAATTTATTTTCATTTACTTTCTTGTAATTCTTAAATTTATTGTTATTTTGTATTAGTTGTACAACATGTTTTCAACACGAATTACTCGATCTAAATATTATTATTTTTTATCCCCGAATAACCATCCTCATAAATAAAAGTGTCATGACGTGTTGGGTAAAGTTCGTGTCAAGTGTAACATAAATTAGGTTTCAGTTCTGTTTTATTGATGTTCCAGATTCTCAACATGTAAATAAATGTAATATAAAAAAAAATATATTAATTAATGTAACTAGCTTGTTACATTCATCGGTATATTATATTACTTATAAGATAATAATGTTACTATCTTACTTTCATTAGTATTGGTGTTTCACTCAAATTATGAAACGATTTGGACTATAAATATGGGAAAACCACACCGTATATATGTACCCAATCCGTAAAAGAAATTAAAGAATCCTAATTAATTCTGATTGCGTCGAATCGCTGGGGGATTAAAAAAAGGTGCGTATTCAATTAAAGAAGGAAACCGATGTCAAGTGCCAGATAAATTATGGGTTCCAACACTAAAAGATGCGTATTCACTTCCCTGTCCTCTTCCTCAATGGCCTTCTTCTCCTCAAGGTATTTCTTTTTTTCATTCATTCTTAGTGATTATATATAATCGGGTTTTATTATTCCATTTATCTGTATTATTTGTGAAACTGTCATATGTTTTCGTCTTGTCTCTGTCTAAGCTATGCTATGCGTTCCATTCCATGTTTTAGCTAGTTCGTACTTGAAGATTTTGTATGTCATAAAACAATAGGATCATCTTTACTAAAAATCATAAAAATCATTGTGCATATATATATATATATATATAGTGAATCTTCTTAATTGCATGCATCAATTTTATCATCCTCTAAGGGTCAAGATTTTGTATTATATGTTTTACTTTAATACATGTATTACAATAACCAACCTTGTTTTATATGTTTTTGGATATATACTTTTGTATCATAATGCTTAATAAAAATTCATCCGAATTCGTATTTGTATTTTTATCGATTTTTGTTTGTTATATGTTGTGCAGCAGCAGCAGGAGGTCAAAAAGGTGGGTTCGCAACTGGAATAATAAACATCGGAGAATTAGAGATTGCCATGGTTAAAAAGTTTGAAGGCATATGTTCTATCTTCCCACCTGGTATTTGGACTAACAGTGGTATGTCATTTTTTAAACCCGTGTCTGTACCCGATGGCTTCCACATCTTTGGTCACTTTTCTCAGCCATCAGATTTTAAACAACTTTCAACCGGCTACCTTCTTGTTGCCCGAGAGGCTGCTTCCAGAAAGACCACTAATACTGATATTCCTCCTCCTCTAATGTTTCCGTGGGGTTATATTATGCGCTGGTGTACCCGGTCTTGTTACATGTGGACGCCAGTCGCTCCTCGTGGTTATGAAGCTATGGGATATGTAGTTACCACTTCTGCAAATAGGCCTCCACTTGATACCGTTGTTTGTGTTCGAGACGATCTTGTTTTACCTTTAGAAATTGAGGATTATGAGCCGTGTGATTTTGCCAGCGGTTATTCTGTTATGACTTCTGTTATAGGTGCTAATATGGGACATGTATTTGCCGATGAGAAGGTGCTCACTGTCCGTTGCTTGAGAAATTTGAACCACACGAATGTTTTTGAAGCAATGCCAAACCTAGAGCAAGTAGAGGCGCTAATTAAGCATTACGGGCCCACGGTTTACTTCCATCCTGATGAGGTTTACTTACCATCATCTGTGCCCTGGTTTATCAACAAAGGATACTCACTCGATTCACAAACAGGCAGTGAGTTTTGCTTCGACGACGACGTCATGCGTGGTGCTAATCTTGAAGACGCGGAGCTTTATGCTTATGTTAAACCGGCTTTAGGTGGTATTTTTACCGACATTGATATGTGGATCTTTTTCCCCGCTCAAGCACCCGAAAGATTTACAGCATTGATGTTATTTAACGCCGACCTTGGTAAGGGAGATCAACATGTGGGTGATTGGGAGCATTTCACGCTCCGGATAAACAACTTTGACGGTCAACTCTGGCGGGTGTATTTCTCAGGGCATAATGGCAGCGGGGAATGGGTCGACGTCGGTAATTTGGAGTATACCCAGGGAACAAACAAACCGATTGTTTATTCATCCAAATCGTGTCATAAAACTTTCCCGAACGCTGGGAAACACATCCAAGGGTACACGAAGCTTGGGATAGGGATAGGTTTCGAGATGGATGCTAAAAAAAGTGACCGGTTTATAGATTCAAGCAAAAAGTATCAGATTATTGCGGCTGGATATCTCGGTGATGCTGTGGCAGAACCAGACTGGTTGAAGCATATGCAGGAATGCAGGCCGGAGAGGCTCTTTTATAGCGGGCGAGCTAAGCTGGAAAAGATAATTAACAAAATGCCGCTTTTCATACGGCCGTTGATTCATCGTTTATCACCAGAGCTTTATGATGAGGTGCGGCACCCGCGGCCCACACAGCCGACGGAACCTGGTATGGGGATGAAAGATGGCAATCTCTACATTTGCATGGATGGTAGCGTTTTATTCTTTATGTCTATATCATATCAAGGAACAAGTCAGACAAGGAAATCTCGTATTCTGTTTTGCTAAAGTGTTGCGATCGAGTTTATGTTTGCTTTGTTCTTTCTGTTAAGCTATAGATTTGCTAACAGAAAAAAGTATTAATTGTGTTTGCTTTTTATGTAAAAGTTCACGATCTTAGTTATGTGTTTGCTTGTTCTTTCTTTTTTTTTTCTCCAGCCTATTGTCATCCATAAAATATATGCACCATTTTCGAGTGATCAATTCATCCCATTTGTTAGTATGACGACTTTTTGTCTACTTAAAAACAGTGTTGCAAGACTCACTATGACGTTAGCCATAGACTTGGGGATCGCCCTACAGACTAGCCATATATCACTTGTTTGTGTTTTAGAAGTGTTTTCATTGGTATAATTTTTATCAAATTTTATATAACATGAAAATGTATATTTAAAGTCAAAGTTTATAAATAAAGACTTTCAATATTTAAAATAAGACATTTGTAATGGGACGGAGGTCCAAAGGATATAAGTTAGTGCCTTGGAACTGTGAGATAGATCAAGCTGATCGTGTAGGGGTAATTTACAGATGAAACCGATCTAGCTTTTCCCTGTTATAAAAGAAAAACATTGTCTTTCAAGGTCAGTTGTTTCCTTTGATTGATATTGTTTATATCCGTACATGAACTCTTTCAATGAAAATGATGATGATACTAGTATTTTACCGTAGTATCATTATAATCTTTTCTGTACATAAAACAATGTGAAGAGATACAAATTAGACATGAAGAGAAAGAACTATCAAGAAGAGAATTGTTGGAGAAAGATAAGCAAATAGAAGAGAAGAAATCAATTTTGCCGGCAATATACATATGAATAGCTTCATTTGAAAAACCTATGCAAAGCACAGCCCGAGAACTAAAACAGTTCCAAGATAAATACTTGCAGTGAGAAGGCACAAAGTAATATACAATGGAAATGATTCGGAAAAATATATAGAAGAAAGGAAGCTTGAGAAAAAATACATAGTTTCTTAGTGGCTTAACAAACCTTATGGATAGTAGAAAATTGGTAAACTAGGCTTGTTGAGACTTGAGAGATATCTTAATTCCAGTCTCAAGTTTTCTCCTTAACTAACTCCTTTCACAAGCGTTTGGAAATTACAAGAATATAAAAGGGTGTTTGGTTACGAAAAACACCCCTTGTTTTCCATTTTAATTTTCCAAGAAAACATGAAAAACATAATACACGATCTAATCATATATAGTTTTTTAAGAATGTTTTCCAAGGAAATAAAAAACAATGTTTTCACTTTTCTATAGAAAACTTGAAAACACCTTTTTCTTGTTTTTCATTTTTCATTTTTGTTTTCAATTCCATTTGAACCTCGCCCTCCCCTCACATCTCTAACATGTTTTTTACAAGTAGTTTTCTAATTATAATGCGTTTTCAAAAACTTTATTCATTTTTTAGAAAATAAAATCCCCTTTCATTTACTAAAATATTAAAAAGTAAAAACGTAAAAACATTTTTAACAACCAAACGGGCCCTAACCTTCATGTCTTTCATATAATTGTCTTCATCACCACCGATCTGACTAGAGGTTGTTGCATGTTCAGAATCTTAATTAGAACCCTTTGATGAATAATCTTCGTATTCACTAAGCTCGATCTTCGCTCTCACTTCCAAGTTCTTTGGAGTCGGATTATACAAGGACGAAGGTAGCATAAGGGCAGTGGGGTCAGGTGTCCCAATCCAATTTAAGTACAATATAATTTTTCAGAATTTAAATGGTATATTTGTAATTTTTTTATAAAAGTAAAAAAAGATAATTGGGAAACAAATACAAATGTTACCTTAAACAAATACAAATGTTACCTTATATTTGTAATTTTTCCACCCTCAAACCGATGGTCAAACTTAAAGGACGATTCAAACCCTTGAAGATATGTTACGAGCTTGTGCCATCGATTTTGGTGGCAATTGGGATACACATTTACCGTTAGTTGAATTCTTCTATAATAATAGCTATCATGCTAGCGTTGGTATGGCGCCATTTAAGGCATTGTATGGGAGAGATTGTAGGTCACTGGTAGCTTGGGCGAAGATTGGTGAAAACTCATTGGGCCCGAGATTGTTATTGAAACGACGAAAGTGATCTCATAAATTAAAGAGAAATTGAGAGTGGCCCGTGAAAGACAAATGAAGTATGCAAACGTTAGGCGACAACCACTCGAACTTGAAGTCGGTGATTATGTTTTGGTAAAAGTGTCCCCGTGGAAAGGCGTAGTTTGGTTTGTGAAACGTGGCAAGCTGGGCCCGAGATATATTGGCCCATTTAAAATTCTTGAACGAATTGGCCCGGTAGCTTATCAATTGGAACTTCCTCAAAACTTGAGTGGAGTTCATAATGTTTTCCATGTTTGTAATCTTAGGAAGTGTTTGGCCGATCCAACACTTCACGTGCCACTTAAAGAAATTCGGGTCGATAAAATGTTGAAATTCGTGGAAGAACCGGTGGAAATCTTAGACCGGGAAACTAGGAAGCTTAAGAACACTCGGTATACACTTGTTAAAGTAAGATGGCGAGCTAGACGTGGACCCGAATTTACTTGGGAACGTGAAGATTCTATGAAAGCCAAGTATCCCCATTTGTTTGACGAGTCTAGTTAGATTAAATTTCGGGACGAAATTCCTTTAATGGGGGAATGGTGTAACATTCGTGAATTTTGACTCATTTGACTTTTAATAAACGTGAATTAAACGTGCATATTTGATTTTTGGACCGTTGACCCGAACGTGTTAAATGATTTATTCTTCCAGTTAATTTAAATAATTTATTTATTTATTGTGAACTAGAAACGTATATTATGCTAGTCGAAGCTACGTGAATGTGTTTATCGGTTCAAGGACGTAATGTGACGTTTAATTAAACTAGAAACGTAATCGGGTGATCCATGGGTTCACCCATGAACCACCCATGACCCAACCCTACCCCAACACCCAATCCAAGACTTCTCTCATTCACCCAATCTCTTTCCTTTCTCTCACTACATTCAATATAAGGCCTCCCTTCTCTCATTATTGTTTCATTAAATGTGTTTCAAGATAATTTAATGCTAGAATAATCATATTCATCATCATTCAACCATCATATCAAAAATTGGAAGCTTCAAGTGCAAGAATTCTTGATTTATAGCTAAATTTCGGATTTAATCCTTTGGTGGAAGTTTTTGGTAAGTAAACTAGTATTGAATTCATCATTTCATATTTATAAACACATTTCTAATCATATATAATCATTATTGAGTCATTTTTCCAAGTCAATTTAAATATGGGTCGAATTAGGGTTTCAAATGACTAAACGGGTCAAAATCCGGGTTTTTCCACTTATAGGATGTAATGGGTCGATTTCTTGGTGTAGGTTGTGTTTCAAAACTTGTTTCTAATCTAAAACAAACAGCTCCTGACCAAGATTCGAGCCAAAACGCGATTTAACTAAAATTAGGGTTCTTGAATGGTAAATTAGGTTAAAAATGAATTTAAGTATAAAAATTATGATTATGGATCGATTTTGATGGAGGGTTGGATTTGTTAAAATTCCTTAAGTTATCAAAGCACCACAACATGTTTTAAAACATCTCAAATCGATTAATAACCAAAAAGTTAGAGTTTTTGTTGTTTTGGTCAGCTTTGACTTTACAAAGTCAACTGTGCCATGAACTTTGTCAATTCGAATTAGAACGGGTAGATTTCGATTAAGATGCAGCTTTTGGGGAGATTGAATACACCAAATCATGGTCATTGTGATTACGAATGCATAGCTTCATGTATGGAATCCTTGTAAACCGAATGGTACACCAAAAGTAGGGTTTTGATGTCAAATGGATCATGATCGATTTTGGACAAGAAATAATGTTAGGAATCCAAATTATTTAGTGGGTTATGGTTGTTTATGTTCAGTTTCGTCTAATAAAGCTTGAAAATGAGTTGGGGTCGAATTTGATGTCAAAACCCGTTTTCAGAAAATCTGGGTTAGTGAGGCCCACTCACTTCTGGTGCTACCCACTGCTTCAGTTTCTGTGATCAGTAAAATTCCAATGCGCCCCACCATATTCATGGTGAGTCCCACTACCTGCTGTTCTGATCAAAGAGTCATTTTGGTGCGCCCCACCAAGTTTTTGGTGAGGCTCACTAACTGAAGTCTACCTTTTTGCTTCGTTTAACGTCCGCACTTGATTTGTTGGTATCCTATGGGTTACGGGAACTCACTCAAACTTTCTTAGGGGTTATGGCATGACATAAGCTAGCTAGGCCTTATTGTTTAGGGTACTCGTGTTGACTTGATGCTTGTGAAATAGGTCGTGATCGTTGTGTTCCCCGCTTACCCGCTTAGTCACCTACTACAAACACTTAAGGCAAAGGTGAGTTTCGTAGCCCCTACATTTACTTTATTTGGGGTGGAAAGTGTACTCGTTTGTTAAATGTTTGTCGGTTGATATGATTGATTATGATATGAAACGAGATATTAGTAACCTAATAGTTTGCTTGTGTTGCATGTTATTGAACGTTTATATTTGATGAATAACGTTATGTGGTTGTGCATTGAAACGTTTATTATGCATACATGTTCTCATTATGGGTTGTTAAATCCACGTTATGGGTATCTCTATATCCACGTTATGGATTGTTGAATCCACGTTATGGGTATTTTTATATCCACGTTATGGGTTGTTGAGCCCACGTTATTGAACATTGTTAATCCTCGTATATCAATAACGGTTGTTATCCCGACACTATGATTTTAACTGTTTAAACCTATGAACTCACCAACTTCATGTTGACACGTTTTAGTACACTTTTCAGGTGAACAGGTTGACCAAAGACGTATTGGATGATTAATCGCTTGTTTGAGCTAGGATTGGACTTTGACTTCATGGATCCACGATTCATAGTTCCCGATTATGGGTTATGCTTAGGATCATTTACCATCTTTTGAACTATTATTTTGTAAACGTTTGATGGGCGTGCTCCTTATGCATTTTTGTATGATCCGGTATTTGAAATTAAATGATTTGTATGGATTTCCAATCCTTTTAATGCATCTAGACTTGTCTCTACTTAATTTCCATGTCGTGTTGTGCTTGGTATGTAACCCTCATGATTCCGCCTTGTTGGGGTGTTACACTGATTATTCGCAGTCATAAAAGGGATATCTCTCTATTAACTAGTGAGTTCACCAAGATTGGTATATGTTATTTTAGATGTAAAACTAAACAATCAGTAACTTGACGTCTCAAGAATCTTGTTACAGTGACATCTATATCTTTTGCTAAATAGTTTTGATGTTACTGCAAATCAATATGGCCAATAGTGTTGACTTTTGGTAGTATATTTGTTTTGTTTACCAATTATGATCTATGCTGTTAATGAATATTGTTATCGGCAATGCTATCACATGGAGTGACTTTTATGTTCCTATGAAGGGTCACTAAATTTTATTTGTATTGGAGTGGTGTCCAAATTTAGGGAGTATCACAGGAAGCAGATGGAACTGGAAGAAGCTCGTAAAGCTGGGCTTGCACCTGCAGAGGTTGATGAAGATGGAAAAGAAATCAATCCACATATACCTCAGTATATGTCATCTGCTCCTTGGTATCTCAATTCAGCAGAGAGGCCGAGTTTGAAACATCAAAGGAAATGGAAGTCGGATCCAAATTACACAAAGGCTTGGTATGACAAAGGAGCAAAAATATACCAAGCTGAAAAGTACAGGAAGGGTGCATGTGAAAATTGTGGAGCTATGACCCACAACACCAAGGCATGCGTGGAGAGGCCACGGAAGCTTGGAGCAAAATATACCAGTAAAAACATAGCACCTGATGAGAAAATTGAGACTTTTGAGCTCGATTATGATGGGAAACGGGACAGGTGGAATGGTTATGATGCAGCTTTGTATGCTTATGTCATTGATAGATACGAAGCTCGTGATGAAGCTCGGAAGAAGCACTTGAAGGATCAGCAGTTAAAAATGCTAGAGAAGAACAATACTGGAAATGTGGAAGAAGGGGTTAGTGATGACGAGGACAATGAAGATGCTTTGAAAGTAGATGAAGCCAAAGTCGATGAAAGCAAGCAGATGGATTTTACTAAAGTTGAGAAGCGTGTTCGTACAACTGGAGGTGGGTCTACAGGAACTGTGAGAAATCTGCGTATTCGAGAGGATACGGTAAAATACCTTCTGAATCTTGATGCCAACTCTGCACATTATGATCTGAAAACTCGATCCATGCATGCGAACCGCCTTCCAAATATGGATCCGAATGATAAGTTCTATTCTGGGGAAAATCAGAACAGACTTAATTAGTGGGCAAGCTTTGGAATTTAAGCAATTATATATACATGCCCTGGAAGCATTTGAGAAAGGGAATGATGTGCACATGCAAGCGGCTCCTTCACAATCTGAATTACTGTACAAAAATTTTTAAGGTTAATGAAGAGAAGTTGAAATGTCAAGTGAAGGAAACGATTGTTGAGAAGTACGGGAATGCAGCTGCCGAGGAACCGCTTCCCAGAGAGCTCTTACTGGGGCAAAGTGAGAGAGAAGTTGAGTATGATCGGGCTGGTAGGATCATTAAGGGCCAGGTATGCTATATTTTCTTAATTTTCTTATGTTGCCAATGCATGGTTGATGTTTAGCTGATCATCTGAGGGTCTTTTTTCTGCATTTATGCCTTTCCCTTTTATGCTTCATGTATTCTGAGATAGATTATTAAAAGTTGATTTTCGTTTTGTAAATTGCTTACCCCAACGTTGGATGTTTCGAGTTGGTATGCATGCCCGTTTAGTATTGCTAGGTTATACATGACCCTGACTACTCTTGAAGATGCCAGTAATTACCAAATTTGTCTTCCAACTAGTTTCTAGTCCTCTCTAGTTGCAGTCCTTTTAGTAACCCCATTCTATAGAAGGCTGTAACAAAGAAATTGGAACATCCTCCACCCACCCCCCAAACTCTATATATAAACAAGACTTAAAATGATATTTTATGGTTTGGATCTTTTGGAATAATGATACCTGGTTGAATGATACTGATCCCGAGATTAACCCACAGGCTATATGGTTCATGATCTAATAGCAATTATGTGTGGTTTTTTTGGATAATTATTCCACGTAATACCAGTGATGGACCTTGGTTCTCCACCTTACCCTATATAAAGTATAAACTACTATTAGTTAATATTATTTAAGTGCACTTTTTTGTACAACTAAACAGCACACAGAAATTTCTTTTTCCAGTATGTCCAAGTGGTCAGGTTAATTTTTTCTTCTCTCTATATATAGCACATCAATAGTAGAGTTTAGACTAAAGATGTTTTACTCTTTTACCAAGACTTATTGACACAACATTTTTTTTTTCCACACTGAAGCTTCTGAGATGCGTGAAGGATACATTGTGCATGATAAGCTAAGGGTTATGAAATATAGAAAATAATTGAAATCCATAAGATTATCACAACAATACCATCAATGCCTACTCCCTCACTACATAGTACATACATTGCCTAAACATAACAGACCTTTAATGTGCTAAAAAACCTTAGATGAGGCTTTCGTTTTTTAAAATAGGGGCCCTTGTTTTGAATGAACTTGAATGACCTAGATATCTTTGTAAATTGTTGTTTGATACAGATGTTTGAATGCCCGTATAACCAACTCCCTGTCTTCAAATCTTTAGAGAAGCTTTGTATCTTATAACTGACTTGCTGAGTGTCTGTGTTATTTGCAGGAGATGGCCCTTCCCGGACAAGGGCAAATACGAAGAGGATGTTTATATCAATTATATATTGTCACTTGTGCTTGTCTTTTGTCAAAAGTTTGAATTTATGTATGTTAATGTATTTGTCCTTGTAAGTTTTTCCTTTTCATGTAATAATAACATGTTTTGTCTCAATAGATGTGATTGCTCCAACTGAAGAGAAGCAGCCTGCGACTTGGGGAACTGACATTCCGGATGACTTGGTTTTGGACCAACAGAAACTGGCTGAATCACTTAAGAAGGTAAGTTTGAGACTCTGCATTTATTTGCTTTTTACTAGTCGGGCTTCTGTATATGTCTAATACCCCAAACATGAGGAAGTGTTTTATGCATGTAAATTTGTTTCCTTTTTGCGCCAGAACTGACCAATGAACTTCTGTTTTCTAGAACAGAATGATATGACTGATTTTTTTAATATATATTATTTTATTTTGGGTTTACCGTAAGATTATTTTTTCCTTCTATTTTGACATGCGTAATGCTTGTGCATCAGACTTGTCAAAAGTTGCTTATTACAAAAGGTTTTCATATTCTCATACTATTGAAATTAACAAGAAAAGGTCCAGAAATGCCTTTTCTGGATCGATGAACAACCTCATCCATTTAATATTCACTTTTGATGGTCAGAACCAGTGCTTTGAAATTTTTCCCTACAGTTTCAAGTGTATTGTAGCATATAGTAGTTATTTTTCCTTACACAACCTTTACCTTTTAATTTCTAGCAAGTTGCATCAGGATGTTTCTAAGACAAAAAATTCACATGCTTTTAATTGGTGACAGCCTACAGAGCTTTTTTTTTTTTATCTAGCTAGGGAAAGTGAATAGTGTTTCGGACCATCGCCACCTACCACCTAGCTAAGTCCGCATCACATTTCTCGATGGTTTCTGAATTTGTGGCAAGGGTGTTGATCAGCTGTGTGCATGCTGAATTGCTGAGGTCTCTATTTATTTGGACCAATAGGTGGTTTTATTATTCTAGGCCAACATGAACTTCAGGTCTTCAGCAACAAAGCCTATAGGCCTGGAAAACGTGACATATAAAGATGCACCTCTCATAATTCTTTCTAACTTAAGTTTTCACCTATTGATCGTCGTGCCTTTGGGCGGATTAGTAGAGCGTTTTCCCCCCATCGGGTATTTGAAATAGGCATTTCTATTTCGAGAGAGCTCTCTAGCGTGGACCGGTTAAGACAACGTATGCTAGACCTCCCGCTGTCAAATCATGACACGAAGTTTTCAAGCGAAATTCATCTTTCAAAAATAAAATAAAATTTTCACCACTTTCATGATACGATGGAATCTTAATTGTGCAACTTAAAACACCAAAATGTACCTAGTAAATCAGCAGGGCCGACCCAACCATATATGGTGGTCAAGCACATGCTTTGGGCCACCAAAACACAAAAGGCCCCCAAAATTTGTATAAGGTGATAATTTATATACAAAAAAAAAATAAAGGTACGCAGGCGGCTTAAAAAAAAAAAAGAAAAAACTCAACAAAAAAAATAAAGGTACGCAGCTTTTATCCTTTCTTCTCGAAGTCTTCACTCAAACACTCTTCATCTTCTTTCTTCTTAGAAAATTGAAAAGCCTGCTCCCGCTATTATGACGACAACAGTTGAGCCTCATGATTATGGTGAAATCGAAGGGCTTACAACCGTTGTTATGATTATAATTTCGGCTATAAAATTGAGTAAATTTATAATTAATTTTTCAATGTTTCTATTCTTCTAAAATCACTGATTTACCCAAGTTCTTGTGCTCAAAATATCTTGTTTTGGTTTAGGCTGCTACAATTTCGAATTAACGATTAAAAAGAACAGATTTAATATTCATCAATTCCAGTAAATTTTTCCTGTACATCTAAATCAATGGCACTCGGCGGCTCGCATACCGGCACCACCAGGTTCACTGTTCGTCTGTTCCTCTTCTCATCTTCTGATATTTAATTAATTTTACTTATGTTAATTAATTTATGATTTTGTGAATCTGAAATTTGTGACTTTTCCTGTAAATCTAAGTTTTTTGATTGATTGTCATGTCAAACCGATATCATAAATATGAATGTGGTAATACGAAAAAGATTAAAAAGTTAAAAGTAGAAGCGTTTATAGAATCTCAAAGAGGAACGTTATTGAAATTTATAAGACCAGTTAATCACGATGAAAATGCTAGTGTTGATGCTTCTTTTGATGAAAATGTACGTATTTTATTCCGTTTACTTTACTTTGTACGTTAAAAAACTAGGCCCCCATATTTGATCTAGTTTAATGCCACCAAAATGCTTGAGCCGATACTTTCTGCTTTATTTGTAATGTCTGATATTACACTATTAGCAAGAACATCATGAGATTTATTAAGTGACTTTTTATAATTTGGTGACATGAATTTGAATAATGCCTTTTTTTGGTGCATAGCTATTAAACAAATAAACTAAAAAACAAGTATCAGATAGTCGTTATAGTATTTTCTATATGCTTTTAATACTAACTATAAGAAAATTGATAAAGAAAGACTTTAAACTCTTTAAATTTGGAAATATTGAAGGTCTCTTACTTTCCCGTTTCTCTATACCAAACCGAAAACGGGTTGTTTCTCATTTACATTACAATAAACATCTCCTTTCACATGAAAGCAATTGGATTTTAGCCATGTCGTGCAATGCACGGGTTTGAAGCCTATTAATAATAAAGTTACGAGCATTATTAACATGCTAATTATAAGGAAGTGATTAAACTAAATATCTAAAAAATCCTCTTAACTATTGGATGATGACATGTGAAAAAATCAGGAGTCAAGATTAAGAAAAAGAATTAGTGGATACCACATCTCACCTTCTTAAAGTGTTAGGAGGATTTTTAGACTATTCAGTTAAGAGGATTTATTGTTTTCCCTAATTATATAGTTACTTATTACAATTAATACTATCTATATTATTTTAACTTTCACAACCATATTATTTTAACTTTGCTTCCATATTTTAACTTTGCTTCCTAGGCTTTGCATGTTCACCACTCTATACAGATTATATCTTGGATTTTACAAACTAATTCACCATATTTTTGCTAGGAATCATTGACACATACTTCACCTAACCGTAACCAAACATAATTTTTTTGGAAAACATGTTCCTCTCTGAACTTCTTCAAGAAGAAACACATGTCCTCTTTTTCTCAAACGAACAAATCAAATACTTTTCCTAATACTTTTTAATGCGTCTACAACGCGCAATCAATTTCATTTCATTCCTGGCACGCGCTTTAAGCTCTCGTATGAGATAAAAATGAGAAGAAAAAAAAAATACTACAATGAATGTCGTCTTTAAAGAATTGTTGTAAAAGATGAAAGAATTTACATGCTTTTAATGTTAAAATTATTGCAAGGCTTTTTTTTAATTACATTCTTAGCATTTTCCAACATTGTTTTCTGGCTATTTTACTTTTCATTTAATAAGACTTTTTAGCTTGCATATACATTTATTTTGATAACAATAATCTAATTTTTAAAGTAAACTTGTGTATTTAACACGGGTCTAAAATATAGTTTATAATTTAATATTCATCCAATTCTCACATTGTTTATATTCCTTTATAAAGAGATTTGATTAAGAAATTAAGCATATTTTTTCTTCCCAAAATACCCATACTTAAACATATAAACTCTTATATACTCTCATTTTCCTCATTCTCACTAATCATAACACACTCTCATCGACCTTCTATCACCCTCTGCCTCCCGCCCTCCTTCGCCACCGCCTCCCGCAATCTCCACGACCGCCCCCCTTTTATATTGTCTTCACCTTTTAACCGCCGCAACCCACAGACACTATGCTCGTAAAAGTTAATTACACTAATATTTTTTTAAAATAAGTTCTTATCTGTTATCAATGTACCCGAGCTACTTTCACATTATTTCCATCTCAAAGTTTTCCTTCTTTTTCTTTTTACACAGTAATGCATGGGGGGCTTAGGCATAAGACGAAGTGAGCGACCGCACAGGGCACAATTTTTTTAAGGGTCCGATTTTTAAAATCTTATATAGACATACATATATGTAATTATATATAGGGAAAAGTGAGTGTGAGGTTGTCCCACATCCAACTTGGGTAAAAAACCCCTCAAATACTAATTTTTTAAAATTATGAATAAATGATGGGGGCCCCTGATTTTCATGGAATAAAAAAACAAGATGTGAGGGGATTTTCATCCAAGTTGGGTGTGGGACAACCTCACCTTTACTTCCTCCTTATATATATGCACATTATATATATTGTATATAATATGCTATATAAAGTATCGTGGCATTTAAGTATTAACTATAAACATTCTGATTTGGTGATTAAGATTTAACCGTTACGTACACACATATGGCTTTTAGGTCGACGAATCAAATTCGCTGCTCCTAGCCTAAGGCCTTTTTCTCTTGGCTCGTCATAGGCCCAAAGTTCCTTACGGTCGACCCTGCAGTAATGATATGGCTCTTGTTTCTACAACAAGATATGACTATTTAGCTTTTTTTTAATCCCTACGTGCGTTTTAGTTGCAAAATAAAATAAAAATCCTTTATTTGATTTAAATGACTTCTAACCGAAAAATGATTTTCAAGTCATGAGATTTAAGGCGGCAAAACAAGAAGTTTTTGATTGATGCAATAGATGTTTTAAGTACCGCGTACAACTTGGCAAACAAAAGAACATAAAAAAAAAAAAACACACCGTTGTCAATATAATTTCATATTCTACCATCATTCTCACCTCCTCCACCTCCAGTTCAATTATTCCCTCCTAAATATTAAAACCGCCCAACCCAAATCTAAATCATTTCCGCAAATCGTTTCTGTTTTTAATTTTTTCCACCCATATTTACCTATGAGAAACCGTGAGCACATCATTGTCAATGTCGACGATGACGTCCCAGAATCAAGAAATGGTGTCGTCGTCAAGTTTCAAGATTGCGAGTTTGTTAAAAAGGAAGATTTTTTAAGTACAACTTGGCAAAAACGAAGGCGAGTCCTAAAGGGATGAGAACGGGCCCTAATGCGGACCCTTTAGTGAAAATGGTAATTGAGTTTTTGAAGATCCTTGAAGGCATGGTTTTTGTTTATAAGAATTATCTGGAGAATGGGAAAGATTTTCTTTTAACCATTGATCGTTATGAAAGATTCAATAAGTATGAGGATTTGAAAAAGGGTGTTCATGGATCTTTCATAATCCTCATACTTATTGAATCTTTCATAATGATCGATGGTTAATAGAAGATCTTTCGCATTCTTTTGATAATTCTTATAAACAAAAACCATGCCTTCAAAGATCATCAAAAACTCATTAACCATTTTCATTAAAGGGTCCGTTCTCATCGCTTTAGGACCCACCTTCGTCTTTGCCAAGTTGTATGTTGTACTTAAAACATCTTCCTCTTTAACAAACTCGCAATCTTGAAACTTGACGACGGCACCATTTCTTGATACTGGGTCGACGTCATCGTGGACATTGACAATGATGTGATCACGGTTTGTCATAGGTGAAATGGGTAGAATAAATTAAAAACAGAAATGATTTGCGAGAACGATTTGGGTTGGGCAGTTTGAATATTTAGGAGGGAATTGAATAATTGAACTGGAGATGAGAATGATGATAAAATATGAAATTATATGATTTGGGTGTGTGATTAGTCTGTTAACTCTGAGTTTATATATATAAACCTTGATGGATATTCTATATTTTTAGACCTTGATGTAGGGAGCAGTTTATCCATGTTGTGTCCACTGGATAGGTGAATGTGTTTCCACTAAAATACCCTCATGAATTCAACGACCAACTTTCTGACCTAAGTGTCATATGTTCGTAGGAGGAAATACCTATTAAAGTGATAGATTCTTTATGGAATTATGATATATTCTCGGGTGATGCAATGAACGAATACACGGGTAGGCATAATCAAACGATAAACATGATTTCGTAATGTGTTGATTTGATAAATGAATCGCAAAAGCTGGTATCATAGCGAGCCAAATTTAAACCTTGCATTCATAGCCGTTTCAGTGAGTGGTGGCATTAATTTATTGGACGTTCCTTCTTAGAGTTCTTAGGAAATAGTTTTAGTCTCACAAATGTTGATTTGATTCGTTTTTATAGTATCTACAAAAAATCATTTTTAGAATATAGGATATTTTTTTAGAAGATAGTTTTAGTCTCAGAAATGTTAATTTGACTAGATGGATGCCCGCATGATGCGACAAGGACAATAAACAGCGTGTGAAGTGTTGTGTTTTGTTGTGACAGCAGTGGCAACCGGGAAAGAAGAACCGTCCGGGGAAGGAATGGTGAAAGCAGTTACAAGAATACATTAGAGTTCCAGCATGACACCTATTAGGAATGTATATACAATGTGTTGTGGTAAAAGAACTTTTATAGAGTGGTATTTGTAGAGTTCTACAATTGAGTAGGTAGAAATAATTTTCTTGTGAAAAAAATTTATATAAGTAGGTAGGATAATTTCTTTGAAGGTTGGAAATCATTTCCATAACAAAAAAGGGTGTTTAGTTTGATGAATAGTTGTGTATGAGTCAATACGAATAAAATTTATTTGAAAAATTATCCCTAGACAACACTTTTTTACCATATATAATATTGTATACAGTTGTATAGTACAATCATATAGTACAATTATATAATATATATATTGTTGTGTATGGCAAAAATAAGTATAGTATCTACAAAAAATCATTTTTAGAATATAGGATATTTTTTTTAGAAGATAGTTTTAGTCTCAGAAATGTTGATTTACTAGATGGATGTCCGCATAATGCGACAAGGACAATAAACAGCGTGTGAAGTGTTGTTTCTTGTTGTGACAGTAGCGGCAACGAGGAAAGAAGAACCGTCCAGGGAAGGAATGGTGAAAGCAGTTACAAGAATACATTAGAGTTCCAACATGAGACATATTCGGAATGTATATACAATGTGTTGTGGTAAAAGAACTTTTTTAGAGTGGTATTTGTAGAGTTCTACAATTGAGTAGGTAGAAATAATTTTCTTGTGAAGAAATTTATATAAGTAGGATAAATTCTTTGAAGGTTGGAAATCATTTCCATAACAAAAAAAAAAGTGTTTAGTTTGGTGAATAGTTATGTATGAGTAGATAGGAATAAAATATTATTTGAGAAATAATCCTTAGACAACACCTTTTACCATACACAACATTGTATACATTATACAGTTGTATAGTACAATTATATAATACAATCATATAATACATATACTTGTGTAAAGATCACCTTCCAAATTATTTCCATATTTCCTTAAATAATCGTGTTTTTCGTATTTTCAATTATAGATTAGAGATAACCGTGTTTTGATAGGGCAACAATATTTGTTAGCGTATGGTAGACTTTACCATGGTGGAATTGTGTAATATTTAACGGGTTTTGAAATCTTTATCTTAATCTTAATCTTTATATATATATACTATAAGACAATTGAACTAATGACTTATTAACCAATCAAATCGCTCAATTTTATCAAATTAACTTTCGCTTATGTCATCATTTAGATTAACTATAAATTAAAAATCCTAATAATAATTATCTAAATATATTATTATATTAGTATTTATATTAATTTGTACAAAAAATGTCATTAATTTACACATTTTTGTTTTCTATCAACAATTTATACTTTTTAGCCCTAAGTACTTAGTTTATATTTATTTTAATCCATTAACTTGAGAAAAGTTTTTTAAAATTTACAATCATTTAATTAATTAAAATAATTTCAACATATGTAATATTATCTAAATACAATTATTTCAAAACATAATGATTTCTTAACTAATAAAATCGCTCCGCTCAATTTCAAAATACGGATCAATTTCAACATGGGCTGATCACATAACAAAACACGATTTACAACAGAGTGTTACTTGAATACTAAAACTAAATCAATATGAACTTCATTCAATATTCATTCTATCTCTCACTCAAAAAAAAGTACGTAATTTTTTCCTTTTATATATATATATATATATATTAGTTTTGCATATTAATGTTTAAAATTACAATTGTCATTTAAATCAAGAGTATTAATTGTTATCAAAGAATATGAAAAACAATTCTAATTGTTATCTAACTATCACATGACAGGTGATTGAAAATAAACCTATTCGTGTTATGGGTCTATTTCATGATCAAATACATATAGTTGAATGTCAAGTATAGGTTCACAAGTATGTTTATATTTTAATTCTTAATTATCTTTCATAATAATATTCCATTATGAGTACAATTGATTTCAAAAAAAATTTATAATAGAGAAATTATTATAGCATGTGCCTTGTGAAATGACTACGACAAACAATTCCATCAATATGTCTCAGCTAATAATGACAACGACGAACCTGCGATTATTGTACTACAACTTGCAAAATCTAACTCTTAGAACCGTATATCTTTAAAATTATAAGCTTTTATGACATAAATGTATAAAGATCTGATATTAATAATATCATAAACCGCGTGTCCAGTGTTGGATACGGGTCTAAAATCTAGTTATTATTAAATTAAAGAGAACAATTGATAACAATTTTATAATGAATATTAGATTAAACCGTACACTTAATTAAAATAATTATTGGTTAAAAATAAAATATAACAACTGATAATATTTTTTTCATTTATATGTTCTGTACAACATCAACATAAGAATAACTCATAGAAAGAATGGTATATGATTTCACAAATTCTTTATTAATGAAACATTTACTTAAAATGAAAAAAATTTAATAAATAATTAAAGTAATCGTTTATAAATCTAATAATACTTTATTAAATAATATTGTGTAAATGATAACAATTTCATATTTTCTAGGGTTTTTTGCTTAAAACACTTGCGCATTTTTCTGTTTGACTCTTCCAAGCTATCGTACTTTTTTATTCCTTTTTAGATCATGTCAAATATACTATTTCATCCTTTTTACTTGATGAAAAACATTTATTGTTTCTTTTGCCTAGAGGTAGCAATTTACTCCAAAGGGTGAATAGGTCAAATTGAGCATCTTAGCTAAAAGCAAAATAGAACAAACGGGCCTCCTAAAGAGCTAGTTATCCCAATCTTTAGCCAACTTAGTAGATTATTCAAAACAATAAGAAAATGTGAAATTATTTAATACACTAGCTATTCACGTAATTAAAAAGACAACAAACTGGTTAAGTCGTTATTGACACATGCTAAAAATGTCTGTCTCGACCATCTACCCAGCCCGGTCAGTCGACCTGGTCATTTTCTTCCTCATAAACACGTGGATTCACATAGTGATGGCCAATCTATAAATGACTAAATGTTGACACAGGGAAATCTGAAAGCTTAGCAACTTATTGTTGGGGAAATTCGAGATAACAAACAGATAACCGGATATAAACAATCTTTGAAGGCATGTGATCGCTTTCAGATTGAATCAATTTGGCGGTTCACCCAAACTATTCAATCGGATACAATCAAAGATTAAGAATTTTCTATGCGTTTGTGTTTGAGAGAAAATAGAACCAGAAAGAAGAAAGAAAAAGAATCGAATGATCAATTCTGTTACGGGATATTTTTTTATCAACAAAAGGGCAGTTATTGCTAGGAATTTCGAGTTGCCACATTTGGTCCCTCAGCTCGACCCCAGCCAGGGGCTACCTCCCTTGGACCCCGCTCCCAGGGGCGCTGCCTCCGGACCCACGTAGCCCCTAAGGTCATAATAAATTCAAATAGGCGTGCACTCCGCACCACCAATCCTATATGATGTATTATTATGACAATACTAATCAAACAAGTTAACCTAATTACACTAAAATATCCAACACTGATAACCAACATGACGTCCTTTAAGAATAGATAGGAGGTGTAAACCTCGTTTGCATATATGTTGTATTATTTACTATAAAGAGTGTCATGGTAACAAACGTATATGGCTATGCTAATTATGGTCTAAGTTGTCTTTCTTAAGTTGTCGAAAAGTTCTGAAGCGAAAGTGGGTTCAGGCGTACCATGGATGAGAATCTGAACCCTGCAGCAAATTCATCAGCAACAACTGATAAGTGCTCTGCTTCTGGTAAGAATTACATTAAAACCCACACCATTATTGACTCCACATTATGTTCAAGTCCTTTCGTGTTCGTGTAATCCCTGATTGCTTTGTAAGTTAATTTGACACTTTGTCATTTGGCATAAACTTATGGAGGTTCAACTTATTAGTGTCAGATACAAATAGACTTCTAATATGACCAATAACTCCATCCAAACACACCGATAGCAAAGTGGAGACCAAAAAATTAACTACCATGTGAAAATCCAAATTTCTTACTGTAATTCTGTAAACATGTAACTTTCTAAGAATATTTCTGTAACTTTCTTCTAAAGATCGACAGAACTATCTAAAACAGGAATTACAGAAAACCTCTATAACTCAACAAACTAGATAAAACTAATAATTACAAACCAGATAATTAACACACATATACAGCCATCAAATGAGTTCCTCATTCTCATGTTTGATTGTACAAGAACGGCACATGACTGATTATCTTTTCAAGCTTGAATCGCATATCGTAAAATACGCTCTCTGGCCCCCATTCCTTCATATAATGCAACCAAAACGGCTCTGCCACAACACCTCCAAGATACCCTGCTGAAATAATTTGATACTTTTTGCTTGCATCTATAAACAGGTCACTTTTTTTAACATCCTTCTTCATTCCTATCCCAAGCTTTGGGAACCCTTGAATGTACGTCCCACTATACGCGAAAGTCGTATGCCCCCATTTGGCTGAATAAACAATGGGCTTATTTGTTCCTTGGGTAAACTCTAAATTACCAACATCAACCCATTTACTGTTTCCATTATGCCCTGAGAAGTATACGCTCCAAAGTTGACCGTCAAAGTTGTTTATCCGGAGTGTGAAATGTTCCCAGTGGCCCACGTGTTCGTCGACATTGTACAAGTTGATGTTAGATAGCTTCACTGTAAATGTTTCTGGACCTTTATAAGGAAAAAATACCCACATATCAATGTCAGTGAAAGTACCACCTAAAGCCGGTTTAACGACAACATAAAGTTCTGAACTTTCAAGATTGCCATGTTTGATGGCATCCTGTGGGGGTGAATTAAAAGAATAGCCACCGTCCTTTTGGCTGCCGGATTTCCCATTAGACGTTCGTTGAGGTCTGTTGTAACCAGGTAACTGATGACGGTAAGTAAACCTCGTCGGGATGGTAGTAAACCGTGGGCCCATAATGATCAATTAACGCCTCTAGTTGCTCCAGATTCGGCATTGCTTCAAGATTGGGATTCAAATTTCTCAAGCAACAAACATACACTTCTGGATCTCTATCATCTGGATCGCGAACTTTGAAATGGTGACTGACGCCAACAACTACAGTTTTAAAGAAAGGATTTGGATCATTTTTCCCTGTTTCATAACGAAAAACAAGATCGTCCCGCACACAAACAACTTCATCAAGTTCAGGTCCAACACAAGAAGTGGTAACCACATATCCCATAGCTTGATAACCCTCTGGAGGTAGCGGTACCCGCACGTAAAGCAAGTGGTCGAGAAACTTCAACATGTAAGTGATGGGGAACTTTAAAGGAGGAGGGGAATTAGTGTTAGTGTTAACGTTGGTTTTGGTTCGGGCATCACGGACAACAATACTGTAACCACTTTTCAGTTGTTGATTGACGCGTGGCATAGAAGAATGACCAAGGACGCAGAAGCCATCGGGTATGGATACCGGTTTAAAAAAGCAGAAACCACCACCAGAACTAAGCGAAGGCAAAAAAGAAGTAGCAGGTGGGAAGTAACAGCTTATATATTCAAACTTTTTAACCATGGCAATCTCCAATTCTCCAATGTTTATTATTCCAGTAGCGAAACCACCTGATGCACAATAACAAAGTCGATAAATCAAATATGATATTGGATGATTTTTATTAAGCATTATGATACAACAGGCTATAACAAAAGCTAACAAGAAACATATCTATCTACCTATATTATAAGAAAGAACACTAAATTACTGTAACAACCAAAAAAAATTGACACGTAGGGGCAAATAATTGGTGACTGTTTCTCCCACTGCTTTTTTTTTTTACCCAATCTTCTTCAAGTCACCACTGATTTGGTGGTGATGATCTTCATTCTTGAAGAACAAAGATGATTGTACAAAGGTAAATTGTTTTTTTTTTTTTTAGTTTCTAGGCCATGACAAAGATGATGTTGTTCGTCGCAGTGGTGTATCCTGTGTAAAGGTAAATTGTTTTTCACTTTCTACTTGATATATGTAATTCTATCCACTAAAAATGACAAAATGGGGCAGTTGGGTTACTGGTCTAATTGGATTTAATTGAACACAAAGTCACAAATATTCCCGTAAATCTTTTTGTCCATTGTTTTTTTAGAGGTTTTTACATGAATATAGTGTGCCAAATATTATGCAAAACTTGTGGTTTTAAGTTTTCAACCATAATCTCCAAGTTATGAATAAAATGGTAGAGCAGGCTTGATGCATTCGATATATGATTTGGGTGACTTTTAGCGATTAAATATAGAACGTAGGCCGAATGAACCTATACCTATAGACAAGGAAGTTGCTCCAAATGGGTGTGCTTGACACTTTTCTCTGTGTTTTGTTTGGTAGAATTAGAGCTCGACAAGACAAAGAAGGATTATGAGAAAAAAAATGATCGGAATCACCTACTCAAATCCTTCAATGTCAGTTATGACTAATGTCATGGTTAATATGCTCCAACCTATCCAAAAATTTTGATATGCCCATTTGGCTGACATTGGTTTCCCTTTTCTATGATGGGAAAAATGTGTGTTTGTTGTTGGCCTATACCCTTCACACAAGCTATTTATTTGTTTGCACATGTCGGTATTCTCTTTTCGTTTGATTCTCTCAAAACTAAATTTGGCTATTTCCGGCAGAAGTTTGATAATGGTGGAGTCTTATGACATTTGATCTGTGTATTGCGTAGTGAGGGGAAAAACTCTAGGATGGCGTAACCAAGCTTAATCATGTCCTCATATCTACCTACTATTGTTATTCTGCTGCTGTTGCTGCTACTTTCTCTCTTGTTCATAGAAAAAGCAAATATCTAGCTCCTTTCTCAAAAACCTAAATTGATATATATGGAATCAAGATTAAGATTTACAGGTATGTATTTTAGATTTGTGAATGGCTTGTAGTTAATTGTTAATGCTATTTAAAATCAACGTCACCCACCTAAAGGTATGTTTCTTGAATTTTTTTATATACTACTGTAATATACAATTAGTGGTTACGATTTTGTTGTCACATGGGTTTGCATTTTGGATATGGGATTATCAACTAACTTGGTGACCTATTTTTCGGTGTACCAAAAGAATGGATAAATGGTAATTATATCCAAGTTCATTTTCCACTGTTATCTCATATTTCCTTTCCTTTTTACTGTTCTGATCAAATAGTCATACTATATTTTACAACACTCTGTGGAATCAATTTAGTTGGTAATCCTGATATATGTTTTGCTTATATACTCTCATTTTCTTTTTATTACTTGATTTTATTGTTCATGAGAAAGGTGCTATTATTGGTTTGTGATAGTTATAAAGAAGATGGTGTTTCAATTTTGATATTGTACTTTGTAGTAAGTAGATATTACCGATCAATGGTAAGCTTTTTTTTTCTTATTATATCCTTGATTTATGTGGGCTAATGCCTATTATGTTTTTCAACATAAAGTTATTAATATTAGTATATTACAATCAAATTAAGGTGATTATTATATAGATATAGTGGTTAAGGACACTTGGTTTATTATATAGCGTGAAAATACACTATACACATTTTTAAGATGTCCCATTAGAGGGCATTCAGAAGATATTCCATTTTAGTACAATGAATGGTTTTATAGTACATAAAGGTCCATTGTTCATACTAACCTCATTAATATATGTCGTCTTAGGATTCTTGCATTTATGGACCGAAGATAGTGCGTACACATAGTTGTATATTGTAACTTCTTTTATCATGGTTAATTTAAAGAAAGAAACGATGTTTTTTTGCCATTTTTTACTGCTTACATTCGGTTTTATTGCTGTTATTGGATGCAAAATTCCTGTTTTTGTTGCTAATTTTGCTGTTTAGTTGCTGTTTTTTTCTGGCTTATGATGCACAATTGGTGTTTAGTTGCTGATGTTGTTCTTTAGTTCCCGCAAATGCTGTTTTTGTTGCTCTTTTTGCTGCAGATTTCCTGTAATTGTTGTTTTTGCTGCAGATTGATGTTTTTTTTTCTTCTATTGCTGTTTAGTTGCTGTGAATGTTGTTTCTATTGCTGTTTTTGCTGCAGATTTTCTGCGAATGTTGTTTTGTTGCTGTTTTTTTCTGCAGCCCGCTGTAATATACTAATATAGTTGTACCTTCTAAGAACATATGCTTCAAGTGAATGATGTTTGGGATGAATATGTTTATATATAACTTTGTTAACAATGTTTTTGAAAGAAACAAGAAAGCTTTTACGTAACATTAACTGTCAACGTAGATCATCTGTACATACGGTGTAATTCAATATGCTTTCTGCTACGAATTCATTTTGGGCCGATTTTTGCTGAAAAATTGGCTATAAAAATACCAGTATCTCTGTTTTTTTTTAATTGCTTTGAGTTTCTCATCTGAATTCAGTTATAGCTCTATTTTTATTGTTGATGTAACACACAAGCGGTGAGCTTTATAAAGGGAATTTAAACACATTTTGTTTTTTATTTATGACTACAGAGCTAGATTTTAAGGCAGAAGCCGATGCATCAGAAGAGGCTCAAAGGCGATTTGAGGTTGAGGCCATTGTTGTTAAAAGCGAGCGCCCAGGCCGCCTAGGCGCGAGGCGAGGGCGAGGCAAGAGGTTCCCACCTGAAAACCTAGGCCCAGGCCCACTAAGAATTTAGGCGGCAGACTCCTCTTTTCTATAAAACCCTTTGGTTATCCAACAAGCATATTAATAGCATCACGTTTATATATTGTTCCAAATGTCAAAATCAAATCATCAATCAGATTATATCAACATCAAATCATCCTTCATCAACATATTCTTCCTTCAACTTCAGGCAAGTTTTCTTCTTTGTTTTCTTAAAATTATTTTTTTCTTTTTTCTTTCTCAAAAGATTTTTTCAGCTGTTTTGGCTTAATGCATTATGTGTTATTTAGATGGAATTTGCTAATTTGAATGTCATTTGGTTTGGTTTTTACTTTGGTGCGCTTTTTTTTCCCGGGCGTGCGCTTTTTTTGCGCCTCTCGTCTTCGCCCCGTTTAGGGTCTTTGCGCTTTGAGTTCGCCGTCGCTTTTGACAACTATGGTTGAGGCTGGTGCAGAAGCAAAACTGGAGAGACCTTGAGAGGTAAACCGATCATATTCTGATATATAGTAAACAGGAACCTGGCATGCGATCCTTATGGTTACGAGACATGCCCATCTTTCTACCTGTCGTTATGAAGCTTTCATCTTGAATCAGCATACAAGAAGCGTATTTGGTTTATGACATATAGAGGTTGCAAAGGACAGCAAAAGATGGCGTGTTTCGTAGATGATTGGGACTTTGTATATGTATGTTATTAATGAGTCCTTTCTGCACATAGTAATATCATGTTAATGATATACAAGTATATCATTTTGGTAGACACAAGTAGCCTATATACGGAAATTCTATGTACGGGCCACTTACACTTTGTTCTGAACAACACGGGTAGTTGGTGGGTAGTGTAATAGGACATGGGACACAATCATCAAGCAACTCAACGAGTTGTATATGTGGGATAGAAGGTAATTGACTTTTCGATTTTCAAGATCATTGGTGATTGTTGCAGCCATTGGTGGCCAAAATGACTTGCCTCTGGAAAAACTTGCTGCACCTTAGATGGTTTGTCCCAGATTCTAAAAATGTGTGTTTCCCCCTATCGGGTATTTGAAATAGACATTTCTACGTCAAAAGAGCTCTCTAGTGCGGACCCGGTTAAGACAACGTATGCTAGACTTTTCGCTGTCGAATCGCGATACAAAGTTTTCAGCGAAATTCACCTTTAAAAAAAAAAAAAAAAAGAAGTCTTGTATCGACATTTTGACTTTATTAAGGACCACAAGTCGGGGGTAATTAAGCTTCCATGTGTTGCAATGTTATTTATATCGCTCACCTTAATATTTCTTACGGAGTATTTTATTTTTTATGCTTGCCTAATGGATCATATAATGGTTAGATTTTCATTCAATATGTTAGCTGTATAAAATTTAGATAAATTGTTTAATAACATAATTTAAACCATTAACCATAACAGAATGTTGCTTTTTTCTTCAGTATTCAACTAAATTATAATTTTACTATAGTAATTTCATTAATATACAAGGGTAATGACCAAATAAATAATGGGTACTCATCCATACAACAATAATCTATAGATTCAATAAATATCTCAAATATCAACTACGTTGGATGTATATAAATGTACTCCAATGAATTGCATCTCAACATTGTATTTCTTTTTTAACAAATAGTTATCCACCAAATAATTCATGAGTCATCCATCATTTCTGTTCTCTCATATTTACTTTTAATTTTGCCACATCTATGCATCTTACTTTTAAGTCATTTTTAAGTATATGATTTAAGCTTATTAATCATTTTCGTAATTCTACAATAGTGATATATTTTAAAAGATTATAGTGAACCGTACTATACGTAACTTTTTAGCATGTTAACTATAGTTTCAAGTTTTATTATTATGTTTATAAAAATCTAATACTTATTTCCCCTTTAGTAGATTTTGTGAATGTGACTCAAAACTTTAACTAGGAATGCTGATAAATATTAGGCTATTAAAAATGTTTGTAATAATCAAAGATATTAAGTGTAAGCAGAAGTAATATATTGGGTAAACCTATACCAACAATTATTACATTTTAGCGTACACGATATACAAGTAACATTTTCTAAAAAAATTAAGTATTGAACTATCTTATTAACTGAAGACATTTTTAGACAACATTAATCTATACACGATAGACCCCAATACAAATATCCTACACAATTATTAGAAGTGTCCGTTTTAGGGGGGCTGTGCATTGCACGGCTTATAATCTTATAGTAAATATACAAATTTTACCTGTCTGAACCTAAATCCAAGTCTAGTCTATATCTATACTCATATAAAGCATTTCCACAACTCCTATTTAGAATTTTAAGACTTTAAGGTAAGACACCATCTGAAACATTTATCCCCAATATGATAAATCCTTTACATATCGCAACCAATATATTATCAACAAGCGTCACATTTTATATTTAACCATGACATGTTCACCACTTCACCCGTTGCAATGCGTGGCTATCATGCTAGTAGATAAAATACAAAATCTTGAAGTACGATTAGTGGAGGAGCTATGTGATGGCCAAGTTTGGCCATGAAAACCCCAAAATATCTATAACTCTATATTTCTAATACAATTTCTATGTATTTATTTAGTTTTAAGGTAATTGAGCACTCCAAACTAGTGTAATTGAGTTTTGTAGTTTAATTATACACTTGTTAATATCATGAAAATTGTTCGGTGACAACAGAATAAAAACCTTGGCTCTACCGCTAAGTACGAACAACCTAGAACATGGAATTGAACACATAGACAGACGGAAATGTGATGAAAATTTATGACAGTTTCACAAGACTGAATGAATTAATAAATAAATAAATAATACAGATAAATGGTATACTGAAACCCCATTATATATAATCACTAAGAATGAATGAATTAATAAATAAATAAATAAATAATATACCTTGAGGAGAAGATGGCCATTGAGGAAGAGGGCACGGAAGTGAATACGCATTTTTAATTAGTATTGGAACCCATAATTCATCTTCACTTGACATCGTTTCCTTCAATCCCTACTTACTTTTTTTTTCCCTAACCCCCAATTCGACACAAACTAATTTGAGGGATAATCTTCAAATTGTTAAGGAAATATCGAAATAACGAATTAAGCATCGTGAATCTCATCTGATGTTTGATCTTCCGGAGAAATCAGAAACAACTCGTATAGGGTGATATGAAAACTAGGGTTTCGGTCGAACAGAGATATTAGGAGTCTTTTGAGGTTACATTATTTTTAGATGGAACTAGACAACTAGTTATATTAGCCGGGAGACATAACGTTGTTTTCGAAAACCTTATACACACTGGAGATAGAATCGTTTGTTTTTTGTTTAAACACATGTCCGAAAATGTATGATAGTGTACAAATGTAAAATATATATGTTTAATTGGAAAAAAATGTGGCAAAACGGGAAAAAAGAAAGAATGAAAACATACTAAAACTATACTATTATATGTGAAATATGAAAAGAAATGGAATATATCATATAAATTAATGTAGAAATTGTACAAAATAGAAAGACAGATAAACGCGGATACCATATTGACTTTATACAATATATTGTAAAAAGCCAAAAACAACTTAAAGAACGACAATTTTAGTTAAAAGTATAAAGCAAAAGTAAAAACGTAAAACAAATAAACAAACTCATTTGAGTAAAATGGACATGATTTGCATTAGCTTTTTGTAACTCTCATCTTACACTAAAATACCATCTAACGATCGTTAACACCCATTTGAGAATAAAGACTCAACTCTTAGGTAGAAAAAAGGACCTCATTTTCATCCGTTATTGTTACCCGTTAGAAACTCAAACAGAAATTAATGTCCGTTAAAAAAGAGGACTACTGTTGCAATATATTAAACGACAGGGACTATAAAAGCTGAAAAATTTCGTTACAAACTAAAACAGAAGGTAACGATCGTTAAAAAAGAGGACTGTTATTGCAAACTATTAAACAACAGGGACTGATGTTGCTGAAAAACATGGACGCACGGATTTCAAGTAACGCTATTTTGTCCCCGGGAGACATTACGTAACATGTAAACATGTGCAAAATTATATAAAATGAAATTTTCGTGGCAAAAGTTAAAAATTGAAAAGTTATGTGATAAAAAGTAAAGAAAATAAAAAGTTGGTGGCTGAAGTTGAAAAAATAAAAGTATAAAATGTAAATAAAACAAAACTTTTGTGTGGAAAGTAGAAGAAATAAAAACTTCGTAAATTTGTGTGATAATAAGTAAAGAGAATGAAACTTTCGTGACAAAAGTTAAAAAAACGAAAGTTTAAAAAGTAAATAACACAAAAATTTCGTGCAAGAAATAAAAGTTATGTGACAAAAAGTAAAAATTAAAAGTTTCTGTGATAAAAAGTAAAAAGAATGAATTTTCGTGACAGAAATTAGAAAAAAAAAAGTTTAAAACCTAAATAAAACAAAGCTTTCGTGCCAAAAGTAAAAGAAATTAAATTTATGTGACAAAAAAGTTAAAAGTTAAAATTTTCCGTCATAAAAAGTAAAAAAATGAAACTTTCGTGGCAAAAGTTAGAAAAACATTTGTTTAAAAACTAAATAAAACAAAAATTTCGTGCTAAAAGTAAAAAAATTAAAGTTATGTGACAAAAGTTGAAAGATTAAAGTTATGTGACAAAGATTAAGAAACCTAGAGTTAAAAGGTTAAATTTAGTTGATAGGACCATTGTTGTAACAAATGTAACGACAGGGACTATAGATGCAGGAAAAACTTAACATCCATTAGCTGATGAGGACCATTGCTGCAACAAATTTAACGACAGGGACTAAAAGTGTTAAAAATGTGTGACGCACGCAAAAAGATGCATGGTTTTTAGTATATATAGTAATATGGAAAGAAATGATGGAGAATAATGTTAAATCTACTTTCTTGAGTTTTTTACGATAGGAAAACTAAGTGTTTGGTTGTAGAAAATGTTTTTTATTTTTAATTTTTTAAAAAACATGTTAGAGATGTGAGGGGAGGGGAGGAATGAAATGAAAAATGAAAAACTATTGTAAATAATTATGGTATGGATGTCTATATTTATTGGAGATCTTATTATTATATTAACAAATTGTTTTCTTGAAGAATATTCCAATATTGTATGTATATAAGTAGTTATTCATGAGATTAATAATACACAATTCTCAATTGTCTTTATATTTTTGTTCTTTTATATTGTTCTTGTTTTACAGCTTTATAATACGTTATCAACATTTTTGTTCTACGAAAGTTTATGTCTCAATCCCACATCCTTTTGCTGGAGAATGAGGAAGTGTGATGGTAAGTAATGCATAAGTCATAGTTCAAAGCCTATTATTTGCGATTACGATTACTGCCGACAATTTCTTTTGAGGTACGTACACATGATTAATGTTTTCATTAATTATATTTCTTTTAGTTTTCTGAAAACAAACAATAATAAGATTTAAGATCATGCTTTAAATCTTTCGAAAACAATTTTTTATCTAATCGATGAGCCATCATTAATAATGATATCTAAACTCGATCATTCATATTTTCTTTAAATAATCATAACAGTACTTTTAATGATGATAAATCGATTAATTATGTTTTCTTTCATAAGTTCCTAATGATATTATATGATTATATTATCAGATCTTTATGAATATTTTATTTTGTAGACATCGAGTATAATAGCCAATATTAAATAATGGTTTTCTTTATTTTGAGATATAAATTATTTTAATTCATAGCCAGCCAATATTATAATAGTCAGTCTAAATAAAACGGCCTACAAAATTTGCTTTGAGAGTATTATCTATACTACCATATAAAAATTATACACCTATATTGAAAATTTTACAATTTTGGGACATGCGAAATTATTATTTTACTCTTAATAAATTAACTTACACAATCATTCTATAATCTTTTAAAAGATATATATTCACTATCCCTAATTTCAAATATCTTTATATCAATTTCCTACACCACTTGACGACGATGTCATCACCATCCGTTGACGTCACCAAATCGCAACCAATGTCGTCGTCGCCGCATTGTGCGGGTACCATGCTCGTACATAAAAATATGAACTGACATCTTTGAGCTAATTAATGGGTTGAGATTTAACAATACTAATGACATGCACTCTTTTTCTTTTACTCTAATGCTCTGTGACTTAAAACGATTGAATTTCAAAAATCATTCGGCCGAAGAAGCGAGATGTTTAAATTTTGTTTGAGGTAGTTTGAAAGGTAATTGAAGGACATCAAAAATTAAAGGAGGAGACCCCTTACCGGATCCATTGTGTTTTACTATTGGTGATCATCAAGAATGCACCTTTCGAATACACGAGTTTACATCGACTCATGAGGTAAGATTCTAATTGACAATTTGAGTTAATTGTAATAAGGACGTGGATTCCATGCGCATACACTCTAATTGCATTATATATTACTTTCGAGACATGATAAGTCGTCTTAAGTATGCGGGGTTTAATATTACGCCCTACTAAATTTTGAGATTAATTGGTGATGCTGGCTTCCTTGGTGAATTAAATCTATAAATTTGAAAGAAAAGTTTTGGAGTTCCAAATTTTTAAAAATTTTAGTTATGGATCGCATGAAAGTTTTGTTAAGTCATCTACATCTCATAAATTTTGTATAATATTGGTATGACTGTGCACCAATTATAATTGTGGTAAACAGATTCAGTACTCATATTTAATTAGTTGACAGTTAAGGTCAAGTGTTTGTATTACAACAATTTCAAATCTTAACGGTTATGTTTTGGTAGCTCGATTACATTGGGTCCATTACTAAAATTCAAGATCAATAATAAGATCTTAAAGATTAGACTTTTTAAGTTCTGGCAGAAAATATCTACATAAAGTTAAGCTACCATTATAATGTTTGTTATACTTTATTTAGTAATATCTTTTTATTAATATATTATTAAATAAAACATATAGTTAAGAAAATAATATATTTGATATATTAAATAAAAAAGGTAGTGTTCTGCGTTCTGGATGGTTCTGCATCCATAACTGCTTAAAGTTGATGAAATGATGAAAACTGATATGACGCTGATGTGACATTTTTGATAGTTCTGTATCTTGCATCCATACCTGATGCTCTGGTGTTTGATAGGAGTGAATAAAAGAGAATGAAAATCTAATAGAGAATGAATATAGTGGGAAATAGAATGAGTATTTCGAAAGAGAATCGATTTCGTCGTTTGGTACAAGCAGAGAATGAATATATAAAAAATACTAAATTTTAAATAATAATCAAATTTAATACATATAACATCACTAAAACAAAAACAAAAAAATTACAAAATTTCCATTCCCATCAATTCTCTACATTTCATAGAGAATTGAGGGAATGGAATCGATTCCCTATTCTCGATTCTCTTTCCCATTCTCCATTACAACCAAACATGAGAAGTGTTTCTCATTCCATTTCCACCATTTCCATTCCATTGAATCAAACACCCCCTTACATCCTCAACCTTCTTTCACTTCATCAATAACATCATCTTCCAATAATAATCAGCCACCGACGATCGGTTTTTCATTCCATGTCGGTCATCTACACCGGAATGTAACCGAACAGAATCTTTATCAAGTTTTTTCGTCGATAAACCCAAATGTCAATATTTTTACCAATCGGGACACTTTTACAAAAATACCATTTTGTTATGGTTAGGTATCTTACCTAAAGCAATGATGATACCCTTTCTTTTTCTTCTTTTCTTTGTTTGTTTTGGTTTATTCTGTTTTTGACTAACCATTTCATAGTAAATATAACAGCTATTCGAGCCCTCACAAAGTTAAAATAAGAAAAACTTAGTTGGACATCCAATCGTCCTATCTTGGTTGAGGAGAGACCCTTATTATAGAGTCTACGGGGAAGAAAGAATTTTGTGAAAAATCTTGATTATTCATTTCAGGAAAGCACATTGGGAGACATTTTTGGACATATGAACCTACTAAATCTATTCGCATAGTTAAGGATGATAATGGAAATAGCAAAGGATATGGTTATGTCCAGTTCCGATCATCAAAATCAGCTAAAAAAGGACTCCAATTAGATGGATATATCTTTGGTAGAAGACCCATGTAATCAAGTTCATTACTCGTATCTAGTTTTAGTTTGATATTATATCTGAAACAATGTTGAAAAGTGTCTTTTCAAGATTTGGGTATATCACTCTGTCTATGGTTTAAAGAGATAAAACGGAATTTTCGAAGGATATGGATTTATCACCTATGACACTTGTGAGAGTATTGTTCAAGCGCTCAAAGATAAAGGTAGAAACATCAATACGTTTATCCTTTATCCTTCTGGGCTTGAACGACACTGTCACGTGTCATGGGTGACAAATCCTCATCCTTCGAAAATTCCGTCTTTATCTCTTATAACCATAACCTCAAGAATATACTCAAATCTTGAAAAAGACATTTTTCAACATTGTTTCAGATATCTCTCCCTCTAAACGTCTCACAAACAATGTTGGTGCACCTCTCATCCTATTATCATCGACGTACTCGCCAACCACCCTGGGAAATGCATGTTAAATCAAAAATCGTAATAATGTCAAAATTTACCTACTAAAAAAATATATATATGTATTTGAAACTAAAAACTAGATACGAGTAATAAACTTAAATACATGGGTTTTCTAGTAATGATATATCCGTCTAATTACAATGCCTTTTTAGCTGATTCTGCTGCACAGGAAATAATCATATCTTTTGTTGTTTCCATTATCATCCCTAACTATACGAATAGACCCACTAGGTCCATAAGTCCAAAAAAATGTTTCCCAATGCACTTTCCATTACCGAATAATCAATACTTTTCACAAAAGTGTTTCCTTCCCCGTAAACTCTATGGTAAGAGTCTGTCTTGAAACACGATAGGATGGTTAGCTGTCGAACTAACTTTGTCTTATTTAACTTTGCAAGGGCTCGGACTGCTGTTAATGTTTATATATAATGGTTAGTAAAAAAAATAGAACAAACCAAAACAAACAAAGAAAAAAAAAGGGTACCATCTAATCCAAACCATAACAAAGTGTACTTTTGTTAAACCGTCCTGTTTGATAAAAACAGTGACATATGGGTTTATCGACGAATAAAGTTATAAAGATTCTGTTCTGTTACATTCGAATGTAGATGACTCACATGAAGTGAAAAACTGATTGATGGTAACGGGTTATTATTAAAAAATAATGTCATCGATGAAGTGCAAGAAGGTGAGGATGTAAGTCAGTTAATGATAAGATTGACAACAATAATGAACCAAGTAATGGGAAGGGTGAAAAGCACGAATATGATGAGAGTAAGAATGAGTTGGGGGATAATATGGTAAAAAAAATGAATGGAATAGAAATAGGACGAAGGAGGGTGAAGAAGAAAGCATCCCTATCGCTAAGTTAATAAGCACAAATAAATATGAGACTAGTAGTAGTAATATGGATGTGTAGAATGTAGATGCACATGGAGGTCCAAATATATACTGGAGAGTAATATTGCAGTACGGAATGTTAGGGGGCTCAATGAGCTTCCTAAACAGAAAGAGGTCGGGAACTTAATAATGAATGAAAAACTAAATATTTGTGCAATAATTGAGAAAATCAGAATAAAATTGAGAAAGCCTACAAGAATACTTTTAGGAATTGGGATTGGGCTTCAAATATGGCCAAAAGTGTAAGAGGCTGTAGAATTATAGTTGGGTGGGATGATAGTGTAGTTAGGCTGACGAGTCTGCATAAAATGGAGCAAATCATGCTTTGTTTTATTGAAATTGTGAATAATAAGAAGCATACGTATTGTTTATGTATGCTTGTAACAAAGACAAAGAGAGAAGAGACCTATGGAAGGAGTTACGAATGCATAAAAAAGGAGTTACTAGAAAAATTGAAAAATAAATTTTAGTAAAGTACCTCTACAAAAATGTCCAAGCTCCTCCTCTGAGGTCTTCCCCGCCATTTGCAAATACCCGTCAAGCAAATCGCTCGCCACGTCTTGGAAAAAGATTGATTTGTATTATAAATATAATGTAAACATGATTAATGATTACTAACCTGAAGATCCTGAGGAACCTGTTAGTTGATTTAGCATTCTTGCCATTGAGATTGGTTCCCAAATTAAGGTGATTATAGATTAGATGGGGAAGAAGATTAGAGAGAAAAACACACAAAATTAAGGGTGGCCGAAATTAATGATTGATTAGTCACCAATGACTTAATTATGTTATATTTATATATAACATTTATACTTAGCCCCCTTGGTGTTTTGTGTGATGTGTATTATAAGTCTCTTTAATTCTAACCACCTAATGGGAAACCCTATATTATGTCATTAATGGTAAATACGCCCATCGTATATTTACCGACATAAGGATTTCAATTATTTGTCAATTATCATATCGGACTGATATATGATCGGTGAAGGTCACAACTACGTGAGTCCAACATTCTCCCACTTGCCCAAGCGATCATTTATCTATGAGTATCACAGTTAATTCGGCAGGGATAATACTCATTTTGTTTTAAACCGAAATCATAGCCAATAAGTACAGTCGTAGAGAAGAACATCAACTCAAGACCCCCACTAGTCAAACTATGACTCAAAATTTAAAACTAAATAAGCAATGATCAATTGACTAAGACAAATTTCGTTACAATAATGTCTATACATCATTATGGATGCTGAATGTAAATAATAGACAAACAAAATCTGAATACAGAGGAAAATTTTATTAAATTTAATAATAATGACCTGACAAGTACAATATGCTATTAAATTAAATCTTTTGTGAGCCCCATCTTCGACACATGTCCTATGAAGATATTAGGAGGAAGACCTTTGGTCATCGGATCCGCTAGCATATCATTTGTACTTATGTACTCAATACAAAGAACATTTTCCTCAACCCGTTCGCGTACAAACAGATACTTTGTATCGAGGTACAGTCCAGCACCAGTCGAACTATTACTGTTCGAGAAAGTTACGGCAGCTGAGTTATCACAGTAAAGCTTCAATGGTCTAGAAATAGAATTGACGATTTTAAGTCCACTGACAAGGTTCCTTAACAACATCCCATGACAAGTGGCATTGTAAACGGCAATATATTCAGCCATCATGGTGGACGTTGCAATCAGTTTCTGTTTATGACTCCACCAAGAGATAGGTCCGCCAGCTAACATGAAAATATATCCAGAAGTAGATTTCTTGTCCTCTTTGCTTTTAGCAAAATCGGAATCTGAATATCCTACTACTTCTAAGTCATCACTCCTAAAAGTTAGTTTGTAGTCTTTGGTCCCTTGCAGATATCTTAGAACCTTTTTAGCCGCTTTCCAGTGTGCCAATCAAGGATTAGACAAATAACGTCCTAGCATACCGGCGATGTAAGCGATATCTGGTCGAGTGCTGACTTGAGCATACATAATGCTCCCAACTACAGATGCATAAGGTATCACCCTCATCTGCTCCTTTTCAATCTCAGTACTCGGGGTTTGGAAAGAACCGAATACATCTCCTTTGACTACTAGAGCTATAGTGGGTGAGCAGTCCTGCATTTTATAGCATTCCAGAATACGGTCAATATAGGCCCTTTGAGAAAGACCTAGAACACCATTACGCCTATCCCGGTGTATTTCGATACCTATGACATAAGAGGCCTCACCGAGATCTTTCATGTCAAAATTCTGCGAAAGCATGCGCTTCGTTTCATGCAGCATATCCAAGTTGTTACTTGCAAGTAGGATGTCATCTACGTACAAAACAAGGATTATGAAGTTACTCCCACTGATCTTGAGATAGGTGCATTGATCCACTGGATTCTTTAAGAAATCTTGTCCTTTCATGACTTCATCGAACTTAAGGTACCATTGACGTGACGCTTGTTTCAACCCATATATGGACTTCTTCAACTTGCAGACCATGTGCTCTTTACCTTTTGGAATGAATCCTTCAGGCTGCCACATGTATACGTCTTCTTCCAAGTCTCCATTAAGAAAAGCGGTCTTGACATCCATCTGATGTAACTCAAGATCAAAATGAGCTACTAGTGCCATGACGATCCTTAGGGAATCTTTACGAGACACAGGAGAAAAGGTCTCTTGATAATCAATTCCAGCCTTTTGAGTATAGCCTTTTGCAACCAGTCTAGCCTTATAGCGTTCAACATTTCCATTCAGGTCTAGTTTGGTTTTGAAGACCCATTTACAACCTGTTGGTTTGGATCCTTCAGGAAGTTCAACCAAATCCCAAACGTCGTTATGTTTCATGGAATTAAGCTCCTCAATCATGGCGTCATTCCATTTAGAGGCTTGGTCACTATTAATGGCTTCTTGATAAGAGGTAGGATCAGTAAGCTTTCCAATGTCCTCATCTTCAGCTAAGAAGGTGACATAATCATCAAAATTTGTGGCCCTTCGTTACCTGGATGATCTTCTAAGCTGAATTTCAGGTTCTGTAACGGAAGGTCCTTCATTATTCTCAGCATCAACATTATGATTAGGAGGAGGATTCTGATTAGGAGAAGGAGGATCATTGATATTAGCAGCGTTGTGATTAGGAGAAGGTTGATCAGTGGTTTGAGCAGCGTTGGGTACAAGAGGAATTATCGGAGGACTAATAACCGACGAGTGGTTTCCCCCCGCATCTTGTACTTCATGCAAATCCAAGTTATGATTTGTCGTGCTCCCACTAATCTCTGAGTTCTTAAGAAAAGTAGCATGTTGCGTATCAGTGATGGAAGTAGTATGGGTAGGACAGTAAAACCGATAACCTTTTGAGTTATCTGGATAACCAACAAAGAAACATGTAATGGTTTTAGGGTCCAGTTTCTTTAGGTTTGGGTTATAGATTTTAGCTTCGGCAGGACACCCCCATACTTTCATATATGAGGAGTTTTAGGGACAGATTTGGATGGAACCCTATTGAGTATATGAACGGCTGTTTTTAAGGCCTCAATCCAAAGGAAATTAGGTAAGTTGGTGTTGGCAAGCATACTTCTCACCATGTCCATTAAGGTTTGGTTTCTCCTTTCAGCAACACCATTTTGTTGAGGAGAACCAGGCATGGTGTATTGGTTAATAATGCCATGGTCTTTGCAATAATTATGGAAAGGACCAGGAGCTTGACCAATGTCAGTATGTCTGCAATAATATTCACCTCCCCTATCTGATCTTACAACTTTTATTTTACGATCGAGTTGGTTTTCAACCATAGTTTTATAATCAATAAAAGTTTGTAAAGACTCAAATTTTTCCTTAATTAAATACAGGTGCATATAATGCGAATAATCGTCAATAAATGTAATAAATGATGTATGACCAGTGATTGATGTGGAATAAGGGCCGCTAATGTCAGTGTGTATTATTTCCAACAAGTTGGAACTCCTAGTGGCTCCTTTCTTGTTACCTTTAGCCATTTTGCCTTTAAGGCACTTAATACATGTTTCAAAATCACTGAAATCGAGAGAAGGTAAGATTCCATCTTTCACGACTCGTTTCATGCGATCTTGTGAGATGTGGCCAAGACGTTTATGCCACAACATAGAGGAATTCTCCAATTTCTTGGGTGATTTTGTCTTTGTTTTAGTTACATCATCAACATTAAGAGACAACAAAGACTAGGAAAATTTATGATCTAATTCTAATTTATACAGTAATCCATCCAAAAAACCACGACCAAGCAATTCATTATTTAAAGTAATAGCAATCTTGCCGCTACCATGAATCATTACATAACCTTCAAGATCAAGTTTACCAATAGATACAAGATTCCGAGTAATTCTCGGTACATATAAGGTATCTACTAGTCTAATAGTCTTTCTGGTACTCATATGTAAAATTAAGGTTCCTATGGCTTCAACATCTAAGAGATCACCACTTCCAACTCTAAGTTTTCTTTGGCCCTTTGGTAGCTTCTGGATTGTAAGAAATCCCTGCATTGAGTTGGTCACATGAACCATAGAACCAGAGTCACCCCACCATGTATTAATAGGTACATCAGTCATAAAAGAATCAAATATTGCATAAAGTACGTTACCTTTCTTAGCTAGTCATTCCTTGAATTTAGGGCAATTTTTCTGAGTGTGCCCATTTGCACGACAGAATTTACAATGAAGTTTGCCACTCAAGGGATTAGAGCTAGAAGCAACTGCACCAGGATTGGTCTTAGGGACTTTATTTGCATTCTTATTACCAGAATTACCAGATCTACCCTTCCTTTTCTTAGAATTAGCAGTGGTGGTAAGATGAACAGACTCAGGCTGTGCCAGTTTGAGGCGTTCCTCCTCTTGCACACACATCGAAATTAGATCACTCGTTGACCACTTATCCTTCATAGCATTGTAATTCACTTTGAAGGTGTCAAAACGAGCAGGTAAGGATGTCATTATGAAGTGCACAAGAAAGTTATCCGACACTTCCATTTCAAGGCTCTTAAGCTTATTAGCCATGTCAGTCATCTTCATAATGTGTTCACGAACACCACTGCTACCATCATATTTCAGAGTAAGCATTTGCAGCATCAAATTACTTGCCAGCGCCTTCGATGATCCCTTGAAATGATCCTCTACAGATTTGAGGTATTCCTTCACCTTGTCAGAATCAGGAATTGCTCCTCGGATGCTGAGGTGGATTGTATTCTTGACCAGCCTAAGTGATAATCGATTCGCCTTTTCCCATCTATCATAAGCCGCCTTCTGCTCCCTAGTGGATTGCTCGATAATGGCAGCAGGTTCATCCTGACGAATGGCAAGGTCGTAATCTAACATGCCTAGAGTCAGCATTAGTTGATCCTTCCAAGAAGCATAGTTCACGCCAGTGAGTGGCTCAATGCCAAAGTTAGGTACTGACAGTGGAGACAAAGAGGATATGAATTTACGATACGAGTTAAAGAAGGTTATTTATAGTGACGTAGTTAGCTGTGTAAAGCGGACTAAGTGAGGTCTCTTAGAGTAATGGAACTAAATTAAGTATGCCTAATGTTCCTAAAGTTATGAGACTGTGACCATTATATTAATGAAGCAAGTGATAAGTACGCATAGTAAACACCAAAACCATAAGCTAAAATTAGGCTCCACTTAGATGTTACATCACCTTTGGGCAGAAGTAACTAATATCTAAGCAAAAAACATGAGCTTTAGGTTCGTGCAACACAACACTTATCTTTTGACCTTTGGGCACAAAATTAAGCATCGTGTATTTTATGCATGAAAAAGAGTTCCTTTCGCCACACATAACAAATTAAATCACCTTTGGGCAGAATTAATATGTTAAGTGTTTATTATGCAGAAGGGAAAGAAAACGCAACACGAGAATCATATTTGACCTTTGGGCACAAACGATGAAACCATGTATTAGTGCGAAGCCTCCAAGCATTACGGGGGTCCGGGGGCAGCACCCCAGGAAGCGGGGTCCAAGGGGCAGAGCCCCTGGTTGGGATCGAGCTGCCAGGTCAGCGCGACCAAAAAATTTTCACCCTTAAAGTATTATGGTAAAAATGTCTTAAAAAAAATTATTTCTGAAAAATTAGAGACAAATTTGACCATAAAATTATGGGGTTATTTTAAGGTCAAGGTTGTTATTTTAAGGCCGTATAATTTCATATTTCGATAAAGACTAAATCAAAAGACGACTTAGGTTAACTCAAGATCAAATTCAATAAAGACTAAATCAAAATCGACTAAAATTAATGTCGAATTCAATAGAGACTAAATCAGAAAAGGACGACTTAAGTTAACGTCGAATTGAATAAAGTCTAAATCAAAAAGTTAATATACGGTCGAGTTCGACTAGCTTGAGGTCGAACTTAACTAGCTTGAGTCGAAGTTGACTAGCTCGTGGTTTAGCCAAGACTTATGATCGAAGTTTAGCTAGCTTGAGGGTTGACTAGCACCACAATTTAGGTCGAAGTTCGACTAGTGCAAGATGAGGTCGAGGTCGAGCCTAGCTAGGTCGAGGTCGAGCCTAGCTAGGTCGAGCTTGACTTAGACTTAGTTAAGGTCGAGGCTCGAGTGGTCCAATGTAAGGTCGAGCTCGAACAAGATGATTAAGGTCGAGCTTGACTTGGATTAGTTAAGGTCGAGGTTAACCAGGAAAATTAGGCGACCAAAACATGAATTAGACATCGAATTCAGTGAAATTAGGATCAAACTCAAGAAAATTAGATGAGTTTTATCATGAACACGAAGAACATAATTAAGATTCTTCAATTTTTTAAGAAAAAACGAGGCTTTTTATGATCAAAATTATAACCAAAACCTTATTATCGTTTATTAAAATCACGTTTTTAATTTTATAAACCATTTTCGGTTTTAATAATAATACGAATCAAGAAAACATAAACCTATCTCTGATGCCAGATGTTGGAAAAATATTGATTCGTATTATAAATATAATGTAAACATGATTAATGATTACTAACCTGAAGATCTTGAGGAACCTGTTAGTTGATTCAACATTCTTGCCATTGAGATTGGTTCCCAAATTAAGGTGATTATAGATTAGATGGGGAAGAAGATTAGAGAAAAAACACACACAATTAAGGGTGGCCGAAATTAATGATTGATTAGTCACTAATGACTTAATTATGTTATATTTATATATATAACATTTATACTTAGCCCCCTTGGTGTTTTGTATGATGTGTATTATAAGTCTCTTTAATTCTAACCACCTAATGGGAAACCCTATATTATGTCATTAATGGTAAATATGCCCATCGTATATTTACCGACATAAGGATTTCAATTATTTGTCAATTATCATATCGGACTGATATATGATCGGTGAAGGTCACAACTACGTGAGTCCAACAGTCGAATTGTGGATGTATACTTTTGAAGTGCGGTGTACCAAGCTTTGTCGTGACATTGACTCTTTCTTGAAAATATATACAATCTCTCTCCAAGTCGCCAGTTGTCCTCAAAAACAAACCCTTAGGCATTTGAAAGCGTCGCTTAAATTTTCTCGGGGTGTAAGTCCGTTGATCTACGAAGTAGTTGCGCATCGACCTCTCTTGTGCCACTACACGACGACTTACAAGAACTACCCTCTTGTAAATCACAAACGCTCTTGTTCTTCCTCTTCCTCTTCCGCGACTCTCATCGCCAAAGTAGCGGCTGCCACAACCGCACTCACAAGAGCGTCATCATAGTTATTCGAGCTCATAGAATCGAAAGAAGATGATGACGAAGACGACATTATATGGGCCATAGTATGGTGGTGGCGTTAGTTGTGAGTTTGGTTTATGTATATTAGTTTTCAATCTCGTCTAAGCTCTTCCACCCATGAACAGTGGGGATGAAGACCCCATGGATGAGGCGTGGAAGAAGTTGCTAACAATAGCTTCCTCAACGACAAGCCCATCCATGAGGCATGGAAGAAGCTATTGTAACCGGCCTAAGGGTGTCAAATGTACTCTAACTTCATCTTTTAGTTATAGGATAGATAGGCCTTTGTGTGTTGTGTGTGTGTTTTATATAAAATATATATTGGTGTTGATGGCTTTCTTGTGGTGTTATATGATTTGGAGCTTTATGGAAGCATTGAAAACAATGAATCGTTGAGAATTTCTAAACAGATAGTAACATACCTTTTTACCAAACACTATTTATTGTGAGCTAACCTTCGATCTTAAAAACTGTATAAGTTAAGCTTGGTAACTTTTTTTATCTTTTTATAACGGAAAAAAAAAAGAAAAGAAAACAAACTTGATACCTTTTAATCCACATACAAAAGATAATTATATTAGACGGCTTAATCTCCAAACTTTTTGGCATATATCACACTTATAAAAGTGAATGCTCAATTTCAATTTCATGTAAGTTGAAGCAAAGCTAAATAACTAAGTATATAAATACTCAAATTCAATAGAAACTTATTCATATTTTTTTCATTCTAACAATTAACGATGATGATGAACGAAAAGTATACCTCAAGAATCAAAAACTTGAAAAGCCTGTCGCCGGATCTAGCAACATCTAAGTCTTTCATGACATCTGATCTTGGGTAAGACCGCTGTCTTTCAAGGCCTTCGCCAAGGTAGCAAGTAAAGCATAAAGAAGTCCACTCTTTAAAATAAGTTTTGGTGCCATCCATCCATATGCTTAAAATGACTTAATTTCGATTTTTTTTTCCAATTAAGGCATAAATGCCTTCCATTTTGCAAAGATAAGTTTTGAGTCATAAAAAATTACGAAAACCGGTATACCCGGCAGTGAGAATGCTGTTACTAGGTTGACTTTTGGCTGAATCAAAAGTATTCGAATTAAGGATTTGTTTCCTTACAAAGGTTGAACAAAATTTGGATGATTAAATGTTATTTTGGATGCAAGTATGCTTGTGTTGCGAGCTATACAAAGAGAGTGTGTTTTTTTTATCATTCTTTAATTGATTGCAACTGAGTTGGTTGGTGGTCGGTCAGCGTGGAATTGAATTGTATAAACATGTGTGGTTGGAATTATGACAGCACAAACATACTCATTCAATATACTAATATATATACTTATACTTAATATATATATTTAGGAAAAAGGGAATATAAGGTTGTCCGGCACTTAAGCTTAGGTGTCTAACCCCTCACATACTAATACTTTATTATTTTTTGTTTAATAAATAAATACATGGGCCCCCAATATTTTTGTGGATTAAAAAAACAATATGTGAGTGTTCTACACCTAAGCTTGGATACCCAACAGCCTTATATTCCCATCTCCTATATATTTATATATTTATATTTATATTTATATTTATATTTATTTATATTTATACTTTCAAAGCCTTAAAGTAAACATTGAAAATAGACTACTCTTTTACCGACTGCAAGCGTGGTCTTATACACAAAGGTTCAAAACGGAATTTTGTAATTTTCTTTTTTCACTGATAACTTATTCTGCAAAATGGAAGGCATTTGTGCCTTATATGTAAAAAAATTCCTTGATTTCACCTGCAATTTTCTGAAAGGAAGTAGGAAAGATGGACTAATTATAGGGGCATGCACACCTCGCTTAATTAATATTAGAGTGTTGTCACTTTTTTCTCTTTTACATTAAATACATGTATCAAGCGAATAGTATTTGTTAGAATATGATTACGTAAAATAAACGTATGTTCGAAAAATATTTAAGCCTACGGGGTCACACCTCAACGTGAATGTAACTATAAATTAATTAATATGTTAAATGTAATTTATTAATTAATTTGATCACGAAGAACTAACAGAGGTCCATTAAAAGAGTTAAAAGTTCACGGTACTTAACTAACGGACTTAACAAAGAAGAGTTGGAATTAGGAAACAATTAGGAAACCCTCTAGAATAGAGGGGGGGCCGATCGTCCAAGGGCCTCAAAAACCCTAAACTTGGTCATCAAGTTTCCTAAGTCTATAAATAGAGGCATAATCTAATTGTTTTCTACACACACAATTGATTAGGTTTTCTAAATCCCCAAAAATCTCTTCTTCTCTCTCTCTCTCTCTTGGTTCGGTTGACTTCAACAAAGAAAAAGGTTTCCGGGTTTTTGTTTGGGTCGAAATTCAAAGCTAGGAACAAAGGGTTGTTCGGTTGGTGATCAAGTACTAGCATACATACATTCTAACGTTGTGTGTGCAATCGTAGAGAGGTTTAATTCAAACCTTCTTATTAAGGTTTCTTGCTTAATTCTCTCCAATTTAAGGTACACATTCTATAATTTAGTTAATTAATTAAACTATATAGATCGTGTCTTCCGTTGCGTGCTTTGTGATTTGATTTGATAATAGTTATATAACCCAACAGTAGTATCACGAGCCTACTATGTATGTTTTTTGATTACCAATAAATCAAAACTTGAAGGGGGTTAGGGTTCTTGATTTTTTATAAATTTTGAATATATATATATATATAGTTAAATTGATTTTGTAATTTAATTACATTATTTAAATTAGAAAAAGGTTTTATATATATATATATGGTTCAAAAAATTTTTCCAGAAAATAAAAAAAAAAAGTTTTTTTTAGGGTTCCTAATCCAAGTTTTGATTAATTGTATGTTTATGTGATAAATTGCATGTGATTATATGTTGTACCTTTATTTTTAATGGTTAAAAAGAAGTAAAAATCATGAATTTTTCATGCAAATCATTCATGATTCTTACTCATATATATTGATATGAAATCTTGATCATTAGGGTTAGTTATGCTAGATAATTGGATAATTAATTGTGTGACAATGTGAATTTTTCGTATAAATTTTCTGTTTTGCGACAGTTTACTAAAAATTTCATATCTTTTTATCCGTAATGAGTTAGAGATCGTGCTTTGAACTGTAGATGCTCAACACATAGGGCTAAAACTTTGTAGTTCTGGTCAAAGTCTGAATCGGACCAGAAACAGGTCTAAGCAGGTCGTGAAGCTACTGGAATTTCCAGTGAGCAACTATGTGCTTATATGATACTTAATTGTTTTGTATATGTTTAAGGCTTACGCAATCAAGGCGACTTGATGTATGTGGTCCTCTTCTTTGAAGGGGGAGCCGATTTAGACATAATTAAACCATAGTGACATGTTTAGGTGGTCTACCATAACTCGTTGCATGCTTAATAGTTATAGTTTATAATTTTGCATATTTATTGTGATATAAATTGTGATGTAAAATTGTTTTTGAGAAAATATAAACTTGACTAAGCAATATCGAAATAGAGATTTTTTAATAAATTTGGAGTCTTACAACCTTGAGATACACCGGCTCACCCATTTGAATAAACTCTAAGAGAGGTATAAGTCGGAGTGCGCTAGCCTTCTAAAAGGGCGGGTTTTTAATTGCGTTCATCGCAAACCTTTGCCCTTGCGCTTCTTTGTGCGTTCAAATGGAGCTACCGAGCTCTCTTGTGTTGTTAAGACTATACAAATGATTTTATTAAATATTATGTTTAGAAGATATGCATGAATCTTCGAAACATAACTTTTTGATCATATATCAAATTGAATGACCCAATAAACTTAAGTCATTTGCCATCCAATTTGTCAAGGACACATGGGGTCGTTGTTTTACTCACTGGTACACAGTGGTGAAATGGCGATTGCATGGCGAAACTCATTCACTGGTACACAGTGGTGGTCAATTTTGCACGTTCTTAGTTGGACGACTTAAAGCGAGTTAAGCGGTGAGACCTTGACCTGTGGCAAAAGATGGGACAAAACATGACTACAATAGATCACTTGATGAATCGAGTGTCTTACGTAGGTCCCATACTTTCTAGGAATTGCACTTGTAATGCAATTATTGCTCGTCACTTACCTTTTGAGTGCAATTATTTCTAGCAGATCAACTGATGAAATGGTTGCATGTCAATTGGATCCTAGCCTTAATGAAATTAGTTGTTTATTTTATAAACATTGGGTAGTTAATTTCTTAAGGATTTATTATCGAAAATACCGATAATTGAACTTGAATCTGTTTTGTAAAAGGCAACAAATCCTTCACAAAATATACACCAATCGGCTTTCAGGTTAATGCTAGAAAGAGAAAACTTTCTGAAACCAATTTCAATGACTGTTTTGTCAATAGAAGATTGTTCTAAGAGTTGAAAAGAAAACCGATGTCATTTGAAACTCAGATACTGCTATTCCTAATGTGAATGCCACTGCTTTGCAGTTGGAAGCATAAACTACTCGGTACAATAGACATATTGAGGTTGCTTATTTGATGCTAGAAGCATGTCTCCTAAGCTTCAAAAGGCAAATCGGATTGCAAAATCCGTGTGATATGATCAAATAACTCAAGTTTATGTATGGAAAACAAGTTGGAGTTGAATTACTTGAGTTAATTGAGTCACTCCATAACTTGAACACGAGTATGGGAAATCGGTAAGTGCTCATGTACTCAAAATGAAGAGTCACTTTAAGCATTATGGAAAGGTTTAAACTATGCGTATCTTCTGCCGATTCTTATTGGCATAAGAGATAATTACAAATTTGCATAGCATAGTTGGACTTCATATCAAATTGATTGAGTATGAAGAAAACCTTTCAAGAAATCTGAGATAACCCAAGTTCTTATGATCAAGAGGGGAATGGTTTAGAAAGCAAAACAACCGTAAAGCTAAAGGCAAGAACTTAGGTAAGAGAAAACAAAGTGTTTAGTCTCAAAACCTTAAAAGACCCTTTAGAAAAAGGAGCATACGGCTAAAGACCAGTCTTGTCATCACTATGCTATAGTGAGACACTGGAAGAGGAATTGTCCTAAGTATCTAGCTGAGTTGAACAAGAAGAAGAAGCAAGTTGGTTTAACCAGTTCTTCGAGTATCTTCTTAACTGAATTATAAGTGTTGATGAGATTCAAATGATAATTCAATAGCAAAAGAGTCAAGTTAACTTGGACTCTATCTTTGACATGGTCATCTTGTTTAAATTTTGTCAAGAAACGCATTTAAAGACTTCCATGTGAAGATATCTTACAAATCAAATGATGAATCGTTTGATAAATGCGTGTCTTCGGCATTATCATTAGCAAGAAACGCATTAAAAGTCTTCAATGTGAAGAGATCTTATAAATCAAATGATGAATCATTTGATAAATGCGTGTCTTTCGAATTACCGTTAGCAAGAAAAGCATTGAAAAACTTCAACGTGAAGGGATCTTACAATCAAATCATGAATCATTTGACAAATGCATGTCTTGTGTTTTCAGTAAGATGACAAGAATACCCTTTCCGCATAAAACCAGAGAGGGCTAAGGAACTACTTGGACTAATACATATCGATGTATGTAGCCCTTTTAGACATATGTCAAGGAAAAATGCTAGCTACTTCATTATTCTATGAATAATTTAAGTCGTTATGGTTATGTTTACTTGCTTAAACATAAACATGAAGTCTTTCAAACATTCAAAGAGTTTAAAAATGAAGTAGAAAATCAACTCAGCAAAACCATCAAGATTCTTCGTTCGGATCGAGGTGGTGAATACTTAAGCCAAGAGTTTAAGGATTATCTTAAAGCATGTGGAATTATCCAACAGCTTACTCCTCCATATACTCCTCAGCATAATGGAGTATCTGAAAGGAGAAATCGAACCTTGTTAGACATGGAAAGATCAATGATGACCCGTACAACTCTCCCATTTTCGTTTTGGGATTATGCTCTAGAGACTGTTGTACGCATTCTCAATATGGTTCCAACCAAGAAGGTTGACAAGACACCGTACGAATTATGGCATGGTGATGTCCCTAATTTGTTTTACTTAAGAGTCTGGGATGTGAGGCACTTATGAAGCGCGATACGCCTGACAAACTTGAACCCAGAACTACTAAGTGCATCTTTGTCGGATACCCTAAGGAAACGATGGGTTACGACTTCTATGATCCCGCCAAAAACACTGTTCGTGTTGCTCGATATGCTGAATTCTTTGAAAAGAAGTTAGTTCAAGAGAACAGTGAGAGGGTTGTAGAACTTGATGAGACTCAAGAGGAAGATGTGTCACCTTCTGAGGATACTAGCAATCATCAACTTGGGGGGAAAATGTTCAAAGTGATGAACCTCAAGTCGATGATAATGAAGCGATTCCACTTCGTAGGTCCGAAAGGACAAGACGTCCTACCGAAAGACTATGTCTAATGGTAGAAGAAGACGTTGTTGGATATCTCGATGAGCCTCCAAATTTCAAAGCTGCATTATCAGATACGGAATCTGACAAATGGCTTGAAGCTACGAAGGTGGAAATGAAATCCATGAAAGACAATCAAGTTTGGAGCTTGGTTGATCTTCCACAAAATGCTCAAACTGTTGGGTGTAAGTGGATCTTCGAGAAGAAGACTGACATGGATGGAAATGTACACACCTATAAAGCTCGTCTCGTGGCGAAAGGTTATACTCAACATTTCGGTGTTGATTATGATGAAACCTTTTCTCCAGTTGCGGACATAAGAGCTATTAGGATTCTCTTAGCCATAGCAGCGTACTATGACTTTGAGATATGGCAAATGGATGTTAAGACTGCCATCTTAAATGGTTACTTGGATGAAGAAGTCTATATGGATCAACCGGAAGGTTTTATTGATCCAAAACATCCCAACAAAGTATGCAAAAACATCCCTCCCCTCCCCACCCTTTTCTATTTAATTTAATTTCTACTTATTTTATTTAAAATAAACAAAAACATTTTATTTAATAAATTAAAAATACAACTTAAAACACAAAACATATAATCATTTATTCAAACACATAAAACAAGTAAAACATACAACTTAAACAACATACAACTTAAACAACATAAACTAAGGCAACGACCATTCGTACTGCTCACAAATGGCGCATTTCTGCGCCAAAAACATCTCCAAACATCGGCCCGCTGAGGTGATCGTGTGGCCTGACCACGAAGTCCATATCGTTCTGTCGCTGCTGACTCTGGACCATCCGTGTCATCTCCTGCTCCCGTTTTTTCCTAGCCTCCTTTGCCGCCATATAGCTATCCATCATCACCTTCTACATCTGAATAATCTCCTCTCGAATTAGCTTTTTATCCTCATTGTCGCATTTCAACTCGGAGACCATCTTCAAGAATTCTTCAGATTTGGTGGAGGCGGATGTAGACGGTTGCTTACCCTTAGCTCTACGACGGGGTGGCACGGGTATAGCAGGCTCTACTGGTGCATCGATGTCGTTCCCACTTTCCCCTTCTTGATCCACCTAGTCCTCGTTTAAGTCAACATGGACCGATGCCTCCCTCGATAAACGGATATTGACATTTGACCCTTCCGTTCTTGTCCTTTTGCTACCCAACTTTTCACAAATCCTCTCCAAGGTAAGAACCTCCGCCCATTTCGGCCCTTTCCTCAAAATTTGCCACACCTCTACATGCGGAAACCCGAACTTGTTATTGTATTTCTGCATATACAATGCCACAGCCGCCTTAAACACATCCTCGTCACTTTGGCCACTCGACATCTTACTTTTCTTAACATTGTAGATACCACAAAAACCTGACACCTTATGTTTCAAATCCTTCCATTTAGACCGACACATTTCCGGGGTATGTCCCGAATCACGGTTCAAGTGTCTATCCATCTCAAACTTCACCTTTTTCCAACATGATCCTGCCGTTTGGGCATTTCCAGTGTATGGATCCTTGGAAACGCTTAACCAAGCTTTTGCCAAACTCTTTTTCATCCTTCCCCCATCCACGACACTCTCTTTTACCTTTAACCGATACTTGGGTCTCGGGTATTGCTTCATCTTCCTCCTCATCGACCTCCTCTTCTTATTTTTCTTCTTCTTCTTGAACCTCTTCGTAATGTTGTGAAGATGAACCACCCGCAAATTGCGAAAACCCGGGGTGGGTTCGAAAAACAAGGGATCCATCCCACTCAAGAATTCATCAACGGGTTGTGGTCTATAAGAATCTTCGTTGGTGTTTTTTTGCGAAGGAGGAGGTGACATAACTTCGCGATTGTTTGGAGGTGGTTGGTTTTTGCGTTTTTTTGGTAGATTGGAGAAAACTGGATCCTTTTGTTTCTTCCCTCTATTCATTTTTTGTGATTTTTGTGATTGTTGATTGTTGGATTGAAAGAAAAAAAAAAGAAATTAAAAGAGATGGAGATGAAGAAAGAAATCAGCAGAAGCAAAGAAGAAGAAAGAAAGAAAAGAAAAGAGAAAGAGAAAGAGAAGAAGAAAGACGAGAGTCGTTGCTTTTGTGGGTCCCATGTTTTTTTTTATAATTAAACGTGTAATGGTCGAATCAATATGCAGGGAAATCGGCATAGTGGTCACCAAAACGCTCCCCACCCTACCGGTACTGGAGGGTCGGCGCAGTGTTCAAACCGATACCTATTCAGTTCCGGTTCCCTTCCCAGGGCCAATGTTTTTTTTATTGTGTAATTGTATGTTCTTCTAATAAAATGTAAAAGATGATTATGGATATTATTGGTGGTTGGTTGAGTGTTTAAACAACCAAACAATGATGAGAAATGGTATAAAATTTCATGCTTTTGTTTCCACAATCTACAGATTTCTATATTCATTCAAATCGCCATTTTTTATTATATAAACGTGTATATTTATCATATAGATATAACTTTGATTTTTTTTTTTTTTTGTATGATGTTATAGATGTGTGTATATAAACAAATGGGAATCTTTTTTCTTTGTTAATACAATACCAGATTACCAATTAGATAAGGGGGAAAACTTAGGTAAAGTATGCAGCATCTATTTTAGTTAAAACATGTATATTTCAGGAGGGATTATGTAAACTTCAGGAGATTATGTATGTTTATTAAATTTAAAGGTTTAATTTATAACTTTTTTTAACATTGCAATATCTAAAATGGGAAATGATATTAGTACTAAAATTTTTGATGTATTTACCACAAAATACAATAGTTCATGCATATTGTACAACCGGTTAACACATAGTGATGGTTAATATATCAAAAGACATGGTAAGAATATCATTTACCATCTAAAATAGGTAAAGTAGTCAAAATTGATGGTGACTGTTGTTGGATTATAAGAAAAAGTTTACACACCATTTTGTCATGTAGCTACTAAAGCAAGTAAACAACTACTGGGTTTTGTTTTATTACTGGATCTAAGCCACATATCATAGTCCATATATATATAAAAATAATTATGGGCCCTTAGAAGATAATGGGCCTGACTCTTTTGCACGAGCCCCCTTATGGCCGGCCTTGGATACACCACTTTACAACAAAATTAGCATGACATTGTACTTCTTCCTTTATACCATGCGTACGTCGAAAAGTATTTTTACGGATTAACCTCTTAACATGACTACACGTACAACAGTTGATTATTATTACGTAAGTTCTTAGATTTCATTACGGTAATTAATCTAGTTTTTAATGTCCCGTAACTTACTGCTTAGACGCTACCATGCATTCTTATTATCCAATCTTAGTTTCGTTTAAACCAATTAACCAAAGATCTATAACGAACCAATTATAAGATTTATGTTCGAATGGATAGATATATATACCTTTGCGTACAGACGCCAGATCTCGTAAGAGCAATCAGAGCGGTTTTGAAACAAACTAGAAACCTTTCCGCTGCTATTCATTACTACACGTTCATTGATTTGTCCCGGTTAATTAATAAGTGTAATACAACCCGCTTCATAGGCGTGTCCTATGCGGGGAGTCCTGGCTATTTACATGATAATAAGATCTGCCTTAACAACCGAGTCTTTTACAACAACAACCGGACCCTTTAAACATAATAAAATATGCCTTATTGACCAATAGAACCCGCCTTTTATGTTTAAAATACGTCTTCCTCCTATTAATAGAACCCACCCCCTTTTATTATAATTTTTTTTCCTCTTTCAACTATCAACTTTACATTATAGAACACAATATCATTGAACACACCATACTCACAAGATTGAAAACACACCAGATTTATTGGAAAACTTCAATAAGACCAAGTTTGAAAACAACATTCATTTTAAAGTTAAAACCAAAGCTTCAGTACAATGCATAACAAAGCAATCACCCAAAACAAAGCATCAAAAGTACAAATACAAAGGTGATCAACATAACAATAAAAATACGTGAATTAAAAACAATCATCATTCGGTCACTCCTTAGCCTCTAAAAAACAAAAAATACACTCAGCCGACATAAGCAAAACATAACTAGTTACGCATCTAATTAACGAAGCGCGTAACCCGACCAGGGAAAAAGTAGTAACCCAACCACCCACTATTAGCGGCGACGTCGCCGCTAATAGTGGGTCCCCATCTGTCAGTCAACGGGTTTAACTGGCCGAATCACGTGTGGTTGTGGAGCCCACTATTAGCGGCGACGTCGCCGCAAATAGTGGGTCCCCCCACTACAGATCCATCATCGATATAAACAAGGCAGCCTCTTTGTTCTTCTTCTTCGTTCATCTTCTCCATTTTACTCCTCCGTAAAAAATTTTAATTTCTCCAAAAAATCCATTATTCTCCATTACTATAACTCACAAATCCGACCATCTATCCCCTCATCATCATTATCAACGTTCTTTTTTACACCACCTACGTTTTCCGGCCTCCCGGAGTCCATTTTCAGGCGTATTTTTAGCGGCGACATTTTTCCGGCGATTATATTTTCCGGCGTACCAGTTTTGCGGGGAACCTATTTTCCACCATTGATATACGGGAAAACAGATTTGAAACTTTTCCGGTTTATTCCGGCGATATTGTTTTCCGGCGACTAATATTTTTTCCGGCCAACCATCCGTTATTTGTTCTACTCTTTTTTCCGGTAATCCATTTTTTAGACGAGGTAACACTCATTTACTTTTTTATATATAATAATGTTATCAAATTTTAATTTCTTATAGAAATTATTAGTTATAGAATTGTTGTATTTTTTTGTTAGAAAATATATGTTGAAAAAAAAAGTTAGAAAAAATATGTGTTATAAAATATTAGTTATATAAATGTTATAGTTTAATGTTATATAAAATATATGTTAGGAACAAGTGTTAGTAAATATATGTTAGAAAGTATTAGTTATAGAAATGTTATAGTTTTATAGTTAGGAAAGATTACTTATGTTATTATAGTTAGGAATGATATGATTTATAGAAATTCATAAATATTTAAGAAAACATTTGTAGTTATAATTATTGTTTATTATAGTTCAAAGTATGATTCTTAGTTAGAAAACACTTTTTAGTATGATTGTAATTGTTAATATAGTTGTTATTAGGTTAGTATTAATGTTATAAACGAAGGTTTGAAAAAAAGTTGCAAAAAAGTGGTCATTTTAGGTATAATAATTTTGGAAAACAAATTTGTGTCCAAAATATGTTAATTTAGGTCGCACCTTTTTTATGACTTTTATGTTTGTTTATGTTATTTTATAAATTGGGATGGCTGATGTAAGTTAAAATGGCTGCACTTCACGGCGGAGATGGTGGCAACGACCCTCCAAACAGGGGGTGGAATCCCGAATGGGGTTGTAGGCGTACGGATGGTAAGTATATATTAATGTACGATGCATATAAATATATGGTACATATGTATATATATATATATATATGTAATTTTATTTTGTTTTGCAGGTATTAGCACAGGGAGAGCTGCTGCTGCTAACAACGATCTGGAGCGCGAGTTTCAGAATTCGGGACGCCGAATCTCGCTTATGTTGAATAACGATCTAAGTAGGTGGCAGGCAATCGGGGACCACGCCAAGTGGTACAAGAGCTATTTGGGAACCTATGTCACTACCGTCCCATATAACTACGAGTCGTGGGATCAGGTGCCCCAGCCCATCAAGGATGGACTTACTGACTGGCTTATGGTATAAAACTAATTTTTTTTACTTTTTAAATACTTTATTTAAAAAAAATGGTAGATGCTAACTATTACTTGGTACTATTGCAGAGACGGTTCTACTTAGAACCATATCTAGGTCACCCAGAAAATCACCCGTTACGAGAGGCCGTGACCAGGATGATACGTCAGGATGCCCTGAAGATCTACAGGGATAAAAAAGCAAAATTCAAGAAGACTTGGTTCACTGACAGGGGTGGGTCCCAGAGGCTGGCAGAACTGGAGGGTCAACCTCCGTATGGGATGCCTCCACAGGCGTGGAGTTATCTACTGGGTTACTGGACCAGCGAGCCCCGGATGATTGCTGCCCAAAGAAACACGACAAACAGGCAGCAACAAAATACTTTTGTCAGTACTCACGGTCGGCAGTCATACGCTCAGCGTGAATGGCGTTACGCTGTAAGTTATACGTAATTATTTATATCCACGTACTTAAACATATATCTATACAGAGATACACATACAAATATATAACTTTGATTAATGTATATACAGGAAGATAATGACGGGCGACGTGAGGAGCCGCCCGAGTTTTATTTGCGGGCCCACACGAGACGAGATGGGATGGTGCAGGACGCAGTTATGCCCATTTATGTAAGATCTTGCACAAATCCTGGAGAAAGAATTTTTTTTGGTATATTTATATTAAGTATAACTAATTTTTAGTAATTATTAACTTAATTTTCATGTGCTACAGGAGCGGCTTCTTGATACCCACCAAAGACTTTCCCAAGTGCCCAATACACCGCCTACGCAGACATATGTGGACGCTTTAGGGACACGATCGGGACATACCCGTGTGGTTGGGCGTGTAGTTAGGGGAACACGTGGACTGAATGTCCCCCTCCCAGAGGATATAGAGCAACCCTTCCCAGCCCAGCAGTCACCGTCCTTTAACATCAATGATATGTTCGCCCAGGGTAGCCCTTGGACCCAGTCATCATTCGAAGCCGGACCTAGCACGTCATCATCCCATGCTGGGCCTAGCACGTCACGGGCCCCCACACAGCGGTTGGGTAGTGATAGTGATAGTGATAGTGATGATGAAAGTGATTAGTTTTCCCTTTTTTTATTGTTTGTATTCATCGTTCAACTGAAGTGTGATTTCCTTTTATAATCTTGATTTCTGTGATATAATCATTTGTAATTTTTTATGTTTTTATACATTTGTTGATAAAAAAATGATTGGAATCAACTTTAGAAGAGTATTATAGAGTCAATGTATGTACAACAGAAAAATATGAAAAATTATTGATTGAAACTTGTTTTGGAACAACTTAAATAAATAAAAAATATATACAATAAAAAAAGTATACATACAAACAGCCTATATAAAACATTGAAAGAATTTAATCATTTATTATAATAGGAGGGCCTGGTGGTACTCTTGGCATGTTTGCGTACAACCAATTTTGATACGCATCTTCTTGATTTGCGTACATTAATGCTAGTCGACGTGCAGGATCGGTTGCGTGAAAATCCCATTCCGGATTCTTGTAGGCCATTGGGTAGTCGCCTACTAATTTCACTGCAACAAAATGGGTTTCGTTGTTTATCAGAGCAATACTTATCGGTTGTTTGAATAACAGCTGATCTAAGCCGTGATGCATCGGAAATACTGTGCGGGGGTCACGTAGGCTAACGCAGTTGACTATTATACCCAGCTTATTAGTCAGGATGATATGGAACCACACTTTACTCATCCAATGATGTGTGGGCCGGCTTCGTCCATAATAAGATGTTCGCAGCGCCGACAACATTCGGTTGCCCTCTGTTTGCCCAAACATTTGCATGTACCCATCGAGGTCAGATTCAAACTCCGCGAGCATCTGCGTACGAACCCACTCTGCACCCATCTCCTCATCTAGCCCCAAAGCTACAGCGGTAGCTCGAAATCCACAGTTACCGTCTCCTTTGACATTTTGTGCGCCTACAACGTACGGCCTTAAGTACGATGGTATCTCACCTAGTACCCAATCGTAATTTTTGGAAAGACTGGCGTTATACGGTTCCGCAACATACCCAACCCAACTGGCCGATGACTGTGCCTCTGAATCCGGATCCGAAACCTGCGCCTGCCTTGATTCATATATGGGTGCATTTCTAGATTGTGTAGGTGGTGGCCCGAAGATGTCATCTACTAAGTTGGAATATGGTTGGTCATAGTTGAGCCAATGGTCTTGGGACGTATCGCCGAATCCATATAATTTTTGTGTCACATATGGTGTATCCCCGACCCCGTAGGATTGGGACGGGTCCCCCCACGTATATATATCATCAAGACCTGGATATGGGTGCAGGTTTCCAAAAATGTCAGGATTATCTTTGACACATTCTGATTCAGGGTGGAATTGATCGTCGAACAATTTTCGGTTTTCGGGATAACGACAGGACTGGGACGGCTCGTACGTACTGTGTCTGGCAGGATGCGCAGGTGGGGGTTTATTCAAATCTGGCACCTTATATTCCCCAGGTCGACTGGACTTGGATTTTCGTAGCCCAGGTGGGTTGGTGTTGAGATCCGGCACCTAGACCATTAGTAAGAATCAGTTTCCTTAACTAAGGTAGTTATATATAATGTATTTATTGAATAAGACAAATATTTTTTTAGATGTATTATGTATACCTTTGGCGGCTTTTGTTTCGAGCCGACTGGTCTTCCGCGTGTGGTCTTTTGAACAAGAGGATCTTTCACTTGTGTCTTACCAGGCTTAAACATGTCTTTAATTTTTGACAACCAATGTTTCTTTTGAGCTTTGGGTTGCTGATCCAAGAAATTCGTAAGACCATCAACGACTTCATGGACATCGTCTTCTTCGTCTTCGTCTTCTACGCATGTCCACGGTGTTAAGTCAAGCTTTTTCCAAAAAGGGTCTATGACATGAGGCTGTATACGAGTCCCTGCATTTATTTTATATAAATAAGTCAACGAAATTATGTCCTTTTGATGAAAAAATACAAGTAATAAATCGTACTAACTGCGCTGCATGTACTCGGCAATCTTACAGGCACATGGTAGCCCGCAACTGGACTGAACCTTGCACCCACATTTGTTAACCTGTCTTTTAAGGACTTTGTCTAAGCGTAAAATTTCATCAGCCATGATGTCCAAAGCTTTAAGTGAAACCTTTCCCAACAGGTCCTTCATACAGTTGTAATTATGTTTCCCCTTCCGGGTCCCGTTGCTATACCCCAGTTGGCCCCTTATTTCTGCTTCTTGACTTATCAAGACGGAATCAACACATTGGAGGATTCTAGTAAATGTGCATTTCCCCCTCAATTCTTCCTTCAGTAAATGGTGCTCGGCCTCCACTCTGTTTGTGGTGTGGTTTTGGTAGTTGAGGTGTTCATCGACCCAACAGGACACAAACTGCTCTCGGTTTGGGGACAACCAATTATCGGTCACGTACTTGTAGACGCCTGGAAAACCCGCAAGTTTTTCCTTTAACTCCTTCTCATTTGACTTAAACTCGTCAAAAGTCCGAGACTGATAGACTTTTTTCCACCAAAAGTTAAGCCTGTCAATGCTAACATCTTTTTTCATCCGCAATGCCGGTTCGCAGTGCTTGATTATGTTTTGCCATATATGGTACCTACACAGCAGATGTTTCGCTTCCGGCATAACAACCTTCAAAGCTCTCATCAGCGCTAGCTCCCTGTCAGTAAGAACGACACGAACAGCAAAGCTATCAGCAAGGGTGGACCGAAGACATCGTAAAACCCATTGATAATTTGCCTCCCGCTCGTTTACGATAAACGCATACGCTAAACTGAAGGTCTTCCCCGTTGAAGTCACGCCGACGATCTCAACTAGCGGCATGTTGTAGATGTTAGTTTTGTAGGTGGAGTCTATTTCAATAACCCAGGGAAATGCGCGCCATAGGGTCATTGATGTTGGATGAATGAAAAAAAGGTTCTCCAAGCGTCCATTTTTGTTATTTGTGGTGAACTGGTAAAAGTACCTTTTCTCTTGCAATAGTGAAAACATAACCTGCGATTAATGACTAAGTCAATTCCAACAACGTAGTAGAATAGAATATTTAATGTTTGTACCTGCATTGGAGTACGCCCTGCTTGCCCCGACCTTCTTCTCGCTTTTAAGAAGTTCGTAATGTCTCCTTTGCGAGTCAAGTTTCCTGGAAATTCAAGTTTGAGGTTTACCAGGATCTGATGTGGGTACAAACCGCGATCCGATTGGGTCCGCACAAATTCCTTTTCTTCATCCGTCATCCGTCTGGCGTATGCATTCCCTTGCAGATTGGTAGTTGGATCATGATTGTGTCTCCAATCCTTGACAGTTAACCTCCAACCACCATCACGCACAGGGCGGCCTATTAAAGTGAAGGGACAACCTATCTTACTGGACCGTTTGGGTGGGCCAATTAACCTTACATCGCGCGCTCCACCGTGGTGACATATAAGTGTCACTTTATTCACCACCTCTTTTGAGTTTTTGTTCGTCCGCCGTATAACTAGAACATAACCCAAATCCATTGCTGTTCTTTGAGCCCACTCCGTTAATTCTTCAAAGGAACCGAACACCTCATCAGTTTCAAAGTCCCCAGCTTCGCATTCATATTCACCGTCTGCATCAGGTTGCTCAAACACATTATCCGGCACTTCAATACGTACGTTTTCTGGGTCTGCCCAAATATCCTCCAAACTATCCATCTGAAACAATTCAAGTAAACATCAACCTCATTAACTATTAATGGTGTCCATACTCAATATATATATATATATATATATATACAAACAAAACGCTTGAAAAAGAAAGATATACAATACCATCAACTACAAATACTGTTAAAATATATATCTTGAAACGCTTGAAACAATACGCTTGAAAAAATACGCTTGAAACAATACGCTTGAAAAAATAAATATCTATACTGAAGAAATTTTTTTCATAAACTTATATTGTTTCAATATAGTTCCGTAGTACCATATATAGTATCTAAAAATATGGGGTACCATCGTTTTATCCAATGAAAGTATGGCAAATTTTCATTACCAATGTAGACAAAGTATGGCATGCATCACTGTTACTACATGACGACTAATTTATCCAATGAAAGTATGACAAATTTTCATTACCAACTTCCTTCAGTATGGCATGTCACTGTTACTACACATACGTTTTAAGTTTTGAAGTTGGTTCTAAGTTTGTTTCTCCCAATTGATTTTGAAGTTGGTTCTAAGTTTTTATTTTAATGGTCATACAATATCAACCTACTAAAAAAATATTAATTAATATCAATAGATAAAAAGTTAAACCCACTCTAAAATATTGATAATAAGAATTGAATAACTTTGTTATTGAATTGATTTCGATAGATAGATTAATTAATAAATATTTAATATTAATAATAAAATCTTTAAATAATTAATAGGATTAAATTATGACATAATCAATTTTTACTTTTATAAAATTGAGCTTTGTGATTGGTTAATAAAATGTTAGGTCAACTGTCTTTTAGTATATATAAAGATACCCATAAGTCATACATATAAATTATTGCCATCAATATATGATATGATATATTTATATAAAGAATTAATTAGTTTCGACTTTTTCGTATTAGGAGTTTAATAAAAAGTTATATTAATAAAGTTATTTGATAATTCTAGGTAACTAAATATATGTAAATAATATTAAAGATGACACAAGTCGTTTAATAAAAACGCCATGTGTCGTCTAAAGGAAACCTTAATCCTGTTTTAGTTTAATGGTAAATGTTAAATTTTAAATATAAATTATTATAATATATCATAAATGTATTTTAAAATCGATTGGGAACACATGGATGATGATACTCTTCTTAATTATTATAATATATCATAAATGTATGATAATATATAAATCTTTCAAATTTCAAGTTTATATATAAATCCACGTATTGAAAAACTAAGTTAGGCAAAATTCTCCAATCCCAATCATTTATTACATTTTTTTACTACGTATTTTTTCACTTAAGTTATTTTTATATAATATATTACATTTTCATAAATTTCGAAATAGACAAATATTTCAAAAATGTTTGATATACTTAATTTAAGTGAGGTAAATTTAACTTTTATTACTTTGTAATAATAATTTTTTTAAACGACATACTACTATATCAGTATTGTAAATACCGTGTTCGGTGTCCAGTACAGCTATCCTCGCAAATGACCATTCAATAACCATTCCCGAGGTGTGGCCACGTCACCACTATTTGCGGCGACGTCGCCGCTAATGGTGGTAAATTTACTTAAATCAGTTTTTTGATATACTTAATTTAAGTGAGGTAAATTTAACTTTTATTACTTTGTAATAATAATTTTTTAAACGACATACTACTATATCAGTATTGTAAATACCGTGTTCGGTGTCCAGTACAATGACCATTCAATAACCATTCCCGAGGTGTGGCCACGTCACCACTATTTGCGGCAACGTCGCCGCTAATGGTGGTGACGTGGCGGTGACGTGGCATTCCTCGTACATGGTCTGCAGTGTCGGTCTGTAAGGCAACGTGTCAGTTTTTTGGGTCCCACTATTAGTGGCGACGTCGCCGCTAATACCTGGTCGTTTTACCCGTTGACCTGGTGGTGTTACCCAATGCGCTAATTAATCACAATTTGTAAAATTGACCAGAATACTACCTTATCCACTTCCCCAAAAATCCTTCCTCCAAGTTTGTTTTTCTCGCTGTAATTATTTGTCGCCACTTTTAAATTATCGTAACTATACGTTGATGGGCCTTGAAGCAATTCCTTTGATCCGCGCGACTTATCTAAGAATTGGAAAATAAATAAGTTAATTACATCTATACTCCATATATAAACAAACTATCATTTCTCTATTCAACTCTCTACCTTTGAATTGTCCAATATATCATTCTAATTTATATTACCTTCACATACCTTATCTCTGAAATTCCAAAATTACCCTTAAAAAAAACTCCACAATTACCTAGAAACCCCATTGTGGTAAAAACTTCATCCAACTTTAAAATTATTGCTACTGATAAGAAAAAACATCTTAATTGTCATAGATTATATCACGAAATGTTTAAACAATAATTACTTTTTTATAACTCACGAAATTACTAACCAATTACGTCTTTTTTTATATTCGTATTAAATTTTAATCTTTTACTATTTATTTTTTTTAATTGCCCGTTGTTCTAGCTCTTTTTAATTGACAAGTAGAGCTACGAGAAGGAAAAAGTACTAACCCTTCGCCCCCTTCCCCTACAATTGTATGTTTCATACAATTGTAATTGGTTATTTTTTATGGTTAGTTTTGTAATTCATTATTTCGTTATTTCTTGCACCTAATCCGCGAGTTATTTTTAAAATGATAGATACGGTTAGATGTTGCATTGACGCATCTCATGAAAGTAACCTGAACGCTATAAACCGTTACGACATCTGACGCGCTATAGACCGTCGTCGCGGCAACACGCGGGTACCCGTGTAGTCTACAAATAAGTTACACTTCCGTGATATTCTATGGGCAAAAGGTTATGAATTGAAAAGCACATTCAAAGAAGCATTTCCACTATACTCATGGGTTTAAGTGTTTAGCATTTTGACCAACGATAAATATGTAAACTGAGTATACTAATGAGAGCCAAAGAGTATATGCAAGTGGCAAGCCTCCAATAGTATAAAAAACTGCAATAACTAATACCGGCTAACAATATGTTGATCGCGTGATAACAAAAATGTACGTACAACCTAAGAAATCAAATAATAGTTAGTAGGCTAATACCAAAACCGTAAGACTTGTAATCAACGCTACATCCCACCAAAAAATTAATAACAAAATTTGAAGAAATGTAATGTCCTTGATTGGAAATCATTACCAATTTTAATGGAGATTTTTATGAATAGAGAAGATAAATCCGAATTGAAGAGCTACAACTTGTAGAGAGAATTTAAAAATATACAAAAAAAGATACGGGAATCAACAAAAGTTACATTATACAAACACGTGAAGGACATTATACTAACACTAAAACAATAGAAAAAAATTAAGAAAACAATAACATTTACATTGTACTAATACCCATCGTTCAATAGAGAATGGGGAAAAGAACACCATGCAACCCGTATTCCTATCATTGTTTTTTGATATCTCGACCACAACTACTATTTGCAGCGATAGTTGCTGCAAATAGTGCCCTGTGTGTAATGATAAATCTGGCAAAGTAATAGCGAACCCCTATCAGTAATCGCTGCAAATAGTTGGATATAGACAAAACACCACTATTTGCAGCGATAACCGCTGCAAATAATGTGGTTGAATTACCAAAAGTCTGCTCGGAATACCAGGCGTCCAACTTTAATAAACTTGAACTTATTGCTAAAATCCAATGATTTCATAGGATCATATAAATCGTCATAATTTAATCCTATTTATATTTAGGAATCTAGTATATAAAAAGACGAAAAAACTTATAGAATAGAATACTCACTGAATTCGTACAATGGTTGTTGCTATATCGCACTTCCTTCTACGTTATTTAATAATGAAAATAAAAAATTGTAAAAAATAAGAAATATATCCGTATAAATGATGAAGTCGGCTGCATCTTTGAAGACTTTGAATCAAATTAAAATCAAACTAATCTCTTATATTAATAAAATAAAATTATTTTCAAAAATTATTTTTAGAAAAAGAATAAAATGGCAAGCCTTCATCTTATAATTTTTGTATTTTTATTTTCTTATTGTTTTTTTTTACCTTAAACATGTTTACTTCCTTTAGCTATCTTAAACTTTGATCCCTTTTTCTATCCTCATATAAATAATTTTTAAAACATATATACAATGATAAATGAATAGTCATCAACATTAACATTAAACTTTTTAAATATTCTTTTTTAAAATTTTTGAACTTTTCAACTTTTTTCTTCTAATATTGATCTGAACGAAAAATGTCTGGGTCAGAACTAATTTAACTTCAAAAAACTCGGGTTTTTAATTAACTAGTTATATCATTATATCTATATTCTATATTTACAGATATATGGGAATGGGGAAAATTTTCTTTCTATTAATATTTTAATTAATTATTTTAAATCATATATATGGATATAGATTTATTCTTTTCAAAGTTACGTACATTCTGCATCTTGAGTTTTGGCAATGGAATGTGTGTTTTGTGTGAGGAGTACTCGGAATATGTGGATAATCTTTTTTGTGGTGTGAATTATTGGCTAATATAATTTGGACTTTCATTACCTTTTGGTGCAAGGCCACATTGTTCTTTCTTTTTTTAATCATCTTCTTGAGATTCTTGAAAATGTGAGACTTGAGAAGAAAGAACAAAATTAGGTATTAAAGGATATAACACACAAATCAAGATTGAGAAAGTTGTATAAGACATAAAGTCATTGGCTTTTCTTTGGTATAACAAATGAAAGAATAATGTAAACATTAGTTGAAATAGTTGGTGTAGATTCGACGTAATGTGATTCTTGTATAATTGTTGTAAGTTTTGGTATCACTACTTTGGTGGATACTGTATACATGAAATTCATTTTTTTTTTAATAAAAAAAGTTGGGTCTCAAAACCTGTTTAATCGGTTTATTTTCAAATAAGGCTATAAAATTGCTACAATACAGCAAAAATACTCTTAAAAATTATTTAAAAGTACCAAATATTTATAATACTAAAAATATATAAGTTGTAAACTCTATTGACCATTAAGTATACAAAGTATTTAGTAAAATAATATGAACAAAGACTCAATTTAATCGAAGGAACAATTTAACTTTTGAATTATTTAAATTTGATCAACTTTATATGTAAAATTGAAAGTCAACTCAATTCATGTGATTCTTGTATATATGTTGTAAGGTTTGGTATCACCATTTTGGTGGATATTGTACAAATAATGTTTTTATTTTTATAAAAAAAATAAGTTGATCTCAAAAACCTATTTAATCTTTTAAATAAGGTTATAAAATTGCTACAATCTAACAAAAATACTCTTAAAAATTATTTAAAAAATATTACAAAATATTTATAATACTAAAAATATATAAGTTTTAAACTCTATTGACTATTAGGTATACAAACAGTTAGTAAGATAATACAACAAGAAAAATAAAAATAAAAAAACTCAATTCAATTGAGGAACAATTTTAAATTTTGGATTAAATCGATTAACTTTATATGTAAAACCGAGACACCTTTATTCTCTTTGAATCTTCGACTTTTAATTACTCGTTATAATCCAAAGCTTAAAAGTTGTTTCAATTTTCTTTGAAAGTAACTCAGCCAGATGTTTTAACCGATTTAACATAAAGCAGCTCTCATTAAACCGATTTTTTTTTTAAAATAAAAAACATGGCCGAAAACACCACATTAACATCTCTATCTTATCACCAATTTAAAATTCAAAATTTTCACAAATGGGGGACCACTAAAACAACGGCCACGATCCCATCAAACACCAAACAAACAAGAAAACATATTAAATTAAAAAATAAAAAATACAAAAAACCTCCAAACAACATCCAACAGTGGTTTTACATCTATACAAATTCATCTGTATCTACACATCTATATCTATCTCTCTCTTTACAAAAACACCCACATTCAAAAAATCTCTCTTTTTTTAAAAAAAAAAAAATCAAAATGGAAAATCTAACTCGCGAGCAATACGTATACATGGCAAAACTAGCCGAACAAGCCGAACGTTACGAAGAAATGGTGAAATTCATGGAAAAGTTAGTCATCGGGTTAACACCAGTATCCGAACTAACAGTAGAAGAACGGAACTTACTTTCCGTTGCATACAAAAACGTCATCGGTTCGTTACGTGCGGCGTGGCGAATCGTGTCGTCAATTGAGCAGAAAGAAGAGTCAAGGAAAAACGACGAACATGTTGTGTTGGTTAAGGATTACAGGAGTAAAGTGGAGGCGGAATTGTCGGATGTCTGTGATGGGATATTGAAGATTTTGGAGCAGAATTTGGTGCCGAGTGCGAATAGTGCGGAGTCGAGAGTTTTTTATTTGAAAATGAAAGGGGATTATTTTAGGTATTTGGCTGAATTTAAAGTTGGTGATGAAAGGAAAGAAGCTGCTGAACAGACTATGAATTCTTATAAGGCTGCTCAGGTATCATATTTAATTTGATTATATTTTGATTATATATATATGTATGTATTGATTTGTGTGTGTGATTTATGTTTTGAGAGTAGATCTAGTCTGGGAAAGGGGATTTGGGATTTGATGAAGGTTTAAGTGTTTATTGGTTAGTTTAATATATGAATTGTAAAGTTAAATAAAAGTTGTGAAATTTTTGTTAGTATATATGGTTAAGGTGACGCCATCGGATGGTTAAAATAGTTTAGATAGAAAATTCCAAAAAATTGCCTAACTTGTTAGAAGAAACAAGCACTTCAAATTTTTTAAGTTCTGATACTATCCCGAAACTGGTACTGAATTTCAAGTGGGACTAGGATTAGTATCCACTTTAGGGTGATTACTAGGATCCATACCCGAAAAAAAAATACGGAAACCACCGGTACCGGTTTCTTAAGGAATCGGTACCATATTTTAGTGATTTTTGTTATAGAATCAATGGTACCAGTCCCATACCGTTCTATAGTCGGTTGTTTGTAAAGTAACACTTTAAATTTAGCAATTCTTATTCCTAAATACCCTCTAATTACTTCAATAAGAATTCTTTTTTGGATGAGAGGAATTTGTGCAAATAGTAGTTTTTTTTTTGTTTGGACGGATAGCTTCCTTAGCCAGTCTGAACATCGGCTTCCACATGTTGTGCTTGGGGTAAGGTTAGTTGAAAAGCGACTGGTAGCAGGTGTCGTTGGGGTAGGGTTTGTTGACAAGTGACTGCAGGTGTCAATGTTTTGTGATAGTTGACGAATTCTGATGCCTATGATAAGACTTGATTACTCTATATGTATGAATAGTTCCGATTCGAGGTTAAATACAATCTAGTATAGCAGATTGTAACAGGAAATTTAAAATTGAAGTTTTTGATTTCTAAGTAAATAACTCGAGGTTGTATGATTCTATCATATTATGTAGATATAGTAGATCTTCTGACTAGTCATATGAGTAGTGTTAGTGAAGTATGATGTTGGTTTTCAAAAGGATATTTTCAGAATTAGGCTAGTGATAGTAGTTGAATTTAGCTAATTATAGTTGTCTAAAACAAGAAAAAGACTGCATATTTTAACCCAAGTTATTGTACAAGAAAAAGTCCACTTGTGGGATGTGGACCAATTATGCAAATTGTAACCCAAGTTGTTGATGTATCATATATTCGGTAGTGAGGTGACACTTTTTTGGAATTTAATTAAATCTTGGAGTATGTCTGTTTTTGTAGGAAATCGCAGAGGCGGATCTGGCTCCAACTCATCCGATACGGTTGGGTTTGGCCCTTAATTTCTCGGTGTTCTACTATGAGATTCTGAATTCGTCTGATAAGGCTTGTAGCATGGCAAAACAGGTTGGACTCCATGAGATTTTTCTTATATTAATTATCAACTTGAATTTTGTAGTTGTTTCTTGTTTGAAATTTTCTCTTTAATCTTAGTTTTCGCAATCAATTATGTATGTTTTAGCACTCGGTAGGGCTAAATTTCATTAAAAAAGTTTTTGAATTGATTAATCAAGTAGTTGAACATTTGACTTGGTAGCTGGTATGGAGTTATCAACAATTGATCTTTGGGAATCATAAAAGGCAACTTTATTATATGAGTGAATAATGAGTCATTTAGATGTGGACACATTCTTGATAATTTTTTTTAGTTCTTTGGAAGTTCTGCGTACGGATGTCTTCGCTATGTTTATAAGTCTATTTATAAAGGTCAACAAAGCAGATTGAGTAAGGCGATTGACCTGTAGCACGTCTGACAATATGAAAAACTCATATGATAAATCAATGACGACCCTTTTACAACTAATTAGACATTTATAGAAGTAAAAAGGGCAGTTAAATACACTTTCTTTGGATCTTGAGTATAATTATCTCATGAGTTTTCTAAGGTTGCCAGTAGCAAGTGTAAGCGATGTGCTTCAAAGAGTTGCAACAAAAAAAGAGAGAAACAGAGTTCACCTATCCAATTAGATCTAAGGTTTAAAATCATTCTGGAATATAACTTATGTTTTGAAAGAGAGTGGAAAAATATTTTCGCGAAGCTAACCAGGGTAAAATCCCTTTTACCCAAAAAAAAGAATATTTCTGTGAAGCCAAACCTGGATGGCTTTTAAGCAGATATACGTGTATATTTTTATATATTTGAGCGATGATCATCTTTAAGAAACACACATATTCTTGCATATGCATATACAGATGTATGTGTGTGTATCATTATATGTATGCAAGGCGAACACCTCTTGCATATTCTTGCAAGAAGACAGAGAATACACTGGGTTGGGGGAAGAAAAATAGGTGAGAGAGAAAAGCGAATATCATGAATTATATATATTCATTAAAAGACAAAAAAAAAAGGTAATTCATTATATTATAGATAATATATATATATATATATATATATATATATATTATTTTTATGTAATATTTATGTTTATAATAGTCTAATAACTTGAAGTTTTTGGTTGAAAAGTTTATATTTTTTGAATGATATTTGTTTTATAAATGACATTTGTTTTTTTTTTACTATTACTTTTCACTATATATAAATATTTTATATCTATTTACTTGGTGTGCTTTTATTTCCCGGGTGTGCGCTTTTTTTGCGCCTCTCGCCTTCGCCCTATTTGGGGTCTTTGCGCTTTGAGGTCGCCTTCGCTTTTGACAACTATGATATGCATATCATTGTAAGTGTTGTCGGCATGTATCTGCATATGCCTATACACATGTATGTGTATCATTATCTTTTTGTTTGACTTTAGGTTATATATACTTGTATTTTAATAGTATAAAAGCTGGCTCTTTGTTTGTTAGGATTGTTTTTTCTGCTGCTGGATTTTTGTGGTTATCAGTTTATTAAAAAAATTCCAAATAGAGGGAGGTATCACACACGCCATATAGTAAAATCAAGCAGACTTGTCTTTGTTTATCTATGTACAAGTCAAACAACAAATACACTAGATCTCAAGTTGTTCCGATCATATATAGTAGATTATGGTTGTCTATAACTAGATATATTGAGATCTTTGGGTATCTGTATTAATATATTTAATAATTTGGCTTACATAATCTCGTTAACAATGCGGGAGAGGGTCAATAAATTTAATCATGTGACCATATGTAACCATTAACTATTGAGGGAAGTTTAAAATTGCAATTTCATTGTTGCATTAGCACCAGATGCTCTTACTGAGCACACAGTAAGTTGCCGATATTCTTTAGATTGTATACATTGTGGGTAGTGTTTGCTTATTTGTTACTATTATCTTTGCTTCTGTATCTTTAAAGCTGTTTTCATTTTGTGTGTATCTGAAGTTTCTGGGGCTTTATTAACTAAATGTGTGTTATATATGATGACGAGTAGGCATTTGAGGACGCAATTGCTGAGCTGGACACTTTAGGTGAAGACTCCTACAAGGATAGCACTCTGATTATGCAACTATTGAGGGACAATCTCACTCTCTGGACCTCAGATGCACAGGTCAATTTCTTTCTCTCTTTCACTAATGCACAAATATACGCACATATTTAGCTACCGCTAACTGGACAGATGTAGGTCTCTTCTCACCTTAAAGTTGAAGCATTAAACCAATTGTAGTTAGTATGTCTAAAAACCCATCACTGATTATAACATTGTCAGAATCCTGTCGACTAAAATCAATACCATCAATAAGTCGTTATAAAAGAATGCTGATAGGTATTAATATTACATCATAGAACATTATGTAATATTTAAGAAAAAGAAAATAAAATAATGTAACTAATATATACAAATCCCAAATCACGTATAAATCAGTTTTCATGTGATGGACGATATTTCGCAACTATGTGACGGGCAATTTAAAATCGGTCATTGATTATATTGCGACCAAAAGTGTCATAATTTAAATATCTGGTTATTGCTATTAGAAGCGACATATATGGATTTCTAAGGATCAAATAATCAGTTTTTATCTTTCCAACAGTTTGTTATAAGTTGTAACAGACCTTGATTTTCAAAAATTGCTTATTACATCTTTTTCCAAGATAATTTGAGGGAGTTTTACCCACATTTTACATGTATCTCTTCTGTATTCATCACAAAATGGCAATCTTGATCCTTTGATCAGTTTGTTTATAATCAGACTCTCCTTTCCAAAAGAAATTTAATGATCCAGGATTCACCTTCCTTTTATTGTTACAACTTCAATGTCCCAATTCCCAAACACTCAGTCTCTTGTAGTTTCAAGATCTGTCCAAAATATTGAGTCAAATGCCGCTGATGTGTGTGTTATAACACGAGCATCAATTATTTTTGGTCTATTTTGATTCTGCTGGAAATACATACCTCTCCGAATAAGAAATAAAATTCACATAAGACAAAAACAGGTTACTAGGAGAAGAGAAATACGTTGTTTTAACACTTCTTTTTGGGTGAGTGCAGGACCAGCTGGAAGAGCCATAGATGCTTACAATGGCGAAAGAGGTTTGCCTGTGTCTGCTGGAGGGGGGAGGTGGGCGTGGAATGTCATTTGTATCTTTTAAACATCATGCGTTTTTTTTAATTTTAAAGCACACTTTGCTTTTGTAAAATTCTTCTTTGTTTTCCCTAGCATTCTCTTAACTATGTACTGTCTTACAACGATGTAGATGATTTATAGTTTTAAGGGGAATTGTATGGATACAACGGTGCTTCATCTGAATTTCGGGGATACTTTTGGTCCTTGAAAGCAACTGATCCTGAACAGTCAGTTACCTTTAGACCCATGATAAGTCCCAACAAGTCAATGAACTTCCAGGAAATGGCATTTCCTAGTGTCCTACTTTCCTCATTGCTTTTAGATTAATAGCTACTAGAAGCATAACCGTGCTAGTTGGATCATCATGCCTTCAGGCTTCAGTATTCCTATATAGCCGTTTTGAGTTTTGTATCTTTGTAGATGATATGTAGAAATATCCCTTGATAACGGATTTTCTAACAAGATAGCTTAGCTTAACAAATTGGTTTTAGAGTTGAACCTCGTAATGGTTATTGTGGAGACTAAATATGAATCGTATCACCTTCAAGTTAAGTCTGTCAAAAAGTTTAGCAATTAAAAGAGCTTTTGAAGAATTTTTGGTCCTCAGAATCTCGACTAATGAATTTAAATAAACACGATACTCAAGCAATAATGAATTTGATATCGCACTTGTATTGTGGTTTACAAAATTTCGTTACGGGATGTCATTGCAATAAAAGGGACTTGATTTAATTGCGAAAGATGTGTTTACAAATACTTATGTAAGCCTCGTATAGTCGTATTTCTCATAAGGGAGATGGTGCCTTGAACCATTAGCTAGTTCATTGTGGGTTTAACCAAACCATCTCGTTTTTACCGGTTCTTTTAGCTACCAATTTCACCTGTATTAACAGGTTATAAAATGTTTTGGTTGTTGGTGTGACCAGTAACCAGCCGGTTCAAACCAGTTTCAAAAACACTGACTTTAATAGCATGAACCCCGAAACAAGGTACGAAGAACCCAAACCGACCACAAACAGTGAACTAATGAATTGCATATTAGTTAAACACGAACTTTGAACAAAACTTTCGGGCTACAGACTTAAACATATGCCAAAGACTGAATCGCCCCATCTATCCTCCTGAGGAGAAGTTTGGTTTCAAACCCCGGTTCGAACAGGAGGAGTACGCCATGCTAATGCGCCTTGGATGATCCACATCTCAGGGTCAGGCGCCGATGAGCACATTGAACTATTCATGTGGCTGAGAGCCCTCACAGCTCAGGCACAACGACGCAATTATCAGGGGCGCGCTCTACCACTGAGCTAATAGCCCGTCGTGCGGGCCCCCACTGGGGGCCACTATGCCAAAAGCGAGAGAAACCCCATCCCTCTCTTTAAGTCCACGCGGTACTCGTATTAGCTAAGTGAATTCTAGCTTTGAAAGCTGGCTAGGGGTCCGCTTCACCTCCTAACACAAACAGTGAAAGTAGCAACCGCAAGCGAAAGTGTCTCACAATCGGATGCTAGTCTCTAAGTCCCTGCTTTGACTGTTCCTTTTCTTAGGTCACATTTTTTTTGGTTTCAATCCATACTTTCCCTTGCAAAGACAAAGACAAGTTTTGTCCCACCCGTGGATCTAACCCCCTTGATCTTCCTCTATGATTCGCACTTTCATTTAATAAGAAGCTCACTCGTGCCATTTGACCTCGTCCTATAAGATTCATACTTAGCTCGACGTCTCTTCTTTTCTTCTAGCACAAGAGTGGATATAAACTCAGCAGAAAGAGCGGTAATTGCTCCAACAACTTCTTCTTGCTTACACATGTCACCGCCCCTTTCTTGAAAAAGAAGGCATTCTCGCAAGGACACAAAGACTTACTTTCTCAATTGGAAGAAACAATACCTGACGAAATTAGGTCTTGTTGTTCGTGGTCGAGCCTCCAGTTATTCTTATAGATAGACTAGTCCTTCGTGATGGTTATGAATCAATATATATTTTGATAAAACTTGAGAACATAAGGTATCGGATATAAATTTTGGAGTGAGTAAAATACTCTCAAGAATGAATATAGGCTTTTTTTAAAAATAACTTTTCTTGTGAGTTAGAGTTAGATATATAAAAAACTATATAACGATGGAACGTTGTTCATTTATGTAACCATTTTGCTAAGTTCACTTATTAGAGGCTATTATTGTTAAATGTGTTCATATTTTTTATTATTATTATTATTTTCAAAGTGAGTTTCGATTTTTAACCAGATATTTTTTGAATCTCCAACCTTTTTCTTATGGAAAAAAACCTTTGAGATGAAAACCCCAATACTCGATCCTGAGACTTTATCCGAGATCCATATAGTGAACTTATGAGATATCCCTTGCCACTGGGGTTTAAGCCAGTGGTTTGTTCATATTTATGTAACAGTTAATTTTTATAAAATTATCTATAATGATAGGTTAAAAGTATTTTAAGAGTTAGAAGGTATTTCTAGTATAGTTCTCAAAATTATATCATGTCAGCATAAAATCTTAACGAGTTTATGGTATGAATTCTATCATAATCATAGAACTAGGTATATCATCGTCAATATGGATTATGTATAACAGGTGGGTTTTTTAGTGGGAACACGCTTAAATTAAGAAAACTGTGAGAACATTTAAAAACATTATTTTGATGCACTAAAAGTCTATAAAATTAACATTGTTCATAAATAATTATCATTATTTAAGTGTTTAATAACACATTAATCCATCAAAATAAAAAAAATCACGTTTTTTTCTTTGTGTATCCATTTTGATGAATATGCATCCAAGATGAATGAACAAAAAAAATGATTTTTACGATTTTGATAGATCAATGTGTTGTTAAACTTTTAATAATGATAATTAGTTATACACTATGTTAGTTTAATGGACTTTTTAATGTATCAAAATAAAATTTTTAAATATTCCCACTATGTTCTCGTTTTAAGAATGTATTCATTTGATCGGCCCCCTATGTATACCATAGGTGACAAATTAATTAATAAGCATAGGCAAAAATTTATCATAGGCGCTACTTAAAATTTAAAAATACCAAACATGTGTTTTTCTTGGTTTTTTTTTTTTTTTTTACAAATTTAGATTATGTTTAGAAAGAATTTGAAATCAATCGAGTTGTATCAAGTGGTTAAAATCCATGCCTATTGAAATAGAGGTCAAGGGTGATCCCTAACAAGACTTGAGATATGTCTTTTTTGTTATATTTGATAGAACAACAGTTTCTTTATCATAAGTTTGAGTAAGGTTGTCTATATCTCGACACCCATATGAAAAGTGAGATCAAATCATGGACAACTAGATAAAATATTTTCCAACTTAATAAAACATGCTTATTTTCATACCGACACAACTAAGTATTACACATTGTCATTATATAAATCTAACATTTGATATTAGGGTATTGTTTAAGGGTTTTTTGAAGGGACAATTTGATTCTTAAAATGTATAAATTTTTGATGGAATTAAATTTAATTTTTTTTATGTTAATGTAACATAATGTAAGTTGGATCTTCCTCAATATGGTAAATTCCCATAATTAAAGATGTATTGATTTTGTATGTCCCTACATTAAGTTAACAATGTGGATTGTCATAATAAAATAAGTGTACTTCTTAGTTAGCTCAAATGGTTGAGTACTTGCCTTAAAAATAAAAGGTTTTGGGTTTAAGACTTGGGAAGTACATAAGAAATCTTTCTATGAAGGCTTGGCTTGGGTATACTCAGGTTCAAGTCTAAGGAGGCAGAGTTTAGCCCTATTGATCGTGGCGGATTAGTAGGGGGTCCCTCCCCCCCCCCCCCCCCAATCGGGTAAATAGACATTTCTACTTCGAGAGAGCTCTCTAACGCGAACCCAGTTAAGACAACGTATATTAGACCTCACGCTGTCGTATCGTGACACGAAGTTCTCAAGCGAAATTCACCTTTCAAAAAAAAAAAAAAAAAAATACTGAAAATCAATTTGATAACACAAGCTTAAAGTCAGCTAACTCCACACACAATAAAACACACCTGGCTCGTACAAAAACATAAGATCCATCGACCCTAATGTATCGTTGCCAACAAAAGAGTCACACATTCATCATTTTAGTTTATACCACATATAAATAAAACATAAATTCATATTTTCCAAACACTAACTTCATTCGAAATACAACAAAGGACTCAAACCTTGCCATTCTTTTTTCTGTCTTGTCTATTAACTCATGTGATATGTGGATATAGTTAATAAGAATCCGATCTAAAATGACACTATTTGGGCATTTATAGCTAATTAATTAAGGTTATGCCAACACTAACCTAAGATAATAGGTCCCAATGACTTTGTTTATTCAACTAAGTTGAGGTTTAAGCATCTTTGATGGTGAAAGTGTACATTTGACCATATATTTTAACAATTCGAGCATCTATTGTGTACCCCAAAAGGGACAAAAGCCCTTAAAAAGGAAGCTTTTCAATGGTTTTCTTTCCTCACCAAACCCCATTCGTGGTCCCTTACCTTTTATGATTCCCAAAGTACATCCAAAATAACACCACTTGTCTATCGATAATCTATTTCGCTATAAAGACATAAGTAACAAAAAAGACAATACAATATAAGGAATCCTTTAGGGTCTGGTTCATAACTACATGCTATATTGGGTTATAAGTTTATATTGGTTTTCCTAAAAGCATTAGGTGTGAAACAACTCATTTTATGTTGGTTGTCACCACTTTAGTGTCACATTTGTTTCTTAATTTGACTATCAATAGATGACCTTAACATGAATTGTGCGTCATTTCCATTGAAAGCATGTACCACTTACACATTTAAATCGTCATCCGAAACAAACAAACTAAGTCATCCGAATCCGCATGGAATGCCGATGACGCCTAAAGCCTTCTGCCCGCATACCATGGTGTGGTAACCCCGAGACGCCGTACACCACCTTGAGTGCGAACTACATTCTCTAAGAGTCTTGTTTTTATTAGTGGCAAAATCTAAAACTTTTCTGTTTCGTATATGATGGGGACTTTTCTCCTAACCATTTGGTCCGATTAGAATGAAAGTGTCATAATGGTCCATGGTTATGTAAAATACATAAGCTAAAAAACAGATGCCTTAGCATCTCTATGTAAACATTTGGAGTTATAATACATCAGCAAGGTAGTAATTTTTCATGAGATTTTTAAAAAAAGTTTGTATACTTTGCTAATTTTTAATCTTACCTTATTAATCAACAACGTTCATTTTGTAGTCAATCATAAAGGGTAAATTCACATTTAGTCGGTATACATTGTGCATTTCAATGCTGACATTTTCCCAACATGAAGTGTAGTAGTGTATCCAAATAAAAAATAAGGATTATAATTAATTACCTATAAATGTTGAAATATGATCATCTATATATCTATATTAATAGAAAATGATAAGAATAGTAATCTGTGACATGATGAGCTTTGATTCGGTCAATTTGCATCCTGTTATATTGCTCGTATTTCATGCCATAAATAAATATCAATTTCATATGTCAAAGTTGTTAGCAAACATATATAACGACATGACATCAATAACAAAAAATAATCGCAATATGCAAACCATGCAAGTATGAACAAGAACATTGAGGTTCTTGAGCATTAGCTCAATGGTTAAATAACATCCCCTTATCCATGAGGTCTTGAGTTCAAGCCTTGAGGAGGACATAAGGAGGTCCATTTATGAGGGTTTGGCTTGGGTATACCCATGTTCAAGTCTAAGGGGCAGGGTTTACCCCTATTGATCGTCGTGCCTTTGGGCGGATTAATAGAGGTTTTCCCCCATCGGGTATTTGAAATAGACATTTCTACTTCGAGTGAGCTCTCTAGCGCGGACCCGATTAAGACAACGTATGCTAGACCTTCCGTTGTCGAATCACGACACGAAGTTTTCAGCGAAATTCATTTAAAAAAAGAAAAAAAAACAAAAACATTGAGATACCGTAATTATTTCCCAAAAATTAAACAGACTATTTGAAATAAACATATACTTGTTCAAAACAAGTAGCTTTAACTTTAACTAGTTGGTTCTGACCACATGTTACGGTATCTCAATGTTCTTGTTTTTTTTTTTACAAAAAAAAAAGTGCCATTGATTAACTGATTAAGCGAACATAATTGGGACATATAATTAAACGCCTCCCCTAGCTAATTTCACCTCGCCAATTCTAAATCAAACAGCTTTTTGTGTCGCTCCAATACAATAACACGAAGGAACAACTCGCGTAAAGGGGCTGAACCAATCCACCAGCTAGCCAGACCAAAATTTGGTAGTACCAATTCTTCGAGTGATAGAAGTCTTAGGAATTGAATAAGATTATCGCTAGCTAGCCTTCGAACATTTTCGCAAGTAGTCCCCTAAGTACTAATTGAACGCACATTTAGGCAATGCCAAGAAGGATCGTTTGATGTATTAAACATATATCTTTTATTGATTGTATTTTATTGACTAATAATTTTTAAACAATGACTTGTTAATAATTAATTACATTTATATATATCAATAGTATTAGATCTAACAGTTAATATATATTATGAGTTATATGATTAATTAAGATGGTCTTTGTGTAAAGAATAGTAGTAATGATACTCTAAATATGAAAAATGATTATTAGCTCTTTCCATCAAGTTTTCCAAATTTGAAGCAAATATTAGGGAAGGTTTTGTACAAGTTTGATACCCCAACGTTCCAAATATTTAAGTAAAAAGATGATATGAAGTATGTGATTCGAAAAAAACCTTCGACGAGAATCTACAACTCATGTATTAGAGATATAAGATAATGCCCGTGTTTGTTTTTATTGCAAATGTATATCTGTCTCTATTTAGATTAAATTATTGGTACATTCGTATATATATGCAGAAATGGAAAATAATTCAACAACCTTGTCTTTAATATGGGAAGATGCAGATATTTGGTCCCATTTCTAATTTATGTTGGACCATATACAACGGACACATATGAAAACTGGTATGGACGAGTTTAATTAAGCTATGATCTTTGTACATTCTATACCTCCATATCTAATGGTCAGTGCTTGGCCCTCTTTATCCAACCAACTTTTCATTGCAAGTTTTGCTTATAACCATCATTAAGAAAAAAGATTTAGTAACTAGGTCCCCTAATGGAATGACAAGTCTCATTCATGATATCTTCATCAATTTATCAATAATAATGTCCATTTCAATGATGTTTGATATTTTGTTTGCAATTTTTCATAACATGTGAAGTATAACAACTATAAAGTTTTTTTTAACTTAAGATTATGTAATTAGTTCATTTAGAATTGTAAAATCAATTCTTTTAGATCGTATTTGCATAACTGCATATATACCAAGATAAGCAAATGGTCGTATTTCACCATCTTGTCATATTTTGGTGCTTCAGATTCCACAAGAATTAACACTAACTAGGTAACTATCTTTACAAAAGAAATTGTTTTTTTTATGAAGGTGGGGATTCCCTAAAGTTCTCCAATTTGACTGGAAAATCTTGACATTTGAATTAAAATTAAGAGACAAAATCTAAAATTAACTTTGAATCTTGTTCTTTGTCAAGATTGATTTAACTTGATCCCTCAAGTTATTTATAACTTAAATGAATCTCTACCCTTTTTATGATAGTTTTTACATTATTTTTTGATTTCTGATAGGGAAAATGATATATCCTCCTAAAATTCTTTCTAAAACTATAAGAAGGTGACATGTGGATACCATTAATCTCTTTCCTAATCTTATCCTTGATTTTTCACATGTCTTAATCTAATAGTTGCAATGATTATTAGATTATTAGTTTAATTATGAGTATTTATTATTTTCCTTCTGATAATGATTGTGTAACTTTATTTAATTAGGACTAATTAACGGGAATGATATGATACATTAGAAGGTTAGTGTATACACCGGTTAGAGTATAAGATTAGGAAAACCTTTATTTTCACATGTCTTGAATTTGTATAGTTTTTTTTAGAATGGTATTTTATTGTTACTATTAAACTATACACATGTATGAAATGAAATTCAAGATTTTTGGAAAACCTTTATTAATTCATTTCACAAATATAATCACTTGAACCCAATTATATCCTCTAAGTAATAAGTTATTACTTATGTGTTCATTCATTGGACGGTTTTAACCTACCGTGTCAATATTTGAGCTATAATATAAGTAACTAAGTAGTTCGGGTCGCCCATTGGGCGGCATCGGGTATTAGAAGAGCGTTGATGTGTATGGGTAAAAGTGACGGAACCGTTGTTGATCAAAGACATGCGCCGAGTGCCAGGAATAGAACCATAAAGTTTTTATAAAAACAGGTGGTATTCATTTAATTCAATATAAAAACAACTGGTAAAATAGATAAAGTTGTCACATATCAAATACTATTCTTTTATAAAATAACTTAAAAACAAACTCAAAAATCAAAAGAGAATAAAAAATTACAACGAAAGAAAATTGAATAACATATATGTGATACAAAACTTTACAAAAAAAATTAAAAAAAAGTCTATTAAAAATATTATAGAAAGCAAAAATTTAAAACTGTAAATATACAAATGGAATATTAATTAAAACATAATGTTGAAAAAAAATGTTACAAAAAAGATAATGTTACAAAGTATAAACAAAATTGTAAAATACAAGCCAAAAAAGCAAAAAGCTAAACAAAAGTTAACACTAAATGTTAAAAAAAACATAAATTACAACTCATATCTAATTTTTATAAAGTATAAACTTATAGTACAAAAAGTTACAAAATAATGTATTCCATGAAATATGTTAAGGGTCTAAAAAGAAGAAAAAAGTAAAAGGGTCTACTGGTAAACATTCCTCATAAAATGAGGGGGTTTTATGTAATTTCAAAAAGTGAAGAGGAAAGATAAAAAAATTTAGGTGTTGACAAGATTCAAACCAATAACCTTAACATATAAGGAAGAATGCTTTACCACTCCATCTATCTTCAACATTATGTTTTTTATTTGGTCATTAAATATATAAGCTATGCAATGTTTATTGGTACAAAATACAAAAAACACCATTCACAATCTATTCTTTTATTAGAGTAAAGAATAAGTTTTTTTTATGTGCCCATTCATCTAATGGATTTAAAAACTTCTAATATCTTTACATTTAAAGACTATTTCTATGAGTAATCTACCCTAAAACAAGAAGTAATATCATTTAGTGATAGAACTTATAAATGTACATTAACTAAATCGTAAGTGATGATAATTTTTAATTATTTCGAAGGACTTTCATACATATATGTAAAATAACTAGAATTACGTACGTAGGAAAACAACTCACTTACATAACAACCAAGGCCTTGAGATCAACACCTTTCTATTTTTAAACAAAAATATAAGCCTAGTTAATAAATTAATTAATACTAGTAGTAATTTTTTTTTGGCTACAATGTCATGAATAATGCCTGTCTTATATCATAATCGCTAGCACCTATTAGATCACTCAAAAGTTCAAACCAAGAACATGTGCAATTAAGTTAGTTTCAATAAACTTCTGCTAAAATATTAAGAAAAAAGTAACAATTAATACATTTATTACTCTGGATTTTAATAATATGAGTACTAAGTATTGACGGATAAAAGTCGTGGAATTATTTATTAGCATATATTTTGTAAGGAATGATACTAGTGTTTCTTTATTCTAATTTGCATGTTATAAATTCTTTTCTAAAAACAGTCCTTATATTTTATAAAATATAAGTATAAAATTATCTACGTTTTACATTTTATGTACACCCTCAAAAATAGTATTAGATCTCATAACCCGTAATAAACAGTATTAGATCTCATAACCCGTAATAAACAGTAAGAGTGTACTCATTCAGTCATAATCATATACAAAGGGATAGAACACAAAGATAAACATATAATTATCCTCAATATTAATATAATCTGCAAAGATTAGGGTCGTCTCATGGTTTTTAAAGGTCATGCTTTATACTAAAATAAGCCTAATATTTTAACAATATCTAACAAGTAAGCCATCATTGTTCACTTTTTTTGTTTATTTAATGTAATAAGAAAATCATTTCATAATAAAAATAAACGGAAAATAAATTAAAGATAATAATGATAAATAAATTAAAAAAAGCACTATTGACAATTTATTAGAAACAAAAGAAAAAAACTATATAATTAAAAAAAAAACACTATAACATTTTGTAATATCTTTTTTTTGTTTATTTATATATATAATTGAATCTTAAACTTTTAGGTCTCTGTAAAATATTGGGCCCTGCTCGTTTGCACGGATTACACATGTCCAAATCCAGCCCTGGCAAAGATGTTGTGCAGATCAAACACAGGGGGCCAAGCTTATAATTGTACATATAGATCAAAAACAACCCACCCCCATAACTCACAACATACCGCTATGACAAACTAGCAAAGAATTGGTGAATAGATACTATACATATACAAAACATTAAAATTTTATTCAGTCTATTGTCTTAAAATATATCTTGTACTCTTGTAGTATAGTGTCACTAGTATTCTGGTAACTTATTATATGATAAAACTACCTTTTGGTTGTTAGATCATACGGCGAGTTGAACCGTCACATTGTGATATGCATCCTTATCACGGTATGGTCAATATTCATATTCGGTAGGCGTGATGGCTGAACTAGAATACTTTTATTAGACGGGACATAATACTATTTGCTTAGAGGGCCAAATTTATCATTTTTCTTGGATAATAAAAATCATAAAAGCTTAAACACATAAAAAAGCCAAAAAATTTACAGGAGCCAAGGTCAATGCGTCTCGATCCTCATACATATGTTCCATTTATGGTCATTGGTGTGTGATGACATCGACATAGAGTTGCCCAGTTGCCAGTTGCCATATGGCAATTATGTTAGGGTGATGGCATCACCACCACCCACCACTCACTCATCACCAATTTTAACCAATCACATTACGCCACCTCAAATCCATCACTCACTCACCACTCACCCAAATTTGTTGGCATTGTCACCACTCACCCACCACTCACTACAAATTTATTTTTATTTTTAAAATTAAAATTTCATTAAACATAAACCATTACATAAACATAACTAAGAACATAAAAACTAGATAATAAAACTAAAACACATGCAAACTAGATAATAAAACTAAAACACATCCAAATCGTTTAGCCATTTGTGAAAATGAGTTTGTTTGATGTTTGATAGATGTGTTAATGTGTGTTTTTGTTTAAAATGTGTGTGTGTGATTTGAAATGGAAGAAGGTGGGATAATATTTAAAGGAAGAAAAAAAAAAACCAAAAGTACAAAGTTAGCCGTTAAACCTCCAACGGTCACCTTCGACCCACCTTCCACGCGAGTGGAACTTCCACCCAAAACTCACCACTCGTGGGTGGAAAATCGTTGGCGGCGGTGTTTCACGAGTGGTTAGGGCTTCCACTCGTCTTCCATGCGGGTGATGCCAACACCGTTATGTTAAAGAGATTTTGTTATTGTTTTTTTTAGATAAAAACATCTAGCGTAGTTTTTATTCAGACTTTTGATGTGCATACCAATAGTTGCCTCATAAATTGTGGATTTAGGGTGTTTTTATAATATTGTAGTCTAACAATGATAATAATCTTCTTAATGAGTCTTTATTGTTCAACACCCACTTTGTTTTTTTCATTACAGATTTTGTTTCATTTCAAATATTAAAACAATAAAAATAAACAATAAAACGATAATTTGTATTAAAAAAAAAGGTGAGAGTAATCCACCAATATATATAACAAAATACTAAATTCATTCTTAAACAAACAAGAACCTTTTGATGGATTTCATCTTTGATTTAAAACGGTTAGATCAAATTTAATTGTTTCATCTCTATTAAATGACAATATTAATACTTACACTTTTTATAAGTATACAAAAAAATTCCCCTTTATATTTAATTTACACTTTTTGATTTTCTATCACAAATTTACATTTTTTACCCAATAATTCTAATATAATATATTCATAAATTAATAGTTAATATATATCATAATAATAAAATAATACTATCTATCTTATACCTTATCCAATAGAATAATAGTTAATAAGAATAAAGCATATTTTAATGTGAAATATTTAAAATATGTTTTATATAAAATATATAGATCAATTTTCTATTAATAAAAATAGTAAGCTATATTTTAAACCATAATAAAATAAAATTGAATGTTAACAATGTCGTAACACTTTGTATCTTCAATATATATAGGGGAGCCTTATTTTGAGAACCCATTTTTTTGTAAGAGTCATGAGAACTCCTAAATTTCATATTGGATCACATGTTTTTTTTCATTCACATGTGAAACGTTATAAAAATATATGTTGCAGAAGAAATTTTTTTTCAAAACCTTATATATAGCCGTTTGACACACGTGAACAAAAAATGTGAACAAAGTTATTCACAAGTTCACAAAAGACTATATATAAGGTTTTGAAAAAAAATTTCTTCTACAACATACATTTTTGTATCATTTCACATGTGAATGAACAAAAAAGACATGTGAACACATATAATTTAAGAGTTCTTATTGTTCTTACAAAAAAAATGGTTCTCAAAATAAGGAAACTATATATATATATATATATATATATATATATAATAATGTCGGGTTTAGAAATTATCAACGACAGTGTTGAGAAGGCCGAGTTTAGCTGAGGTGAGTGACAACTTTGGGAACGTCAACCTTTAACATTGATCTACAATTTTGAAGCATGTGGTGACGAAAAAGTTGCGCTCTATTAAACAACATAAAATAAATTATATAAATTAGCTTCTAAATATGCATGTCTATTGTGATTAGTATTATAAAGGAATTTGAAAAAAATTATAATGTTTTTACATACAACTATATTATCAATGTAATATACATTTACCCAAACAAAGAAAAAACCCTTTTTCCAACCTCTTTTTTTTTCTATTCTATTAAAAATAAAAACAACTTAAAATTTTTACTCTACCAATAGAGAGGTTTATCTCAAAAATAATGTTTCTAACTAAGTGATGTACTTCCAAAGAAGAGGCCTATGACAAGAAAGTCAATGTTTGTATGTATTCTTTATTTATTACTATTTGTTGGAACAAAATTACAAAAAAAAAAAACTCTTAAAAAAGTTTACATTGTACCAAAATTGGAGTGGAGACTCCATCCATAGTTATATTTCATAAATTTTGCAAAGTTATTATAGAATAAAATCTAAACACAATACTAATGCGTTGTCTACGATGGATTCTAACTCAACAATTCAAAGTATTTAGGATATATTATTTTTCTCTATTTTCGATTGATAAAGATCACAACTTCATTTTTATTTTTATTTTGGTAGAAGGGGTAAGGTAGGGGGGGTCAAACTCGGAAAATAAAATGTAATGGATCTATTGGAAGACAATTGTTAGGTAAAAAAGTGGGTGGTTTAGGTTTTAGTGGTCTAGATACTCTTAATTTAGCATTGATATGTACAAATGGATATATAACATGTGGTTCAAAGTCTGAATTACGTTAGGTTTAAAATCATCAATGTGATTCATGGTTCTGAGAGTCTGCGTTCCTGTGTAAAACAAATGGTAATAATATATGGGCAAATATATGTTCCTCATTCTCTGAGGCACACTCGATTGCTAGCCCCCTTAAGATGTTATTAAAGAAAAGTTAGGAGTGAAAATAAGACAAGATTCACCAAATTGGAGTGGGGACTCCATCCATGGTTATATTTCATAAATTTTGCAAAGTTATTATAGAATAAAATCTAAACTCAATACTAATGCGTTGTCTATGATAGATTCTAACTCGGTAATTCATTGTATTTAGGATATATTATTTTTCCTCTATTTAAGACTTAATGAGCAACACAATAAGTGTTTGTGACATTATCAAGGACAAAAAACAAATGTTAATAAAGTGAATTTGAATATTTTAATTTGTTAGTTATTAATTAAGAAAATAGTATTTTGGATGTATATAAGCATAAAAATATATTTACTCGCGTATTACGCGAGACAATAATCTAGTACTTTAAATAATAAAAAGAAAAATTGAAGAAAAAAATATGAGAAAACATGAAACATAATCACAAATAAAGGGTAAATTACACTTTTCGTCCCTGAAGTTAGCAGTTTTTTCACTTTTCGTCCCTAATGTTAAAAAATTACAATTTAACTTGAAAGATGGCAACATTTTGCAATCAAGGTCCTTCCCCTAGACGGCATTTGTTTTTTGACGTTAACGTACGCACGTACTAAACACGTGAGAGTATTAATGTCATTTGCCTGTTACACCCGAGAGACGAAAAGTGAAAAACGTGTCAACTTCAGGGACGAAAAATGTAATTTCTCTATATTTTTATTTTTTATAATATAAAATTTAAAAATAATAAATAAATTTTTTTTCTTCACTCTTTTCCCAGCAATTTGAATCCATCATATCAAAAAATCCAGATCTTACTTTACCTCAATACACAAACATATATATCATTTCTGTATATGTATATATGTATATGTATGGCATTTGCAAGTTTTGTTTAACATAGAAATAAGAATAAAAACCAACCTTTTTACTCAAAATTCCTAAGAAGGAGAACCTATTTAGATTTTGTTTATTAAAAGGATTTCATTTTCAAAATTTTTCCGATAAAGATAACATCGTTAGTTTTTATCGTTAGTCACCCCTTAAAACTGTTAGTAAGGGTATAATCATCCATTTAAGTGTATCCAATTATCCAATTATCTATTTACTAGAAAATCAGTATTTTTACATGTATATCTATATCTATAATCTGTATCTATACTTCCATATCACTATAATCATAAACCATGGCAATGCTACCTTACTACCATCATCATCAATCCCCATTAATCCTTTCTTACAAGAAAACCTTTTACTCCACACCCTCCATTCCCATCAATCTCACTATCAAAACCCTCAATCTATATTTATTATTGAACCCACTTTCTCTATGAAATCATCAAACAAAATAATAACATTAACAATAATCATCCGTCGTTGCTGCTGTTGTAAAGATTGTTGTCGTTATTGTTCAATTGTTGTTGCTGTCCTGCCATTGTTGTTGCTGTCAAGTGGGTGTATTTTATGTGTTAAATTACTTTATTTAGATCTGGTATTTTGTGTAGATCTATAAATTATAAATGCACAAATCTAAAATTACAAAGAATATGTTGTCTATAAAGACTTGTAGTGATTTCATGTGGATATATGTGGTTGTTGGTGGTGCTTTTTAGTTTCAATTTGAATATATTGGCATATCTAATTTCATCATTATATAGTCCAATCGGTCGACATCATACCTTGCACCACTTTATAAAAAAAAACTAAAAGAGAGTAGCGGCTATTGGTGGTGCCTTGGCGGGGGATGGTTGCTGTGGTGGTGGTTCCCCGTCGGAGGAAGGTTGTTACGGTGGTGGGGCAGCGGTAGTTGCCACTCAGTTCAGCAATCAATCATCTTATCCACATTCATACAGTATTATTGATGATAAGAGTTTATTAATTGAGGGAAAGAAAAAAGAATTTAGAGTTGTGAGGCCGTGAAGAGATGGAAGGATTTGAAAATACTTCATATCATAGTTCATATATGTTTGTGATAAGGCAGATGGTTTACTTTCGTTCAAGGAAAAAGGAGATGACAAGATTTGTGATAAGGTAATTTAGTGGAAGATTTTTAATGACATGGCTAGTCGATACGTCACTTAACGGATGACTAACGTTAAAAATTAACGATATTACCTTTATTGAGAAATTTTTAAAAATGAGATCCTTTTAATAGACGAAAACTAAATAGGTTCTCCTTATTAGGAATTTTGAGTAAATATGTTACCTTTTTATGGATTTTCCCCTTTTATTATCTCTTAATCTACTATCTCTTAATCACTACTCCACCACTCCGGGAACCACTTATGCACCACCAGCCGGGCACCATAACTACAACCACCAACCGGCCGCCACCACGATTCTGACAACCATTCTTTTCAACATTCATTTCCAACATCTTCTCATCTACTATCTAGATTGAGACCTGGAAATATATTGAAAATCTATTCCAGATCTGGAAACCCATTGAAGACAAAGATTCGAATTGAAGAACCCAAATTGGTCGGGTTTGAGTAACGGTGGTGGCGGTGGTCGGTTTTTGTGTGCGCATATATACAAGAAATACCAAGGATTGTTTAACAACTCAGGTTTGATTTTTTTTTTCCTTTTATATTCTTTATGAAGTTAATGTTAATTGAATGTATATTTGTATGTATATGTTTTTTTTTATGGATTTCGTTGTTAGTGAAGAAAAGGGAGTGCGAAGATTTCGATCAAGTGCAAGAATGTGAACCAAAAACAGCAAAAATTTTAGACCTCGAATCGGATTCAAATTGCAGGGAAAGGTTGAAGAAGAAAAATTATATATTATTTATTATTTACTTTTATTTTTTATATTATAAAAAAATTAAAATACAGAGTAAATTACGCTTTTCGTCCTTGAAGTTGGTACATTTTTCACTTTTCGTCCCTAGGGTGTAACGGGCAAATAACATTAATACCCTCACGTGTTTAGCACGTGCGTACGTTAACGGAAAAAATTGAACACCGTCTAGGGGATGGACCTTGATTGCAAATGTTGTCAACTTTAAGGTTAAAATTGTAATTTTTTAACATTAGGGACGAAAAATGAAAAATCTGTCAACTTTAAGGACGAAAAGTGTAATTTACACTAATTAAATTTGATATAGAAAAAATGATATACTTGATTTTTTTTTGTGTGTGTGAAAAAGATAGGTGTGTAACTGTGTAAGAAATGATAGGAATAAAAGTGAATAATTTTGTAGATATGAATAACAAAAATTTAAGGTCATATGTATAATAACTTGTTAGAAAGAATTTTAAGGATAGTATATAACTAGTAAATCTATAACTATTTGATTAGATGAAAAATGATATACGATAGAGTTCAATTAAATATAAAAAAAATAAACAGAAAGTAATAATAGGATATTTAAAAAAAAAAAAAAAAAGCCGCATCAGGAGTTATATGGGTGGAAAATATAGGCCCAAAAAATGCTTTCAACAATGTGAAGTGTACTACAAGGTCAGGGGTGTTTCACTAAACCTGCTATGCGGGGGCCCGGTGGAGTTTACCTAAAGGTTTCGAGTTCGAGCCTTGTTAGTTTCTTCTCGACGGTATTTTTCAATAAAAGAGGGAGTATGGTGAAAAAGGCTATTTAAGATCTGCTTAGTGCGGGACCCTTTTGTTGTGCGATTAGCACACATCATACGCGTCTGAGGTAAAATTCACTTATCAAAAAAAAAAAAAACAATGTGAAGTGTAAAATAATCTCTTTTTTTAATTATAGGATAGATAAATGTTGGTTATTGTAAAACAAGTATTAAGATAAAACAAATAGAACAAGATCTCAACCCTTGGATCATAATAAAATTAATGCACGAAGATTTACGAAGCACATGATGCATGATGATTTTCATGATGCACGATGATTTTCAATAAAGAAAAACCTACTATTTTATTTGTTTTATTTTAATACTTGTTTTATTTTACCTATAACCTAGATAATAATATGCACTAAGAGTACCTCATATACAATGCTTCTCCACAATCTACTACATTTTCAAAATATCTCTTATATAAATAAAACAAGATTCATATGACATCATTAACTTTTAAATAATGCTTACTTGTCATTATTACATTTATTTATATCAATTTTTTTTTATTTTATTGATTTATGGCATCATCCTATTTAAATTTTAAATCAATTTTTAATTGATTTACAAAATTTCTTTTTATGCTTGAGTTAAATGTAAATTAAAATGTAATTATCTAATATGTTTTTTTAAAACAACTATATGTCAATTTGCAATAATAATATCACCATCTTATCGTCTTAATATTATAAATCAGCCAGGGTATATTAAATAAAATACAATTGTTATAACATCATCATTTTATTAAAATAGCTTACTGTCATCCCAAAGTTCTTTTTAACGTTTAGATTTTTTCTTTAATTTACTTATGATATTATAAGAACATTCCTTCTTTAAGTTTATTCATTTTTATTTTTGTTATTTATGATATATTTTTCTATAAAAAATAAGTTTTAAATTTCTTTTGAAAACTCTAATATTTTATACATGGTATTATAAATTTTTATCATCTAAATAGTTTAATCATAATATATTTTTAATTTATCTACATATTATCCAGATTAATATGCTAATTATAAATATTCAAATATGAGGTATACTATTCCGAGAGTATGAGGTATGGTTGAACTATCTCATAGTTCTTAGAAATCGACGTAACTTAACATTAAAAAACTTCTATTATTAAGCCCGGGTTGAACCCGGCATAATCCTGAATTACTAAACTAAAATTAATGTTAACAATAACATAACATAACATAACATAACATAACATATATAAATAAAAGAAGATTATGATGACATCATTATCATTAAAGAATAATCTATTTGGCTTTATTAGATAATTACTTATTAGTTATTTGTTTTTATTTGGCTAATTTGTGACATCATATTTAATCACATTTTGATTTTCATTCCTCCATTAAAAAATATCTTCACTTTTAAATGTAAATAATTATTCATATATTTTCTTTACTATCAGATTACATGAACATGACATATACAAACATTTTTCAATATATCAAGATAAATTTATCTTTAAATTACCCGCGTAATACGCGGGTTAATAAGCTAGTTTCACATTCAAAAGACAATAATGGATAAAGTTAAATAAAGAAACTAAATTATGCAATAATTAAAATTAAAAAAAACACATTATTATTATTATTACGTCCCCTAGTTGGTTATGGGCTTATGGCAACAATGAGGTTTTTGATAAACCATTGGGTTTTGATTTTTTCGGTTTGGGTCTATTTTAGTTCGGTTTTAATTGGTTTTTAACCACTTATGGTTTGGGTCAAATTGAAATTGAGAAGTTTATAGGTTTATACCCTATAATTACACCATAATTAATTTCAACACGTTTTCAAAACAATATTAATAAAAATAAAACTACAACAATGACAACAAATCCATAAAAGTAAGTTGTACAAACTTCAAAGAAATTTTATATATAACTATTTATATGTTTTACGCGTTGTTTAGTTATACAATTATTAAAGCAAATCATCTTGTTGTGTATTTTCACTTAAAACATATATAATGATATTATTATATACACCTAAAAATGCAAAATCATATTTACCAAAAATTAATAATAAAATGATATAAATATAAAATAAAGTAAACAATATATACTTTTGGTTCGGTTTGGTTTTTATGGTTCGTTTTTACATTAGAAACCAAAACCGAACCATACTTTTCGGTTTTTAAAAAACCAAAACCAATGGTTTTAGTTTTACGGTTTTCAGTTTTCATGGTTTTTTTTAATTTTCCGTTCAGTTTTTGCTCACCCTATTTGGAATTTTGGATGCACCATTGAGAAGTGGTGACTCATGAATCATCTATTAGAATGTGGATACATCATTAAAAAAATATGACTATTTATTTATGTATAAACATTTAGAGTCACACGATTAAAAAACGAGATATTAAATTATTTCGTAGAGTAGTATAAAGATTTAAGGTTATATAGGTCGCGAAAAAAGGGCAAAAGAGTAGGAAAAAAAAATATCTCACATTAATAAGTAATGAAATTTTAAGCTTTTTTTTATTTGGTATCAATAAAGGGCATTGGATTTTTATGTTTTTTTTAAATGGTGAATTTCAATTTTTGGGGGTCTAAAATGTGTTGTCCGGACCTTTATATTTGCATCAGGAATACATCTTAAGGTGAAGCTGTGGCTACTATCATACCAAAATTCCATATGATGAGCCAATGAGAATATGACAGATAGCTTTCAAAAATATATGTAAAACTAGGTTAATTCATGCCAAAAGCAAAAGGGGTGGTGTTTGCCCATATCAAAATTTGGCATCGCATGTACCAAGCTTATAAAACATCCATTGTACAAGTCTCCTATGCATGCCCACCCTTGTCGATTTGTCTCTCCATCGGCATCACCACAACGATTTTTGTTACAAAAGTTACATGTCGATTGATGCCAATGCGTAGAGGACAATAATGCCACATTTCGCAATACGTTGATGTTCCCTGCTGATACTTTTATGCCGATCAGACCCTTCACCCTAATTAATGGAAGTTTGATCACCCCTATTGCGTGACATGTGTATGAGATTGAAAAGGAGATTTACGTTGGGCTCTTAGGGTGGGGGGAGAGCTTCCCCACTCCTTCCCTCCCCTCCCTGATTTTTCTTCTCCTCCCCTCCCCGAAACCTAGGAGCACTTCACCACCTCTCCCCTCCCCTCCCCACCCTACCCTTTTCTATTTAATTTCATTTCTATTTATTTTTAAAACTAAAACATTTTATTTAATAAACTAAAACTAATACAACTTAAAAACACAAATAAAACACATAATCTTATTCAAACATACGAAAACAAGTAAATCATAAAACTTAATCAACATAAACATACAACTAAGGCGCCGACCATCCGTACTGCTCATGAAGGGCGCGTTTCTGCGCCAAAACCATCTCCAACATCGGCCCGCTGAGGTGATCCTGTGGCCTGATCACGAAGTCCATATCATTCTGTCGCTGCTGACTCTGGACCATCCGTTTCATCTCCTCCTCCCGTTTCCTCCTAGCCTCCTCCGCCGCCATATAGCTATCCATCATCGCCTTCTGCATCTGCATCTTCTCATCCCGAGCTCGTTTTTTATCCTCATTGTCGCATTTCAACTCCGCGACCATCTTCAAGAACTCCTCAGATGTAGTAGAGGCGGAAGGAGCAGCCTGCTTACCCTTAGCTTTACGGCGGGGTGGCACGGGTCTAGCAGGATGTACTGGTGCATCATCCATGTCATTCCCTCCTTCCTCTTCTTGCTCCAACTGGTCCTCATTCAAGTCAATATGGACTTATGCCTCCCCCGATGAACGTACATGGACAGACCCTTCCGTTCTTGCCCTTTTGCTACCCGACTCCTCACAAATCCCCTCCAAAGTAAGAACCTCCGACCATTTCGGTCCTCTACTCAAAACCTGCCACGCCTCTACATGCGAAAACCCGGACTTGTGATTGTATTTCCGCATATACAATGCCACGGCCGCCTTAAACACATCCTCATCACTTTGGCCACTCGACATCTTACTTTTCTTCACATTTTAAATACCACAAAAACCCGACACCTTATGCTTCAAATCCTTCCATTTCGACCGACACATTTCTGGGGTACGTCCCGAATCACGTTTTAAGTTTGAGTCCATCTGAAACTTCACCTTCTTCCAAAACGAACCCGCCGTTTGGGCGTTTCCGACGTATGGATCATCGGAAACGTTTAACCAAGCTTTTGCCAAACACGCCTCTTCATCCTTCCCCCAATTTCGACACTTTTTTTTACCTTTCACCGAGACTTGGGTCTCGTGTATTGCTTCCTCTTCTTCCTCCTCGACCTCTTCTTCTTCTTCTTCTTCTTCTTCTTCTCCTTCTTGTTCTTCTTCTTGAACCTGTTGATTTTGACTCGCGAAGCGTGATGATGAACCACCTGTGAAACCCGAAAACCCGGCTTGATTTTCATTTGCGAAATTCATAAACCCGGTATTAATTTGTTGTACGGATTCGAAAAACAATGGATCCATTCCACTCAAGAAATCATCAACGGGTTGTGGCATATACACATTTTCGGCCGTGTTTCTTTGCGAAGGAGGAGGTGGCATAACATCGCGATTGTTTGGCGGTGGTGGGTTTCTGCGTTTTTTCGGAAGATTTGAGAAATTAGGTTCTTTTTGTTTCTTCCCCCTATTCATTTTTTATGGTTAAATTGATGATTTAGATTAAAAAAAAAAATTAAGAAGAAGAAATGGAGATGGCGTTCACAGAAAGAAGAAGAAGAAAAAAATGAAAGAAGAAGAAAAGAGAAAGAGAGGAGAAAGAGAGAGAGAGACGTTGGAGTGTGGGACCCCCCCCCTTTTTTTTTCTTTTCTAACGGTCAAATCGATCGGCACTCAAACCGGCACCGTGGTGCCCAAAGTGCTCCCCTCCCTACCGGTACCGGTAGGTCGGGGTGGTGTTCACACCGGTACCGGTCACGTGCCTATCCACTCCGTCCTCCCTTATATACATAAATCAACCTTCTTATAATCTTATCATAACTTGTTTGATTATCTAGTACTCGTATTATATTGCATATTTGCATCCAATATATCTTAATGTGAATTTAGTAAATTATTTTGTTATTGCTTTAAATTTGTAATATTTGATAAATAGTAAATTTTTAAATTCAATACAACCTTATCAATCAATAAAATCCAAAAATATTCAGGTTGTTTCTAGTGATCTCTTATGTTTTAAAACGTAAAATATATTTTAGATAATGATAACATATAAGATATAGTTATAGTTATAGGGTGAAACTGCACCCCTACCCGTTTGATTCTCATCTCATAAATTCATCATCAATTCATTATGTTGGGAAAAATATTATTGTCTCCATATTACATTATCATCACTATTACATTATTTCTTACTTTTAAGTTTTAACTATCACAATGAAACTGGTCCTCATCATTATTTAACTTTTACTTTAAAAAATATTTAAAAACACATTCATTTTTACTTTTACTACATGTCATTTGGAATATATATGCATAAAAGTTAAAAAGAAAGGTAAAAGGTAAAGGTAATCCATGCCAGGTCATGAGTAGTTGAAAAAGGGTCCACGTGTCAGCACCCTAAACAAAAAGACAAATATATTTTCCCTCCAATTGGTTCCTGTCCTGGTCTCTTCACCCTGTTAAAGTTTGTATTTACAATTTCACTCCCTTGTATTTCAAAATATTTCATTTCTAGCACTACTCGACCCCTTTTTCTTACATCAGCCTTACGAATCACGGTAGTTAATAGCATTGCAAATAATCGAAATGGTCTCCTTGTGATACTTTATATTTTGATGCAATAATGCGTTAGTTATGATAAATAAAATACAACATAATTATATGATTATAATGTTACAATTCATTAAATACATTACTTTCTTTTGATCTTTAATGAAAAACGTATAAAATAACTAAAATGTTTGAAACTAATTTAAAAAATAGCTCATCATTTTTATTGGATATACTAGACTATACGAAATTTTTTTACCTATGCATTATGCTTTTCTGTCTTCAACAAATTAACATGCTTTTCTACAATTTAGGATATGATGGTTGATGGATTCAAATTGAAAGTTCCGGCTACAAAGGTAATAGAGGTCTATGGAGGCTTGAATTATTAAAGAACAAATGAATAATATTAAAAACTTTGAGATAGAATATATATATATATATATATACACACATATAGGGTAGGGTTAACGTGAGAACCACAAATATGGAAAAAACCGTGAGAACCACTAGTTTCCTTCCCTCTTTCTTTATTTTTGTGTGGTTTTTATTTATTTATTTATTTTTCATTTTTTGAAAATTTTTTTTGTTTTTTATTTTCTTTTAACAAAAACCCATTCAAAAAAAAAAAAATTTTTTTAAAAAAAAATCATATGGGTTACGTGTTAAGAAAACGTATGGATACGGTATGGGCGTTGCCGTACATCCAATCTAAAGGGGTTGTCACCGGACGCATATGGAAATGGTATGGATTTGATAGGCGGCGATCCAAGAGAAGGTGACGGTTGTTACGGTACGGGTTTTGCCTTTAATGCTAAGGCAAAGACCTTAGAGATGATTTTTCAATGGTTTTCACGGTTCTCACCATATATGTGGTTCTCACTTGATCCCTTCATTATATATATATATATATATATATATATATATATATATATGAGACTATTAGGCACTTAAGTTGGGTGAAAATCCCTCACATACCTTTTTAAGACCATAAAAAACATGGCGCGCCAAACATTTATTCAAAATATTACAATACTGGTATGTGAGAGGTTTTTCACCCAAGTTGGGTGCATAACAACCCATACTCTCTTTTGTCTCTCTCTCTCTCTATATATATATATATACACACACACACACACACGAGAGATAGTGTCCGCGCGTTGCGGCGGTAAGATGGTGGGGGTGATAGGTCAAGTCATAGAGTATGATAGCCAAATGCCTTAGCCGTACGGGCTCCGCCCTTGGATTTAAAAATTCATCGAAAATATTGAATGACATCTCTAATGAAAGAGCATGAAATTTTAAGAACACCCATACAACTTTTATAATTTATCGATATACGGTTTTTGAGATAAATTTTTTTGAATGAATTAGAGGATAAAATGATTTATAGATGAGAGAGAGAAAAATGAGTGGTTTAGATTTGAGGAGATAGAAAAAAATGAATGGTTGAGATTTAAGGTTATTATAGGTATATTAGGTAGAGATGTTTAAATTAGTGAATAAAAAATAGGGGTATTTTAGGTAGTTCAAATCATCTTTTTTTTAAAAAAAAGCAAAATGCTTTATAAGATAGTATTAAATAATTATATAGGTTTTAAATAAAATAAAATAAGTATTATATTAAAAAAAATAAATAATAAGTTTCTCCTTACTGAAAATCACCGTCCATCATGAAAACTACTGTACATGCTTTACTAGTTAACATTAATCACTCATAAATAATTAAAATGAATTATATTTTATTAACTTAGTCATTGAATGATTGAACTAAAAAGATATTACAATAACATGATGAACTATTATTTCATGTTTTTGTACAATAATATACATCAAATTAAATTAGGTAAATTTGAAAAGTAATAAATTAATATGTATATAGAGGTTGGTTATTGTAAAATAAATATTTAAGTAAAATATGTAGTTAAAAATCTATATCCTCAGATCATGGTAAAATTGTGCACGGAGATTCACGAAGGCACAAGTATATGTATGGTGCACGATGAGTTTCATGATGCACGGTAACTTTCAGTGAAGAAAAACATATTGTTTATTTGTTTAACTTTAATACTTGTCTTATTTTACCTAAAACCTATGTATATATACTATATAACACAGACGATATTAACTTATTTTTTTAAAACATTTTTTAACCAATATAATAGTTTTAGCGCGCATCTAATGATTGTTTTATTCACAATAAAAGTGTAATAAATTATGGGATTGGAAAACAACGGTAACATACCAAATCTAAGTGACTAAGTATATTGAAAAAGTTTACAAATCGAGTAAATACGAGAGCGGTGTTTAAACCTTTTCAAAAATGAGAATTTCAATGTATTTATGGGTCAACCGCATTGTGTCATGAATGCTTAAACAATATTGGTATTATTTTAAATCTTTAACTGATATTACCCTGTTTTTTTAACCAATTAAACGGAAAAATAGTTTTAGCGCGCTCTAATGATTGGTTTATTTATAATAAAAAGTATAATAAATCATAAAACAACAATATCATACCGAATCTAAGTACATTGAAAAAGTTTACGAATTAAGTAAATACGAGAGCGGTTTTAAACCTTTTAAAAAATGAAAAAAATATTAAATTAGAAATTTTAAAGTATTTATAAGTCAATCACATTGTGTCATGAATGCTTAAATAATATTCGAATTATCTTAAATCTTTATCGATGAAAAGCAACAATATGAATGCTTGAACAAAATTGTATGGGTATATAAAAAGGTGATGACAATATAAAAGAGAGACGGTAGTGGAGATCGAGGGAGGCGGCGGATAAGGAGGGCGGCGACGGAGGATGATCATAGAAGGTCGATGAGAGTGTATAATGATTAAAGAGAATGTGGAAAAATGAGGGTATATAAGAGTTTTATACATTTATGTTTAAGTAGGGGTATTTTGGGAAGAAAATTTTTTTCTTGAATTTTAAAAAATCCAATACTCTTTATAAGGAAGTACAGATATACATTTATGGACGTCCTTAAAAATAGTGAAACGCCCGGAGTTTTTAATTCAACATTTTTTTTTACCCAAAATACCCTTATATATAAAAAAAATCTACATGCTTCTCATTTCCCTCTTTTTTCTCTTCTGCTCACACTTAACACACACACAAACACATTATCTCACCATAATCACCCAACGTCATCAACTACCACAATTTATTACCCCAGCAACTATAAATCTTCAAAATTATCACCGTTTAGCACTTTTAGCCATAAAATGCAGTAGTTGTAAATTTAACACCTATTTGTGTAATCCAATCCAATCTCTTAATGAACATATCAAAGTTCCCAAAATAACCATTTGATTGAAAATATAATTAAGTCATCTAATACTATTAAACAATAAAAAATAATTAAAAATTATGTTTATTACAGTACATTTCATTTCAATTTTCACTATCACTAAATAATAAATACTGTATGTATATGTATTTAACTATTTATCCTCTCAACTTGGTCTCTATGACCTAAAACTAAATCTCTTTCTCCTCTACATAAGCCGCACTCTATGCTATATTTATTTCATCACAGACTCTCTCTACACTGAACAAAAAAAACAAAGATTTTGTGTTTCATCTATTTACTCATCATCAATCTTGATAAAAATTCAATCTTTTTAACAAAATGAACAAAACCCATTTGTGATTTGCTCACATTCTTTCATTTCCTGAAACACCCACAATTTTTAAATTTTTTTTTTTTTTTTTGCATATTTTCAGATATTTTTTTAATCATTTCAAGTGGAGTTTCTTGAAAATGTCACCTAGTTTTGATTTTGCAATATCAAGTTTACTTTGTGCAGAAGAGAATGATAGCATTTCTTATGATGATGGTGAAAATGATTTTGGGGATGTTGATGATAATATGGGGTTTGATTGGCAAAGACAAAATGATAATCTAAATCAAGACTTTGTTATTAAAACAGAGTATTACTCTGTTTTTGACTTGCAAAATGATGAAAGTTTGACTTTATTGACTGAAAAAGAATCTGAAATGTTTGTGGGTTTTGTTGATTATTTGAGTAAATTGAAGAATCATAACTTGTTTTTGGTTGCTAGACAAGAAGCTGTTGATTGGATTTCCAAGGTTTGCTTTAACCTTTTTTTCCAAGATTTTTTAATAAATTTAATTATATTATTTTGATTTTTTGAAACATTTTTCAAAAGTTTTTTACGAATGTAGATTACTCATATGATATAAGATTTGGGGTTTTTTAGTTTAATTTGTTTTTACACTTTTTTTTTTCATTACAACATTTTTTTATAATGTATTTATATATTATTGACCCTTGTTTTGAGAAAAAAGATTTTTAACAAATATTTATTTATTTATTTGTAATATATGTAATGATGTGTTTTTTTAGTTTATTTGTTTTTACCTTCTTTTCTATATTTACATTTTACAATGTAATTACAACATTTTGTTTTATCTAATTTATTTTGACCCTTTTCTTTAATTTCAGGCATACAGTCGTTTCAATTTTGGACCATTATGTGCATATCTTTCTGTAAACTACTTAGACAGATTTCTTGCTGTCTATGAATTACCTGTAAGTTACTAAACATTACTAATTTAATTTACCTAATTTAAGTTAATTTAATTCTAATCATTCTGTTTAAATTAAACAGAATGACAAACCTTGGATGATCCAGTTGCTAGCAGTAACATGTTTATCACTTGGTGCGAAAATGGAAGAAAATGAAATGCCAACAATTATGGATTTGCAGGTCATTTTTCTTGGATTTTTGTGACACTTCTTGATTATTTATTTATTTATTTTTGCATTTGTTTATATAATGTTGATATATAATATACTATTATAATTGGAAGTGTAATAATGTAATATTTTTTAATTTCTTTACATGGGTTTTTAACTAAAAAATGTGGATATAATTTTTGCAGGATAGTGAATCAAGATATGTATTTGAGGCAAAAACTATCCAAAGAATGGAATTGATGGTTTTAGGGACATTAAAATGGAGAATGCAATCAGTGACTCCTTTTTCTTTCATTGATTCATTTATTGGGAAACTTAATGATTATGATGATGGTCAAAGTCAAACCATTTCAAGATCTTTGATCTTTAAAGCTACCCAACTCATTTTAAGTCTAATCAAAGGTAAAAACAAAATGGTGTCATTTTGTGTAAAAACAAGTAAAAAATAAAACTAAGAGTAAAAAACCATTTATTGACTCGTGTGTAAAATGTTAAAATTTGGACAATGTAGGAATTGACTTCTTGGAATATCAACCATCTGAAATAGCAGCAGCAGTGGCATTGTTTGTAGTTGGAATTGAGGATGACAAGACTAAAATTTCATCAATTTGTGAACATGCAAAAAAGGTAGTGCATTGTGCATATTATTTGTATTTTTTGAGTACAATTTTTGCATTAAATTTTTTTAATGACTTTATTTGGTTGATTGGATTAATTTTAATCAAATATTCTAAACATGCAAAGAAGGTAGTAAAATGTGCATTTTGATTTGCACATTTTGATGGTACACTTTTTATTACATTAAAAACTCAATGAATGATAAGAAAATACTCCGTATTAATTTTGAAACATAATAAATGATAATTAGATTAAAGGATCTTTAACATGCATAGTAAGTACTAAGTAGCACATTGTGCTAATTTTTTTACATTTTAATTACACTTTTTGCGATAATAAGATTAAATGGATTTGATTATGAATTGATTTATCTATTTATAGATTACGATTCTGTGGGTTATTGCAGGAAAAGGTTGTTAAATGTATGGAAGTTGTTAAAAAAGGTTGTGACATGAGCTTTGAGAGTGGTACAATGACCTCATTGCCTGATAGTCCAATAGGTGTGTTGGAGGCTGCAATGCTAAGCTATAAAACTGATGATTCACCTACTTGTCTCAAAAAGAGAAGGCTAAACAACCATGGCCTTTGAAAAATACCCCAAAAAATATGGATGCAAATAAATTTGCTTGGATTTTATTTTTCTAATTTTTGCTAGGATGGTATGCTTTTGGTATGGTTGGAAAAATGTCAAAATTCCCATCAAAAAAGTACAAAAAACAAATGTTATAATAAAATAGTATATGGGTAGTAGTAATTAGTGGTATTATGGAAGAAAAAGAGTTGTGAGCTCTTTATTTATGACAACTATTTAAAGCAAGGAGAGTAGATGTGGAAAAATATATGGATAAGGAAATATATACATTAAATTTTGTTCTTTTAGTGGAGACAAGCTTCTTTTTTGGTAAACTTTATGTATATATATTTCTATCTCTTTATTTTTATAGGAAATGCTAAATACATCCTTAAGGGTTATATTCTGTATTTAACGTGTATAAAAAAACTTGTACCTTCCCTATTAAAAGTTCATCCCCTAATTTTCATGGTAAATATACAAACAATTTATGCACCTTAAACACAACCCTAAAAATTGTATTTAACAAACCCTTGTTTATATACTCAATTTGTGGTTTTTCTTTCATCCAAGGTACTTAGATCATAATATGCTTCCATTGCATAACTCACTTAATTTAAGTTGTTTATAATTATAAATGTTTTTTTATTAGTAAAGATTGTGGAAAACAAATTACTTAGAGAATTATAATTATAATTTTTACTTTTATGCATAACTATATGTCTATATATACTTTTAGTTATAATTTAAATTCAGAAATTTAAAATCAATTATATAAAATAAAACAAATACTTAAAACTTACTCAATCTTTTGTCTTATAAATTACTCTACCCTTTGGATATGCATGTAATGTATTTATTTTTATAATTGCAATGTTAAATTACTAGTTAAACCAAAATCTTTGAACCCATACACAATTCATGGAACCCGATTCGGCGTATTTTATCTTCAATTCATGATTTAGTTTGCGAATTATATTGCGATCTGGATCGTCGAATCAAAAATGAAATTCATGGGGTCTTCAGTAAATTATGTTCCTATGGTTCAAACATTGTGAAATTTCACTCTTGTCATCCTCTAGTGTCACTAAAAACAATATCACTATTTATTTATGAGACTCCGGCTTATATAAAGGTGTACGACATAAGATGACAAAGAGATTCTTAACTAATCTACTGGTGTACATAATAAAATGACTATGAGCCTGTTAAAGTCATCGAGATATAACATATTTTCACAAAATAATCATTTTGTATAACCTACTTATTTTTGAGTCATTTAGGTCATTGTGCTATAAAAATTTAACTATGAAGCATAATATACTTACAAATAGTCACTTTATATAATTTTTTTATTTTTTAATCGTTTAATTCTTTAAGATTAATAACAAAATGATTCAGCAGTGTACAATTCAAGGTATCTAGCCTATTATATTGTTTCTCAAATTATAAATTTCTTGTGGAAAGGGGATTCTTCAAGTTATTTTTCCAACTTGAATCAAATTAGAAAAACTCTGACCCTTAGATTAAAATCAAGGGTCAAGATTCAAATATGGACTTTGAATCTTAACCCTTGATCTTAATCCAAGGGTCAAGATTTGGCTAACATGACCATGTTAGTCAAACTTGAGAGAATCTCTTCCTTTTTTGCGAGTTTAAATAATAATGTAGTTTTTGATATTTAAACTTTTGATTAAATGAATCAATTAACGGCTTATATAAGTATTTTTGTTTGGTTTATTTTCACCAATTTGATGTTTTATGTGACAACTTCTTTAACACTTTCGTACCATTTTAAACAATACTTGTGTTTAGATTAATTATGTGGCATGATATTGATAATGTTTTGAGCTCATTAAGTGGTGACAGGCCAAAAATCTTATTTTAATATCTAAAATGAAGAGCCTATTTTGGAGTTTATATTCTAATCGGATTGAAGTCTCTAATTAAGATATTCTTATAGAGGTGTCTATCAGGCAAACCCGGGTTAGGGTTGACGATAGCTGCTAGCTTACATCAAAATTCGCTTATTTGGGAAGATGATATTCGAGGGATTAACCCATTTGCGTCCAAAAGCTCGTGTGAAAGTGTGATTTTTAAGCTCGTTTTAGCTACTCCGGTTTATTATATTTGATAAGTGATCATGTATAGATATCCACGACAATAAGACGAGTGGATAATAGCAAGTAAAGTAATCTCTCGAAACCCCTAAGAGGGTATCCTCAAAAAGCTTGAGTTACAAAGGATCTCTCGAGTTATGTAATAGTACTCGAACCTTGCTTAATCAGCCAAAATAACCCCTCAAGGGTATGGCTCGAGTTATGTTGCTCTAGTAATGGGTTCGCTTGAGATTTGCTCGAACAAGGATGTGTCGCGAGGGGGATACTCGAGTAGTGGATGATGCTCGAGTAATAGATGATGCCCGAGTTATGACCTTATGCTCATACTTGCTCTAGTAATGATTCTCATGCTCATGCCTTGCTAGAATAGCACATGGCATGAGCTATGACATGTCTTGCTAGAATAGCATGAGCTATGACATGCATTGCTAGAATAGCATGAGCTATGACATGCATTGCTAGAATAGCATGAGCTATGACATGCCTTGCTAGAATAGCACATGGCATGAGCTATGACATACCTTGCTAGAATAGGACATGAAATGAGCTATGACATGCCTTGCTAGAATAGCATGAGCTATGACATGCCTTGCTAGAATAGCACATGGCATGAGCTATGACATGCCTTGCTAGAATAGCATATGGCATGAGCTATGACATGCCTTGCTAGAATAGCACATGGCATGAGCTATGACATCCCTTGCTCGAGTACATGTCATATTTTATAGCTCAGTAAAATATAACATCTTGGCAGGCATGAGAACAAAGGTAACCTTGTACATAAATTATACATATGACATATAAACATAAATATTCATATGGATAATCAATACATGTCAAGCTACAGTCTTTACAAAGAAAAGGAAACTGGAAACATTAGAATCCTCGAAAGTGTTTGTCACATTTCCAAATATACTTTCTATAAAAGCTCAATTCAATGCATGTCAATACATACATACATTCAGTTCAATCGCATTCAATGCTTACAGTCAATCAAGAATCAATCATATCATATTCATCACACAATCAATGTCACCTTAGACTCGCTAAGAGTTTGTTAGGTTCGCACTGATTTATCAGGAGTTGTAGTGATTGTGTCCTAACTCGTATCGTCACTGAGCCGGTCAATCTAGGTTCAAACAATAAGAAAGAAACACTAGACCTTTTCAGCAAGAGAAGTGGAAGGAAAGTCAACTAATTAAAGGTTTTTTTTTGTCTACGATTCATATCAAGCTCATGACTTGTCGTTTCAAGAAGAATCGGAGGGTGGAAGATGTTTTGGCTCGTTAAAAGCTGTTGTCTATGGTTATTGTTACACTTTTACATTTTAATATTTCTTGCTTATCTAGATAGTTTGAACTGTTTTTCTGGGTTTTAATCATTTAAAAACTAAAATTTTCATGAAAACTAGAAAACTGACCAAAACACACTGTGATATTAAATTCACACAATGTGTTTTTAATTTTTTTTAGAAAACACATTGTGTTAAGTTCATAAGACAGTGTGCTTGAATAGTTTTTTTATTTTCACGCGCTATCAAAAACACATTGTCATTTAAAACTTAACACACTGTGTTTTTAGATTACACAATAAAAACATATTGCGTTTTTAGAAAACACAATTAAAACATATTGTGTTAGATTCGGATCACAGTGTGTTTTGATTAGTTTTTTAGTTTTCAAATGAATATTTCACTTGTTTTTCTTATATCTTTTGTATCTTGATAGGCATGAGGGAGTGGTCTGTCATTCTTCATGCGAGGAAATGGTTGTGCTAGTAAGCATGTACATTGTAAAAGTCGATATGATATATACTTAATCATGTCGTTTGGATTGTATTTTTAAATATTTTTTTTATGAATTACCCTCTTACCAAAAAAAAATATTATGTCCCAAACCCGACCCACTATAAATTTTAACTTATAGTTCTTATATGGACGGTACCAGAAAAAAAATCCTTAAGGGGACAAAATTTAAAAAATCAATGAAAAATAAATCTAAAAGAGGACTTAATGTTAAAAACCTATCGGAATTTTTCTGAAAATGCACGAAAATTTTAAAATACATGACAAAATCTTAATTTTGAGGGGGCATTGGCCCCCTTTACCCCCATGTGGTACCGTCGTTACTTATACTGGACCTAATACGGGTTGATCTAAGTTGACTTGACCTGATTATACATGGGCTGGAGGGTTGACATGTCAAATACTCCCCCTTTCTCATATTAAGTGTCCAAATTTGACATTTTGAGTCGTTTTATTTTGTCTTTGACCGTAAATATTTTTGTTTATGTTATATAACAATTGATATAAGGGTGGACGGAGTGTGTTCGGCACCACACCGGTACCGGGGGGAACACCGCCCCGTGGTATCGGTACTGGTTGGGTGGTGACCGGCATGGCTACGCCTTTCCCCACCTCTGTCTCGATTGGCATTCGACCGTTACAATTAAAAAAAAAAACTAAAGTGACATGGGGCCCACCAAAAAGTCGAACGTTACCTCCTCCCTTTCTCTTTTCTTTCTTTCTTTCTTCTTATTCTTTTCTTTTTTCTCCCTACTGTCGTTTCTCTCGTTTTTTTTCTTTGATTCATTCTTAACTTTTAATCATAAATCAAAGAAACAAAATTCACAAAAATGAATCGCGGAAAGGGTAATCAAAAATGAAAAGATCCTACTTATAGTCAACTTCCCAAACGTCGCAAAAACCCACCGCCCCAAACAATCGCGATCCATATTTACTTGAACGAGGATCAGGGTCTTGAAGAAGATGTAGGTGGGAACGACGTTGATGCACCACCGGGGCCTGCTAAACCAGTGCCGTCGCGCCGCCGTAAACCTAGAGGTAAGCATCTTGCTACATCTGCCTCCACCACATCTGAGGAGTTTTTGAAGATGGTCGCGGAATTGATATGTGACAATGAGGATAAAAAATGAGCTCGAGAGGAGAAGCTTGCGATTCAGAAGACGATGATGGATGGTTATATGGCGGCGGAGGAGACTAGGAAAGCATGGGAAGAGGAGATGACACGTATGGTCCAAAGTTTACAGGAGCAGAACGATATGGAATTCGTCATCAAGTCACATGATCACCTTACTGGGCCGATGTTGGAGATGGTGTTAGCGCGGAAACGCGAGCTTTGTATGAGGTACGGATGACCGATGCCCTTGTATGTTTAAGTTGTTTATGTTTATGTTATTTGTGTGTTGAATAAAAATTTATGTGTTTTAGTTGTATTTTGTGGTTGTATTTTTTAATATAAGTTAAAGTTTTAATTTGTTAAAATAAATAAAAATGATTTAAATAAAAAAAGGGCGGGGAGGAGAGGTGAAGCACTCCGTGCATTTAGGGATTGAGCGGGGAGGGAGTGAAAAACCGGGGAGGGGGGGGGGGACGGGTGGTGAAGCACTCCCCCCACCCTAACATATATGAATTGATTGGGTTTTAAATATATTTTTCGATGATATAACTTTCATCAACTAATATATAACACAAACAAAAATATTTACGGTCAAAGTCGAAAGAAAAAGACTTGATAAGTTAAAATAGGACAATTAATATAGGACAGAAGGAGTAATTAGATTTGGTGTCAAGGGGGTTTAATGTTAAATTCTTAATGCTATCAGGTGGGCTCATATTAGATCACAATGAAATGATAGTTTTTGAGTAAAGTAGATGGACAGGTTAAATAGATTGGTTTTAGGTCAAGTAGGTCAAATAAGTTGTTTTATGTCAAGTATGTTAATGGTTGGTCCATCAAATGAGTTGGTTTTGGGAACAATGTGGTCAAATGAATCTGTAATTCTATATTAACATAATTAATTTAGTTTAAAAAGTTTTTTGGGTAGATGAGTTGAACTAACAACCCAAGAACCCAACAAGTTTGAAAAACTGAAAAAATCAGGTTGATGAGTTAAATTTTGGCAGATAAAAAAATACTCACCCTAAATTTGGTTTATATTATAATGGCTTCAAATCGATGAAGTATTGAAAACCCTATAATCTTGACGGTGTTTGAAAACATTTTACATGCAACTAATGAAAAACGGTTATTCTTGGTTTTATACAAGTGAGTCATATGTAAATTCTTAACTCATCTGTAAATACTCTACCAAAACTTCTACCTCTCGTGATTTGTAAATACATAATTGTTCGTTTAACATGATTAGCGACCATGTATAAAGCTAATTTGATTTTAGGATTCATAAAAACCTTATTAATAAATCAGAAGTCATAGTTTGCGAATTTGAAAAAAATGCAACTCATGGTGTGCGATTTAAAAAAAATGCAAGTCATGGTGTGCGATATTGAGAACCGCAAGCCATGGTTTGTGATTTTGATGTGTATTTGTGAAAACTCGAAAGAAATAAGATTTTATCGTATATTTTTGATGATTTTTGGATTTTTTGTTTAGCTAACCTAAATATTCATACCATTTGTATATTATACTTTTTTTTGTGACAAATCTTAATGGTATAATGACCAAATCGAGTAAAAAATAATGTAGATCATAGAGTGATATTTTTTGAAAGTAAGTTATACTTTGTATTAAATATAAATAGGACGACCTAAATAGCCAAAAAAAAATAAAATAAAATAAGTTACACAAAATTATTATTATGTAAATATCATATTTTATATAGGCTAAAATGATATCTTTAACATAACATAAACATTAGAAAATCCCAAACGAAATTTTGAATGGCATTATACCATCTAAAACTTTTAGGAGATAGCCCCAACGAAAAGTTTGGTTGTCTATGTAGTCGATCGAAAATAAATTGGATGTTACTCAGAGGTATATACTAAACTGAAAGGCATTTTCTATGTTAAAGTTATCCGAAAAATTGTGGCTTTTGAATACGTTGTCAAAGTAAGATATTTTCATGACTCATCTGTAACTAGCTTACAGCTAGTCACCCAACGAGAGATTCAAACTTGAAACTTTTCATTAAAAGATTGAGATTTAAAAGTCGTGGTAAGTTCGAAAATGGTCACAAATCTCTTGGGATGACTAGTAAAATTGGTTAGGAATCGGCCACATGAATAACCGAATAACATCGTATACGTACATTTGATTAAAATAAAAATTCGTTATTCCTCAAAAACTTATTTTTTTAACCTTGTTCGTTTCCAGATTTAGAGTTGGTGCGAGATAATGGGGCTAAACAAAAAATTTGATTCGACTAATCAGCTTAATAACATAGTGTTAATTTATTGAAGTTATATACTCGACTTGTACAGATTCGGAACATCAGGGACCAGAAATGTAAATATTAAAGCTGTTTTAAATTAGTTATAGTTTTGAAATCAGTTTAGGCGGTTAAGATAGATAGATACAATATAGATATAGATATAGCGATTCTTGTATGTATATAAATACTGGATCTTGTAACCGTTTTGGTAATTACTCAATCAAAAATATTCTCAATTCTATCTCTCTTTAAAATTTCTATATGGTATCAGAGACAGTGAAGGTCATTCATGGCGGTTTTCGGTCATCGTAATCACAATAAGCTATTTGATTCTTGTCATTCTTACGAATTGAAATCCATAGCTTGATCGATTCGTTTTCTTAATGATCTTCTGGTGATTTTCCCCAATTTTATTTCACTTTTTTGTTCTTGGATCGAATCTAGGGTTTTGATTTGAACAAAATTTCTCAATAATCAATAATATTCAATAATTTTTATTGAATCATCCATGGATGCTAATAATGATACATTGGTGAATGATCCGCTGCATTTAGCTAATTCAAATCATCCAGGAATGGTTCTCACTAACACTCCTTTTAATGGAACTAATTTTCTTGGATGGAGTCGTACAATAAAGATGGCTCTTGGTGCAAAATTGAAGATAGGGTTCATTGATGGTACTGTGGCTAAACCTGCTATTTCTCATGTGGATTATGGAAGATGGACTAGATGTGATTACATGGTCACATGTTGGTTATTGAATTCCATGACAGCTGAATTATCAGAAGCATTTCTTTATGCTCAGTCAGCTAAGGAATTGTGGAAAGAAATTGAAGAAAGATATGGTCAAAGCAATGGACCTCTCATTTTTCATACTGAAAGAGAATTAAGCAGAGTTACTCAAGGTAATCTGTCTATTGCTACTTATTATAATAAGATGAAGAAATTTTGGGATGAGTTGCATAGTTTGAATGGAATTCCTGCTTGTTCTTGTGGAAAAATGGGTGAATGTACTTGTAAGATAATGGAAAAGTATGCTGAGATTGAGAGTAGATCTAGATTAGGGATGAGCTTTTAGCCCGGAAACCCGAGACCCGATCCAGACCCGATCGAACCCGACCCGGACCGACCCGACCGAGACATATACGGTCCGGTCCTCGGGTCCTCGTTTTCTAACTTTTCGGGTTTCGGGTCGGTCCGGTCCAAAACCCGAAATAAATCGGTTTGGATTGAAAAACCCAAAATTTAGCACTATCCAAGGAAATTGAGTTTTAGATAGAAGATTGAAGATACATATACTAAATTGCAGCAATGTTTAGAGGGAGAGAGGTAGTTCTAGGTGGTGTTATACATAATATTTATATATATATATATATATATATCTCATATATATATAGTATATATATAGATGGTGTTATACGTAATATATATATATATATATATATATATATTACAAATCTTTTAGAACTCGGGCTTGATTTCTTGACAGATTTGCTCGACTTTTCTGCTTTGGATGGTGTTGAATTTATTTGTAACTTCTTGAGTACTGATTTGGTGTTAGCTAAATGATGGAAGCTCATTTGAATTTTTAGATAAAAAGAGCCATAAAATTATAGATAGATGTGCAACATAAATACAAAGAAAAAGAAAATGAGAGAATCCAAGAAATAGTTGATGTCATACTGTCATACTATTATTATTATAATAATGATGGAAACTAAAAAGATAATATGGTGTAGAATAAACATATGTGGATGAGTTTGACCAAACAAAATAAATACTTTTTATGTACAACTATCTACTCATTCATCCATTTCCCACAACTAATAAAACAAAAACTCTTTCACCCAAAAATAATAAATGTTAATCTTTTATATTCATCTTCCCCCCTCTATTCATAAGTCGATTGAATATATATATATATATATATATACATATGTAAGTATATCACTGGAAAGCAACCATGAAAGTTGATCTTCATTCCTTTCTTTAGCCCAACAAGGATTCGGATTTACAGGCTCGATATCTACAGGTTTAGCCTAGCAAAATTTCAAGCCAATGTTATTTTCGGTCCAACCCTACAAAACCCGAACCCGACCCGGTCTGACCCGGGACCGAACCGGAACGCCCGAGAGGGTTTCGGGCCGGGCTTCGGTTTCACATTTCTTGCCATTTCGGTCTTCGGTCCTACTCGGTCCGGTCCGGTCTGGTTATTTGACCGTGCTCATGCCTAATCTAGATTGATGCAGTTTCTCATGAAACTTAATGATGATTATGAGTCTGTTAGAAACCAAATATTGTCTATGGATCCACTCCCAACTATCAATAAGGCCTACTACATTGTGCAACAAGTGGAAAAACAGAAACAAGTGACTCATAGTACCCCTGAACATACTGCCTTTTTTGCAAATAATGCAAATAAAGGAAATCAGAACTTTAAAAAGTATGTGTCCAGTGATAGCAAAACAGAGAAGCCTTATTGCACTCATTGTAGACAGACTGGTCATTTGTTTGAGCAATGCTTTGAGAGGTTGGGGTATCCTGATTGGTACAAGGGAAAGAAAATTAAGAAAGGAGGAAGAATGGTTGCCCAGATTAGTACTAATTTTGGTAAGATAAGTCATAGAGGCACCCCTTTTGACATGGATTATGAAAATGAGCTTAATAATGAACATAGGTCTGAACTTGATCAGAAGTTAGTGGCTGCTGTGTGACTTGAAATGATGAAGATGTTGAAAGGAAACCATGTTGTTATGACTCAGAATGCAGATTGTGGCAAAACTGATCAACCACATGCAGGTATGTCCTTTCATGCTAGACTGCAAGCATTGGTGTCTATTGTAGATATTGATTTTAAGAAAGATTGGATTAATGACACTGGAGCCACAGACCATATGTCACCTCATTTAGAACTATTTCATGACATTATTGACCTTAAACAACCCATAAAAGTTAAATTACCAGATGGTACTCGTAAGCTTGTCACCAAAATTGGCAGAGCCAGAATTAATTCTTATTTGACCTTGACCAATGTGCTTTATGTGCCTGATTTCCAAATCAATTTGCTATCTATTGGCAGACTTCTGAATTCTAAACCTCTCATTGCTATCTTTGGTGGTTCTTGGTTTGCCTTTCAGGACCTTTCAACTAGAAAGGTTGTTGCAGTTGGAAAGGGCACCAAGAATCTCTATGTCTGCAAGGGACAATTACCATCTGCTCTTGCTTGTTTTTCTGTTGTTGTTGATTCCTTTGTAAATAAGGTTCTTAATAATTCTTGTAAGTATATGGATGCTTCTTTGCTTCATCTTAGACTTGGTCATACTTCTGTCTCAAAAATGATTCATATTGATGAATGCAAAAATGTCAATATTACCAATTTCTTTTGTGACACTTGTGTTCTAGCTAAACAACTCAAATTGCCTTTCCCTATTAGCCATTCTAGGGCTAATAAATCTTTTGAACTCATTCATGTTGATCTATGGGGTCCATATAAAATTTCTACATTAAATGGTGCACATTACTTCTTAACTATAGTTGATGACTATACTAGAAGTACTTGGACTTACTTGTTGCATACAATAGATCAAATCAACTCTATCCTTCAAGGTTTCATTTCTTATGTCAAAAATCACTTTCAAACCAAACCCAAATATATAAGGTCAGATAATGGAACTGAAATAGTTAATAATGAGTGTATGGTCTATTTGAGGTCACAAGGGATTTTGCATCAAAAGACCATGGTTTATACCCCTCAACAGAATGGAGTGGTAGAAAGGAAATATAGGCATTTACTAGATACTGCTAGGGCATTAAGATTGACTGCAGGGTTGCCTAAACAGTTTTGTGGACATTGTGTATTAGCTGCTACTTATTTGATCAATAAGATGCCCATGAAAATATTGAATTGGACGACTCCTTTTGAGATACTTCATAATTGTCCTCCTACTTATGACAATATGAGAGTTTTGGGGTGTTTATGCTATGTTGCTGTGACAAAACCTCACAAGGATAAATTTGATCCAAGAGGGATCAAATGTGTGTTCTTAGGATATCCTCCTGGACAAAAAGGGTACATTCTTTATAATCTCTCAAATAAGGAGATTTTCCATAGTAGGGATGTCATTTTTAAAGAAAATCAATTTCCTTTCAAGGAAATTTCTTCACAAGTCATTGGTCAACAAAATTCTCTTTTTCCAAGTAATGATGGTATTCCAGAAGATGATGATAGTGGGGTTCCTGTTAGTGAGATATCTAATGAAATTCTTCCCACTGATGATGGACATAACACCTTATCTTCAACTACTAATACAGCAGAGTCACCTACAAGAAGTGTTCCTCAAAAGACATCTTATAATGTGCCTAAATCTGTTCCTGTAAGGAACTCTGCAAGGAATACTGCTAAACCAAAATGGCTGCAAGATTTTGTGACTACAATACCAAAGGGTTCCAGTGCTTCTATGGTGATAAATGCTTCTTGCAATTTTTCTCCTCTTTACCCTATTTTTAAGAATGAAGATTTTGAACAATATCCTGCTGATTATGTGGCATCATTAGCACATGTTCTAAGTACCTTTGAGCCATCAAATTATGCTCAGGCTGCACAAGGTAAAGGTTGGGTAGAGGCCATGAATAAGGAATTATTAGCTCTTGAACAGAATGATACTTGGAGTCTTACTAATTTACCTCCAAATCATAAAGCAATTTCTTCAAAATGGGTTTATAAGACAAAATATCTTCCAGATGGAACTGTTGAGAGATTAAAGGCAAGATTGGTTATTAAAGGTTTTAACCAACAGGAGGGCACTGATTACAAACATACATTTTCTCCAGTTGCAAAATCAGCAACTGTAAGAGTGTTGATAGCCATTGCTACTGCAAAGGAATGGCCTTTGGATCAACTTGATGTAAATAATGCTTTTTTACATGGTTTTGTTGATGAGGAAATTTATATGTTTCCACCTGAAGGATACACTAAAGCATTGCCTAATCAAGTATGTAAGTTGAATAAGTCACTATATGGGTTGAAACAAGCATCTAGGCAATGGAATATTGAGTTGACAAAATTTCTCACTTCATTGGGCTTTGAACAGTCCAAACATGATTACTCATTGTTTGTCAAAGCCAGAGTGGACTTATTTACTGCTATTTTAGTGTATGTGGATGACATTATTGTCACTGGGAATGATGATAATGAAATTAAGAGTGTTAAGTTGGCATTGGATAACAAATTTACTATCAAGGATTTAGGTTTAGCAAGGTATTTTCTGGGTATTGAATTATGCAGAAATGATTCTGGAACTTATCTTAACCAAAGGAAATACACATTGGATCTTCTTAAGGATGCAGGACTAACTGCTGCCAAACCAGTGAGTTTCCCTTTGCCTACATACACCAAGTTATCTCTTGACAAAGGTCAATTGTTGTCAACACCAGATACTTATAGGAGATTGATTGGAAGACTATTATATTTGTCAATGACAAGGCCAGATATTTCTTATGTTGTACAACACTTAAGCCAATTTGTATCTGCTCCTAGAGAACCACATATGAAGGCTGCTATTCATTTGCTGAGGTATTTAAAGGGAACCATTTCAAAGGGTTTGTTTTATCCTGCTCAGCAACAGCTCAAAGTCACAGGTTTCAGTGATGCAAACTGGGCTTCATGTTTGATGACAAGAAGATCACTCACTGGTTATTGTATCTTCTTAGGTCATGCTTTAGTTTCCTGGAAAACTAAGAAACAAGCCACTGTTTTAAGATCATCTACAAAAGCTGAGTATAGAAGCATGGCAGCCACCACTTATGAGTTGGTATGGCTCACATATCTGTTAAAGGATTTGCGGATACCAGTTAAGGTTCCTTTGACATTGTTCTGTGACAATAAAGCTGCTCAACAAATAGCTGCAAATCCATGTTACCATGACAGAACCAAGCACTTGGATAATGATTGTCATTTCACAAGAGATAAGGTTCAGGAAGGTTTCTTGCAGACAGCTTATATTCCTACTCATTTGCAACTAGCAGATATAATGACTAAAGCTTTAGGATCTTCACAACATTCCTTTTTGAGTGACAAGTTAGGTCTTCAAGAATTTCCAACTTGAGGGGGGAATATTGAAGTTATATACCCGACTTGTACAGATTCGGAACATGAGGGACCAGAAATGTAAATATTAAAGCTGTTTTAAATTAGTTGTAGTTTTGAAATCAGTTTAGGCAGTTAAGATAGATAGATACAATATAGATATAGATATAGCGATTCTTGTATGTATATAAATACTGGATCTTGTAACCGTTTTGGTAATTAATCAATCAAAAATATTCTCAATTCTATCTCACTTTAAAATTTCTATATAATTCCCTAACGTTAGAAACATCAAACATATTCCTTTTTTTTTAAAGATGTGAATCATTTACTCGAAACAGGGGATTTAGCTTACGTTGTATTAACCGGGTCCGCGTTAGAGAGCCTCCTCACCCACAATACTTAGTAGAAGGAAAAACTCCCAACTAAACCGTCCAAATACACAACATTTAATTGGGGTAAAACTCTGTCCTCCTGCAAGGCTCAAACATATTTCACTGGATGACTTTTTTTGTGAAATTACTTTAAATGTCTTTCTTTGAAATTCCTTTAAACATATTCCATCTATATTGCCTCCATTTCTGTTTTGGCCTTATGGGCAAGGGTGTAGTCGGCTTGTTTTATCGGCAAAAATCATCGACAAGCATCGGCTTATCGGCTATACTATAGCATATGCATCAACATCTATCGACAAGTATTCGCAAGATACATCGGCTAGTTTTGGCCGATGAAAGTGAACGTTGGGAGCATTACATCGGCAAGTTTTTTTTTGTCTTTTTCCTTTGAAGTTTTGGCAAATTACATGGGTAAGTTTTGGCAAAAGTTGGCAAAAAAAAAAAAAACTATACCATCAACGTTGGCATGGACCGGCTAGTATTGGCAAGCTTTTGGCTAAATACATGTGGCTTCTTATCATTGGCTAGTTTTTTGCCAAAACTTACCAAATTGTCAAAGGTTTGGCACTACACTCTTCCCCTAGGATATTTACAAATATTATTATCTTTTGATATATGCAAGATATATTAGTACTTGTAAAACAATTTAAAGAAGGAAAAAAAGAATGGGTCCCTATTTATTAAGCTTGAAAAAGACAAGAAACAAAAATATGAATAATTGGAAATGTTCTATTATGTCCTACATATGAGCTGTGAGCCTGTAGTAACAAGCACATTTCAAGACGTTTGCTTTAATTTTTTTCACGAAACTTGAATGAATTTATTCAACTCTATATTTAAGAAGAAAAATATATATTTAAAAACTAGACAACGTAAATTTAATTTGAGGAATCCTTATTAGCAAGATCGAAATACACTAATGATCATTTAATTCATATCTTGGTTTAGAAGGTTTTGATAACACCTTAATATCCTAAGAATATTGGGTAATCGAAATCCAAATGTAAAATCTTGATTTTCATACCCGACCCTCATATGGACGAGTTTCGGACCTCGTATAATATTAGCTATGATCTTACTAGCATGGTCCTGGTTCTAGCTATTACAATCTTTGTTTAACAAGGATATATATATATATATATATATATATATATATATATATTAATGAATTATCGTTTATACATTATTCCTGAATAAGTAACTATATATGTTGGTATATAACAAGCCTTGGGGTAAATAAAGACAAAAAAAAAGATATGTCACTATGTAAGTGACCTAGTTGATTGCTTAGGGTCCTTTACGGATAATCTGAATTGTTTTCCTCTCGACTTTTATAAGTTGGATCACAACACCATAAAATTACAAAGTTACATACAGTCTAGTCTTGTTATGTCGTTTTTTAAACATTTGTTATATATACATATATATACACTAGACTTTTATCCCGCGTATTACGCAAGCAAACATGAGAAACTATTAAACCTTTATATATGATAATATTGTATTTTAACAAATATAAATAAAAGATGTTAAAAAATGACAAGTTAGTATTGGAGGGTAAGAAGCCACCACATAATATTGAGTTTGAATTGGCTTCAACATGATATTCCCGACGAGCAACACAATACCATCTTGGAGTGGGTATCGGGATGTGACAACGCGATTTAAGAGTATTATACAGGCAATATGTTTTGTGTGGTGGTGGGTTATTTGGAAACATCAGAATAATGTGGCTTTCAATGACAAAAGAATGACTAGTTTAGATTTCTTTCATGACATTGTTTATTTTTCTTTTTTTTGGATTACGTACTGTACTAAGAAAAATAGTTTATATTGGTCACTAATTCACTATGGCAGGTTTGCCCCATTTATTTCTTGTAATTTTTTGATGTAATTTTTGGCCTCTTTTTGTCCTTTGCCGAAAGTCACATCTAATACAAATAGTAATGATGTTCAAAAAAAAAAAATTGAGTTTGAATATAGATTTATATTAAATGTCTAGACCTATAAATATATTCATTACAAAATTTATTTAGAAATATATGAAGCAGATTAACATGAACGGAATATCAATTAAAACGAATCTTTTTTGAAAATTAATGTTAACTTTAGTCGCATTGTTGATGAAGTGCGTGTATATATGTGTATATATATATATATATATACTAGTGCTTAGACCCCGTGCGATATACGGACAACCCTAAATAATTTTTCTTAAACTTTATTTTAAGATTGTATCAATGAATAAATATAACTGAGTTGGACATAATAAAAATATTCTTATGAGTTGATTAATTTAAAGAAGAAGAATGCTAGATATACCTTGGGATTTATTAATGATACACGAGGGCTTAAAACACGTACATTGCACGCCAGAGAGAAATTATAAAATGGATTGCCCATAGTAGGCGCATATAAGAAGGATTATGTTGGTTACCTGGATGTGATAGGTATTATGAATTTTCCCCCACTTTGATATATAGACTCACGTGGATGCGCTATAACCTTAAATAATTTCTTTAACACCAGTTCAAGCATGCATGTAGCGAAGTAAATGTACCCCTATTACAACTAATGACCATTTAAAAAAAAAATAATGACTTAAAATGCATAGAAAAGTCTTATTTAGCACTAAAATAAACCAAATATACATCATAATTTTTATCACAAATTTGATAGGCTATTTTTTGTATAAGATTTGAAATTTGTTGATCATTCATTTTAACTCCAATAGCACCAGTGGCATCTACAATCCTAACTTGCACATTAAACCTACCCAAAAAAAAAAAAACAGAGATACAATTTTACCACACAACTTAATGATTATAGAGTTTTAATATGAAATATAAATATATATCTAGGATTGATGAGAACTTCTTCCTTGTTACATGAACAACAAATCCACATTTTGTTGTCCTTTAAAGCATCAATAATGTCGACTGCATCCATGTAGAGATTGGTCAACTTAAACTTCTTGACAACAGTTTACACATTCCATTGAATACCATAACTGGTCGTTTGGAATAAAACCGATTGTTGCAACAACAACCACTTTATCAAACTGTCAAAACGAAAATGTTTATACATTAGAATGTTAAAAAGCTAGTTATAAATTTGAAAGAAAGTTATGTTAAAAAGTAATCTAATCAAAAAAGAAAAATTCACAAACAATGAATACTTACATGTTCGTCTATCAGGATCATCTCAATACTACCTATGTTATTAACATCTCCATGTAGAGGTTGCTTCCATAGCCGCAAATTCTAACCGTTATCGTACATGGCTTATTATTTGGACGCAAATTTCTAATTGAAACATGGTTTAGTGAAGCCATGCTAAAACTGATCTGTTATGTGTTTACGTTTTGAAATGCCTTAAAACTGAATGGAAGTGGCCTTATATAGACATAGACATGCAAGAAAGTAACCGCCACAAGCAATACACGAACGGTTACATATTCAAATTTTTGAAAATTTGAACTTCTTGAAAGCATAACTAATCCGTTTTCGAAAATTTGAACTTCTTATAAAAGTAACTAATCCGTAGATCTTCCAAGGAGCAATATTGTAATGATTTTTGGGCTTTCTTGCATTTTTAAGCATGCCACATAGGCAATAACTAACAAATTTTGAAGTTAGATTTATATAATGTAGGGATACAAATTTTTTCACTTATTTCATCATTTATGAAAACCACGTTGTCATTTAAAGGTTATGATGATTTTTCTAATTAAAATGATTCTTACATAAATTGTTTGAGATATATACAGGGATATGATCTGTACTGCTTCTGCTCTTATTTCAGAACTGTGTGTGTGTTAATTTATGGATTTTAGAAAAAGATGAGAGAAAATATGAAAATAAATGCATGGCGATATTATATGTTCAAAGGGACATGACACAAATGAGATATATCTGAAAGGGACATAGGAAAAAAGTGTAGGGTTGATGGCTCTCTTTTTCTAAGAATGTCTCCATAAAACAATCATTCTTAATTTTCCATACACATGAATTTTGTGATATTCAATTAATATATATTTCATTCATTGTTAAGTAAATGAATTGTCATGTGTAATAATATAATATCATAATAGTATCGCTGTGATGCATCAAGAATCAAGATTGTACATGTGTGAGCTTTATTCTAAAGTATATTTCAACTCAAACATTAAGTTGTAAAAAGATCGAACAATCAACATGAAAAATTGAAAATGATTGAAGTCATAGACTACTTCCAATTCTACGGTTACATAGCAGGAAACTAAAAAATTGAAGCTCAATTCCTCTCCTACACCGGTTGAGTAAGACGGGCAGTCGGTCATACGTATCAATCGCCAAATAAACAAATTAATTTTATTTGGTTTTAGTTTCATTACTAGATTTTAGACCCGTATCCAACACTGGATACGAGACTTACGACATTATTAAAAATAGATATTAATACTTGTAACTCATAAAAGCTTATAAGTTCAAAGTTGAAGATATATGTAGATATTATGTGTTTAATTCAAATGTCAAGAATGTTAAGCTAATAGAAATAAAACTAATGTAAAAAAATAATATTGGAAGCATATACCCTCATTCGGCAGTTGAAAGACTTTTTTATAGACGAAATTTATTGTAATGTCTTTTCTCTTCTCATCTTTGTCACATATTAACATCTTAAAGCCCCTTCTCGACTTAACTCAAGATATTGCGATGTACAATTATTCTTGTGTGAAATCTGGACTTTATAGATAGAAACCAATTTTAATAACATTGTAAAATAATTATTTTAGTTATTTCTTTTTTATTAATTAAATAAAATTATGTAAAAAACTAAATGGTGACATCATCGAGAGTCAATTTGATGAAATCGAGCGATATTATTGGTTAATAAGTTATAAGTTCAACTGTCTCTATTAATATTAAAATATTACAATTAGTCAATTACTATTAAAATCTTGATATATTTACATTAAATTAAATTTATTATATATTATATATAAATATATGATAGAACATATTATTGGATATATATTAATTATTATTTTATTAGATAAATATTAGCTATTATTCTATCGGATATATATTAGATATTATTATTTATTTATTATATCAAAATTATTGGGTAAAAAGTGTAAATTTGTGATGAAAAACAAAAAAGTATAAATTAAAGTCAAAATTGAAAACAAAAGTCAACATTAAAAAATCGAGAGCTATAATTGGTCGATAAGTTATTAGAGCAACTGTGTTTTAGTATAATAAAAGATTATAAATTTATAATTTTTGATGACACTCAACCAAACGTTTTCACATTTTGTTTGAGTTTTATTTGTATGGGTGATATATCATTATTAATTAATGTTGTATCAAACCTTACGAGTACCAAAAACTACCAACATCAAAATCTCAAAACTCTTTATCGAATACTATACTAGTACCGGTTGAGATATATATATTTAACTAGGTAATATCCGTGCGTTGCATCTGGTTATTCTATTTTCAAATATAATTCATCGTAAATGAAATGCAATAAAGATAATCTTACCAAAAATAAATTTCATTAATCGAAAATCTAATTATTTATATAAAAAAAAACATATTATGAACACTGGTAAAAATGAATACTAATTATAATATTTTTTTCCCCCTAAACTCTATAAGTCATCTCATCTCACTTCTTTATTGTTTTCTTTTTTCATTTTTGTCATTAATGGATGATGTTAGGTGAACCAAAATTGTGTAATATCACACCATGAGACAACACGACTAACGTTTTTATTGATCTTCGCATATGTACAATAGTTTATCAGTACTCAACAGACATCAAATAATAACCACCAAATATTTTACAAGATTTCAAGAATCATGCTATAAAGTTTAAAGGATTAATTCATCCATCACTTTTTGATTCGACTTTCAGTATACATGCGGTATAAACAGAAATTGAGCACATTCCTAATCCTTCATATTTCATATTTACCTTTTTGATCCTTAATAATGTCTAAGCAAAAGATCTTGCAAAACTCTTTCAGCCATTTGTATAAAGAAAAGTAAGTTTATGTTTATGTAAAGAAAAGCTTATGATTGTATAAAGAGAAGTTTATGCTTGTAGATAGGTAAGCAAATTTATATTTACCACATAAATTGTATATTAGTCGAATGTCCAATATATATATATATATATATATATATATATAACGGGTTTTTTCTTTACCAAATATCGTAAATGTATTTCAGGTAATCCACCAGTTAAGGAACCATATAATGTCATTTTAAATTTGAACATCAAAATCATATGGAAGCGAATTATCGATTGACAATCAAAGATATAACTTCTTGGAAAACTATTCGTATAACATTGTTCACAATAGTGGCCACCGGCACAAGCTACTATATAATTCCACCATCTATATTTTCATTAGCTTTCATTAAACATTGTTATACCTCTTGAGAGTTACTAACACATCTTGTTGTCTTGAAAACACAGTGTCAACAGATTATAAAAGAAATAATGTAGACACACATAATTGTGACTGATAATACTTCTAGACCTAGTGGAGATTTTCAATGTTTCTAGTATCACAGTTTGTAGTGATATGTACAAACTATGAGTGATGAAGCTGGTAAATTTTTTATGAAACTAAATCAACGAATTTCAAGTTTGTAAACCTAATGATATAAATATTCTTGGCATTAATTGTAATAACAAATATTAAAATCATAATTAAAAAAATCATAATATAGTAATACTATTGATCTCTAAACTCATTGATATGAAAATCCTTGATAATAATATGATAACTGAGATTCATTAATATGAATACTAATAAAAATAATAATAACAATAAATATTACCCTAAGATAACGATGAATCGTAAATAAAGCTGATTACCTACAATCCTCACAGAAAGCCATTAAATTAGCCTGAAATCGGACGATCGTCATCTACCTATATCTCTACTTTCAAATATTATATATTAAACAAAACTTGTAAATAATAGTTTATTTATAAATCAAATACCGGAAATATTTGATGACATATGGTGCAAAAGTATTAATGAAAATCAAACAAAGAAAATATCTAGATAGGGGTGAAAGAAGAAAAGTAATAAAAAGATTGGTGTGTAGTTGTCATCATTCAGTCTTCATTCTATTTTTTTTCCCCGAATCCATACCCATACGAATTTCATCATCGTCGTCTTCCATTTTTTATATGTACAACTCATAAAAACCATAATCTTAAGGATATGAGAACACATCAACAAGAGGAGAAAAGTAGTAATGTTCAAGTAATCTCGATCCCATAACAATTCAAATAACAGAGATAAAAGACAACATCCCTAAATGACAAAAATTAATGGTAAATAGAACTATTACCTTAAGGCGGCAATTAATCGTAAGAAAAAAAAAAAAATTTAACGGGGGGAGTATGTTAAACCCAATGATTTACAATTAACCTAGTTTGAAAATATTTCTATATTACTAAAAGTATAGTGATATTATTTTACAAATTTGGTGGAATATCGATCATGATCACAACATAGTGAATTTCACAAATAACAATTGTATTGATCATATTAATATTAATAACAATTGATAAGCATTATTGGGTTCCCATGATTCATGTAGCCCACAATCAATAACTTATTAGGAATTTTCAATATATACGTTAATAAAAAACACATGAGTTAAGAAGCTAATAAATTTTAATCTTTAAACCCATTGATAACACAACTATCCATTGATAATATGTAATCTTAATAACAATAATATTTTAATCTGTCATAATATATTTAACAAAAATCGTAATATCGTTGTTATACTAATAATAATAGTATTCTAATAATAATAACTATTATTTGTGACAACCGTCATCTAAGCGTATTTTCCGAAGCACGTTCCGGTCATTTTTAGTTCGTTTTGTTCATGTGCGTCGTTAGACTTTAAGACTTTATTAATGGATAAATGGATTTATGTTCTATTTGGGCTCTATAAGCATTTAGACTTTAGAAAAATTGCACGTGGACTCGAGAATAAGAGGAATAGTAGTTGTCTTGTGGAAATGTTAAATTAAGTAAAATACTTAAAATTAAATCAATTAAAGATTTGATAAAAAAAATATAGACATGTTTATAACCGTTGGGAAGCTATTGAAAAATTTCATTCAAATATGTCGACAAAATAAATTTACGGGTCTTGAGTCTTCTTGAATTGTCGGGTCAAACTAATTTAAAGGAAAATCAAAGGCTAGTCTAGTTAACAAAATGGAAGAACAAAAACCCTAAAGACTCCTAACCCTAACCTTCCTCCTCTCATTTCACCCTTCATCCCTCTCTTTTCCCTATCTCCAGCCGCCCCCTTTCTCCCTCTCCTCTCCAAAATTCGACCACGATACAACCACCACGAACCACCATCCAATCTTCATCTCCTTCTTTATTTTCTTTGTTTTTGGGTAAGTTTTGTTTAGATATTTAAATCTAAACGGTTATTCTTCTTAATAACCATGGATTTTCTTTTATTTATATATATAGATTCGGCTGTGTATATATATATATATCTATATAGATCCGAAAAATTTATCTTTGGGTATATATATAAATTGGTTTGGGTATGTATATGTTGGTTCATGTATAAATCCGAAAAGTTTTGCAAAGATATGTATAAATCGGTTTTGAGTGTGAATATATGGGTTTAGATCCGAAATATTTAAGTATGTATATATATATATATATATATATATTTCGGATTGTTTGGTGTTCTTGGCTATGAACATACCCGAAAACCTATAGATCCGAGATCTATAGGTCCAGAAGTCCTTAAATCCGAAAAGATATATCCAAGATCTTCTTGAATCCGAAAACCTTGAACTGAAATCCTTGAATCTGAGATCTTTGTTCCGAAATTTCTATACTATTATCTATACTTTTCGATTATATATACGTATATATGATTGTAGATCCGAAAACATGGATTTAAAACCCTTGGAATCCGAAATCTTGTTAAATCAGAAAATATATGAGTTGTCTTGGATGTTTTCGATCAACCCTAGCTTAGATCTGTGACATATTTAGCGATTTTTGGTCTTGAAATTGTGTTATGGTGCATTCTTGTGACGGAACTTAGCTTTGTTCTTGATTTTCACGGCGGTCAACGCCGGTCAAACTGGCCGGAAAATGCTTTTGGTTCAAAAAAATTGGATTTGGGTTGTATTTTGGTGTTAGATCTAGTTTTTGGTTCGGTCAAACTAGGTCAACGACGACTTATTGATAAGGATTAGGGTTTGGGTATTGTATTGGTATTTTTGTCAAAAATTAAAGTTTTTAAATAAAGTTAAATTATATTTTAATTAATTGATCCATATTTAATATTGAATCCCAAGTTTTATAATAATGAAATTAATATGAATATATATATATATATATGTAAGGATCAATCTAATATGGACATATGATTAAATATATATATTAAAAAGACTTTGTATGGACTATATAAATTATACATTTGTATAATAATAGTCAATGACTTATCGGACCAGATTTTATAATGACATTCCATATAAATATATGATAAGATATAAACATCAAGAATGTGACATTATTAAAAAAAGCATATCACATGGACAATTTATAAGGACAAAATGACTATTATATATATATATATATATTATGACAATTGATAAGACATAATGACATTTCCTATGACACTAGTATAGGATATGGACTTGTGCAATTAAGTAAGTACTTACTGGATGACTTGTGGACAATGTAGGACTGTTGGACAGATATTGAACGTGTTTTAGGTGTACTGACTGTTCCGGTTCTTGTACGTTGAATTAGGATACTTATACCTGTGCTGATTTCAGGTGAGTTTCGTAGCCCCTCTTTTTTTATATGTTTTGGGGTGAAAAGTATACTTGTTCTTTTTAAACAGTTTTGTCGATTTCTGTTTATGTTCAGTACTGAGCATGTGCGTATAGAGTTACTTATGCCACTTGATGTGATTCTGTCTTGTTGTATGTATGTGATTATGTGTTTGTTGTTGTGCTTAATGACGTGCTTAATTGACGTGCTTTTTGTGTGTATTGGAGACTTGAGACTTTGAGACTTTGGACTAAGGCAGGTACCGTAAGGCCGGACTTTGGGACATTGAGACATTTGGACTTATTATGGCGTAACTTTGCTCGTTATATATTGAACCATTACTTGTTTAGACTTAAAAGAATCGGCAAAAGACTTATTTCTTTGACTAGACTTTTGACATAAAACCTACGAACTCACCAACCTTTGTGTTGACACATTTTAGTATACTTTTCAGGTACTCAGGCTAATCAGGGATAAAGACTGCTATGCTAGGCTTGGACTTCGGAGATTAGTGCTCCATTAATTATTTTCAGACTTTAAGGCTACATGCCTTGGATTATTTATTTATGGACTTGGTTGTAATAATCTATTTTAGCACTGTTATAACTTTGAATTGATGTTTCTGGGAATATATTTACTATATTCTATTTCATTTAGCAGTATCTATGTAATTCCATGTCGTGCTGTACTTTTCATGACACCTCATGTTTCCGCCAACGGTGGGGTGTTACTTTATTATTATAAAATAATACTAATAATAAAATAATAATAATAATAATAGACGACAAAGAAACATAAATCTATTTATTTCCTTTCTAGAATAGCAATTGATGGGTAATTAATATCATAAGAATTTAAGTAATGTGATTTTCTAAAATATAAAACAAAAGTCATTGTGGTTCAATTGACAAATGTGATGGGATGATAACCTAGAGGTCATAAGTTCAATTCCAATCTCTAGCTTTTTAAAAAAAAAAAATGATTTAGTGACTTATATACATGCTTAAGTGGACACTCTACATCATCAGATAAGTTGCCTACTTGGCTGTTGACTTGTCACCTGAATCGTTCTCATGATGCCATGTAAGAAAACGTTGACGTGGCGAGCTCTGATAGCAATTTATAGTGTAAAAAATGGCTTTTCATAAAAGCACCTTAAATGTTAGTTTTTTTCAAAAAACTAATAAGCTTATAAACTGTAAACTATCTTTTAATAAGCTACGCCACATAACCCCAAGTATGAGTGTATGACCATTAGGAAATAGGAATTAGGATGCTCAACTGTGGCACTAACACACAGCTCAGACATATCTTTGGGCCCCCATATTATATCTTTTCTGGATGACAACAAAAGAGCCCAATAAAAGGCCCAACCAAATTATTAGTAATGTGCAATAGAGAATCAGTGGGGGAAAAATTTAAAAAAAAAAAATAAATGCATCTTTGATATTTTTCTCTACTAAAGCTAACATTTCAACCAATTGAATTTCATATATTACTGATCGACAATGAGATAATGATACTATGTTTCTATGTGTAAATTATATGAACTGTTGTTTTATTAGTGGCTAGTCAGTTGAAGTATCACTCAAAAGTTTCCTTTATACAATTATCATAAAGCTTTTCACTTGTACCATGAAGCAACACATTATTTTTTGCCAAGCATCTAACAATAGCAATTGTGCTAACTAAAACATTATGAATATGATATTTTCCTTTGTGGTATTAAATTTGGACCTAAACGAGCCTATAGAAAAACATACACTCTAAGGTAGATGCACCTTGGTTTATATATGATGCCCTGGGTGTCGTCCACTTCACCCACCCCCAGGTCGATCTACGCAAATTTTAAGTAAGTTTTTTGGTCGAAACTTCAGCCCGTGGTTTTCCCAAGTATAGCCAGGTTTACGTTCCGTTTTGGACTTTTGGTTGATATTTTGTGAGGACCATGTATAGAACTTTGATTACTTGCAAAATTCCCGAATCCTTTTGAAGAAAGAAAATTTCAAATAGCTAGGATGAGATACACATGAATTTCTAACAACTATATTGTTATTTTCATTTCTGTTGGTATTGTTCTATGAAACTAGAAAATTACTCTCGGGTTGACTCATCAGAAATTTATTCGTCTGTGTATTGTAATTAATCCTTACATTAAGTTGTTGCTCTAGATAAGAATAGAAGCTCGAAATTAGTCATTTAGCAATGATGATGTATTATTGGTTCTATGGTTTAATATATTAATGGTAAACTTATTATTATAAAAGATGTATGTTAATACATTATGACAGGCCCGTTCCATAGATTTTAGGTACCCTGCTTGACAATATTAGAGGTGCCCATTAAACACCAAAAGAAATTAAAATCCACATAGATAATAGATATTTATAAACGTATCAAGACAACTATAACGGTCTTTCAATGGATATAACTAATTGATAAATGCATTAAAATTGACAAATCAAAATAAAATAACATAAAATTTTTAGAATAGAAATTAATAAAAAAAATTTAATCAAATTGAGTAAATCAATATAAGTTTAATTTTACTTATAATTTGTGTTTGGATCTATGCGATTTGCATGGGAAAGTCGAAAATATCGAAAGATAGAATATGATCGTTAGTACATATACAATTTTAAAGACTAAAAAGTATTGGATTGTGAGTCTTTGACTAAAGTTTGGGTTTTTACTACCCAATTGGACTAATACATGCATTAAAGAATTAAGATATGTGTAAAATTTTGGTGGCCATGATATTTTAAAGCCCGGCTTAATTGTGCCATTTGCACATGCTCAAGACCGGGGCTACATTGTGAATATATATGTGGGAAATATTAGCTACTTGGTAATGTAGCCAATTAACTACAATAAATCAGTAAAAAGATACATTTATCCTTAAATTTAAATTACTTCTGATCATGTTGACTTAATGCACGGCAAATACTTTCGTTGACTTTACCAAACTCTTAATAACAAATACTAATTATTTATTGTAGTATTTTACCAACCTTTCTTCCTAATTAAACGGATGTTACAACGCAGATTCAAAAGAAAAGTATCCCCCTAAATTACTACATTCTAATATTTTCACTTCTTCATTTATCAAAATTTGATAAATCATATTTAACCCAATAACTAACATAAAACATTACATTGAAAATAAACCATATCCAATGATCAAAATATTACATTTAGAAAATTGAGACGGAACAAACTTTAGGATATATAATTCTGTGATGCATACAAATTTATAGACCACACTTTAGACGCAAAACAATAATGCAACAATAATAAAACTGATAATACTTAAAAGACTAATTTTTTGCATTGTCTTCCATGACCACGTGATAAACCAAATAGATCTATATGTAACACCTTGTATTAAAAAGCCAACAACTTCAGCAACACTTTGCAGTAAGACAAACCAAACAATAACTCCACCAATTTAATCTTGTAGATATTAAACTTCGTATAACAAATTATAATAAAAGTTATAAAAGAAAAATGATTAACCTTGTAGATATTCATTGTTACTTAAGTAGCGGCAGAACATCTATATTGATCTTGTTCATCCATTCACAAAATCAAGAAACAATTAGTAAACAAAATATTTGATGTTTGTGTGCTCTCAAATTTTTTAAGAAAAAATAGAATGATATATAAAAAGTTAATCAAAAAAACTGGTGGGAATATGTGTAAAGTTTAGAGGGAAAATCTACAAAATTTTTGATCATGCATTAATTTAGGGTAATTAGAAACTAATGTAAGTTTAAGGGTAAAATGTTAATAAAGAAATTGGTGGGAACTAGTATAGGAAGACATGTAAAAATTAGAGGGAAAATTATGTGTAAAGTTTAGAGGGAAAATCTACAAAATTTTTGATCATGCATTAATTTAGGGTAATTAGAAACTAATGTAAATTTAAGGGTAAAATGTTAATAAAGAAATTGGTGGGAACTAGTATAGGAAGACATCTAAAAATTAGAGGGAAAAACGAAAGTATTTGTTGTGCATTAAGTTAGGATAATTAGAAACTAATTAAATTTAAGGATAAATGTATTTTTTTTACTGATTTATTGTAGTTAATTGGTTACATTACCAAGTAGCTAATATTTCCATATATATATATATATAGGGGTTGGGTATTGTAAAACAAGTATTAAAGTAAAACATGTAGGACAAGATCTTGACCCTTAAATCATAGTTAAATTGATGCACGGAGATTCACGAAGCAATTGATGCACGATGATTTTCATGATGCACGGTGATTTTGACTGAAGGGATTCATATTGTTTTATTTTAATACTTGTTTTATTTTACCTAAAACCTCTATGTATATATATATATATATTATTTTATGGAGGAATAGATACTATATTATTAGCAATGTGTTTCTCCTGAAGTAGATAAGATCGAGATGAAATGTTAATTATAAAAGTAATCCTAAGTCCATGCTGCTTTTGGCTTTTATTATTATTGTTTTAGAGTCTGTTTGTAAGCAATATTCATTTCATATTAGAAAGCATTCATACTCGTATTTTCTAATGCCCAACAGGTAATTGGCCGGGCTTCTCAATAGGGCAAAGTCTACTGGGTGATTTGGCACAACCAGCAACGAGATTTGTTTTCAAAGTAGTTTTACTAGATGTGGAAACGTCTTCAACCAGATTAGGGTGGTGTTTTGTTTTATAACTTCATAAAAAGTCGTGACTTAATAAAAATACTTACATTATCAACAGGGTTTGTTTTTTTGATTTAATAAACAAAAAATAACTGTATTTATTTAATACATACAGACATTATTTATCAATTCAATCACTTTATCAATTCAGTCACTTAATGATTCAAAAACAAACATGTCCTAAAATTGATAATTTATCCCCTATTTGAATTGTGGTTACAAAAATGTGTTGTAGTTATAAGGAATAAGTATACCTTAAATTGGAAAAAACCTATTAGGATTATTTATTTTTAATTACCCATTATGTTAAAAATAAATATAATAAAAACTAGGTATTGATTTAAGTGATAAGTCTCTCACTTCTCTTGTAAAAGAGTTGGTATGAAAATTCCATTTTCACTCATTTAATTTAGGGAAAAATGCAAATTTTGTCCCCGTGGTCATTCGAAAAGCTAATGTTTCATCCCTCCGTTAGTTTTTGATTTTTTTTCATCCCTGTGGTGTAATTTTTGTTCTTTCCGTTAACGTCCCTCTGTTAAGACCCCTCACGTGCATGTCACGTGAGGGGTAATTTCGTAATTTGGCTCATATAAGTCATATAAAAACGTCAAAAATCCACTTAAATCATATATCCAACCTGTCCAACCCGATTATTTCCCCCTTTTCCTCTCCCCCTTTTCAATTGAGCCCTAATTTCACCTCCACTTTTCAATCGATGGTAGGATATTGTCTTTGTGGGAAGCCTTCTGTTGTGAAAACATCATGGACACCACTGAATCCGGGTTGTCGTTTTTATTGCTGTTTAAGAAGTGTAAGTATTCCCGACCCTATTTTTAATTGTATTTGTTTGTTTTGATTTGAAACTCGAAATAGTTTTCTTGAATCCTGGTTGTTATCTTGATATTATCAGGAAACAAAAAATTGTGGTTTTCTTGGATGGGTGGATCCACCAATGTGTGAAAGATCGACTGATATAATTCCTGGATTGTTAAGAGCCAAAAACAACTTGGAAGCTACTTTGAAAGAAAAAAATGAACAAGTGGCTAGATTGAAGAAATGCTTGGTTTTCAGCTGGATTTTTTTTATATGTTTTTGGTTTTTTGTTGAAGTATTATTAAGTTGGTTTGTATTCACTTTTTTGTTGAAGTATTATTAGTTTGTATTGTGATGTTGGTTCAATGTATAAAATTTTTCCCTTCAATGTAATATTGGTGCTTTAAGTATTTAGTCAGTTTGTAGAAGCAAAACAAAAGTTGTCAACCATTGACATATAACCATCAAAATTGGCATATAACCATTGACATATAACCATCAAAATTGCCATAAACATGTAATATTGGTGCTTTAAATCTGCTTGTGAATTCAGAAACATAGTAGGCATATAACCATTGACATATAACCATCAAAATTGGCAGATAACCATCATAATGGTGTAAATAAGCATCAAAATTGTGATAAGTTACAAACAGAATTGGCATATAACCAATACCATATAAGAGACTAGACAACAACATTGATGTACATAAGCAGATTTGGTAATTAAGAGACTAGACACCACAATATAACCAATACCATATTTGGTAATTAAGCAGATTTAAAACAGAGTACATAAGCCATCCAAAAGATACTTTAGAAACAAAGTCTAGGTTTAAAAACAGAATTCAGAAACAAATTACACTTCCAAAAGACATTAAATAATAAAAGCAATAGTTTTTCTAAATCATTGAGTTACACATCCAATGGTTGACTGCATCCAGCTTGGCTAGTAGTTGCAGGAACTTGAGTAGCAGATTTTCTTGTTCTTTTAACACCAGCAGTTGGCTGACTTGCACTCTCACCAGCTTGAGCAGCAGTTCTCTTTGTTCTTTTAACAGCAGGATTTGGCTGACTTGCACTCACACCAGCAGTCTTCTTTCTCTTCACACCTTTACTTGGCTGACTTGGACCAGCTTGAGTTGCACCACCTTGGCCCTTGCAATTGGCTGCATTGTGACCCTTATACCCACACTTCCCACATGTAATGCTCTTCCCTTTCCTACTAATCTTCCCATTTTTCACCATTTTGGCAGCTTCAATTTCCATTGTACATTTTTTCCTTTGTTTTTTAGGCCTGCCTACTTGAGTCTTATGTTTAGGAGGGAGAAGTCTAGTAGGGCATTCACTTTTTGGCCATGATGTGGATCCAACCACATGTTCAATCTTAAAATTGTAAACCTCTTTCCATGTGTCCAACCTATAACATGCATGAACCCAATCCTCAAGTTCCCCTGTCCATATTGAATTCTTTTTTGCATCCCATAACCCACACACTGCATGTTTGCAGGGCATCCCAGTCAACTGCCAGTTCCCACAAGTACATGTTCTTAACCTTATATCTACCACACACTGTTCCCTATAAGAATCCTTAACCTGAAACTTGTCCAACCCATTCCAATTAGCAGTTCACTTATTAGCGGTTGTTTTAATTACCTCAAATAGCATGGTAGCTGCAGGTGTCAAAGGACCCTTTTGTACATCAATGACCTTCTGAACAATAACTACTCTCTTCATCAAATACTCTCTAATGTATTCTAGGCAGCTTATAATAGGTTTCTCTCTTACTTCAACCAATCTACTATTAAAACTTTCACATATATTGTTCAACAGGATATCACAATGAGCCCTCCCTGAGAATAACATTAAATTTTAATGCAAAATACTAATGTAACAGTTAACTAGTATAAAAATTACCAGAAAAATTACTAATGTAATATACTAATGTAACCTATCCTATTAATATACTAATAAAACAGTTAACTAGTATGAAAAATACCACAAAATAACCAGAAAAATTACTAATGAAAATTACCAGAAAAATGTGCTCTGCTCTAATGTTGAGGGTTGTTGCCTTCATATACTTATATGCACCTTCATTCTCCACCCTAAGCTCTTCCATTGCAGGTTTGCAGCATCAAAATCCATGACATTTGTTCTAGTTGCACACTTCCATAACAGCTCTTTTATAATTTCACCTTTGAATGTCTTGCTCATATTTTCATAGATATGTCTAAGACAATATCTATGTTCTGCACTTGGGAAAACTTTAGCTAAAGCTGGAATCAATCCTTGTCAGTGACAAGAGTATGACAATTATGACCTTGTTTTAAATAGTTAAATCTTAATTTATTGAATAGTTAATTAAACAATATCTTCTGTCTGTCTGAAATGAATGTGAAATTGCCATTTGTTGGTAGGGATAAGTGCGCCGAAATGCAGTTAACTAATCCCAAAAAGTTATTGTGTACACGAACTCCAGGTTAGCTTTATTGTATTCAGGAAACCCGATTAAATGTTTAAAGTAAGCAAACAACCGGGGACTAGCTTATGAGGAGCCGGTTTTGTCAAATGCATTTCCACGTGGATCAAAACCTTTGACCAAAAGATGTTTCTTTCTTTCTCTGGCCACATCGCTTTGTCTCTCCCATACAACAACCAAAACTTTGTTTTCTTTCTTTTTTTTATGTATTCTTTTTATCTATTAATTCATATGCCGATAATCCATAAATAGATGACATGAATCTAACCAAACATCTCACATAACCAAACCAAACCATGAGCCGACTACTCACACACACATTATATATATGCATATACACAAACAGATGATATCTTCAATCTGCTATATATCATATATCGATCAATCGACGGCGACGGTGGTTTCTCCGACGATGGCACTTGTGATGGAAGGCTAATAATTTTAATATATGGCGTATTAGTCGATGGTTGTAAAGGTCAAAATCATGACATGAAACCATAAATACTTGATTCCTTTTTTCTGATTTTACACTCTACTGCCGGAAAACGATGACCGGAAACACCATGGTGGTCGGAAAAATGTAAATGTTATTCAGATTTGTAAAGGTTTTTTATTCAGATCTATATGGTGGTCTTACTTCCTTTTTCTGATTTTGCCTTTTCACCTCATTATTCCGCCGCCGCCGTCACTTCTCATCACCACCACCATTTCCGGCCACCCCATCTCTAAACGAACAACAACATCATAATCATCATCATTATCTGGGTTTGGACTTTGGAAATTCAAATCAAAGATCGGGAAAATCACGAATGTGTTTTTTTTTTGGGGGGAAACGTACCTTTGATCGACAAAGAACGTGTTTCAGATCATCGATCGAACTGGAATTAAGTGATTTCAGCATATTCGTTAGCGAATGAAGATGACTTTAGATTGAGTGTGTGAATAAGTGCGTGTAACTGTGTGTGAGTGTGTGTGTATCTGGTATTATATATGTAAAGTAGATTTTTTCATTATTTATAATTGTATAAAATACAGCAAGCATTCCAAGTATGGAGTCAAGGGTCAATGCATTTGAAAAAACCGGCTCCACATAAGCTAGTTCCCGGTTGTTTGCTTACTTTAAACATTTAATCGGGTTTCCTGAATACAATAAAGCCAACCTAGAGTTCGTGCACACAATAACTTTTCATGATAAGTTAACTGCATTCCGGCGCACTTATCCCTTTGTTGGTATATCCAAGTCTTCTGCAATCAACTCCAAAAACCATTTCCATGAATCAAATGTTTCAGCTTCAACAACAGCATATGCTAGAGGGTATATTCCATTATTAGGATCCAAACCCACTGCTGTGAGAACCTGACCTGGATAGTGGATATGGACCCTTCATGAAGGCACCATCATACCCTAGCAAATCTCTCCCACATGCTTTAAACCCTTCTTTCAAAGGCCCCAAACAAACATATATCCTCTTAAATATCCTTGTTTCTGAGTTTGGGTTTGGTTCTGGATGAACATCAATTCTCACAGTGGTGTTTGGGTTTCTTCTCATAAGCTCCAAACCATAATCTCTCAATCTTTCATACTGTTGGTTGTAGTCTCCAGCCAGTAATTTCTTAGCCTTTTGCTTTGCCCTTTGAGCTGTCATCCTTTTGATACCCAATTCAAATCTATTAAGTAAACATATTAATTATAGAGTTAATTACATAGTTAATTAAACAATTAAGTAAACAGATTAAGTATAGAGTTAATTACATAGTTAAGTAAACAGATTAAGTATATAGTTAATTACATAGTTAATTAAACAATTAAGTCAACAGATTAAGTATAGAGTTAATTACATAGTTAATTAAACAATTAAGTAAACAGATTAAGTATAGAGTTAATTACATAGTTAATTAAACAATTAAGTCAACAGATTAAGTATAGAGTTAATTACATAGTTAATTAAACAATTAAGTTAACAGATTAAGTTTAGAGTTAATTACATAGTTAATTAAACAATTATATAAACAAATTAAGTATACAGTTAATTACATACCTCTTGGATTTAGCTAGTGGAACAATAAAGACGAAGTGTCTAATTATACTTATGGTCCTTTGTTTCTAAATAGAAAGACACCAAATTCTCCGGGAAGCCCTATCTTACGAAGGACTTCTCGATTTGCTCCCCCTGACGAGAAAGGGTTCAGATCTATATCGCATATAAACAAATTAAGTATACAGTTAATTACATACCTCTTGGATACAATATCCACAATTGCAGCCCCTTTTATCCTTGGATCTGCATCTACTGTATCTATGATTTGGTTGCAGATGAAGGTAGAGTCACACTACCTTAATTCCCTAACTTGAAGACATTTATGTTCTTCTTTTAAGGTTTTGACCATCCACCTATTCTCTCCTTTTCCCTTAGATACATGTAAAGTCTATGGGCAAGTGGGCTTTTTTCCTTTTTTCACCTCTTTTTCCTGACACAAATCCCCAATAACCCCCTTTCCTTTGTCAATTTTACTTTTTTGACCCTCTGCATTTTCTTCTTTATCTAATTGACCCTCTGCAGTTGTTTTTTCCTTTGTTTTTTGTGATTTTTCTGGTGAAGCAAGTCTTTGTTTTTCCTGCCTTACGAAATTCTTTGTCATCACTGGTTTAGAAGATGAAGAAACCATACCAAAACACCTAGCCCTCACCCTCACGTTGTCATCTTTTACAAGCTTAATATCCCTCCTAGTGTCAATTGCATGCTGTTTGATCATGGCTTTCACTGGGTTTTTTGAATTGAACACTTGGGACACATAGAATCTACTTTTAACCACTATATTAGGGTCATAAATTTGCTTCCTTCTCAAGTGTTTTAGTTTCTTCTTTCTATCACCATCTGCAGTATCCTCATCAGGACCACTATCAAAGTCATCAAAGTCTATTGGCACAACCTCCTCATTCATCTCCAATTCACCTATTTGTGGAGTAAACTCTTTTTTCTCGCTGGATTTTACTTCTTTCTCAAAGTTAAACTTAAAGTCTTTCATGTCAATTTCATAGTCATCATCTCCTTCTTTCTCAAGTGCTGCACCACCACCTACATGCTCATCCTCCTCATTGTCATCATCCCCAACATCTCTTTCTTTCTCTGGTTCAAAATCACCATCCTCACTATCATCTTCCTCTGTTCTGCTCTCTCATTCTCTTCTTCATCTGCTTCATTCTCTTGTTCCTCAATTTCATTCTCTTTTTCATCTGTTTCATTCTCTTGTTCCTCAGTTTCATTCTCTTCTTCATCTGCTTCATTCTCTTCTACATTTGAGCCATAACCTTCCACATTCTGTTCTACATTCATATTCTGTTCTAAATTCATGACATTTGGTATTGCTTTTTCTGTTACATTTTGTTCCACAATTGTTTCTTTAATTGATTGCTTACTCTGTTCACCAGGACCCTCAATCAACAATGGTTTTCTAAACCTAGTCTATTTCCTCTATAATACACCCTGTTTTGGGGAGAAAATGATCGTTTAATGTGGTAACCCCATGTTCCACATACACATTAATTTCTTGAAACTTAGGAACATAACTTATCATCTTAATAATATCCTTATCAGTTCCTAATGATAATACATCTAAATCTTATCATCTAAGACCAATATCTAAATCTTTTTCAGGAAGCAAAAAATGATAATACATTATACCATCATACCCAAGTTCTGTAATCATATCATTCATGTCATGCATAGAAAATATATCATGCTCAATAAAGTCAAAAGCTTGAATCTTTCCATCGACATACTCTATTAGGGTTTTTTGTGAACTTACCATCATAATGAACGTAGATGGTAAAAAGATCCTTGTAAACATCTGCAGGAAAAAACAAAAAAGAATTCAAAAAATGATAACCCCTTTTTTTTGCGAAACCCCTAAAAAAATAACAAAAAAAACCCTAAATACTTCTTTTTATGAAAAACCTATATTAATACTTACCATAAATATGATTTAGATCATCTTCGTCATCTGGTTGTCTTTTACGCCATCGTGGTCTTTCCATGGTGTTTTGTGTGTGTGTTTTTTGGGGGGAATTCGAAAGGGTGGGAGTGAGAGAGAGCACGGGGATGAAAAAAGGGGAAAATGGGACGGTGATTGTTTATATATCGAGACCTACAATCCAATAAAAAAGAATGAGACGAAATTGCCCCTCACGTGACTTGCATGCGGGGGAGACTTAACGGAGACAGGGACGAAAGCACACCACAGGGATAAAAAAAATCAAAAACTAACGGAGGGATGAAACACTAGCTTTTCGAATGACCATAGGGACGAAATTTGCATTTTTACCTTTAATTTATATATATGATGTATGAGTTTATATTTATTTGTATATTTTTCCTTATTTAAACACTGAACAGATTACATAGACAATATTAAAAGGAAATTTTTTTTAATATTCGAGCTTTTATAACTATATCGGGTTTACCCGGTTTTGGACCGAACCGACCCGAGAACCGATAATCCATTACAAGTGGAACCGAGACCCAAACCGTGAAGCTCTCGGGCGGGTCGGTTCAGGTCGGGTTCAAGCGGGCTTAAGCCAGGTCACGAGTTTTCGGGTTATTTGCTCATCCCTAACAACTTATGTCAATCCTCACATTGGTTCACAACCAAGTGATCAACTCAACATCAACCCATGCTAACCCTTCAACGTCGTTGGCGGTGTTCAAATGTGGGATAGGTGGCCAACCAATGGAGCCGTGCTTTCATGCTTGCAATGCCAACCCTGTAACAATGTGTACTTCTTATTTATGCCTAGTATATTGTTAGAGGGCAAGGATTCCCTCAAGTTGATAGTAACTCAATGAGTAAAGTTAGAAAGATCTCCACCATTGAAATAATATGAAAAGTCAAGGTTCAATATTCATCTTTAAATCTTAAACTTTGATTTTAAATTAAAGGTCAAGATACCCCAACTTTACCTCTCAAGTTAACTAAGGGATCTCTACGTATTGTTAGATTGTTTAAATATATGCTACAACTATTTGATTAAAAAAAAAAATCCAAACTTTTGGTTGTAAAAGTAACATCTTTAATATTGTATGTCAATGATAATTATCAGTAGATTTAACTTTTAAATCAAATTTACGTTCATTTGAAATAAAATATTTATGCTACTTTATAAGAAAACTACCATATTTAAGATTTAAACATTTTTTTTCATCCTCAAGATACTCATCTTGTTTATCTTGATTTCTCATCCACTTATTTTCTATAATAAATAATTTAAAAAAATTTATGTAAAGTTGTAAGAATTAAAGCTAAAACTGTCAACCGTCGCCACCGCCACCGGCCACCACGACCAATCGTCGTTGCCACCCCCGCCGCCGTTGCCACCACCAATTGCTAAAAGTGTTCAAAGTTATCCGTATCCTAATTTGTTTTCCGAAAATCCAATTAAATTTTATCTGAAAAGTCGGATATCATCCGAACTTTGAATATCTAAACTTTTGACTTTGGATTCGGATAGTGATTTTGAAAATTTCAGATATTTTGAATATCCGAAAACCTTATTTTTAAAAAAAATTGAAATATTCTAATTTTTTAATATCCAGAAATATCCAAATAATTTATAATCAATATTCGAAAAATATAAATCTTTTTAAAAGTTTGGATATCCGAAATTTCAGATATGTGTTCGAATATCCTAATTTAAACAATCCTACCAATCACCGCCGCCGCTGCCACCAATCGCGCCGCCACCGCCATCGTCGTCGTTGTCAGTGCAGCGCCACCGCCAGCACTACAGCCACCGCTATCATCATTGCATCGCGTGAATACCCTTCTACTAATAAACTCGTTGACATTTTTAGTTAAGCAAAGGTTAGGGTTTTGGTGCAATGACATAATCATCTATATAAAACATTCTTGGTGGGTGAGCTAACCAAGTATCATTTTAGCATCTAAATAATATAAAATCTCCATAACTTGAAGTAGAGGAATCAACTTGTTGTCGGCAATCGTCTATGGTTGCTTGACATGTGTCCATCATCCGTCTATGAGGTTATTACGGAAAGTTGATGTTGGCCTCAAAAGGCAATCGATCGACTTGTTAAACTTCATAGTGTTATGGATGGTCTTATAGTCGGGTAGTCGCTGGTCGTCACATTGTAAGCACGACAATAATAGCTCACCAATTTGAAGATGTAATATCATGATTATAAAAGATCTAAACTAGATTTTAGACCCGTGTCAAATACACAGGTTTACTTTATTATAAACAATTAGATTATTATTATCAAAGTAAAAGTATATGCAAGCTAAAAGTCTTATTAGCCAAAAACCAATATTGGAAGATATTAAGAATGTAATTAAAAATAAAGTCATGCAATAGTTTGAACATTATAAGCATGTATCTTCCTTCACTTTTTACAACAATTTTTTGTAGACGACATTCGTTGTAGTGTTTTTTGTCTTCTCATTTTTGTCGTATACATAAAATTTATATCCTAATCGTAAACTAACAACAACACCGATACTAATAATAAAATTAGAATAAAATTAACATTGTTTATATAGTTTTATAAGAATCCTAGCTAAACTAATAACACAATGATATAAATGAGATCTGAATTTGTACATGATATGGACATGGATATTAGAAGCTTAATGTGATGGTATTGCCATATAAAGATAATTGTCACATAACTAAAAACATATCATCTCTTAGTTATATTTAAAGAAGTTATATCAATTAAATTAATTTTCAATTTTACATTTGTTATATATATTTGTAATTAAGGATGTGCATGGTTTGATCGTTTTAGCTTGAATTGTTAACCAAAGCAATATAAATGGTTTAATGATTTTTTGAACAATCCGTCCAATCTTTTAATATACTAATATTACAATTAGTTTGATTACAACTAATAATATAATATACGTATTGATATAAAGATTAATTCGTGTCCAAATGTTATAACATCTCTAACTTTTAGCTATATTTTGTTATTAAATAGACATTATTCAATAAAGTATTATTTATTTTAAAATTGGGTTAAAGTTTAAATTGGTTATGAAAAAACCAAAAAGTGTAAACTGATTTTAAAAAGTTGATTAATATACTAAAACTTTGAGCTTTATACTGAAATAATATGTTCATCGGAGTTGTAAACTGTGACAGGAATAGCGATAAATCAACATAACAAAACCATAATATGTCTATCAGAGTTGTAGATTGTCACCATATATATCATAACATATATATTGGAAGTTTTATTAAGATTAACTTTTTTTTAAAACTTTTACTAAGACATTTAATTGATTAAATATGGCATAAATATATATAAATTTGATTAAATATAATTGTTTGATTGGTCAACGTTACGTATTCATCAATAATAGACTATACCACAAGTAAATGCTAATTTGAGAAAATTAGAAAACATACACGGATATATCCTTTTCCATATGGATTATATATGTTTATCTAATAAATAATGATAATTATTTATTGGATATAGCCTTTTCCATATTGAATTATGATCGAATATATAAATTTTTTGGAACGTTTATTAAGATTTTTAATTAATACTATTTATGACATCATTAATGTTTAATTTGATGAAATTGAGTTTTTTATTGGTTAATAAGCTATTAGGTCAGTTATTTTTTAATATATATAAAAATTATCGTCAATCACGAAAAGCTAATTAATTAAAAAGTTTCATTTGCAATAGAAACCGTTTCAAGTTATATCTTGGTTAATTATGGGCTGGTTATTATATATAATATATATACCCTATATATATATATATAGGGGTGAGATATTTTGAGACCACCTCTTATTTTAGGATCAACTAGGACCATTGATTTTTGTACACCATCATCATCTACTACGATATACAAGACTTTTTTGTAAAAACACTAAGGGCCTGTTTGTTTTTTTACCCATTAAGTGACTGAATTGATTAAGTGACTGAATGGATAACTAATGTCTGTATGGATTAAGTCAATACAGTTGTTTTTTGTTTATTAAGTCAGGAAACAAACACTTTGGATGACTTAATGGATTAAGTATTTTTGATTAAGTCATGACTTAATTTATTAAGTCCCAAACAAACACCACCTAAGACTTTCCGGCGACGGGCCCACCAGAAAATCATGTGTAAATGTGTAACTGACACATGTGTAAGTTAACTTACACATGATTTTTCTGTGGGCCCGTCGCTGGAAAGTCTTAGTGTTTTTACAAAAAAGTCTTGTATATCGTAGTAGATGATGGTGGTGGTGTGTAAGTTACGAAAATCAATGGTCCTTTTTTGAACTTTTTTTAGTTGGTCTCAAATTATCTTTCCCCTATATATATATATATATATATATATATATATATATATATATATATATATATATATATATATATATATTAAAGTAAAAAGTAAGATAAGATTTTGGCCATTTCCAACCTGCGATCTACTCCAACACAGGAACGTACAAATCACAACCACAATCTGCCCTTTATGTAACCTCCAAGAAGAAACCTCACAACACCTTTTCATTGCTTGCTCGTTTGCATCAGTTTTGTGGACTTTTATTCTCTTGGTGTAAGATCCCACTTAACAAACCTTCCCATGCTAGAGCTACTTTCGAGGTCCACAGAGATCCTGTCATCAGCCGTACAAAGTCCAGATACGTCTATCTAATAATGCTCTCCTATATATGGACTATTTGGAAAATCCGGAATGAATGCATATTCTCCAACAAAGAACCATCCATCCGATATCCCAAACAGATCGAAGGATTCTCGTTTAGATTGGGCGAAATGGTGTAATTTTAGTTTTTAACTCACTTTGTATTGTACTCTTCTTCTAGCACCTTGCTAGTTTTATTAATAAACTGACTGTTTAAAAATAAAATAAAAATTAATATACGGAGATTAATAAAACACAAGCATAAAACTGACGCACAAAATTTTCATGATGCATAACGAGTTTCAGTCAGGGGAAAATATTGTTTATTTTAATATTAGTTTCATTTGAACTAAAACCTAGTTAATTATGTATGTATATTTGTATAAATCCATCTATTCTCTAATCTCTCTATATACTGTTATTATTTTAGCTGTTGGAGTAATTGATTAAAGTGACAATATGATGATTAAATAACATATTAGACGTGCGGAAAATAATCTTTTGCTTTACACCACTTTACATCTCATCCCTCAAATCCCCCAATATGGATGTGTAAGTGTACTTATAGTGCTTCCAAAAGTGTCTTCCCAAATACATAGTATATATCGATATGGAGGGATGCATAGGGTTTAAAAAACAAAGTTACACCATATACGTGTGTTGTATGTAGAGAAAGCAAAATAGTTTTGAACAAATATTTTAAGTATGTGAGATAGGGACAGAGAGATATTAGGATTGATTGGGGGCTTTAGTTATTGTTCCCTCCACTTCAAGCAGTAGTATGGCAGGAAATGTAAAGCATTAATCTTATTATATGTTGTATATATTAATATATATATATATATGTATGCTTTTATCATGCACCAACAAAACACTACCCCAAACAACATAGGAGTGGGTTGTGTAATAGAGTAACTAATAAGTGCGTTTTACTAATTTATTAATGATCGCTAGCTGCAAATCTAAATTGACTTCCACATTTAATTGATCGAACTTCTAAGTTCTATCGTCAACTTGAGAGATTTGATTGAACGTTATAGCCTTTTATTCAACTTAGAAACATAACTTCTATATTATAATATTTGTTAACAATAAATTTAAGGTAAACGTCATTACCTATCATTACCTCTTTGTATACTAATCTCTAAGTCTAAAACCTGGTAATATACACACAAAAAACTGTCTTTTATCAAGGGAGTATTTAACTTTAAAGACTCAAGTTTTTCCAATATCGATCCATATAATGATGGTTAATGAGACAACTTCCATATATCTAGTACTATTTTTATCCATGAAGCTACAATACTAGAAGCGATATCCAAATTAAAGGTTTACTAATTTATTAGACTATCTCATTCATAATTCATAACTCAATCCAACAATACTATTCATTAAAAAATTAAAATCTCTCTCCTATATCCACCCAACCTACTAAAACCAATTTTTATAATCCCATTAACAATCCAAACCAATATCATTTTTTTAATATATAAATTCAATTTTATAAAACCTTCAAACAAATTTACTCCACTTAAATCATTAAAAAGGTTAAATAATTCGACCAATTTATGGTTGACTGGTTGAACAAGTTGGAAACATATTAGAAGAAATTTGGTGGCCCATCCCACTATGCAAACCAACTAAACTATTTAGTCATCAACGGGAATGATCTTAGCGCTAAGTAATTAAATTTCAATGTTGTCATCATACATGATAACATGACCAGTTTACGAAACACTTAGCTAAGTAAATTACAATGTTGTCAATACTAAGTAATATGTCATTTTCATCTTTAGGACTCGATATTGAAAAATTGTTGTTACTAAATCATGCCATTACATAAGAATTCTATCGGTACAAACGCTTAAAGTGTATGTTTTATTTTTATAGTGTCACTTGGTGCTCATTTATAGCTAAGCGTCTTGCATATTTATCACACGATCGACCTCTTGATAGCTATGTTGCCTCGTTTATATATCCAGCTTCTTCTTGTTTGGTTGTTGCTTTTAAATCATGGCCTAGCTTGATAATATTTTCATGATATTTGATTTTTTTTTTCTTTTGTTTGTTTGGTATACTTTGAAGATAATTACTTATAATTGAGATAGACACCCTTAATCTAAAGGAGCAAAACCATGTTTTCTTATGATCTAACTTGTATATGCATAACTAACGTTTAGATGTTTCGCTCGTCAACATTCAACAAACAATATATCTTTTAAGGTATTAGATTCGAAATCTCGATAGGTGACTATTTAGGAGCTAGCACAGTTACAAACTACTATATAAATATTAACCATAATTAATAAACTCACACTCCGAGTACTTTAAATTGAGAAAACTCCGTCCGAATACCTTAGGTCGATAGATGTATAGTAATCGGCTAGGATTGACAAGAAACATCGCCTAATATTGACAGGTTAGTTTCTGATCACCTGGCTCCTTGAAATCAGCAACCGGCCTTTGGCGAGCGGCAAAAACAGCCCATATCAGCCCTATAGTGCCGATGTGTGTTAGAAATAGAAAATATTACAGAGGAAATCGTGGGATCAGAATGTCGTCATCATTTCCCCTATTAGAAGATATCGACTTGGAAGAGAAGAAAAGACTTTTATTGTGTTTCCTTATTTAATCTATAGACTAGTCTATAAATACTTGATTTCAGAATTGTAATTTCATCATCAATCAATACAATATTTAGATTCATATGTTTGTCATGGCATCAGAGCCACTGATTGACTCATCATCTACCGATTAAAGCATCACCAAACTCGCATACCATCAAGCAATTCTAAGCCTCCATGGCAGAAGGTTCCGAATTGGCATTGCAACAACTAGTCACATTATTACAAAACAACACCAATTACCAATCACAAAACCAAAAACTTTCAGACAATCTTCAAATTAACCTCAAATTAAACAGCCAAAACTATGCCTTATGGACTCGAATGATTCGAGTAGCCATAGGCGGAAAGTCAAAAAATCTGTTAACCCACTTAACCGACAAACCACCAGAAAAAGCTTCATCAGAAAAATATGAGATATGGGAACAAGAAGACCTGATTGTGTTTTCCTGGCTCATTCATAATATCGAACCTGTGTTAGCCGGAAACCTCACCGAGTTTTCGATTGCCAAAGAACTATGGGATGCTTTAGCCGTCACCTATAGCAGCGGGAAAGATAAGTTACAGGCCTTCAATCTTCATGTAAAGGCTAATGAACTCAAACAAGCCGATAAGAGTCTCGAAGATTTCTGGATTTCTCTTCAAGGTGTATGGGGAGAAATCGATCGTATCGATCCAAACCCCATGAAGTGCCCAGAAGACATTAAAATATATACCACAATTAGATCCGAACAGAAACTTTTCCAGTTTTTAAATGGATTAGATCAAAAATTCGAATCCATTAAACGGGAAGTTCTTCGGGTCGACCCACTACCAACCGCCGAGGCTGCGTACGCCACCATTCGTAAGGAAGCCGCTCACCAGAAGATTCTGGGAGCAACTAACGATTCACAGGGCATCACTACCGGGTTGGTCGCCTGAGAGATCGGCGGCATAGGATTAGCAACAAAGGGCTACCGGTGATTTGATAATAAGAAAAAGGTTGTCATTAAAGATGACAAATCCGATTTGATATGTGAAGAATGTGGGATGGAAAGACACACGAAAGATCAATGCTTTCGTCATGTGGGATACCCGGATTGGTGGATCAAGAAACCACCTCCTTCCACCACCTATGGCGGCTCAAAATACCCTTCTACCACCGCCACCAATAACAGTTCCACCAACAAAAGTAATAATATAGATCGAAAAGGAGGTGAATCGGATATGAAGAAAAAAGGGGGATTTGGAGGTTTGGCAGCGGCGGCCGGAGAGTCAAATAGGGAGGAGGAAAGTTTTTCGGTGGTCAAAGGTAAAAAGGAAGAAGGAAAAGGGTGTTTCCTTTCTCAACCGATCCCTTCCCAAAAATATCAAACATTTCCTTATAAACCTTTTTTTTCTAAACCTAGTGAGCCGAAGTCCTTAGGTGGGCTAAGTGGGCCTGGTCCATATAAACGCATAAGTCCATCACAGTTAAGCGGGAAGGCCCTAATTGTGGATGAGAGTCATAACGAGTTCGATGGACCATGGATTTTTGATTGTGGGGCAATGGATACAATGACGTATGCGTTGTCTGATTTTTTGGAATTTTCAAAACCCAAAAAAACCCATATTGAAGCTGCTAATAAGGGAAAAATGGATGTAAAATCTGGAGGAATAGTTAAAGTTTCGCCGGACATTAAATTGTCAAATTGTCTTTATGTTCCTTCTTTGTCACACAAACTTTTATCAATAAGTCATGTGACAAAAGAACTCAATTGATCCGTTCTTATGCATCCAATTTTTTGTATTTTGCAGGATATCAGGACGGGGCGGATTATTGGGCGTGGCACTGAGAGAGAGGGACTGTATTATGTTGATGAAATGAATTCAAGTGGAAGTGTTATGCTGGCTCATGGAACAAGTGAAAGAGAAGCCTGGTTATGGCATAGAAGACTCGGACATCCGTCAGTTACTTATTTACATACTTTGTTTCCAAAACTTTTTCCTTTGAATAAATCAATTTCTTGTGAGACTTGCATCTTAGCCAAAAGCCATAGACAAACTTATAAACTAAGCAATAATAGGGTTCGAGTTCCTTTTTCATTTATTCATTCTAATGTGTGGGGTCCTGCTCCGGTTCTTGGGGGTCAGGGTTTCCGATATTATGTGATTTTTGTTGATGATTGCACTAGAATGACTTGGATATTTTTTAAAAAATAAAGCGGAAGTGTATGATAGATTCACCATTTTTTATGCCATGATTCAAACTCAATTTCAGCAGTCCATCAAAATTGTAAGGTCAGATAATGGTGGGGAGTATGTCAATTCACAAATGAATCTGTTTTTCCAATCCAAAGGGATTGTCCATCAAACCACATGTCCTCACACCCCAGAACAAAATGGTGTTGCTGAAAGAAAAAATAGACTTTTGTTAGAAATGACTGGAGCTCTAATAATTGAATCTAGTGTTTCAAAACATTTTTGGTCTGAAGCTCTAGCTACTTCAACTTACCTGATTAACCGACTTCCAACAAAAATTCTTCAAATGAAAACTCCACTTGAAGCTCTCACTGAATACCATACACTTCCGCCAACACTTACCCTTCCACCCAAAGTATTTGGATGTACTGTGTTTGTCCATGTTCCAAAGTCATATCATAATAAACTTGATCCTTGTGCTGAAAAATGTGTCTTTGTGGGATATGGAGTAACTCAAAAAGGATACAGATGTTATAATCCAGAAACTCGTCATATGTTCACAACAATAAACTGTGATTTTCTTGAAACCAAGTATTTTTACCCCTCGCAACATAATGGTCAGGGGGAGAATCAATGTGACACACTAAGTTAGCTAGGGTACTCAACTGAACTTTCTCCAGAATCGAGTATCAAAGTTGATCCAGAGGATTCTCCAGAAGAACAGTCCCCTCCAGAACAGTCCTCTCAGGAACAACAACACAGTGCCACCGAAAATATGAGTCCAAACCTGATATCCGAGGTACGTAATTCTTCTTTGGATGTTGCAGTGGAAACTATTGTGCCAGATCCAAGTGAAATTATGCAGGAAAATGAAGCACTAGCTGATCTACAGGCTCCAGAAAAGTATGTACTTCCAGCAAGGACAACTAGAGGAATTCGTGCAAAGAGATATTCCCCAGAAAAGTTCCCCAGAAACTCTAAATATCCAATGGCCAACATGGTGAAAGGAAATCTATCTAAAGAAGCAAAGGCATTTATAGCAAAGTTATATTCAGAAGAAATTCCATCAAATATAGAGCAAGCTTTAAAGATTACAAGGCGGAAGGATGCTATGGATGTAGAAATGGATGCATTGGTTAAAAATGAAACATGGGATAAGTGTGTTTTGCCACAAGGAAAACAACCAGTGGGATGCAGGTGGATCTATACAATTAAATATAAACCGAATGGTGAGATTGAAAGATATAAAGCTCGATTAGTTGCAAAAGGATACACTCAAACATATGGAATTGACTACTCTGAAACATTCTCTCCAGTTGCAAAACTAGATACAGTAAAAGTCTTGTTCTCGGTAGCAGCAAATGAAGGTTGGCCTCTTCATCAGTTTGATGTAAAAAATGCCTTTTTACATGGAGAACTAAAAGAGGAAGTATATATGGAAGCTCCACCTAGTTTTTCTCATAATTTTAAGGATGGAGAAGTATGCAAATTGAAGAAGTCCCTTTATGGATTGAAGCAGTCGCCCAGAGCATGGTTTGGCAGATTCACACTAGCTATGAAAAAGTATGGGTATAAGCAAAGTAATTCTGATCATACTTTGTTTCTTAATCATAAAGGAGGTTTGCTAACTTGTTTAATAATCTATGTTGATGATATGATTATCACCGGAAATGATGAGAAAGAAACCAAGAAGCTTAAACAAGATTTATGTGCAAAATTTGAAATTAAGGATTTGGGAAATTTAAAGTACTTCCTCGGAATTGGAGTAGTGAGTCAGTTCATGCATCAACCTCAAGAAGAACACATGAATGCAGTTCTAAGAATTATCAGATACCTCAAAGGAACCACTGGTCATGGAGTCTTGTTCAAAGCAAATGGTCATCTTAAGATACAGGTATATACAGATGCTGATTGGGCAGGAGACAAAGGAAATAGAAGATCAACATCAGGATATTTCTCTGTGATCGGAGGGAATCTTGTCACGTGGAAGAGTAAAAAGCAAAAGGTTGTCTCTTTGTCAAGTGTTGAAGCTGAATTCCGGGGTATATCTAAGGGATTAGCAGAAGCATTATGGCTAAGGAAACTGATGACAGAATTAGGATTTGTTCCTAAAGAAAGCATTCAGATTATGAGCGATAATGAATTAGCTATTTAGATTTCCGAAAACCCAGTACAACATGATAGAACAAAGCATGTGGAAGTTGATCGACATTTTATCAAAGAGAAGCTCGAAGACGGGATAATTAAGTTACCATTTGTTAAATCAGAGGACCAGCTTGCAGATATCCTAACCAAGGCAGTAGGAACTGTCATATTCAAAAAAATGTCTAAAGAAGTTGAATTTTGGTGACCCCACTATTCAACTTGAGGGAGAGTGTTAGAAATAGAAAATATTACAGAGGAAATCGTGGGATCAGAATGTCGTCATCATTTCCCCTATTAGAAGATATCGACTTGGAAGAGAAGAAAAGACTTTTATTGTGTTTCCTTATTTAATCTATAGACTAGTCTATAAATACTTGATTTCAGAATTGTAATTTCATCATCAATCAATACAATATTTAGATTCAATTGTCTGTCAATGTGCGGCTCCCCTATATATGTTTGTTTAGACATGGATATCCAAGAGCGGTACCAAGGGGAGCAAAGAGGACCAATGGTCACTCGAAATTTAGATTTTGTCATGTATTTTTGAATTTTACATGAGTTTTTAAAACTTCCGTATAGATTTTTATCATTTTCCCCTTTTTAATTTGGATTTGTTTTTCATGAACTTTTAATTTTGTCTACTTTGTGATTTTTTTCTGATACCCTTGATATTCATATATATATTTTTGGTATAATTAAATTGGTTTGGTCACATGGCATAATGTTTTTATTGGTTACTTCTTAGTTAATTTTTGACAAATCGATAACTACACCTTTTACCCTTATACATACACCCGATTAGCTCTGATGAAGAGAGAGATAATGTCACCTTCACTCCAAACAATATAGCATGAAATAAAAATATAAATAATAAATCTTATTCAATACAATTAGAAAGCGTCAAAGCATGATATATAAAAATGTAACAATAGATCTCCTTGGGTTGCAAGAGGATCTTTTGCGTCAGGTGGTTAATCATGCCTATCATACTATATGCTTTTCGATCCCCTTTCTTTCTTTATTAATTATATATTATAGATATAGATATAGATTATAGATTATTATTATTATTATTATTACTTTATTAGTGCCATCATCTATTATTATATCTCAAATATTCATCATACTGCCCTGTGTGTTGCAAATTAACTTGCAATTCATAACGCTTCTTCTTTTTAACTAATTTTCTTTATGTGGATCAAAATATATGCTTTACATTAATTACCTTTAGCAGTATATATTAGCTTAAATGAATCGAGTTTGAGCAAAATTTAGAAAATGATATACTAACTAATTTTTTCTTTTTAGCCACATGACTTTGTAACTATTTTCAATTTAGGCTCTATGTATGCATATTATTATTAAAGTAGCAAAATTGCCTAGCTTTCAAAAAAAAAAAAAATGATATATAAATATACATATATACAGATGTGCATTATAACTAAGATGTGTCAAAATTTCCGATGATCATTCTATACAATGTGTATTGAAATGACAAATAAGAGAATTAATTTTTTTTATAATTAAGAATGGTCACGTACCGTATGTTAGATAACCAAATAATATGTGATTCATTTCAACAATTTGCTTTAATTTATTAATCAATCATGAAGTTTTGGACTATCGTTATCAAACAATAACCTACTACATTGCTGAAAAATATAATCAAATGAAATTGGGCACCCATGAAGATGACAGTCAACAACTAATTAGCAATAATTTGATCACGTAAATGAATGAAACTTTACATATATTTAACAAACTAATACACTCATATGCGTGATCGAGTTTCTATTGAACCAAATGAACACTCGGATTAATCATTGGTCATTAATTACTCTACACACTTGGAGATTGTTAAATTATATACAGAGATTTAAAATTACTCGGAAAACAAGTATTTAATGGCTTTGAGTGTAAGCATGAAAGATGTAAGTCTAGATTATAAGTTTGGCCGGTTGGCAAGTTAGTTGTAGAGCCAAAGTATTTGAACTATAAATTACTCATCCTTTGTACTTTTAACCCCAAGCCAAAATTCTAATGCATCAATCATTCACTTTGACTTGTGGGTCAAATTAATAATCTGGGTTAAGTGATTAGACATAACCACGTTGAATTATTGTGTGTCATATTTTTTTTCATTCTCGATGGTTTTACTTTCGGTTTTTATTCATAGTTATGGGTGTGATTGTCAGTTACATAGTTGCGTCTTTTTGGGCCCTAAATTCTTAATAACTAGGTATGAGAGCGTCTATGTTTGAAGTTGGGAACGATGACATAAAATGAATATAAATATCATTATATCTGACAATTGATAAATTTATTATCTGAAATAAAATGAAATAAGAAAATTGATGGTTTAACAGTTAATAAAATAGATCCGTATGCATGGAGTCCTCGTGGTACGATGGAATTCAACCTCGGATGTTGTATAAAAACAATTTTTTAGTATTAGATCGAGCATCACAAATGGGTGTTCATATATAAATCTATGATGAAGTCGAAATGGTAATGGACAAACACATTACTCTTTCAAGTCGAGAAACCAAAGTCATAAATTCATTGACTAAACACCGAGAAGATTAGTGAACTCCATCAAACCATTAAACCATTTCAAGTTTATAAAATTAACATGACAAAATTTATAGAAGTAAATGTATAAGTTTAAAAATACCATCTCTAATATCTTGTCTTGATACACATAAGATCAAAAAAAAGAATAATAAGGGAAAGAAAGGGCATTTTAGACAAAAGAAAGGGTGTTTTCGAAAGAAGAAAGGGTCCATTTTTTTCAACCAAAAAACCAGGGTCCATTGTCATGAATACACATTACATTAGACTACATGATTATACACTAAATTACACCACCCACCGAAGCGTGCAATTCCCACGTACCAAAAACACATTGTTTTTTTCTTTGCACGCGCGAACAGTCTCATATACATTCATTCGTATATCTATCTCTATATCTATATATCTATATTGCCTCTCTTTCTTCCCTCACACACACACACAAACAAAAAACACATTACATTACCTTATTTATATTTTTCTCTTCTTTTTAACAGATTTTGTCTCTGGGTTTTCAAGATTTTCATTGCTATAGGTAATTTTATATCCTTATCCAACTATATACATATTTGTATATATATATATGCTTTTCTTATACATATATACATATATTTAATTTAATTTAGTATGCTTTACATTTATTTGATAGTATTGTATTGTGTAACTCTATGTTTTTCTTAATTGGTTTTTCAAGATTAAATTCTTTTCTGTTTATTTAGATTCTAAGGATTAATCAATTTGGGTATTTGGTTTAGGTACAATTTTACATTTTTATTATATTTTTTTTATTTTTTATGTTTCTTTCTAGTAAATGTTCAGTATGTTTTTGGCTTTTTGCTACCTTTTATAATTTGTACAAGTAGGCTTTAAGACTGTAATTTGTAATATACTGAAAATTATTATGGAAATAATTAGAAATAACTCAATATAAATTAATATAAGCATCTTCAATGTATATTATTAAAATTCACCTAAGCATATATTTATTTTGTATGAAATAATTGTTCATCATCTAAAGAAATGTTATTTTTTTTATGTTTATTTTTACAGTTGTGGCTAAGACAAAGCATGCGGTGGTGTAGCTTATCTATAGAAATTTATAGAAAATTCATCTTCCTCAATCTTTACTGTCGTGTAATTCTGTAAAAGTTTTCAAACCCTTTTGTGAAATTACCAAAATACCCTTCTCATCATTCATTATTTTCCTTTCGGTTCATCCATGGGAACTAATCTTTTTGTTGTGATCCCTTGTTACTGTCGTTGGATTAGTTGAATCCGAATCCGTAAACCGATTCTTAGCCGTTGGTTTGGCAAAGATAAAGTTCGAGTCTTTTTCGTGTTAGTTACGTTGTACACAAAATATTGTAGTTGGGGATTATATAGTTCTTGAGATCTTTAGTAGTTATGGTGGGTCAATCAGCCGGTCAGACGAGATTCCGAGCATTGAAACATGAAAATGGAATTGATGGAAGTGCCACCATAATTGTTAAAGTTATTGCATGCTTTCAACCTCTTCAAGATTGTCAGGTTTGTTATGCTTATAATTTGTTTCTAATGTTATGTTGTGGAACTAGACGGAGTTGAATCTGATCTTGTATGTTGATTATGTTATTTTTTCAGGCCGAGTATTTTAGACTTTTGCTTAAGCCCGTAACGTAGTTCTGTTTTCCTGTTCGTGATCAAGCTGGAATTATTAGTTTTCGTTGTTATTATAGTGTTTCAGAAATCTTAATACACGCCTGCTATAGTGTTCATCTCTTGGTAAGTGTTTTAATGTAAAAAGTTTGAAGATTGTTAATTGTATATAGTAGAGTAAGCTATTGAGACCCATGTACTTGTAAATTTGTCGATTTGGGTTATATTCCACAAAACAGGTCAAACAAAAATTTAGTTAAACTTAAAAGGGGAACGGATTGTAGATCGATCTGCTTGTAAGCCACCTAGAGTTTGTTTAACTTTTAACCCGTAATTGACTCCATCATTTGTTTTTAAATTTCATCATTGACGATAAGAAAGTATTAACGCTTTAGCAGATCAACTAACCCGATATTCCCTGACCCGTTTGGACCTGTACTTGAAAATGACTCTTTTCAACTTGAACATGTTTTTTGCATCTTACCACCTCTCCTATTCATATTCTTATGATTGTTGTCAAACCTTGTAGGTAATAGTTTATATTGGATGGAGAAGGGTTTTGAATCCTGGTTTCAGAACCAACAAATCGATTTAAATTTGTCGAGTGCTCCTTTTGGTTTGTGGCACCGACCAAGTGTTCCATTTTTAGGGAGTATGCTCTCACCGAACATGACTGATGGAAACCTCCCACTGTTTACATTTACTGCAAGCAAACCACAAGAACCATGTGACTGGTTCAATGGCTTGACCCATGTGGTCAACTCGATCCCGAAGAAACAACTTCCCGTACCTCAAGCCACAAATGAGGTACAAAAGAAGTTTCTTGTGTTTGATCAATCGAATGATCAAACCACATTGATTTATAACTCAACCCCGATTCAGTACCACCCTCTCAAACCTCAACTTCCCATTCACCGGAAAAGGGAAGAGTTAGTCATTGAAAAATTCGAGGATACACGTAGGTCAAATCGAAATTTTGATGACGGTTATGATGATGCAAGTGAGATGCATGAGGATTCCGAAGAGCTTAACGCATTACTCTATTCTGATGATGATGCCAGCAACGACGAGATTGATTATTACGAGGATGAGGAGGAACGGAGTACAGGGCATTCCCCCAGTATGTTGACAGGATCTAATAAACATGAATTTGTTGACGATAAAGTTGAAGAAGTGGCTAGTTCAACGGGTTTTAGGAAACGGCATAAACTTGATACAGGTGGGTATGATGTCATATCTCTTGAGGACACTGCAAGCTCAGCAAAATCGGGTGTTAATTGCTCCGATGAGGCGGAGTTCAGTAGTTGTGAGAATTATTCTAGAGCTAGAATAGCCTTTCCAAAAATTGAATCTGAAACTTTTCCAACAGGTAAAAGGGCTAGAATTGAGAAAGTAAGGGAGACTATAAGCATTCTTCAAAATTTAATTCCTGGTGTGAAAAGTGGCAAGGATCCTATGGTGATTCTTGATGAATCCATTAGTTACTTGAGAATTTTGAAGGTGAAAGCTAAAGCCTTGGGGCTTGATTCTCTCTAAAAGAAGCATAACGAAAGGCAAATCTTTGTCCTGAAACGGTCATGCTATAGTGATGTGTACGTTGAGCGTTAAAGGTTGTATATTGATCTAGTTAAGTTCGGGATGAAGGTTTAACAAAAGAAGATTTATAGTTAATGGTCATTATGGTAATCTATACTGTTTGAGTTTTGTGTGTAAAAAAAGGAGAATTTGGTAGTTTGCAGTTGGCAATTTTGAAAGCTTTTGTGAAGGAAAAGTTTGGTAACCATCGAAGTCATTCATGAGGTGTTTGTATGATGGATAAATAAGATTTTCAAGCCTTTTGGTAAAAGCTTCAGCAATGTATATCTTTTATTGTCTTGTTGAGTACAAGCCCTTGCAAAAATCATTGTCATAAATTTGGTGTTGGCAAAGATTTTTGCTTGTAAAGTGAGATATTGCTTAGGGTATAAAGAAGTTGAAAGCTACTTTTTTAAGTTTGGTGAAGGGTTAAGTTGGTAATTTGCTATTGAAATATGACAACTTGTGGGGTTGAAATGTTATTGAAAGCTTTGTGAAAGGAAAGCTTGGTGCCCATGAAGCCATTAAGTATTTCTTAGATTCTTGACATTGATCCTTCATGGCATGTTATAAAGGTGTTAAAGAAGAGTACAAATCTTAGTGCATCATGTGGAAATTTAAAGCATGTGAAATTCTTGGATTGTTGGTGTAATGTTAATGATGATCCTCATGGTTGTATATAGGTTAAAGTAAGGTTAGTCTTTATAATCTACAACTTGCACTTCACTAGGTATAAATTTGAAGCATGGAGCATGGATCATGGATGACTATTTTCTTGGATGATTATGGACTATTATCATGTAACACTCCACTTTCATTGCATGTAGTATAAGTCAAATAATGAGTATTTTCATGGGGTGTATAATAGGTACAACTTTTTTGTCACAAGGTGCTAATATCATTAGACAGGTACTACCAAGGCTGAAAAGGAAATGTCTAATGAGGTGAAAAAGAAAGGAGGAAAATGAAAAGTAGTGTGTTTCTGTGTGTTTGTTTATGTGTGTGGGTGAGAAGAAGCAAGAAAAGAGACTTTTGATTCTTGAGAGGAAATAAAGGAATTGTATTGTAGGGCCTATGAAGTTGGCAAGCTTGCATGCCTGGTTGGTGACTCAGATGGACCCAAAACTCACTTCATGTTTCTCTCTTTTCTGTTCAAGTTCAAAGGGTAATCATCAATTGTGGGGTTATCTTTCTTTATTAGGTTGGACAAATTGATAAGTTCACTAGTCAAGCACACTATTAATGATGTGCTCTTTTTATGTAGCAAGTAATGTAATATGTAATTTCATTTTCTTGTGTGATATATGTATGTGTATATAATCATTTCATTTGTGTAGTAGTTTTGCTTGGGTCATTTTTGTCAAACGAATTGTTACTTTTTCTACAAGTTCATTATTATCTTTGAAATTATAAGAAATTAGTTTTACAATGCTACTTATTCTAAAAGTTCATCATCATTTCGAAACTCTGGAAAACGGCATTTGTAAAAGACAAGAAATCGTTAATTGATGGCTGGGTTTCTAATTTATTTTTACGACCAATGGTTGGAATAGGATGTTCTTTTATTAATACGAGAAAAAGGTATCCGCATGTTACGACGGTGATGGAGATAACAGCGGTGGTGGTGATGTAATGGCGACATAGGTGGTGGCTATGGTGGCGGTGATTATATGTCCGCCAATGCGGCGGTGTAATGACAATGGCGGTGGTGTTGGTGGTGAGTGGCGATTGGTGGCGGTGGCGCAGAGTAGTGTTGGTTATGATATGGTGCATATTGTTAAATGTTGAATGTTGAAAAGTTAAAAGTTGAAAAGTAAATTTGTTTTATAATATAGTATAGATTATATTATTAAGTTTACCACTTGATGTATGAATAAACTATATATATTTTGATTATATTTTTATAAAAAACTATAATATTAATTTAGTTTTTTTTAATGATAGCCTAATAGTAAGATATATATATATATCATAAACGTTCTATCAAAATATAGCATTACTTTTGATATTAATACTGATATCACCTAATTTAAATCTATGATGCTAAAATATGGTTCGTATCATTTTATGATATTCAACCACGTTTTGTATATTAGTAGATGGATAAACAACTAAATAATAAAGAAAGTGACAATCGTAACATGATAAATCTATCATCTTAATGCATTATACACTTGTACAATATGTAATGATATATGTATAGTGTGATAGATGTATAAAATTCTGTGATATGATTATCACTCCCTACATATATAATAAGCATAGTTAAGTTATAGTTTAGACATATAGATTATTATAATTATAATTATTATCCATTAATTAATTTAAGATATCTTACGGATAGAATAAATAAATTTAACTTTTATATACAGAGGATTGTTGATGAAAATCTCTATTCATGGTAACAATAAATAAATTATGATTTTTAGCTGACTGGACCTCTTTCCTAAAATATGCTTTTTGCTTACGCTTCTTTGTCAAGCTTTCGAGCAGAATACCCATATCTTTCTTTTAGTAGTGAATGAGATGCTTGACAATAACGCTAAATCCAGACATTTAAGGTGTAACACACTCGGGTATTGAGATATTCTGTCAAGAGAAAGGAGGCAGACTGGTAATAAGGCCGACCGCATAGGGGGAGGGAACCGAAAAGCTAAGCTTTGCGGAGCGGACCAACCTTCCGTATTTAATATTAATTATATTAGTTAATTAAATCAATATATTTTAAATTTAAAGTTTTAATTATTTACTATCTAAAAATAAAGCGTCATGTGTTAATCAAATGAAGTCTTAATTCTATTTTATTTTATTAGTAGATTCCTAAATTATTATCATGTGTAATACATGGATAAACATATATAATTAAATATATAATTAATAAACATGTTAAATTATTTTAATATTGTAATTTAGCAAACATAAATAAAAGATGTAAAAAAAATGGTGATGTTGTCATTAAACATTGAACAAGACATACACAATAAGGTGAATCAATCTCACTTTCCGATGAATAGATCCAGCTTGATGAAAACAATGCGCGTTAACTTTGAAGAAGATCAAAAATGAAGATGGATATAATGATAAATGAAAACGGTTGAAGACGTACATTGAAGAAATTGAAGTTGAATGAAGACCAATAAATATGTTTAGTTATATATTTGCTTGAAGGCAATTTATTTCTTTTGTAGACTATTTTATTTGAAGATATTTAAGATGTATTTCGTTTGAAAACTATTTTGTTTGAAGACTATTATGTTTAAGACGTTTGAAGACAATTTCGTTGAAGACTATTTATTTGCTTGGAGATATTTAAGATGTTTAAAAGACTATTTCATGTGCTTGAAGATGTCTAATTATGTGTTTGAATGTCCTTTTATCTAAGAAATTGAATGTTTAAAAGTTTGATATATAATAATAAAAAAAAGAAATTGTAAGTCTATTTTATGAACTTCTATCCATTTTAGTAATTTTAAGTGAATTATTAGTAATTATGTTGAATATTTAGGTCAATGGTTAATTACGTGGCCAAAATAATTGAAACTACTAGCACGTTACCCGCGCAATGCAACGGTAGTCGTGGCGGCGAGAATGTGGTGGTAGATGCGACTATTTGTGATAGATGAGACGTCGATTGATGTAGATTATTAATGGGGATATTTTAAAAATTAAAGGATTGATAGTACAACTTAATCATTAATGTTAAAAAATAGTGTAAGTAAAAATATTTTAGTGCTAAAAAAAAAATATTACATAACTTAAGAGTGGTAGATGAAAATATTACATGGAAGAGCATTTTAGACATTTCCCCCCATATAACTTTCAACATGAGGGTATTTTCTTTAATAAGTAGTATAGATAAGCAACTACAAGAAAAAACTTGAAGTTTTAGCCATTTTCAAGTGAATTATTGATAATTATGACGAATATTTTTTGTCTTCATGAACAAACCAATTACGTGAATATTTAGGTCAAGTGTTTAATTACTAGTAATTACATTAAAAGTTTAAATTTTTAGCCATCTTTAAGTGAAATAAGTCGAATATGAAAGTCGAAAGTTAAATTATCTAGAAAACCTCATAAAATATATTGAAACTCTATTTTAAGTAATTTAAACACTTTTTCAATATCCCATATTGTCCCTAATTTACACAATACCTCTAATTCTATATCTCTAAACACAAATAGACAAACACCCTATCTGTATCTAACACACAGTAATTTCAATCTCTCCTTCCTATTTACACACACATTTATCAATTCTTCCCCACTGTTTTGTATTATCATCACCGTTTAATTGTCGCAACATGTGATCACCAACCCTATTTAGCAATTATGTGAACTATATTGGCCAAATAATGAATTAGGTAAGATCTAAAAGTTCACATATAAATAACCGGATTTTTTAAAGTGTTTGGTTAGAACTCAGTCCAATCCGGTTAGGCCAATTGGGCAACTCAAATTCGTGGGTTAAAGCCGGTTTGATTATGTTTACCAATTACGGGTTTGGGTCGGTTAGAATTAGAAACCAATTTTCCCCGAAACCGGTTTATTGTCACGGCTAACATAACGTCATTTTCATTTCATTACTATTATAATTTAGGTACAAAGTGTTTAGAACCATCCACACACCACCACCGACTGGAGAGTCTCTTTTTTCAGCATTGTCAAATCAAAACTCAAATCTATTTCTGTGACACAAATTCCGATTCTTATAAAAATTTCAACTTCAAATCAGGGTTTCTTTCTTTCTTTTTCCTATAATTATTATTATTATTATATTATGCAATACTAATTATAAGAAATTTAAAATTAATAAAATGGAATCATCATCATCACCACCACAAGAATGCTGCTTTCACGATGGCAATATCACCGACTTCATTCATTCACGCACTCTACACCTCGGTTCCGTACGTTCTGATTTCCTTTTTTTTTTTTTTTTTTTTTTTCTATTTTCTATTTTGTTTATTGTTATTATATACACTACTTAATATTTTGTTGTGATGATGATGCTAACCCCTTCCATTTTTGGTAATAATTAAGAGAAATCACCGTTTTAGAAAAGACTTATAAGAAATTACCCAATTTGTCATTAATGAATTAATTTACACCCTAAATAGTTATCTTACTTATTTACACCTTAGACCCTTATCTTTAAAAATATCTCCATTACCACCTTTACATGAAAATGAACTTAGACCACTCGACGCCTTCACTACCACCAATAGTCGCCGCCACCGTTAGACCGTCGTCGCCGCCACATTGTGCGGGTGTTGTGCTTTCTGTTGATAAAGCATATAGTTAAATAAAATGTGAATGAAGGATAAAAATAGATTGAAGTGTAAGTCGAAAGAAGATGATCTTAGAAATGTATACGTAGTGAAGATATATAGTAACTTCAAGTAAGAGCATACAATTACGTGCTACAACAACACACAATATAATTGAAGTAAATATATAATTACGAGTACAATGTAGGTCTTAAATAATGATATAAGCAATGTTATGAATTGCTATGTAGACAATTTCACTAAAACCTTCTAATTTCTAAATCATACAAGAAGCTCAATAAATTTGCAACTTTTCTAGTATGCATCTTACTTGACTCTCTAATGATATATTGTTTTATAGAAGTTAAACTTTTGACTTAAAACAACTCCATGTAATTCATAACTATAGTTATCAAAATGAAATAGATACATAGAAAAAACAGACTCCATTGAAACGTTGTCAATGCTAATGTTTTTCTTACGATAAATTGATAACCAATTGCTTTTCCCGAAAATTTAATTTAAGTGTTTCGCGAAGCTTGAGAAAATAGACAACTTTAGTTCAAGCTAAGAAACTTACTAAAAAATGTTTAAGAAGGGGAAACTTTTCATTGGTTGAAAATAAAATAACAAAATTTAAAATTCGAAGATAAAATTTCTAAATTTGCTATATGGCTTTAAAATCAAAATTAAATTTATAGATTCAAACTTTGACATTAATATTTGAAACATTCAAATTTAAGCAATTAACTAAGAAGAAGTTCCCAATGGTAAGACATGTACTTGGTGACCTTAAGGTCCTAAGTTCGATCCCCACTTTGCCCTTTCCTTTAAGGTACTCGTAAACCAATGAAGCCTAGGCCCACATGTGAAGTTCTAAAGACACGGGTTCGATCCTCAGGGTGCCCTGATCATGTGGAGATTAGGATGGAGGTATTGAACTGGCATCATACGGCTCATACAGGGCGAGTCGATGAGTATCCAATTGTGATATCGGGGCTAGGGTTCCCCTAATTGTTTTTTTTCCCCCTTCAAATTCAAGCAATTAATTTTCAAATTGAAAATTAGTTCATAGTTATCTACGTAAGGGAAACTCAATGTGCAAAAGCCTTACATTGGTCCGCCTGGAATGAAAAAAGCGCACTGAGGTAAATAAATTTAATATATAATGAAACATAATTGTATAAAAGGATTGCATACAAGCTTACATGATTTTTGGTGTTTAAAAATGAGATGGAAAGATACAAGTTCAGGGTGTCTTGTATAAATGATTTCTAAAGTTTGGTGTCAATGTAAAGTCACTAACAATTAACATAATATAATTTCATATCAACATAAACACGCCTCTATCTTCTTCTTCTTTAACCTCTTGATCTTTTGTCATTTCCGACCAAATCAACATTCACCAATTCTTGCAATAAATGTGCATGTTGCGTGTAGTGTTTTAACTCGCTATTGATGCGTTTCGCTATTAAAAATTGCATTTAGGCGCCCAAATTGAGCACTTTTAACCACTATGATTAGTTTATTATATGTTAAGAGGAAATAGTCAAATATATAACAATGAATTATAAGAGATAGATAATTAAACTACTAGTAGCATACATAAGAGCGTTTTAAGATTTTCATTGACATGGCATAGCAACATAGTTAGATCATAATCCAATTAAGAAAGAGGTGTTCACACTTAGTTGTAGCAGAAGATTGAAGATATATACGTATGTATGTATGTATATATATACATATATATGTAGTGAAGTGTTCCAGTGAGAACTAAACTCAACGGTAAGAATCACTAAAAAATTATCTTTTCTGAAACATCCATTTATTTATATATTCACTTTTATTTTATTTTTTTCAAACTTTCCATCCTTTTTTCCTCTCACTTTCAGACTCACAAACTTCGATCACTACCATCTCAGGCTGAGCCCGATCGGCTAAAGCCTACGCCTGTACCATATCCAACCACGACCGTCTTTGGATCGCTGGATCGCCGCCGACAAATCCAAATCATTCTTTAATTCATTTAGTCCCCAACCCCTTTATGAATACTTGAGGTCCACGACCCACAAGGGCTACGCCCGTAGCTTATCCATCCGAGTTTAACACATAACCCATTGTCCCTGGATTAAGGGAAAAAATTGAATTTTTTTTGGTAAGGGTTTCTGCTAATAAATTAAAAAATACCAAAAAGGGCAAAAAGGGGAGAAATAGTGATCATAATTCTCACTTTTGTTTTAGTTCTTACGTTAACCGTACCTTATGTGTGTGTGTATATATATATATATATATGTGCTAGACTTTTAGCCCGCACGATACGTCGGTGATGGTGGTAGCGGCGAGTAGTGTAGATTATTAATATAGAGGTAATAGATTTAAAAAGGGGTAGTTACAATTATTTTAGGAGTTGAGGGATAAATGTTGTAAATTATTTCGTTAAGGGTTTTTTTGGTAGACCATGTATGTTAGGTGGATGGTGTATTGAATGGGTGAAGGGCATTTTACATACACCAAATCTGTAATTTGAGAAAAAAAAGAGGGGGGGTGATGCTTCATATGTTGGGTGTGAAGGACTTTAGGCCGGTTTTGAATTTTTGATTAGAAAGCCCATTAGGGCCTTTTCTTAACACTCAAGACCCCCAATTTGTTCTCCTATAAATACATCCCTTTATGTAATTCTAATCTTAATGGTTCAGAGTATCAATAAATTACCTAGTTTGCAGCTAGTGGATTAGGCCCCCTACTCGGCCGAACCACGTTAAATTCTTTTGTCGTTCATCAATATTTTCTTGTTTTATCTTCTTTGTTTAAATGCTTCCGCTGTGCTAAGATAAGGCTTCGGGTTTATTATTCAGTGCAATTAAGTTTGTATTGTTTATTAGATCTGATTCCTAACAAGTGGTATCAGAGCTAAGGCTTGTGTGATAACGTTTAAGGGGCTGAATTTTTACTGCTTTGTTCTGTGACCTTGCTGGTCCTACTACAGCCAAAGATCAGGTTGGTTGTGATTCGATTCTGGTGGCTGTTTTGTTTTCAATTAGAAATTCCTGTTTTGGGATTTCTTGTTAGCTGTTTGCTACAGCCGATCATTGTTGGATCTGTTTTGTTTCTATTCGCTACTCTGATAGCGTTTAGGGAGCTCGGTTTTTCTTCCTTGTACGCTGGTTTATCACAGCTGATCAAGACCTCACTAGCGGCCTGCTTTGGGGGGTTTTTTCACCCTTGTTTTGTTGCTGCTGCAGCTGCTGATTTTAGGATTTGTTGTTACTGCTGTTGTTACAGCTGCTAATTTATTGTTTGAGTTGTATATCGTGTTATTATGATTCACGATTAGGGTGTTTTTTTGCGGGTGGTTGTTTCTAAGTTTGTTGTTGTGATACTACCTTGATTGATTAGAAAAGGAAAGAAGATTAGCACCATTGTCTGAAGTCAGTCCATTGAAACAAGGTATTAGGTTGATTAGGGTTAAGCTTTTGTTCAACCCAGTATATACTGGTGTTTTGGATTGGATTGGATTGGTTCCTGTTAGATATGGTACAAGTATTGAAGTTTATAGAGCTAGCAGGTTTGGAGTGCTTTGAGTTTTGAGCATTCCTGTTCCAGGGTTGCTAGTGTCGACACGAGTGAAACAAAGCTAGTCAAGTCACGAAACTAATGCTTGTTTTCTCTATTGTTGTTATTTATCATTGCTGTTAACTGGTTTGGATCTATGGATCTCTAGTGTGTGTGTACACATACATAATGGAGGAAGGACTTTTTTTAAGAGGTTGATTTTTAAGAAAGAAGTGTTGTGGAGAGGTGTGTAATGAGCGGAAATAAAGAGGATTTAAGTTTTCACATTAAAAAATTATAAAGGAAGGGGGGGGGGGGGGGGGTTATTGCCTTAAAAGATCAGGGTCTAAACACATAGCTTTAGGCCTTTCATGCTATTCGTATGTTTTTTCTTGTGTTTTGCTTAGTTGTGAACATGTGCACTAGGGATTGTTAATGATTGCAATCAAGTTGGATTCTAGGGTACCCCATGTAGTTATATGGTCTTGCAGTGATGATGTATCCTGTGAGTGTGGAGTGACACATTCTTATTAGGTTTCTGGGATTTTAAAGTGCCATGGATTCTCAATAGTGTGATTAGTGGTGTAATTGCGAACCCAAGATATCTATAATAGTGCTCGATTTTAAATATGTAATATTGCAGAAACCTATTACATAATAGTGCTCGATTTTTATTATGTAATATTGCTTACCGTGTTTTATTTGTAGTCCTAGATATTTAGTTGTGTACATGTACACGGTCTGTCGGATGCATGGACTAATGCGACACTTTGACACTCAGTTACGTTAATTTTTCCAAACATCGATTGTGTGGTTATAATAAAATCATTGGGGTAACCTTTTACCCTACAAAAATGTGAACCCTAGATGGGTAGCCAAACTGTAATGAGTCACCTAGTTGAGATTGAAAGGTATTCTTTTCCTAAGTTCTCGTGGACTCTTCAATTCCAATTTGTCTAACAATGATTTTTTGGAACCAGAAAATCTAGTCACTTCTTAGTAGCGTTTCTTTTTGGAACTTTTTCTTTTCAAATAAAAGATAAAGCTAGTTGCATCCAAACAAAGCTTTTAACACTTTAGGAGCTTTTAGTTTAAAATAAAAAGCTAAAGCTCCTGAAAAGCTCTTGAAAAGCTTGTGCCAAACATAGCCCTTGTGTATTTCATTACAGTCCAATGTTCATTATATGAAACCAAATACTCTTACTGATAATTTTGAGCTTGTGTCTTATTTGTTAAATGACTTTCTTAGTTTGTACTAGTACTTAATTTTCGGCAAATTCTTTCTTTTTATCTGTGAAAACGTTTTATCGTGTGCTATCACAGGATGTGGATCGTGATCGTCGTCTGCAATTGCATTCATCATTAATTAGAAGGCTTTCCCTAGAAAGAGAACTGGAGGTGTGTACTATGTATTTAAATCTTCGTATATTTTTCTAGAGATTCTGTTCAAAATAGATTTATAATTTGCATTATCATATTAGCATCAACCTCCTTACAAAATTTGTATCATTTCTTTTCATTTAGGAGAAAGGAAAACAGATGGAATATATAATATTCTTAAAAGTGAAAATAATACGTTAAATATATTTCTTGACCTTTTTATCCCTTTGTTGAAGCCTAGATTTTTTTTTTTTTTTGTTCTCTCCTTTTCTTTTCATTCTAATACAGTGGTTTAATTCCATTGAAGTCGGGGACTGATACTCATCAATTGTTTAATCCATGGTAACCATAAAAGAAAGTGTTCTCAAATGACTAGTAATTTGAGGTGTACTTGGGAGTATTCAGTATTGTCCTCAAGAATAAAAATATAAACCTTTGCTATTAACACTCTTCTAGTTGAATATAAAGTTTTTCATGAAGTCATCTTGGCTAGGTGTTGTTGAAGTATAGCAATCATAGAAGTTCTTTAGGAGTTTTAATCAAAAACTTACACAAAAAATGACAATTGACTTTCTTGTGTTTTCTTTGCCTGTAGAGATCTTACTATATGTGACATGAAGTACCACAATCTATGACAAATACAATATTACCACCAATAAACTTTAACTTGCATGTATGGTGAGTTGTGAGTATGCTGAAATCTCACTTGGATGCTCACGTTTATAATGTTAGTACAATAATCACTTTATACATGCGTGCACGCCATGCTTCGAAAGCGTTGTGCCCATGAAAGAATATGTTCAGGTCTAGAATGGGATGTGTATGAGCTGACATTTTACTTGCGGAAATATTCTTCTTTCTTATCTATTATAAGCGTATCTTTTGACGTTTCAGGCGCACGAGGGATGTGTAAATAGTATCGCTTGGAATTCAAATGGCTCACTATTGGTGTCTGGGTCTGATGACACTCGTGTATGATATCTCACCTTCGTATCTATGTAACCCTCATGCATCTATTAGCTAGATGTTTCATTCCTGAACAACCAAGTGAAATTGGCCTGCATGGTGCTTCTGTGTTGAATATTATTTAGGTGTATCATGTATTGCTTCACTCAAAGAACATGTGCTGAGTAGAAATGTTCCATTATGCTGCAGGTCAATATTTGGAGTTATGAAAGACGCAAGCTATTATATTCCATCGACAGCGGTCACACTGCAAATATATTTTGCACCAAATTCGTCCCCGAAACATGCAATGAGTTGGTTGTATCTGGAGCTGCTGATGCAGAAGTAATGCTTTTAATTTGCTTGTTACTTAATACTGCTCTATTGACGTGTTAGCTTATTGTATTTACTGAAAATCTATGCAATTTCAGGTTCGGCTATTTAATTTGTCTCGCTTAGAAGGGAAGGGTGTTGAAGCTAACTCTATTAATCCATCAGCACTGTTTCAATGCCACAGCAGGCGAATTAAAAAGTTAGCTGTAAGATATATCTGGGTTTTAATATAGATATATATTAATTTGCTGTTGATGCTTTATATTTGTGACCTCTCTTTCCTGTTGCAGGTAGAGCCTGGGAATCCCAATATGGTCTGGAGTGCCAGCGAGGATGGGACTTTGAGGCAACATGATTTCCGGGAGGCCACTTCTTGTCCTACTTCTGAATCTTCTGACCGAGAATGTCGCAGTGTATTAGTAAGTATGAACTCTAGATTGTATACTAGTCTTCACCTTTCCTATTTGGCTAACAACATTGGGTCGTTGCCATTTTTTTTAGTGTTATAGGAAACCTAAAACATGCTTTGCGTTGACGCCTTCAGTTTTTCTTCTGTACTATTTATGGTCTGTCACTAACCTAAGTTTGTATATTCTCACCTGATATTACCCTTTGTGTAAATCTATTTTAGGATGAGAAAGGTCAGATTCTTAAATATAGCTATTAGCTAAAGCTTCTACTTTACGTGAAACTTAGTATTCCACTAGTTCCATATCTCTTCAGTTAGGTCTTGCATAAAATTTTATGTAGTAGTATGCAAGGGGCTTGAACCTAATGACATCCACACTTGAAGTTAACGATAAGCATGCTTTATCTTTTCAGCAACTTCAGAGGTGTATTACTTTCATTCGACATGAACACCTGGTACCTGCAAATTTGCAGGCCTATTAGACCTTTGTTTATTTTAGCTTACATTCGAACTCAGACTTGCTACAACTGTTCTAATTTTGAAACTAGTTGACTGAATCTATCTTGTAGTGTCTTTCAATATCTGAACTTATCTTTTTCATATATGTTTTTTTCTTCACATGTTTAGTGTTTTATGCCAGCTTGACTTGCGATGTGGAGCAAAGAAGTCATTAGCCGAACCTCCTAGACAATCACTTGCACTAAAATCTTGTGATATTAGCAGCACAAGGCCTCATTTGCTTCTTGTTGGTGGGAGGTAGTCTTTTGGCGCTTTGCTACCTATCTCATTCCCTTTGTTTGTCATCTGATTTGCTATACCATATACCTGCAGTGATGCATTTGCGCGTTTATATGATAGACGGATGCTTCCACCATTATCCTCTTGTCGGCAGAAGTTAACACCGCCTCCATGTGTCAGCTACTTCTGCCCAATCCACCTTTCTGATCGTGTTAGTTCATTCTCAATAACTGTATAACGTTGTAAATCTGTGCCGCTTTATTGAATCTAGTGATCATTAAAAACAGTTTAGTTTGCTTTTTAAGATTTGATTTCAATTGTTTGCTTTTTTAGCTTCGTCTTTTATTGGAATTTTTGCTTAAAATGAATTGAAATAATTATCTTTAGTATAGGTAAAGGTCTAGGTGTAGGCCTAAACCTTAACCCAGATTCTAGATTTCCACAAAATCCTATTTGCTTTATGTTTTGACATCCAATAGCTATTTAAGTGATGTATATGTGGTAACCTGGTGTGGGTGGCTCTTCACCCTCACTATAAGAAATATTTTTCTATGAGGTTTAATTTTGGATCATGAAATTAGAGCATTGCATATTCGATGTACAACTTTCAATTATAGGTTGTTTAATTGTAATTGATCTTAAGATGCAATATTTGTGTGCTTATGTCTTGAAAATATCTGTATCTGGAGATTATATTATGACAATAAATGCATCAAGTAGCAGTGATTTAAAACACTTGATACTTTGATAGTTGCCGGGCTTTAAGGAATTACATCATAAAAGAATACAGGGGTATCATCTGAACATCCAGTTGTGTTAAGTTTCAAGATTTCTGTATGCTATGTGTCATTCTTAACTTAGTATTAAAAGGTAATAATTGCTATTGTTGTGATGTTGATAAGGCTAATCCTTCCAATACCTGATATCTATCGTGTACATTCATACTTCGCAATAGATGGTGACTTTTAAACTTCTTGTTTTTTTTTTGCCTTTCCGCTCTTCAGGGACAGCAAAGTTTGCATCTAACTCATGTTACCTTTAGTCCCAATGGCGAGGAGATTCTTCTCAACTATAGTGGAGAGCATGTGTATTTGATGGATGTAAATCCTGGTATTGATTTGTTGATCCTTGTGATGTTTCTTGTCTTCCTGAACAGTTATCCTTACTTTATAACATCAACCCACTAACGCCTGTTTGATAAAGCAAATGGGTCTGACTTATTTGTAGATGTTTTGCCATTGGTTTATAATCTCTGATGCACGGAAATGCCCGGAAGCCACCGTACCCCGTACCGGAAACTCGCCGGGGACGGAAACGTGTACGGGGACGGCTGCGAAACGATTCCAGGCCGTTTCCAAAAAATTGGGGACGTTCCTTGACCGCTTCGATAAGTCAACTGGTGTTGCTTGTACCGTTTCTAGTTTTGGGGACGTTTTTTTTAAGTTTCCGGCAGTCAATTAGTGGCGGATCCAGTGTAGAATGAGGGTGGTCACCGCCCCACCCTCAACCCATTTTTGTTAGCTTTTTTTTTTAAGGTCTGTAAGTTCCCGGAATAACGTATACAGAGGAGGGAAAGGTATGACGGCGTATTTGCAGGTTATCCAAATGGGGAAGATGACATTCTCTTATAATATTTATTCATTTAAGTCCTTTTAGTATATTCAAAGTTTAAGTTTAGTCCCTAAGCATTTAAAGTTATAATTTCTTTAGAATAAAATTCATAATATACTAATTATTTGTAAATATTATCACGTGATTTTACTCTATGTTGAGTAATTTCTTTTAGTCAGTTTCTTAAATTTAAATAATGATTTTTTTTCCTTCTTGAGCAGTTTAGACTAGTTTATATTTGGGATACGAGCCTTACTTGTAGGTCATGTGTTCGAGGTCGGTATCGATATTCAAACGTATAGTTTCTATTTGGGATTAGTTTCTCAAACTATAAGTCTTTAAGATATAATTAACATAATACCTCCATCTTTTTTTTATTTACAGAATTTTACTCCGTGTATCACATATTCACATCATGCCTTTTGGTTTCATAAAATTGTTTAATTTATTTGTAAATTCCTGCATAAGGTGCAAGACTCTTAGATCTTCCCAAAAAAGAAATGGATCTTGCAAATAGTTGGTTAATATGAATATATAAAGTTTGATTAAGGATTAGTTACTTCATTAGCATATAAGCAAAGCAGCTCTATCCCAAGTGTTCCTAACCAGCATAATTCATGTTATTGACTAGCAATATATTGTTACCCTATAGTTCACTCAAGTGCTACGCGATATACCTCAGACGATGCAATGAAGTTTTTCAATCCAACTGCTATACTGAAGGAAGTGCAAGCTAAACCACAAGTCTCTGATATCTTAAATCATTTTCCTGCAAAGAGGAACCTTGCTCCCAGGGTTTGCTTCGTCTTCTGATCAAGCTTACGTTTGGATTTTTCATTAGCGAACTTTTAATTTCGTTTTATTAGAGCGTAACATTGAATATGATGACTGTTTCACAGCTTGATAAATGCCGAAAACTGCTTCAGATTGCAGAGAAGTCTTTAAAAGAGGGTGCCAACTATTATTATGGTATTGAGGCTTGCAATGATGTTTTGCATGGTCATGGTCAGATTGGTCACACTTTGATGCATGAAACTTTGTGTTTACGCGCAGCGTTGCTTCTCAAGGTTTTGTCAAATAGTTATTCTAATGTAACCAATAAATCTGCTTTGCCCCTCTAGTTTTGAACGTTTTTAATTTGATTTCAGCGAAATTGGAAAAATGATGCTCATATGGCTGTAAGAGATTGCTGTAAAGCCGTGGAAATAGATCCGTCTTCATTTAGAGCCCTCAGCTGTATGGCCGAAGCTCTATCACAGGTAAATTAGACGGCTTTTCTGGCGACAACTTTATTTTGCTTGACAAATTGGCCAGGGTCGCAAGACTGGAAGGAAAAATTCCTTCAGAACCCCGGGCATTTACCCAAATAGGTCCTGGAGCTAATTTTGTCTCCTATTCTGTGAAAGAAAATTGCCGGCCCAATTAAAAAGGAAATTGTTGATGGCCTGATGGGTATATACAGAAAATATAAGAAAGAAATGTTATATAACGAATTAAGATGGCAATATGCTTTCATTCTTTAACATCATCTTTACAATTAATAACCTCAAGTTTATCTAGATCATCTTCAATACTGATAGCAGGAGATAGAATTGCTTCAAGTTACTTACAGAATTTTTAAAGGATTCAAGACTTTTATCTAGATGTACTGATTAGACAAACAAAGTTGAAGAAGAATGTCATGTGACATCCATTAGAGTCGTTTTATAGTTAATGGCGTTTTCATTTCAATAATTTACTTTTAAAACTAATACATGCATCCTGATCATTCATGAAGTATAATGCGCTACTGATATCTGTCATTACATGTAATTCAATAGTTTTTGTCAATGTTTCATTGACTTCTTATTTCAAGATTGTAGTTTCATCAAGATTATATGTTACCTTATATGTATCTATATTATGTTTATTAATGAACTTATTATTTATATTTGATGTCACAAAAACAACAAAACCATATCCCGATGCAATACTCCTACCCAAGTGTATAGAATATGTTTCCCGGAAGACATGCGGCCTACAGAATGTGCATAAAAAGTAGCGTATGAACAATAGTGAGTTCTAAGAAGTTTTTTGTACGAAAATAAATTATTATTAATAATAAGAGATGTTGGGTGTGAAGGCCTTACGGGCCTGTGTTTGGCCTTAGGGCTATTTTAGTTGGCTGTTTAGGAAGCCCATTAGATTTCCTTGTTCACCAAGCAAGAAACCCTAGTTGTCCTCCTAAATATATATTCCTCCTCATTGTAATTGTAATCTTATGGTTCAAGAGCATAATAAAATAACCTAGTTGCAGCCGGTGGAATAGGCTCCCCACTGGGGCCGAACCACGTTAAATCTCGTGTGTCGTTTTACTATTTTCTTATTTTATCTTCTTGTTTAATTGCTTCCGCTGTGCTTAAGTGCTAAGGCTAAGGGTTGTTCCTAACAAGTGGTATTAGAGCCAGGGTTTGGTATAATTCGATTGCTGCTGCTCGAATTGATTCAATTCTGCTGCTGTTCGAATTGGTTGATCGGATCCGGTTTGCTGCTGCTGTTCTGCAGCTGTTGTGCTGCTGTTTTCTGCAGCTGCTTGCTGCTGATTTACAGCTGTTGCTGCTGTTCCAGGTCTGATCTGGCTCAACTCTTGTTTGGCTGTGTTTTTTGTCGATTAGGGTTTGGTTCTGCCCTCCCTTGTTCGCTGGTTTATCACAGCTGTTCAAGATCACCACCAGCCATCGCGTTTGGGGTTTTTTCACCCCTGTTTCGCTGCTGATTACTGTCGTTGCTGCTATTTATTCTTTCGGTCGATTTGGGTCTGGTTTGTAGTTTTTTTGCCGCTGTTCCGCCGCTGTTTCATCATCAAAAAGCCGTCTGTCTGCCGTCGCTGTTGCAGCTGTCTTTGCTGTTGTCAGTCGCCGTCGAATGGAACTCTGTTAGGGTTTCTGTCTTTTGGGGTGTTTGTGTTGAGTGATCGATTGGAAGATGTTAAAAGCACTGTTTTAGTTTTTTTGTTCGAGGAGGTATTGGCTACCGTTCTTGGTTGCCACCGTGACGTTCTTGTTCGTCATTGATCAGAGGTAGAGGTTGAGGTATTGTCTCAGTTTATTGTTTGAGTTGTATCTCGGGTTATTCTGGTTCACGATTAGGATGTTGTTTTTAAGGGTGGTTGTTACTAAGTTTGTTGTTGTGATATTACCTTGATCGATTAGAAAAGAAAAGAATATAAGTACCTTTGTTTGAAGTGAGTCCATTGAAACAAGGTATTAGGTTGATTAGGGTTAAGCCTTTGTTCGACCGGGTATATACGGGTGTTTTGGAATGGATTGGATTTCTGCTGGATGTGGTGCTGGTATTGAAGAAAATAGAACTAGCAGGTTTAGAGTGTTTTGGTTTTGAGTATTCCTGTTCCGTTGCCAGTGTCGACACGAGTGAAAAAAGTTAGTCAAGTCATGGAACTAACGTTTGTTTTTTTGTTTTCTCTATTGCTGTTATTGATCGTTTGCTATTAACTGGTCTGGAACTGTAGATGTTATTCCTTATTCAATTTTAATTAGTAGTTTGACTTTTGAGTGGATCTTTGTACTGGGATTGGGTGAAGGTTTTCGCTGGTTGAATACGAGTGGAGGTTCGTCTCATGAAGTCTGGCTTAACATAGGTTGAAATAACAGGGTCAATGGGAGCTATGAGTAGTTAGACTTGTGGGGTTGCATGAGGTGCTCGGGATTTTAGAGTCGTCCGAAGTTGATAAAAATTCTGCTTATGGGAATGTGTCTGGGTTGATGCATTGGGACTCATTGGAAGGCAGTGAAGACTCTTGTTACAGATTCTGGTTTGCTTCATTTTATATTATTTACTGTAGTGAAGCACTCGTAAGTCTGTTGATTAGACTTTTGGAGTGTGCAGATTACTGCACTACCGGAAGAACTGAACCAACTTTAGGAGAAAAGTCTTGGCTCACGGATTCGAGAGTTATACGAGTCTAGTTCGCGGTAGAGGACTCTGGGACTTTCAGGTAATCTGTTCGAGCGTATTCGGAGGTTTGAACTTGGACGGATTTTGTAACAGTGGGAGCACGAGGAGTGTGTTGACATATGTTGAAATCGACGTTGAGTTCTGAAGACGAGGGTTCCAAATGGAGAGTGGTGTTGTTCCTCTGGATCCGGTCAAATCAGTAGGAGCCGGTTGAGATTGAGGATGAGTCATTGGCGGACTTTGCCATGACTGAGTCAGTTGTGTCTGACTGACTGTATTGAAGTGGTTTACAGATTCAATGGGCCTTTCAGGTGATTGATGAAAAGGGCTGCTGCAACTAGGTATACATTGGATGCATGGATTGAAGTTTGGTTTGTTCTTAGGAGTTGGACCTGTGAAGACTTCTGTTCCTATCCATTTTTATTGAAATCTTAGCTTGTTCATGGAGAACTGAAGACTTGGAAAACTTCTGTTTTGAAGTTTTAGTTTGTTCTTGGAGCTGAAGGCTTGAAGGATTTCTGTTATCTAAAGATCACTGGAGGTCCAATTTGATCGAGATTTTGTTTGCTTGAATGGCGGGTTGAAGTTTTACGGAAGGCCTTCAAGTGGGAGATTGTTGGGTGTGAAGGCCTTACGGGCTTGTGTTTGGCCTTAGGGCTATTTTAGTTGGCCGTTTAGGAAGCCCATTAGGTTTCCTTGTTCACCAAGCAAGAAACCCTAGTTGTCCTCTTATATATATTTCTCCTCATTGTAATTGTAATCTTATGGTTTAAGAGCATAATAAAATAACCTAGTTGCAGTCGGTGGATTAGGCCCCCCACTGGGGCCGAACCACGTTAAATCTCGTGTGTCGTTTTACTATTTTCTTATTTTATCTTTTTGTTTAATTACTTCCGCTGTGCTCAAGTGCTAAGGCTAAGGGTTGTTCCTAACAAAGAGATACTACCAAAATATTTAAAGTTGGCCTGCCGATAAATGTATCTAAAACGCGTGTTTGAAGAAATGTAGTGACCATAGTAATAATCTTATTGTGTACATAACCCTCCCTCCCCCCCCCCCCCCCCCCCCCCCCCTCCTCTTTTCTCTCTTTCTCATCTATTATCTCCCAATTCACGCATCTACCCTAATTCTAGCTCTCTGGGTATGCCTATAAAAGGTCTAAAAGGTCATGTCATTGGGCTTGGGCTGGATGGTAACTTCTAAAGCAGATAATTATATATTACTATAAAATCTCAGTGGTTGCGGGGTTTGACCTTTAGCTATTTTTCCCATCTAGGATAACCATCGAGTCTTTGACATTTTTATTTTGGTTGATAACTAGATTATTACCCGCGTAATACGCGGGAAACATATATAAATACTGACATGTTAAATTTTTATAATTTCAAAAGTTGACAATTATTTAACCAGGTAAGAATTAAACCATAAAAAAACATGAAGTTACATTAGTGGTCGTTTAGATTTCGGATAATTGTGACTAGACAGTTAAAAATTGGATGCATTTATCTGGTCTCACCAAATAAGGTTTTCATTTATTTGGATGTCTTTCATTTATCCGGATATGTCTGTGTAGTCAATTTGTCATTGTACTTGTGCTTTAACGTTTTGCTCTAATAGTTTGGTTATACACTAAAATTGCTAAGCAGTTTAATTATCAATTTATATATCGCATGTTGTGTTAATGTAACTTAAAGTTATGCATTATCATTGCAATTTTCATACAATTATTTTTCTGATATATAATTGTGATAACTTACTATAGATTCCATATTTGTTTTTTAGTTCTTTATTAAGAAGGCCGCTTTGACATCCGGTCTGGTTTCAAAACATTGATTTAATAAAAACATTATATTATAAAAATCCTATACAAAAATCCTTATAACCAAATTTTATTCGTTATATGATAAAAATCCTATACAAAAGTATAAGTTAATCAGAACGTATTACATTAAAAAAGAATATTTTATTGTAAAAAAATTACAAATTAATTTTAAAGATAAAAAATGATTTAAAATATAAAAATATTAGTTTCCACATTTATATCATTAAAAAATTAAATATTAATGTCTACAAACTTAAATAAGGAAATAATAATAATTTAAAGTTACTAAAATAAAATTGGGGTTTGCTAAATACAGCCCTTAGGGCTGTGTTTAAGGTGCATAAATTGTTTGTACATTTACCATGAAAATCAGGGGGCGGGCTTTTAATATGGAAGGTACAAGTTTTTTTATGCACGTTTAGGGCTGTATTTAGCATTTCCCAATAAAATTAAATCTAAAAAAGTTAAATAAGGCATTTGACACCATCATTTGATATAATGGCTCTAATTAAAAGTTGAACTTCATTTAAGGGTCCATACTTTACCAATTTTTTATTTTTGGAACGGAACAAGTAGCTAGCAAGACACTAGTTACTAAATGTACACTTAAAAAGTTACAAATACACTATACCAATCTAGATTACCTCAACAACTAATCTAGACTCTTCCCGAAACATCCTTTCCAAGTTAATCATCATGTAATGAGTTGGTTCTTACAAACTTGTGTGTTTATACATAGAGTGTTCCTTTTACTAATTGATCATTGATCAACTCGTACCGCCACTATGTGACCACATGGGCCCACAGATGAAGGTTGTAAGTCACAGGTTCAAATCTTGCAAAGGCAAGAGGAGAAAGTATATTTAGTGACCCATGTGTGAGAATGGTGAGTCACCGGGCATGAGTTTTATGCGGTGTGCGCCCTGGGTACCAAGACGGTACATAGGGATGGCAAAACAAACCCGACCCGACGGGGAAACCCGACATCCGGCGACAATACCCGATACCCGAACCTGTTCGGGGCAGGGAGTGGGGCATGTCCACCCCGACCCGACCCGACCCGATATCAATAACTATATATATATTCTTATAAGTGTATTAGTTTTGAATTTATATTTAACCTTTGTAATTATAATGTTTCACACTTATGTCAACTAATTTGTATCTACATTCCACACTTGCATATCCATTTCTCAAAACGTCAAGAGCGTGTAGTATCATTTCTCAAATTAAACAAGATTTTGGTAATTATTATTGAAAAATAACTATTCTTATCGGGTTTCGGGTTTTGGGGCATTATTTTACCCCCGACGGGGTCCCCGATAAGGTACCCGATGGGTATCGGGTTCGGGTTTGACCCTACCCGCCCCGAACCCCACCCATTGCCATTCCTAACGGTACATGGAACCAGAGGGTTTCCACCCATTTACCTTCTTTTTTTTGTTCCTTTTAACAAATTATCTAACCTAAGATTATGATGATATTCATAGTTGTTAGACTCGTACAAGTCGCGAGTCGACTCGTAAAACATGCCTCCAACGATCCAACTCGCTATAGTGACTCGCAAGGGGCTAAGACTCGGTTATTGAATCGGTACGACTTTACGAGTCGGGTGACCCGGGAATCGTACGATTCAAATTTCACCAGGATTTGACAGCTTCTTACCAGGATCTGAGATCTGGTGGCGGCCATAGTTTCAGATGTATGTGTGCTTGCTTATATGAGTGATTGAATTTTCGATGTACGTAAGTATGTGACTAGAAGTCCATTGCTTATTTGATATATGATTATTTTTAGACCTGGCTGAATGGAAGTATAACTATTTGAAGAGGAATTTTTTTTGTTTTTTTAATTCTTTTCCAAAAAAGATGAAAGTAGAGAGGGATGCTAAAGTAATAGCCAGTGTTCGGGTATTGTTGATATTGGCAGGAGATGGTGTAAGTTTTCCCTAATACTTGAAATCTTTGATCCTCCCAGGAGAAGAGCCTCATTGTATGTTTCTTAAATCTTAACTGAAAAACTTGCATGGATTTTTTTCCTAAAATCAAATAGAATTTTTGCTACCCAGGAAGCATATACATGTGTTTTTATGAACCAAAGGGAACATTAGACACTGATTATTATATTTGGCTTTCAGTTGGATAAACACCAAGAAGCTATGGACTTTGCCATTGCTGCCCAGTTTGTCGCTCCAACAAATCCTGTAGCTTCTGAGATCGTCGCGAACATAAAGAAACGAATTACAGGTTAGATGACTTTCTATATTGTCAGTTGTTCTCTGCAACTGAAACATATTTCTATCATTTAATGCAGTATTGCACTTTCTAAAGTTAAATTATTTTTCTGGCTGAACTTCATCGTACTACTTGTTTGCTTCTTGACTCCCTGCATGTTTCTTCGTTTACTTGGATATATTCCAACCATCCAGTTTACTTTTACTTCTGTCTGATTTTTTGTAGCAATTTGCAAAAATGTTTTGCCGAGTACTATAGTTAATACCTCTCATGTGTTAGGAATAGTAGGGTTCCACAACGGAAGCAAAACATAAAAATAAAATAAAGAACACGAGAATTAACGTGGTATCTCACACAAAGTGTGAACTAATCCAGGACTGCAACTTAGGGATTTTATTAAGCTCAGAACGACACAGAATTACAATACAATGGACCAGTATATATAGTAGAACAGCTAGGGTTTATAAACTTGGTCCCCAAAAAACCTAATTAGAACCGGTCCTTAATTAAACCCATAGTTGTCAAAAGCGAAGGCAATCTCAAAGTGCCAAGACCCCAAATAGGGCGAAGGCGAGAGGCGCAAAAAAAACGCCCGGGAAAAAAAAGCGCACCAAGTAAATAAATACAAAATATTTATATATAGTGAAAAATATTAGTAAAAAAGTCAAATGTCATTTATAAAACCAAATATCTAATAAAAAATCAAAACTTTTCAACCAAAAACTTCAAATTATTAAATTTTATAAACATATATAAACTCTTCCCCCCATTTTATATTTTCTCTCTCTTCTTCAATCTTCTTAAACAACTATGGTCACTCATTTTGGCAGGAAAACATTAGATCTAGCCACAATTTGGCCGGATCTTGAATGATTTGGTCGAATCTTGACCCATTTGACCATTTTGACTGCTGTTGACCACCACAGTTGACTGTTGTTGACCACCTTTTTCATGGTCGACTTGGGCCTAGAGTTTCAGGCGCTGGAGGTGCGCCTCACCTGCCTTTTGCGCCTAGGCGCAAGAGGCGCTCGCCTTTAACAACACTGATTAAACCTAAGTAAATACCGGCCCTTAATTAGAACAGGACCATAACAAGGACTTCACGCCCAACATCATGTTGTGTTTCTTCTGGACCCTTATAACTTATTGACCCTTTCCCTTAATATCATTACCCATACATCATTACATTGTACTTCAAGTTATTTATTAAACTTCAGGAAATGACATGGTCCTTTAAGCTTCTTTTACTTGGAGTTTACATGCTGGTTGTAAATTATGTGTTAAAGTCCATGTTCTTGTTGTATATGTGATATCTAAATATTTTTATTCATCTTCCAAATGTTTATATCTGTTTGACTTTTTTCGTGTATCTAATTGATTGGATGGTTGTTAGAAGAAGCTGAAGTTTCAAAAAGGGAAAAGGAAGAAGCTCCTAGTTCTGAAACGCAGACTAGTAGAGTATTATCTCTTAGTGACATACTCTATCGGTCAGATGCAAGTAGTGATACTTCACATCCTATGTCTGGAAGAGAAGACTCTGATTATGAGGAGTTGGAAGTTGATTTTGAAACTTCAATATCAGGTGACGAAAGCCATGAAGTTGAATCTAACAATTTTCAGCCACGTTTAAATGTCAGAATCCACAGAAAACGAGAATCAGCAATGAATAATTGTCATACAAACAGCTCATCCGGTTCGCCTAAGTCATCTCCTAGAAGTGACAGAATTAGCCGTCAGGTTTTGGTCTTTCTCCCTGCTAACTTTACTTATAAGTTCAAGTGTTCTAGTTGATTCGGTGACAAACTAATGAAGTAACGAGTCTGTTCTTAATGCATGTATGCAGCATGCGAGGGGAATAGATATGAAGCAAAGATATGTTGGTCATTGTAATATAGGGACAGACATCAAACAAGCCAGTTTCCTTGGACAAAAAGGTAATTTCTTATTTGTATATCTACTATTGTCTTAATGTGAATTATGTTTGCATATGATTATACCAATTTGTTTGCAACTTCAATTGTTGTAATCCATGGAATTTAACAGCTGGCAAAAGCTGTATGGTTGATAGTTGGTATAAAGGTGGCAAAATGTGCCGATATTTAGAAGTCAACTCTGACATGTTTCTATTTCAGCTATACCTGTTAAGTAAATAATTTGTAAAAAATGAAATTGCCGCCTCAAGTTGGTATTTTGGGCTATTGATTAGTATGATATCACCCTATGTACTCTTTATGAGAGTGAAAATTCTTTCCATCTTTCTACATTAAAGCTACCTTCACAAAGCTGGAACCCCTGAGCATGTGCTTCAAAATATTTTGTAGTCTGTGCGTCATTTTCCACATTTAATGATGGCAGGTGAGTACATTGCTAGTGGAAGTGATGATGGGAGATGGTTTATTTGGGAAAAGAGCACCGGTAGACTAATAAAGATGCTTATGGGGGATAGTGCTGGTATAAAGTTTCTATCCCCAAACCAGTATTACACAAGTTTGTTTCCTCCTTGCTGGCTAATGCTTTGTTTTGTTTCCAGTTGTAAACTGTGTGCAAAGTCATCCTTTCGACTGTGTTGTAGCTACTAGCGGGATAGATAATAGCATCAAGGTAAGTAGTGCACCTAGAGTATAGGTGCCAGAATGAGAAGGATCGATGGATAGGATAACTGGTCTATATGGGTGATTTGCTACAGCCTAGGTTTAGCGTAACATTTTCTGTAGAAATTCAGAGCGTCAAATATGAGTGCGAATATTATAAATCTAATTAATCATCTAATCTTCTGTGTTAAACGTAAAAACATTGATTTAGGTCGTTCGATATGTCAATGTATTTTATAAGACATAACTCAAAGTTCCATACAAAGTAAATGTCAACATCATATTGCTACCAAATATGACCGCGAGTATTATAAATCTAAGTAATCATCTAATCTTCTGTGTTAAACGTAAAAGCATTGATTTAGGTCGTTCGATACTTCAATGTATTGTATAAGACATAACTCAAAGTTCCCATACAAAGTAAATGTCAACATATTGCTACCTCTATTATAGATATCTAGTCTTACACATGAGTATAGTGGTCCCATTTTGACAAATAGATGTAATGTGCTCAGATTTGGACCCCGCATGCTTCAGCTCCATCCGCTGTTGCCGGAGGTACAGCTGGACCCGAAACTGCTGATATTTTAGACGCAATGGAAGGCAATCAACGCAGACTATCCCATAACCGTGAATCGTTATTGTAAGTGTTCAATATCTTCTTGATACCCTTATTTTGACCTGACACTGACATTCAGTTGGATCATGGTTCATGATTGATGATTCATTGTCCAGCCTTATGAGTTGTTCAAGATGCGTATGTTCTCTTGTCTGGAAATTGTTGATGAAATAAGTTTTAGATGTTTATATCTGCAGGCCATTAGAGATATTAGAAGGGTTTCGGATGCATGAGTTTCCTGAAGGATCGTTGCGCCCATTTGAGTGTGTACAAAGCTAGCTTTCATTGAGCTTCCAGGTAACTAAATGCACCGTTAGAATTCTCTTGTGTTTTATCATTCTTTTGAGTGCTCTAAAGCAAATGTCTTGAGAGCTATTAAAGACAACAAAAATGTTGTCACAAAGATCGATGTCTGTCATATGTTGAAATGTAGGTGATCTGTACGTCGACAATCACAAAGTTTTGATGGTAATGAATTTTGTGTTGAAGGTTTTTGTTTTGTTGACGGTATTTTAGGAATTTGACTATTAGTTTCAATTTTTTGTTATAACTTATAACCAAATCGAAACTCAGTTTTCTGGTAGTCATGGAATTAGCAGTCTTTGAGATGGTTAGCCTAGCACTTGGCCACCGAGATGCACCACATGTTGTCTCTCGAGTTATCTGACTGGTAGCCAACTTGCCATTTTCTCGAGTTAAACTGTGGTATTTATATGGGAATGCTTCTAGGGTTGTTTCTTTGGTGGCTTGGTGCTCTATGAAGAATGAGCCATTGAATGGTTCCATTACTTTTTTAATTTGTAGATTTTTTCTTAATAAATAATAATTGAGGTTACTCTCTGTAAGAACCTTCTTTGAGTGTATTACGAAATATACACAAGTTCAAGTTGGATTAAAGCATTTGGTTTAGTTTTAAAAAGCTGACCCTTGCACTATACACAGTATACATGAAAAAGGCTTGATCTAGGGTTAGGGTTACAATATATCAGGTTCATGAGGTTTGTTTTGATCGTGTTGGAGGATATGCAAGTACTTTTCATCATATATTTGTCGTCTATTTTGACTGGTTCGGGTTATTTAATATTTTTGTATGCGCGGTAGTAAATTTTGGAGGGTTTATGCACTTCATCTGGACGAAAAGTCAGCACATGTTTGACCCATGTCTGAGTTGGGACTTCAATACACCAAAAATACCAAGATGCAAGGGCTTGTGGGAGGTTTTTTGACCTGTTTGACCCACTATGTATTTGACTCGGGTTTTTTTAGTGATATATCTAGTTTCATTTATTTCACCCGTTACAGATGAGTGTAGTGCATTTTGACAGATGAGTTTTGACGCATTCTTTTAAATTGTTGCAGATATTAAGCAAAACATCCACTTGTTTTCAGGTATTGGGAGTAGTTGTCTTTTGTTTATATTATGTTCCTATCACTGGGTTGCATCATGGGTTGGCTCTTGCTGTAATTTTTGGTCCTCTATGTAACTATTACTTTGTTTACTCCTAAAGTATTAAATTTATATAATATGTATATGTGTACAGTGTATACTTCATTCTGATGAATTACTATATATCCTCTTTGCATTGTATGTTTCGAAGTGATGCAGTCCGTTAGATGTGGTTTTAAATATATCTTGTATTGTTCAGTTAGATTGGATCCATATATACAGCAAAACTGACTTGATTATGAAAAGTCATAGTAGGCCATATATCTATAGCATCTATTTTGAATTTTAATTTTGTTTCTGATGTGCAACACGAGTAATCTTTGAAACCTTGGCTTAAAATCTGGGTTACTTGATTATGAAAAGTCATAGTAAGCTCACATTATTTCATTTGACAATTTGTTGATTGTTGAAGAATGGGTTGCCAATCATTAAAATGCTATATGGTTAGAGCTTTTACCCCTGGCTCAAGATGATCCCAAAAAAAATTCCTTTGTGGCAAAATGTTCATTATGAATAATAAGTTAATAACCACGGTAAGCATATAATATTTGATGACTTTAACGTCGTTTAATTTCATTCCAAGAGGATAACGGATCATTTAATGTTTTGTCGGTTGGTCATTATTTCATGCGTGCGTACTACTGTATTAGTAGTAATGGTGATGAGTTGAATAGCCTGACCGTTTATTGGTTCTTAAGGGGGAGAGGTGTAGTCGGCTAGTTTTATCGGCAAAAATCTTCGGCAAGTATCCGCTAATCGGTTACACTATAGCATCTCCATCGGCTTGTATCGGCAAGTTTAATCGGTTAGTATTGGCTATATATATCGGCTAGTTTTGGCCGATCCTTGTGAACGTTGGGAGAGTGTACTTTGTGATCGTTTTTTTTTTTTGGGTTCTTGTGCTCGACGGAAACCTAAAACTTCTTTTGGGGGTTTTCGATTTTGAGGCTCGATTTTCGTTTTTCTTGGCTTCTATTGCCGGAATACGTGCCGATAAAACTTGCCGATGCTCCTAACGTGATATATCACCCCTCCGGTGAGATCCGAAACCCCTTTTTGGGGTTTTCGGTCGTCGCCGGCCAAAAAGGTTCACTTTTACGGCCACAGCTTTGTTTGGCTGTGACAGGGGTGTAGTTGGCTATGTTACTACTTGTTTCTTCGGTTTTCTGGCGATCCCTTTTTGGGGTTTTCGGTTTTCCGATGTGCATCCTGTTGCTTCTTCCTGTGGTCTTGCATGTTGCATCGGTTCTCCGGCGAGCCCTTTCTTGGGTTTTCCGGTGAGCCCTTTGCTGCTGCTGCTGTTGCTACGGCGGCTTGTGGTTTTCCGGCGATCCCTTTCTGGGTTCTTGGTTAACTGCTGCTGCTCTGCTACTGTGGGATGTTTTCCGGCGACCCCTTTCTGGGTTTCCGGTTAGACTTCCTGCTTATATATGTATATTTATATATTTATATTGCCGGATTTTTCCTTGGTAGTGTTACGGTAGCGATGTCGGATTTTTCTTTGGCGGCATTGCCGGATTTTGTTCCATTAAAGCAATCGGTAGCCGGAAAAAGTAGCTCGTAGCCGATGATGATATTGTTGAACAGTTTTTTAGGTTGCGGGAAAAAATGGGCGATGATGATACAAATGTTCGTAAAAATGGGACTCGGATGATCTGGGGCGTATCTTGACGGGGTAAACCCTTCGGGTTAGCAGCCATGGCGTCTCCGACTTTCGAAATTCCCGACCCCCAAATTCTGAGCCCAAGATTTATTTTTTACAAAAAACGGTCACTTTTTTTAGTTTTCCGACAACTATTTCGGTTACATTTATTTAGTTTTGAAATTGGCAAATTGGTTACTTTTCATATATTATACCGCATGTTTTGGCTAGTTTTTGGCTACTTTTTGGCTAGTCTTCTGCAACGACACGTGGCGATATATGATTCGCCGATAGCTTGCCAAACTTGCCAATTAGCCAATTTAGTGGCACTACACCTCTCCCCCTAAGAATGTTATGAATATTCAAGTTTCATATAAGAAAAAAAAATGGATTCATTGTAACTGGTGTTACAAGTAAGAGAAAGAAAGTTAGGTGGTAAAAGTTTAAAAACCCAAAATGTACTGTAGATAGATATAATAATATTCGTTGATACTTAGGGGACTTGAAGACTTTAGAGTCTTGTATTCAAATCAGGGTTGTGACGGGTAATTTATCTAAGTTGGATGTGTAACATTTTCATATTCACTTCTCTTATATGTCTATAAATTAGGAATAATGTAACATTTTTGCTTAGAAACATTCATGTAACTAATGGGGTAAAACCCCAATGACACCGTTATCATGTGACTAGATTCGTTGACTAGAATAAAGGTTAGAGGTTCAAAACTTGTCAAAAGTGAGTGGGGAAGCTATATCTTGTAATCCCATATGCGGGGATGACTTACTGGACATGAACTTTATGTAGTGTGTAATCTGAATACCAAATTGGTACATAAGACAAAAAAATTCTCACTTGCCCTATTTACATTTGTGTAACTTGTTTTTAGTAAGAGTGATATACTTTAATTATTATACACGATGATTATTTTTATTTATAAGAAATTCTTTAAAATAATAGAGACCACACAGTATAATCATATCATGGAAAATGTGATTCAGGATGATGGTAACGTGACAAGTATTTTCGTTGTGGTTTACATGACCACGTACATCATTTCTTATACACGATACACACATAATTTATTAATATTTAAATCAATATATCTCACTTAATCAAGTCACACAAGAATGTATATTAAAATATATATTCTCAAATAGATATACATAAATGTAACATTTTTCCTCTACAATTACAGATGAAATATTCGTCATTTATCACATAGCTTTAAAGCTATTATCATCCAACGAAAAAAACAACGCTTCATAACGAAGCAAATAGATTGAAACTATGTTCCGGACATTTTATTTTGTACATTGTTGAAAGCCTTCAATTCAAAGATCTCATCACAATTACACAAATTTATCGTAATTAATATAAGAACCCACAACCTCTTATCGAGGGACACGTGAACACTTGACCATCCTCACAGATCCTTCAAATTTGGACCAAATATGTAAGAAACTAGAATTAAAATTATCGATTTAGGAAACTCATTGTCAATGAACTTGAAAACGGATCCCATCAAAAATGAACAAACCACATGAACCAATCTAGTATTTAACGCAAACAACTTTTAAGTCACAAATTAATTTAATAGTCTATAACTAAATAGAAATTAAAGTAATTAATATACAATGTACATGTACACGTACATGAAAAAGAAAATAACGATTGCTCTCGTATAGTCGTGTAGGCCTATCGCGTATGGGGTAAAATTAAGTATCCGGTTAACCGGTATGGCTTGTTAACCCGTTTGTAGTAAACCAGTCATAGTTTAAAATCAAAAGCGTTTTCTCATTTGTACATATTGTTGAGTTAATGTTAGGTTGATCTGTTACGATGGTAATTTGACGCTAGTATATCATTACTCATTTATTTATTTCATAAGAAAATCCTCTCATTGGAGTGCTCCGTGAGTTTGACGTGGGATTTAGTAAATTGCTATTCATTTATTACCGTTTTACTCGAATTATTTTTTACGGATGCCACTTTTTTCAAGCCTCATGGTGCAACTACGAACTTAAAACTTTAGAATTTGTAAAACTACGAAGACCGGTATTTTAGACACCGGTTTTAATTTTTTAGAGGCAAAGCCGGTGTCTTAGACACAACCTTTGGGTTGCGTGACGCGTTTCTTGGCAAAGCCGGTGTCTTAGACACTGGTCATCCATCTTTATAGCCAAAGTCGGTATCTCAGAGGCCGGGTGTAACACCCGTCATTTTAAAAACATGGATTTCAAAAAACTTTGCCAAACGGCGTTTAAAAAGTAGCGGAAAAGGATCACTTTAAAACTGCTTCATCCGTAACCGGATGGTACCTTTATAAAATGGTGTTACTAACGTGCATCATCAAAACAAATTAAATGAAATCCAAGTTATGGCACCAACATAAATGCCATCATGATTACATATTCATAAATCGTAAATGAAAGTAGCCAGGACATAAGACTAAAAGGGGAAGTCTAAGCATTCAACAAACTATGCTAGTCTTCTTTATTGCATCTACCCATCTCACCGAGCTAATCCCTTCCTAGCTCAAACCTTCTTATCCTGAAGGACACAACATTTTCATAAAAGCAAGTGTTAGCCAAGTAAGATACACACATTTATAAAACGTTCTTCATTTTACTTTCATAAAACTTCGTCATATTTTACTTCTCAAAACATAATCACATTACGTATCATCCACAACAATCATAGGTAATCCCATCTTTACTTATTCCCACATCCCAACACATCATATCATATCAACATATATATTCAACTTAATCAACATGTCAGGTCTTACATATCTCACATAAACATATCACATATATACGTATAGCACATGTAGAGTATTTACTCCTAATTGTGCCTATCCATCGTTAAATCATACGTCTTACATATCTTACTTAATCTCACGTCATATTGCAATCCTATGTCTTAGATCACATGTACATCTTTCTCGCATATTCTTGTAATTAACTAAATTAACTTATTCTTACATCTTACATATTACGCACTAGCTTTACAACTAGCACAATTTCCCATGTCTTAGCTTTTAGGAAAGGCAATGCCATTTCCGTAGTATCCCGCTATGCTTTTAACATTGGTGGTTAGTCACTCCACCCGGAAATACTAGTCCCACGTAACTATGTCGCAAGGAGCCACTCAAGCGACCACATACGCACTAGCTTGGCATAAACTAGCACATGTTAAGCTTAACACTTCCCACGTCAATCTCACATATTTAGCTATAGCATTTCCCACGTATTTATATCTTTCTTACTTTTTACGCACTAACACTAAGGCTAGAACGATTTCCCACATCTCAAATTTACTTTAACATTAGGCACAATCGTTACCTAATTAGTCCCATTTTAATCCCACTAACGTGCACAACTCATAACAATTCCCACGTGTATATAGTGAACTAGACATATCATACTTAAGTCCCACATATAAGCCATCACATATCAACATCAAGGCATATCAATGACATTAACAACAACACATATCTTAAACATTTCATAGCAACATCATTATAAGTATCATACTTCATATGCACATATATATACTTCTACTTTAAACGTCATCATATCAACATAAATCATTTCAACATGCATATATTCCCACATAACCTCCCGCATAACCTGGAAAACCCAACACATATAAGATAATTTGATTAAAAGGTTACTTATAGAAAACTACATTTTGTTGTGCCTCCAGCGTGAGAAAAGTCATGTATCTTACCTCGTAGAAACGTACAACAAATGATAACTTAAGTTACCGAGCTTTGCAAGTATCCCCGACTACCTATAAGCATTAGACAACATAATGAGCTAACAAGTACCCACTTACTTATGGTCATGACTCAAGTCTAAAAACCTATAACATGACTCATGACAATGCTTGATGCATCGGAGGTTCGTTTAATACTTAAGGGCTTACATAGCTCAACAGAACTCGACATTCACTCACTAAATTAACCTTTCTAGAAACTTGACATCATCATCATCTTTTAAAAGCATTACCATTAGAAAGTAGACTCTCTTACAATTCCGTGGATAGCTTATTTGTCAAAAACAGGGTTACGGTTCAAAAGTTATGGCCATTTGAAAATTATGTCGCTATTGCGTCGCAACTTAAGTCACTGTTTTTGGGTTGCGCCGCAACTAGCCCCGATTCTGCACAAACCTCATTGTTTGACTTCCAAAACTTAACCAAACACACCCCAAACGACCCCAAACCTTATGAACGACTTTTGAACCTCAAAATTCATCATTTTAAGACCATAATGATGCAATGAAATCATTGATTAACTCCTACTTGATTTGCATCACAATAACAAACGTTTTAGATTACCGAATCGATTAAAACTCACGATTTTGACTCCAATCAACCCTCTAAAGACCTAGATCAGTTATGAAACGAATCAAAGGATTGAAAGGACATGAAATCAATGTAATAATACCTCAAATACCTGTAGATTACAAGAAGGATGCAAACTATGGATCAAAACCTCTTCAAATCACCAAGAAAAGATCGTAACACGCAAAAATTGATCAAGGGAAGGGAGGGGGCGGCCTAGGGCTTGGAGAGGGAAGAATGAGAACTGAAATTGTGTTTTCATTAACCCTAATGACCCCTTAACCTGCTGGAACAACTCTCTAGGCTTGCACTTAGGCCCCTCAACTTTACATCTTCACATCTAAGGCTTAAACAACTTAACGGGAATAATTACCGACACATTTAACAAATCTTAATCATCTTTGACATCTTAAACATATTAACATATACATCATTAAGGCATTAAAGCCTTCCACATATAGCATATTAATCACATATAAGCATTAAATCTCCTAGAGACTTAACGGATACGTTGTGTTGACTTAACGACTCAAGTCAACCGTTAATTAAAATGTTCTGGATGTTACACCGGGTTTCATGGTGTTTTTTGCGTTGGCAGAGAGCCGGTGTCTTAGACACGGTTTTACAGTTCCCAACCAACCAGCGCCCTCCACGTGTCTTGTTATAATAAATGGTTTGTACTTTTCGGAAGAGAGTCGGTGTCTTAGATACCGGTTTTACAGTTCGCAGCCAACCAACGAATTCCACGTGTCTTGTTAGGTTTCTGTATAATAAATACATTATTATGGCTCATCTTTGTTATATCCCTATTTTGTTTATTCACGTTAACAGATTAATCAAATATATATAATTTCTATATCACATGGCTTCTTCATCAGCTTCATCACCAACTCTTGCATCAGCACTTTATGAATTAAAAGATTGTCTTACAGAAGAAAAGTATGATGATGGTTGTATATATGACAAGGTTTCGGATTTTCTTGAGGAATTCAAACAAAAAAAGATTGAAAACGAAAAAAAAATAACAGTTATATATAGCTTTGATAATGGTGGCTTGTGAATTCAAAAGAAAGCTGGGAACTACACGTGGTGAGGACTGGTGTCTTAGACACCGGTTTTGGATAGAATGTACAACTCCTCATAAAGACATACTCTAAGAGACCGGTTTAAGTTTTAAAAGGAGAGGACCGGTGTCTAAGACACCGGCTTTGCCAAGAAACGTGCCACGTAGCCCAAGACCGGTGTCTAAGACACTGGCTTTGCCTCAAAAAAATTGAAACCGGTGTCTAAGACACCGGTCTTCGTAGTTTTACAAATTCTAAAGTAAAAGTTCGTAGTTGCACCATGAGGCTTGAAAAAAGTAGCATCCGTACAAAAAATTCCGTTTTACTCAAATATGGAACTAATCTATGCACTGCAACTAGCATGGTACCTACGTAATGCGACGGTAGTGTCGAATTTTGGTGGCCCCCACGTATGGCAATGGCGGTGGAGAGTGGTGGTGGTGGTGGTGGTGCCGGTGTCGAGCGGTGTAAATAATTGATGTAAAAGTGGTTGATGTACACGTTTAGTGAAAATATTTTAAAAAATAACAAATTGATGGTATAATTTTATCACTAAGGGTATATTGGTAAATTCTCTTATCCAAAAATTGTAATTTTTCTATAATATAATAGAGATTGATATAAAATTAATTTTATCACTATGAATTGTAATTTTTCTATAATACTTTTCGGAAGGATGTAATCTTAATAAGATAATACTAGCACGGCAATGCGGTGGTAGTTGTCATGGCGATTGTGTAGTGGTCAGGGCGATTGTTAGTGGCAGAGATGGTGTCGAGTGGTGTAAGTTATTGATGTAAAGGGTTAATAAAGATACTTTGAAAAAAACATATTAAGTGGGTATTGTAGATAAAAACATTTTAAAGGGTGTTATGTGTAAATATTACATAAATTTTAACATTTTCATATATAAAGAGCTATTTTCTATAATATAATAGAGATTGATATAACTACCAACCAGTAATAATAAAGTAGATTAATACCCGGTCGGTGACTGAGTAACCATGTAAGCTTATCTTGTACACTTTTAGATAACATATAGAGTCTAGTTATTATTAAGATTGTCATTATTTGACCTTACCCAAAATTCGACTTAAAACTGAATCCAAAAACTGGATTAAGGTTGTGAAATATCGACTCCGGTAACTTGCCAATTTGATTTTTTTTTTTTTTTTTTTTTTTTTGCTTTTTGGGTTAAAAGTTGAACCCGTCAACTCAAAAATATTTAATTTTATATAATTTTTTATTAGGTCGACCCAACAATTTAATTGATTCACATCTCACAATTCATTTGGCTTAAAATCAACCGCCAACCCATATAATATGAGATCAACTTACCAGCCCATTCAGTGTATCAAATTGTTAGAAGATGTATTTTAAAAAAAATTGTGTGGTTTTGACTTTGATAAACAAATTTTTTGTTTTATAATATTGATATTTTTTTAGTGTTATAAATAGTATTTACAACTTATAAAGATAAAATTTTACTAAATTATTATAAAAAATTTCATCATTTAACATGAAGGTTATTATGATATATTGAACATAAATTTTATCAAATATCCCCGAAGGGACAATTGAGCATAAAGTCATGACAAACTTTAATATATGTTTAACTGAACCAGAAATCCATATTCGGGTTGTATATTTTACCTGAAATTTTTTTTACACTAATTTAATATAATTAGTCTTGACCCTTTTGACTCGCTTCTCTCAATACTAAACCATTTGATATGCCAATCTATCTAACCCAACAATAACGTTGTTTGACGTAGTTGACCTAAAATAAACTCATTTAACCCAAAATCAACCTATTTGACTTCTCAACCCATTAATATATGTATTAATCGGTAACATGGGTCACTCATCCGGGTTAAAAATTTTCACCTGTAATTTTTGTTATGTTAGAGTAAGAGATTTTCAACCCGTCACCCCGACAAATGTCGATCTAAATACCAGTAAAATGTTATACATAGAATTAAGTGTCCCATAAATTTGATTTTCAATTGTTATGTACAATACGTACATAACGCGTTATCTATAATCCAACGACTATAAATAGCAAAGTTTTTTTTATATAATTCAATGAATTAATATTTATAAGGTAAAATTTAAATGCTTTCTTTTTAAAAAAACTATTTACTCATACATACATCTCTATCTCTATTAACTAAAGGGAAGTGATATTTGTACCACTTCTTCTGATAAATGTACCACAACTGTGCAGTGTTAACTTGTACAGTCAGTTGTACAGCTTGTACAGTGTGGTACATATATAAAGATTTGTGGTACGAATATCACTTCCCTTAACTAAAAGAGGATTGTGGTACGAATATCACTTCCCTTAACTAAAAGAGGATTGTCATGACATCATCATTTTATAAAAAATAATTTATTTGTCACCTATTTTAGTTCTTTTTTATTAATTTACTTATAATGTCATAAACATTTTCCTTTTTGAAATTTATTTGTATTTTTATTTTTGTTATTTTATGAACTTTTGAGTTCTATCATCTAAATAATTTTGTCATAACAGATTTTTAAATTATTCATATATTATGCGGGTTAATAAGCTAATTATAAGAGATATTATTTCGAGTTTATGAGTACCGTTGGAATGTCGCAACTTCTATGACAAAGGTAAGTTTTTATAAAACTTTTATTAATATGCTTGTTTTGAACTCAAGTTAATTAGCTAACTAATTAACTAAGTTTAAAGTAATAACTTCTTTAGGGAAAAAAAAGCAAACAGTAGTTTCGATTAGAAAGAAAATAAGTTTGATTTTTAATTTTAGTGTAAAAGCATATTACTTTTTCATCTTTTTATTTAAAATTTTGACATTTTAAATTGAAATGAACTTGCTGTGCTTTTTAATTCGTAATAATATGAATAGATAGAAGATATGACAATAATCATTAATTTTGGGCTTTTGTATCCATGTTATTTGTGGTATGGACGACGTACACTCGTTTGAAAATAGTTTGCATGTAGTAAATAATTACCATAATTACAAGAGTATACATTTAAGTTAATTATAATAAGATAGTTACTATATATAATAAGTCAAAGTTGACTTTTAATTTAGATGGCCAAGATTAAAAGTTAATCTTATTTTCGATGGTTAAGATTAAAAGTTCATTTGATTTTTTTATCTCAGCTTTACCGACAATAAATATATATATATATATATATATATTTATATATATATATATATATAATTAATATTCAAATTAATTAATAGATAAATTGATATATAATTGACATTTTAAGATTTTGGATTCAAATTTAATTTTGAGCAAAATGATTCTCGTACCGGAGATATGGGTTCTCAAGCATAATCGGTTTTTTTAAAAATAAAATTGGATATAAAAAAACAATATCGCATATAGCAATATACCAAGTTTGTCATAAAAAAAAAAAACTACGTAATGATGTGTATCCTTCTATAAAAATTTCTCACATTGTTTAGACCATTTATGTCACCGGTTAGTGATCATTTATACATACATCTCGATGATTTTTTTTTGGTATGTACGAGTAGTTTCAGGTTATTTACAGGTTTAGTGGAGGAAAACGGTTTTATATGACTAAGGAAGGTTCAAACAAGTTTACGGAGGAGTTCTTATGAAGTTGGACCAAAGGAAGTGAAGATTTCAGAAAAAGTTCATTACATGTTGCGCAAGTATTGATTGGAAGATTGTGTTTAATTTTGAGTCTTCAGATTACATGTCTTCTACATGCGCCGCGATACAGGCCGGATCTCGAATTTTTCTTTTTATGGAACATATTTGGTGCATATGAAGAACATGTGGCACATTTTTAAATCGGCCAGACATGGACTTTTGCAAATTCTATTAATAGAAAACCAAAATCCTACCAAACGAATACCTTTTACTCTCAGTCGACTTTAAGGTATTTAGAGGGGTTTTCAAGAAGCTAAAATATCTTCAAATTTTACAAGGTTTCTCAAGAGATTTAAGACATTAATTCCACCTTCGATTTTCTTAGCTTTCTTGTTGTTTCTTCACATTGGTACACTACTTTTTCTCATATTAATACTTATTGTGATTTGTTTGCTATTATGAGTAGCTAAATTTTGCATCATCGACTGAATTCCAAGTTTATTTAGTTTTAATATTGTGTCGTGATCTTAGTTTGTTAATTCTTTCAAATAACTGTTGGTGATATGTGCATGAATTTAGTGGTAGCTAAGGTTGCGTATGAGTTACTTTGATTGCTTAGATATAAATAGTAGGTTCTATGAATGGTAATAGTAAAAAAAGTTACTATTGATAGATAATAAGAATTAATGAGTTAATAGTTGGTTACAATCAATAAAATACGAGTTAGATACGATTGTTATCTAATTACTAAAATGTACAATAATTGACTAGAAAGTTATAAACGATGTATTGGAGTGCTGGACCTTATAATGGAATTATTTAGTTAAGGGGTTTAATAAAGTCAAGAAATTGACAGGTACGAAAGGGTGAGTCTTTATCTAAACTTCGGTTACTAATCAACGTATTTGAATTATTTGAATTAGACTTTCACTTATATGCAATCGGAGGTTATCATGTCATGGATTAATCCAAATAGATGACTATTTAAATTACTTGATAAAACGTTTTTCTCAATTCTCGATTCTATGTAATCATTTCGACCTTTATTGTCAAATTTAGTTGTTAATTTTAGTTTCAAATTCAAAAATGACGTTTGGTCATAAAAACACTTTTTAAAATCACATTAAACTCGTAGTTTGTGTAATGATAATTATACTATACACTATAAGATACACTAGTACTTTTTTTTATTAAGACTAGATTTTACTTACGGGGCATAATAGAGTTTGAAATAATACAAAAATGTGAGTTATATTTTTCTCGTGTTTTATGTGACGCTATAAAGTAAACTAGTATATGAATGCCATATGAATCTTTTAGTAATTAATTAATTGATGATACATTCATTGTAATGATGATATCATACTATATACTATAAAGTTATTCTATAGAAATAGTTTGTTAGAAGTAAAAAAACAATATAAAATAAAAGGTGTATTATTTCGATCACAGAATAATTATTCCAATAGCAATAGCAATATATATATACACACATGGATGCACATATATATCTCTAGCTTCCTCTCTCCTTCCTCTCCCTTTCTCTCTCTAAATCAAAATGGTGAAAACCAAAGGAAGCCACGGTGGCAGCGCTAGCGGTGGAGGCGGCGGTGCTCGTCCCGGCGATACACAACCATCACCCATAGAGTGTTGCATGTGTGGTGATCATGGCATCACTATAGAGCTTTTCAAATGCAAAATATGTAAATTCAGATCACAACACAAGTAAGGTTCAATTCATATATTTATTTTTTATTTTTATTTCGTATATTTTTAATTTCGTTTGGAAGCAGTTTCTCGACCTTTGGATAGAGTCATGACTGTCTGCGTCTTTACATTATTTTCAAACATATAATACTTTTTATATTGAAATTCTTTTAATAGATATTGTAGCAATCTCTACCCTAAACTTGAGACATACAACACTTGCAACTGGTGCTTACATGACTCAGCCGGTAAGTCAAGGAAATCCGGCGAAACACGCGGTGATCACGCCGGAAAGAGCAAAGGAAATCCTGATGAGAAAATGGCAAGTCATAAGGATTTGAGAGAAAGAACTCAAAGAATTAGGAAAGCTAATTTAGAGATAAAGGTGACAAAAAGTTTTAATGAGATGAAGAAAGTAGTACATGGATCATCAGCGGAGGAATCGCCGGTGTCTACTAGCCGGAAAAGGATCGTCGTCGGTGGTGGGGTGGTGGTTGAGGATAAGAAGAAGAAGAAGAATAATGTGGTGTTAAGAAAGTCAAAGTCAGAGAATCATTTAGGAGATGGTGGTGGGATCAAAATAAGACCAGTTTTTAAACATAGGGTGAGAAGGTATAAATTACTAGATGAAATTTCAAGCCAATGTAGTTAGTTAGTTAGTTAGTTAGCAAGTAAGAACTTAATTAATTGTTCTCTTTTGGTACTATATATGATGGTTAATTTGTCTACTTCATATATGAAATTATATTAATGTTGTATATATATTCCTAATTATCAATGTCAATATTAAGTTTTCAACTACTTATATTATGTATTTTAATTGTTTGATTGTTGTAGACTTGTAGTTTATGACTATGTGTTTATACATATGAGTTAAATTTATTAATTAGTTTAATGAAACATGCAAACGAGTTAAATTAATTAGTTTAGTGATATATACATGCATGATCAACAAACGAAAACGTGTTCACCAAACGCGGATATTGTAACGTACAAGAAACAAGGAGACATTCTATTTTATGATCACATGAAGTATATTATATTACTATTCTTAATACCGTATGATGTATGGGTTTACTATATATATTATAAATATATATATAAATATTCACAAACGGTAATAAATTTATTGGATTAAGATGATCATACAATACCAATCGAAAAGAGTAAAACAACAATTTTGAGATGAGACGAAAAAGACCGCATTAGCTTATAAATAACTCATAAAGTGTAACTAATTAATGAAAGATATGTGAATACAATTAGATAAATCCACATCTTATACGTATAATTTTCATAACCAAGTGAGAAAAAAATAGATAACATAGTGATTGAAGAAAAAAATTATACCATAGACAATGGAATAAATCAACAAAGAATTACAATATAAACACTTGCTTGCTTGACGATAATAAAAGACTCACACGGTCGGTCAGTTGCATTAGTCTTTGATTAGCATGCCAAGATCTTATCACGTAAAGGAAACGGAAAAAATATTGGTTTTGTGAAAGTAAGCCTACAAAAAGGTTTATAATAATGAGTCAAAGAAACGGGGTTATATAAAAATCCATGTGATATAAGAATTTTTAAGAAATTAGATATAAAACTTACAGATACATATAATTACATGGATAATTCATATATTCCTAATTGTAATACAATTCATTTTAGATGTATATTTTTAGGGGTTTGTTAAATATAGTCCTTAGGGCTGTGTTTAAAATGCATAAATTGTTTGTACATTTACCATGAAAATTAGGGGACGGACTTTTAATATGGAAGGTACAAGTTTTTTTATGCACGTCAAATACAGCCGTTGTATTTAGCATTTCCCATATTTTTATGCTATCTATATCAATTTTTCTAAAAAAGTTATACACTTATATAAAACTATATTAAATATTATTATTAGTTGTAAATATAATATAATTTTACTTTAAATAAGACACATGTTGTTCAAAAAAAACGCCATATGTCACAATAATAATATTGTGTTAGTTTATTGGTAGATACTATCTAATACATTATTTTTTGGTCGTTGTCAACTAAAATCACAATTATTAATTATTCATTCTTCTTTTATCAATCATGTGTCGAGATGTTGATTTTGGTGATAGTGTTAAACCAATTCACATGGTCAATTTAAAAATAGGTTAAGGAATATGAGGATGAGTAGATACAATAGTTTTACGTACTGCAAATATATTTGTTATATTTTTGTTTTCAATTAAAGGGGCCGGGTGGAAACCGGCCACAACCTTTTATTATTTGTATACAGAAGAAGACCTGTTTCCTAATTATATGTCCCAAATTTTCATGTTTTCACACAAATTTGTTACTTATTCGGTGATTATGCTATTTATTAATGATTTTTTCCCCCAACAATACGATAATGCATTAGTGCTATATATATTAATCCTAATCGTTTAAGGTTTGGGAGACAATTTGTATAATCAAGAATTTTGAAAAAGAATTGCCCCACTTATATATAACTTGTGAATTGAAGTAGTGTACATGTTTGTCATTTGTCCATAAATCGCCTAACAAAAACTCGATCGATATAAAGCTAGTAGTAAAGACAAGAAAAAGTATCTAATCCAAGAAGACCGATTCGTATATTATGAAAAAGATTTGTATAATGTAAATAACGTGATAAGACATTCACTGTTACAAACATATGCAACATGTACATACTTGTTTGTTTATAATATATAAAAGATATATTACCTAAATGATACCTAATGTTTGTTCGATATTGTTGGTTTCATACCTTACTTTTAGTTATTACGCGGATCATACCCAACACTGTCAAAATTTCACTCGGACCATACCTGGACTCAAATGTCGTTATTTGGCCGTCAAAATACCCCCACGTGACTTGCACATGCGGGGTAAAAGTGTAATTTTGTGTTTCTTAATTACGTGCTTAAGTGGTACCTAACGTTTGCTCGATATTGCTGGTTTCATACCTTACCTTTAGTTATTATTTTTTTTTTTTGAAAAGTGAATTTCGCTTGAAACTTCGTGTTGCGATTCGACAACGGGAGGTCTAGCATACGTTGTCTTAACCGCGTCGACACTAGACAACTACTTCGAAAAAGAAATGTCTGTTTCAATACCCGATGGGGAAAAACTCTACTAATCCGCCTGAAGTTGCGACGATTAATATCGATAACCCTTGCCTCCTCCAAGATTCGAACCCCTTTATTGGAGGACTATCGATGGCAAAGAAAAGCGGTATTGACATCCTACGGACTACCAGTATCGAATTTTGGAGAAAACTTTACCCATATAAATCGTCGTGTCTTCGAGAAGATTAGTATGGGGTTTTCCCCCCATCGGGTATTTGAAATAAGCATTTCTGCTTCGAAGGAGCTCCCTAGCGCGAACCTAATTAAGAAAAACGTATGCTAGACCTCCCGCTGTCAAATCGCGACACGAAATTTCAAGCAAATTTCACCTTTCAAAAAAAGTAATAACTAAACGTTAGGTATAAAAGCCAGCAACATCGAGCAAATGTTAGATACCATTTAAGAAATTAAAAACACAAAATTACATTTTTACCCCTCACGTGTAAGTCACGTGGGGTGTTTTGACAGTCAACTAATTACGTTTGGGACCGTCTAGGTATGGTTCGAGTAGAATTTTGACAATGTTGGGTATGATACGCATAATAACTAAATGTAGGGTATGAAATCAGGAATATTGAGCAATCCCTAGTACCATTTTAGTAATTATATGCTCAAATTTAAATGTGAAAAAATGTAAATGTTAAAATTAATATAAATGGATGAATCTTTTTATTATAAGAGATATGAGATTTTTATTTATGTGTGAGCTATCTGAAATATTGCGCCCGTTTTTATATTTAATTTAATTTGACAACGATATTTATTCAAATTTTTAAGTCTTTATAAATTTACGTTGTGATCATTTGAAAACTAAAATTTTTGTTAAAACTAGAAAACTTGTCAAAATACAATGTGATATGAATTTAACATAATGTGTTTGTGTTAATTCATATCACAGTGTGTTTCCGATTTTGACTCGATATCAAAAACACTCTGATTTAAAACTCAACACAATGTGTATTTAGATTATACAATAAAAGCACATTGTGTTAAATTCAGATCACAGTATGTTTTGGTCAGCTTTTTAATTTATAAAAAAATTAATTTTCAAATAAACATTTCACTTCTTATTATAATTATCATAAACTATTTGATAACCAAATGTATATATGTTAATCACAACGTGATAAAAGATTCTACCTTTTCTTTTATTTGTTCGTAGACATTTGGGGAAAATATGTTATAATTTAAAAATATCTCTTTTAATAAAATAAGACTATAAATAGACGATGAGTCGATGACTATGTAATTTGTTTTCATATCATTGACCTTGAATTTGATACGTCACCGGTAACACTTTATGGTAGGAAACTCCATCGAAATTGCTCCTTATGTATAAAGCTACATATGTAAAAACGTATAAGAAATATTGATGTTGACTGACTTTTTACTTTTATTTCTTCTATCTTTTAATCACATATAATATTCACATATCAACATATAAAGTTTTATCTAAAAATTATCATGATTTTTTCAAATTAAATGATTCTCATAGGCATAAGTCTTTTCCTTAATTGCTAGCTTTTTATTTAACATCGTTCCGAATTATTGTCTTAGTGTTGTGCTTCAAGCCTTGTTTGTTGTAGTCTTCTAGCTTGACGGAATATGTTTTGCCATTAAAACTATAAGACCTAAAAAATGGGGTCTATGAGTATTTTATAAGCAAAAAGGTTAACTATGTTTGGCATGAGATACTTATAGGTAAGTTTATTTCCAATCATGTGGTCTATATATATAGTGGTGTCGTGCAAGATAGAAATATAACTTAGAATAGAATCAGGTATCTAGGAATGTTCAGAATCAAACATGTATTGATAGGGAAGAAGATAATTTTCCCCTTTTTATTTGTTCATATATTACAACGCCAGATTCACAAATTAAAGTCGATGTCTTATTCGATTATTCAATTATTCGATTTTGTGAGGGTAAATACTGACCATTGAACAATGTAGCATACAAGAATACAAGATGGCAAGCTATTGGTTGTAGCATGTCAGACTGTCTGCTTAATTTTATTTTATTCTACAATTTAATTTTCTGATTCTAACTTTATTTTTAGTTATGCTTTCAAACTTTTTGGTTATGTGTTTATTTGCACAGCGGATCTCATAAAAGACCCGTGGGGTAGGGATGTAAATGAACTGAACAGTTCATAAACCGTTTGGCGGGAAGTTCATTCGTGTTCGTTCGTTTAGTTAAATGAACGAACATTAACACAAAAATTCGTTCGTTAAATTAAACGAAATAACATGAACACAACTCCCGTTCGTTCACTTATGTTCGTAAACGTTCGATAATATATTCGCGAATAATGTTTGCGAACATCCGTTCACATCCATTCATTTATGTTCATGTACATCCATTCGTTTATATCCGTGAACACTTCATTTTGCCATATATATATATATATATATATATATATTAATATTAATATTAACATTAATATCTAATCATTTATATACTTAAAAAGAAAAGTAAATACAAATTATAAAGTTAAATACTCATTTTATATCAAACCGTAAGATATTTTTACTTTTTAAAGAAGGAAAGTTTTATAAAATTTTTATCCGATCAATAATTTGTAACCTTGAATATGAAGACTAATATTTTCTAATTATATGTTTGTAAATATTTTTAGTTATATTAACGTTCATTGGTGTCTGTTTGTATTTGTTCATTAGTGTTCGTTTGTTTGTGTTTGTGAACATTCGTTCATGAACATAAATGAACGAACATGAACAAGCCATTATGTTCGTGAACACAACATTATGTTCGTTTATCTGTTCGTGAACCGTTCGTTAAGTTAAACAAACATACATCAACAAGCTCCCGTTCGTGTTCGTTCGGTTCGTTTACAGCCCTACTGTGGGGCTCCCGTCCAGTCGGTTTTTTCGTTCCGTAATGTTATTTTATCTGTATTTTTTTCCATTTAAAAAAATATATTTTGGGTATATTTTTTTTTCTCTATGTGGTTCAATTGTGGTTCAAAATTTAACATTGTTATATTGGTGTACATGATAATAGCTTAAGAACGATCAACAAAACAAAAATCTTACACAAATGAGAATCTAATATCTTTTCAGTATCTAATTAAAAATCAGTTATCTCTATACCACTAGAAATATAATGGTTTGAATATTTTTCAATCTAATTTTTAAAACTTTAATTTTATATTAGATAATAGTTGATAAAAGTTTATATGAATTGATTATGTTTTATAAGTGTATTCATTGGTATAATATTTATCATGTTTTATATAACCAAAAAAAAAAAAAAGCTTATATAAGGTCAAAATTTAAATATAAAAAATTTAAATATTCAAAATGACACAATTCTAATGGGACGGCGGTTACTTCATTAATATATATGGTTAAAAGTTACAAATTAAATTGTCAGTACCGTAAGTTTATATTGTCATTACTTTCTAGCCGCCGCAATGCGCGAGTACTATGCTCGTATAGAATACAAAATACTGTTAGTCAAACTCCTATCAAACGATTTACTTGACTTGAACCATTATTGTTGGTCAATTCTAGACTTAGCTCGTACTAAACGATTACTTGACTTGAACCATTCTCGAAGACATTTGACCGACCCACTATGATATTATTGTACCCTTTTTTTATAATGAATTTATATATTTCGCTCAATCGGTTTATATGTGAAATAAAATAAATATAATAGTCTAATGATATGATAGGATAATTCTTTTCGATATTTATTTATTTCTTTCGGCAGATTTCATGGTCCTTAGATCTCCAATACGATACTTGACACTAGTATACAATGCAAGTTCAATGGATTACATTGAAGCATCCTATTGAAAGTGTCATATCGACCTTGACGTTTTTTAATTCAAGATATGAAAGGAAAATTTGAATACGTACCATTATTTGTGTGGGATTAATTTAAAAATAATATGCCTTTTGAATTATATTGAATTTTTAAGATTAAGATTGAACATTTTAAATTCAACGTAAAAATTACTATCTTCATAGTTTTGAATTATTTTCTTCATAATGTTTATTAGAATAATTTTGTGGTTTACGTGTGAATGATGTCAAACAAATTTTTTAGGTATAAAACAATTGAATAGGGAAAGTTTAATGTAAAAGTCCGTTAAAAATAATTAATAAACTTTTAATCAGACTCGATATGTCATGTGAATTTTAAAGCTATGAGCCAATATACATTGGGTCCTTTCAACACCCAAAATTTAAATTATTAATATAAAAAATCTTAGAAGATTTCCGTCTATTTTCATTTTTATAACTTTTATTTTTAACAACTGAAAATTAAATTTATAACATAATAAACTAAAATCTTAAAAAAACAAAACCGGCCCACTTAAAACCGACAAATAGAATCAAACCGAATCCAACTATTTTAATTTCTTAAAAACAGAAAAGATCGATTCAGGTTTCAGTTTTATGTCGAAACCGACCTATGTCATCCCTACCTTATATATAGTATGAGTTCTGTGTAGTTGGGCGTGTACAAAGATCATCATTAATATGTATCCAAATAACACGTAGCATCATATAATTTATATTTATAATATATTTATAAAAAGAATATACCTCATGATGAAAGTTACATGGGAGAAAAATGTCTAAAATACCTTTAATGTTACACAATCAATCTTTTATCTTTTAAAATATTTCCATTAACTTTTTATATCAATTACTTTTACATCAATTATCCATTCCACTCGACACCACCTCTACCACCAACGGTCGCCCTCCATCACCACACCATCTCCGTCACAAATACTGTCATATTGCGTTGGTACCGTGCTAGAAGAATATCATATACATATATCTCCAACGGAATTTTTATTGATATTATTAATTACTAGGTTTTGCCCCGTGTGTTGCACGAGATACATAAATTTCTAACAAATAGTTCAACAAACACTCAATATAAAAAAAATTGTCATCGAAGAACGAACATAAGTTTTTATAAAATAAAGTAAACTGTAAACAAATGACAAAGTAACAAACATTATTACCAAGAAAAAATCTCAGGATAGACGGCTCACTCCTTTCATTCTCACTCATCCCCTACACAAGCAATGAGTATTTTACAATCCTCTCCCCATCTTTCCAAAAGAAGAAAAAAAAAAGAAAAAAAAACTAATAAGGTGAGCTGTGAGGGGGTGAGGAAGAAACCGGACACCCCTATCACCACTTTGCTACCCACCACATAGGTCATAGGTGCCTATAGGGTGAGTGGTGTTCCAACCGGTCACCTGTCGATCACCACCTTACCTCCTTACGTACTAGTCCATCTTCAAAGAACTAAACATAAAGTAAATTAAGACAACATTTTTCGCAGTGACTCGTGATGTAACAAAAACAAGTAAAAGTCACAGTGGTTAACAAATTAAAAGTCAAAAGGGATACGTCGTAAATTACATGTTTTATATACATTTATAAATAGTTTTAACCATCTCACTCTTTTATATAGTAAAATTGTTTGGGAGGTTACACACTTTTATGTGTTCACATACATACTAATAACTTTTTCTTTTAGATATCAATCTTTTTGAGATAACATGTAATAACTTGAATCAAACAGTAACAAAGACGACCACTACGTAAATAATAATAAATAGATCCCAACAACTATCATCTTAATAATTTACAAATAGTAACATGTTTTGCTAAAAAATGTTGTATTAAGAGTCGGGATGTAATTAGAGAATGTAAGTGGACATTCTAGGCAAACTCGGTTAAGAAAATGTATTCATCGAAAATGTAGTCATCCATCGATGCATATCAAACACAACCTTAGTCATATGTAATTATGTATGTATAATATCTCTTACCTTATTTGTCATACATTTTGATCATAATGAAACCTTTTTTTTTTTTCACCAACAAAGATTTCATCTCAACTTCAATTCCTCATATTGTTTACCTTCTTTAAATTTCAATCGCTAATGGTATCTACTATCTAATCTTTTAGTTTTTCTTTAAGAAAAATTGGATGATACTTGTAATATTAATGAATTTTTTTTATAGCCAATCTTTGTTGATATACGGAGAATAAATTTAATTATAAAATTATACATAAACTTATATAATAAAATTAAATAAAATATATATTTCATAATTCATAATTGCTCATGTAATGAACAATTATAAAAAAAAAAGAGATAAATATAGAATCACTTATTCATTGTAAAATAAATTTTAACAAATTCGTATGTGGGAGATTATATACCCAAACTTAGGTACATAACAACCATAAAATCACTTTTCTCATACATTTATAATAAATATTATTGTGAATAAAAACTATGTGGCTGTTAACTGGTGTAACACCCGTCATTTTAAAATCTGGATTTTCAAAAACTTTTGTTTAACGGCGTTTAGAAATACGGAAAACAGAATCATTAAAACATAAGTAACCCTTAACGGATAGTTGATTTATAAAAGTGGTGTTACAACATACATATCATTAAAATAGTATAAGATAATCCAGGTTTGGCACCAACATAAATGCCAACATAAACAAAACATAAGTCATATTAAAAGTAGTCAATCATCATTAAGGCTAACATAATTGACTAGGCGGGGAAACTAAATGTCTTCTTCATAGCAAATACCCGCCTCAGCAAGCTAAGTCTTTCACTAGCTCAACCTGTTTAACCTGAGGGAACAATGTTTTTCAAAAGAGCAAGTGTTAGTTTTAAAAGCTAAGTAAGATAACATGAGTTATAAAAACATTGTCAATTCATTTTATATTAACAAAAACATTTTATAGTTGTTAATATCACATAACCATTACAACACTTTAAGATCACCACATTACTATGGTGTCTTTCACAACATACTTTAGCAATAGCATATCATTATCATTATAGTAACATGCATAAATTATCACATTAGGATCCATCATAGTCCTAATTGTGTATAACCTCATAAAGCTTTACTTTTCGTCTTTCTTTTACTTTCTTTATTTCTATACTTTTCTTTTGCCTAGACGTAGGCTATGTGACATAAGCCACACATACTTATGGATGTGGGGTTGTGTGTAGGCGGCTATACGACCTTACATGGGATCCTCACACCCGACTTGATGGGTAGACCTTACGGTGGTCCATCGTCGTCGTTGAGGAAAGACAAAGTCAATCCAACTGAGTATACTGTTTGAACTTTGCGCATGTAGTGGTTAGTTACTCCACCCGGATGCACTCAAACATAACTATGACATGGAGAGGTATCTAGATTCCCACACCACGTGAACACGTACACACTAGCTCCGAAGAACTAGCATGGGTTAAACTTAACACAACTTTACTTATGCTCGAGACTTCTTTATTATATTAGCTTAGGCTACACTTTCATCTAAACTAATCATATATACCTTTCTTTACTTTATATTAGCTTAGGCTACACTTTCACCTAAACTAATCACATACATCTTTCTTTACTTTAGGGCCCTTAATCGTGCACGTGTCATGGCAAAGCTATAAAAGTCTAGTGACTAGGTGTTCAAGCCATGCAAGAAAGCATATGACATACATATATCATCATATTGTCATCACATTTTTATATTCATATCAACGTATTATTCATAACATCATATCATTATTTCAAAATAACATCATATCATTATATCATAGTAACATAATATCGTCATGTTATATAAGCATCATATCTTTATAGTAACATAACATCTTATTGTATCATATCATCTTATCCTTGCATTCATAAACATTTCATATTATCACATGCTTCATTCCATCATATCATCATACATATTTCATTTCATCATAGCATGCATAAGATTACCATTCATCATCAATGGTAACCATAATCAATCCCATGGTAACCACCCAATCATTCCCGAATACATATAAATATACAAACATTCATTTGGGGGAAGTTAACTTATGAAAAGTATGTTTTGTTGTCCCTCATGTGATAAAAAGATGTTATCTTACCTCAATGGAGCACCCAACAATCACAAATGTGTTTACCGTGCTTGACAAGTGTTCCCGAAAACCTATGATAAAAGAAGGATGAAAATATAAGTCAACTAGACACTTAAACGCGCTTAGAAACTTTCTTCAGGCTGATCTCGTCGAGCCCAGGGGTGGTCTCATCGAGTTCAAGCTCCAGAATGCATCAAAGGCGAGACCTGACGACGATCTTGTCGAGCCCACTAGTGGTCTTGTCGAGTTCAGTTTCCAGAATCACACCCTTTACTTGCAGGCGACTTTTCGACCTCTAGACGACCAAATGAGTCAAAACTTAGTTCTTATGAAATGTATGGAAATTAAAGACCTTTCCAGAAATATAACGTTTGAATCTTGAAGTTTTCTATTGAATGATTTATGACATTTACAAGATAGGTCTGCAGAAATCATCCGAAATTCGACCACTTTTGGAAATCGACACATTTCGGCCATCTATGGACAAAATACCAGAAACTTTGTTCATATAGATTCAAGGGGACACATAGACCTTTTCAAAAATATATTATTCATCTCCTAACTCGTTTAAGTGAAAGAGATATGATTTTTGCAATATTACTAAATTTTCAGATCTAGTAAACCCTTAGTTTTGTAAGCAATTTCGGCCATCACACATATACCATGACCTCTAAAGTTCATATACACCAAATTATGACTTAATTATCCTTATGAAATCATAAATTGATTCATGAAACCATTATACTCATTTTACAATCGATTTGACACCCGAATGACCTAAATCGACCCACAAACGCAATCGAATCCAAATCAAACCTCAAGACCAGATGTGACACTCATATGAAATACATAATTTCATCAAAATATCATCAACATCACGTTTATACCTGTAGGAAATCAATAAACCTCAATTGATCGAAATAAGGGTTACCGAACGACCCGAAATCACCGATTCTATCAATAAAACATATTCAATTGATCAAGACCATATATGAACGAATTGAATAGATGAACATAACCAAAAACCAATAGGGATTACCATTCTTAGCTTAAAGATGATTAGAGATTTGATCTACAAGCGTTTCCGATTCAACCCGAAATCAAAGGAATTGAGCAAGGAAGACAAAGGGAGGCACACCTTCAATTACACACACTTAATTCTGGAAAGATTTAGGTATTAGGGCTGCCTAATCCCCCTTCATTACCGTCCACTCCCTTTCACAATTACCAAAGTGCCATTAACTTAAATCTAACGACTGTTAAGGCTCAAACTAACAAACTGGGAACTCAAACGACCGATGGAGCACCTTAATTAGTATCTGAAAACTATAATAACATCTTATGACCATTAGTAACTAGTTCAAGTATTACATTTATCATTCAAACATCAATATTTAATTACTTAATATTTGAGGAACTAGCGGTGTCAAAGTCAACTAACGGTCAAAGTCAAAGCAATGATAGAAAAGTTTAGGATGTTACAATTACCTCCTCCTTAAAAGGATTTTGTCCTCAGAATCATTTCGCCACTCTTATATAATTAACTTATCCATATCCTTAACTTTATCATTTCATTTAAAGATTCCCCTGGGTCGTTCTTTGACTTAGCATAGGCAAACTCATTTGGCTTCTTACATAGTCTTTTCTACTTTCACTTTATATTTCAACAGTTTTGTCATTTCTTTAGTTTCGTCTTTAAATCAAAACAAGTAATCACCACATTTCTCCAACCTTCATAAGTAGTACACACATTACATTTAGCGAAGACTATTCTTTTGGCGGATAAGACCTTCCGGCACATATCCTTATTAACTTGCTACTATGACTGACATGATTCATTTGAAGAAAGGGTTGACTCGCCATAACTTTCGATGCATGACATATTCCTCGATAGAGTCTTATGGTTAGACCATAATACCCACTTTGTTCGTAATACCCACTTTGCTCACCATAAAACCTTCAGCCAATTTTTGAGCTAATCAAAACACTTCTTTAACGATTCCAACTTTATGAACTATTATCTTCATGATCTTTGGCTCCACAATTTTCCTTTCAATAACGTGTTGTATCATGAAGTGACATCCAATGCCTATGGCATAACCTTGGTTGCATATGAACACAAAAATAAATCTCGATGCACTATCGCACAATCATATTATTTTCCTGAATTTCTAAATCATTCTTTCTCTTTCCCATCAATCTAGGAGTGATAGGCATCATTTGAGTTCACCATTCCCTTCATAATTTGCCAAAACATCTTTGAGAATTATTTACATAACGACCGTCTCAATTTGAAACATTCGACAATTAACTTCCACACTTTTGAAAAAACTTCTTTAACGTACATATTTTCTATCTTATCCGATGAAACGGTCTAACGGTTCACCAATGGTCAACCTGCCTAATATTTCCATAAAACTTTTAACACATAGTGTTGTCTTTTAAAACAAAACACACATCGCTGGAGATCAAGAATTAACAACTCTTCACTTCATAATAGGTCGTAATACATTTTAGGCGACATCGAAATGAGTAGCTTACCATGGTTCATAAGCTTCCTCAAGTACAACTTTTGGTCATTTTGTTCTCGGATACCGAAATCTTACTTTTAACGAATTTTGTTTTAACTTCTTCTTGTAGAAAATCGGAATAACTCTCTTTACGATAACATGATGTTCTTTACCATACTTAGAATAGGTAAGATCGTCATCACTAAAAGTAATGACTGAATGATCTAGAGAAACTTTAGACTTGATCCTTTAAGTTCATGACATGGTAAGGACAATGTGTTAACATGAAGGTATTTTGAGAAACTCAATAGGGTCATAATGAGTGTAAGAATAACTTTAGCAAGACTTTCATCATCAACTTCAACATATGGTAGCAAAATCGTAAATCTATCTTAGAGAAAGAAATAGATCTCACAACCGAAAACGTTAACCCCTTTCTTTTAGCGAGACAAACGGTAAGGTGCCCTTGCATAGAAATAACACCATAATTAAAAATCAATGGAGTACTTATCCCCACGATCGCAACGAAACCGGGAACATTATCAGGGAGTTTCAAAACTACTGGTGGCCTTGTCTTTAAAAATATAAGCTTTGCCTTACATGAGTAATTCACTTAGGCCAGAAACATGGTCAACTCAGAATCAAATGCTCTTGAAAACTTTTACTTCTTTTTTGTTTTAAGAAACTATAAATGACTCCATCATAATACCTCTTACCTTTTTTTAAGGGAAAACTCTTTATCTAGTGAAGCAATCATTCGTAGGATTTCGTAAAAATATAGGATTTCAACATCACCATTACGTCACACCGGCGAAGGGAATAAGCGATGGGACTGCTATAAAGATTTACGTGATAGTTCATCATAAGTTCGTGTAACTTGAAGAGGAATATCCACCTTAGATACTCGTCACAATCGTCATATATCACCTTGTAGCGAAATCAAAACTAAACGACTCGTAAATACAATACAGACCAAAATATGCGTTGCATAGAAGAAATATGCGTCGCACATTTTAGGTTTTTGAAGTCAGAGGATTTCATGTGTTTCATATATGCGCCGCAAAAATTAGAAACTATGAGTATGCGTCGCATACTGCTTCCGAGCGCCGCATATCGGCTAAGATCAAAAAAACTAATTTCAACATGCTCCAAATAATCTCCGTGTGCTCAAGCTTAACTCTTCCCTACTTGAATGTTGCTGAGGTTATAACACGGGGCCCAAATAATGAAAATGCTTCATGATTCGGGGTTCAATTATCCTTAGCCTTAACTTCTCTACTTGCTTCAGCTTCATCATTCTTTATTCCATATTTAAGTGACTACTCTTCGCGTAGTTAATATGCTACCATTTAGTGATTCCATCATACCCACTTTCACTTCATTCAAATCAACACAAACACAGTCTCACAAACACACACATGTCGTGATACATTTACAGTTACGTTCGCGACCATAATTGTAATTGTATCATTCCACGCAGGTGCCAGGTAACCCGTCCGTGCATCACCTACCTTTATTCCTTTTATCACATATTTCATTCCATCATATCATCATACATATTTCATTTCATCATAGCATGCATAAGATTACCATTCATCATCAATGGTAACCATAATCAATCCCACAGTAACCTCCCAATCATTCCCAAAATACATATAAATATACAAACATTCATTTGGGGGAAGTTAACTTATGAAAAGTATGTTTTTTTGTCCATCATGTGATAAAAATATGTTATCTTACCTCAATGGAGTACTCAACAATCACAAATGTGTTTACCGTGCTTGACAAGTGTTCCCGAAAACCTATGATAAAAGAAGGATGAAAATATAAGTCAACTAGATACTTAAACTCGCTTAGAAACTTTCTTCAGGCTGATATCGTCGAGCCCAGGGGTGGTCTCGTCGAGTTCAAGCTCCAGAATGCATCAAAGGTGAGACCTAACTACGATCTTGTCGAGCCCACTAGTGGTCTTGTCGAGTTCAGTTTCCAGAATCACACCCTTCACTTGCAGGCAACTTTTCGACCTCTAGACGACCAAATGAGTCAAAACTTAGTTCTTATGAAATGTAGGGAATTTAAAGACCTTTTCAGAAATATAAAGTTGGAATCTTGAAGTTCTCTAATGAATGATTTATGACGTTTACAAGATAGGTCTGCAGAAATTGTACGAAATTCGACCACTTTTGGAAATCGACACTTTTCGGCCATTTATGGACAAAATCACCAGAAACTTTGTTCATATCGATTCAAGGGGACACATAGACCTTTTCAAAAATATAATATTCATATCCTAACTCGTTTAAGTGAAAGAGATATGATTTTTGCAATATTACTAAATTTTCAGATCTAGTAAACCCTCAGTTTTGTAAGCAATTTTGACCATCACACATATACCATGACCTCTACAGTTCATATACACCAAGTTATGACTTATTTATCCTTATGAAATCATAAATTGATTCATGAAACCATTATACTCATTTTACAATCGATTTGACACCCGAATGACCTAAATCGACCCACAAACGCAATCGAATCCAAATCAAACCTCAAGACCAGATGTGACACTCATATGAAATACATAATTTCATCAAAATATCATCAACATCACGTTTATACCTGTAGGAAATCAATAAACCTCAATTGATCGAAATAAGGGTTACCGAACGACCCGAAATCACCGATTCTATCAATAAAACATATTCAATTGATCAAGACCATATATGAACGAATTGAATAGATGAACATAACCAAAAACCAATAGGGATTACCATTCTTAGCTTAAAGATGATTAGAGATTTGATCTACAAGCGTTTCCGATTCAACCCGAAATCAAAGGAATTGAGCAAGGAAGACAAAGGGAGGCACACCTAATTCTGGAAAAATTTAGGGATTAGGGCTGCCTAATCCCCCTCAAAACCGTCCACTCCCTTTCACAATTACCAAAGTGCCCTTAACTTAAATCTAACGACCGTTAAGGCTCAAATTAACGAACCGGCAACTTAAACGACCGATGGAGCACCTTAATTAGTATCCGACAACTATAATAACATCTTATGACCTTTAGTAACTAATTCAAGTATTACATTTATCATTCAAACATCAATAGTTAATTACTTAAGCATTTAAGCAACTAGCGGTGTCAAAGTCAACTAACAGTCAAAGTCAAAGCAATGATAGAAAAGTTTAGGATGTTACAACTGGATGATGATTTGTCAAGTTCTGGTTGATAATTAACGTATGAACGCCATGTAGGAAAAAGGCGACACCAGAGACATGTTATTTTACCAATTTTAATCCAGATACAAACTTGTGTAGAAAGAATTTGGTAAGATAGCAAACTTTATTACTATCTTAATATTAAAATACATTCTTTTTTACGTAAACTAATTAAGGTATATAGCAAGCTTTATTACTTTTGGGACATGAATTAATTAACAAAAACTAGTTTAGAAGAATTGGTTTTTATTCATAGGTCGATTGATGAATTGGGTGCATGGGTTCGAGTCCCGCCCGAGCTTTTTAATTATTTTTAATAATAAATATGATATAATTATAACATGTATATGTGGCAGCTTACGTGGCAACATTTAAAAGACCATCAATATATGAACGCCATGTAGGAAAAAAATAACGTGTCGAGCTCTGACATATGCCACATCATCACTTTGAGATAGAGAATCTATCTATAATATAACTAAAAGAGGGGGTTGGGGGTACACTTGGCCAAAAAAAAAAGTTACGATCAACTACCAAAAAGGTTTTTTTATTTATATATTTTCTTGATATTTAATCATTATTATTATTTAACATTGAATTCTTATGTTGATGTTATTATTGTCTCTTTTAATTTAGTTTGTTGTCCATTATAAGTTCATTATGGCTTCTTAAACCCTCACATATTCTCAACTCTAAGAAAAAACATACAAACAAAAAGAAGAAAATCAAAACGTTCGAGAATGTCTTTGTTAATAAATTGATATGTATTTTTCAAATTATATATACTACACTTTTTGTTTCTCTTTTTATGTAACTTAAGTTAAAAAAAAAAAGGTAAACTTTAATCAATATTTATATTGAGTTGATTTTCATATGTCTCTTTTATAGCTTTCGTATTCATTAAGTTGTGATATTAATGGTCATACACTTTTATTTGTTTCACAATTATTATAAGATTTATATAGTTTCAGACTACATGTCCATTAGACGGGTCTGAGCACTAGTTATATATATATATATATATATATATATATTACAAACATTTCAACAAATATGAAAGTTGTATACACCCTTTACAAAACATGAATACCACTCTTTTGTAAGATTAGGCAACATGCTGTCTTTTATGGTTACTCACCCACAAGGCCACAACATTCTTAGCTTCTCAAAACTCTTATTTTGTGGGTTATCAATGGTGATGACTGATGAGATAACTAAGTCGCATTATGAGCCATTGGTTTCATTCATCAAAGCATTATGGTTTTCTTTAGATTAATTGGGAGGACGAGTTATATTTTTTAACCGGGAAATTCCCAGATCATGTTTGAACTTTCGTTGACCACATCCAAGATTGTACCAAATGACATTCAAACCCAATATCTTTCTTTTTTGGAAGAAAGACCACAAACTATATCATGGGTAAGACGCTTCTTCTATTCTTTTCCCTGGCACCCCCACTGGGGGGCCACTATGCCAAAAGCGAGAGAAACCCCATCCCTCTCTTTAAGTCCACGCGGTACTCGTATTAGCTTGTAAAGACGTCTATGATGATAACCATTAGACTACTTTGAGGTAATTTTCTAAAGAGTTAATTACTGAAATGGTACCTAACGTTTGCGCCATAATACTGGTTTCATACATTTTCTTTCAAAATTACGCTGATCATACCCAACATATGCGAATCTCCACTCAGACCATACTGGAGGCTAACGTCGTCACGTAGCCGTTAAAAACCCCTCCACGTGACTTGCACGTGAGGGGTAAATATGTAATATCGCGTTTCTTTATTACTTAAATGGTACCTAACGTTTGTACGATATTGCTGGTTTCATACTTAATGTTTCTTAATTACTTAAATGATACCTAACGTTTAGTTATTAAATTTTTGTTACTTTTTTATTTTATTTTTTGTTTTGAAAAGTGAATTCCGCTTTAAGCCAATGTCTTAAAAACTGTTATTTTAATCATATTAGTGTGAAAAAATTTATGGTATTATCAGTATTACCGGAAATACCGGTCGGTATGACTATTTTTAATTTGTTTTATTCATAAATTTTTTTCAAAATTTGTTACAATTTAACGAAAATAGTCAAAATGCACTTATAATCCACTCAAAAATAATAAAAAAAAATAGGTTTTTCATAACAAAATATAAGTTTAAAGTTTAAAATGCACTTATAATCCACTAAAAATGCACTTATAAGCAATGTTTTAAATACCGGTACGGCCGATATTTTTGGTATTTCTAGATATTTCTGGTATTACCGTTGTAGTATTCCCAATATTTTTCAAAAAAGAAAATCTGAATTTTTTAAAAATTTATTTTTATGATACTATATATATTGCTATTTTTGGTTATTTGTGAATTTTAAACTTATATTTTGTTATGAAAGACTTATTTTGTATTATTTTTTAGTGGATTATAAGTGCAGTTTCACTATTTTCGTTAAATTGTAACAAGTTTTGGAAAATTTTCATAAAAGAAAAATAAAACAAATTAAAAATAGTCGTACTAGCCGGTATTTTTGGTAATACCGATAATACCAGAAATTTTTCTACACCAGTATGACTAAAATACCAATTTTAAAACATTGACTTGAAGCGGAATTCACCTTTCAAAATAAAAAAAAAATAAAAAGTAAAAAAAACTAATAACTAAACATTAAGTATCATATAAGTAATTAAGAAACATTAGGTATAAAACCAGCAATATCGTGCAAACGTTAGGTACCATTTAAGTAATTAAGAAACACGATATTTACCCCTCACGTGCAAGTCACGTGGGGGAGGTTTTAACGGCCACCTAACGGTGTTGCCTCCAATATGGTCCTAGTGGAGATTTGCATATGTTGGGTTTGATCAGCGTAATTTCAAAAGGAAATGTATGAAACCAATAATATAACACAAACATCAAGTACCATTTTAGTAATTAACTCTTTTCTAAAATAACACCAAACTGTTTATTCATTTCCTTTTAACCATTCTTGTTATCCAATATAGTTATAGTTATAAATTTGTTCTCTTTTAAATTATTGTGAAATCTTGTTAAGTTGGATAAGATATGTCTTAATTTAAGCTTTTGTGGGTGATCTGATACCATTTGCGTTCTTAGAAAAACTTATATTTGGATTGTCTAGACATTATATAGTTAAGGCTTCAAGAATACTTACATCAGATCACAATTTTACAAGCTAAAGTAATACATTTGTTACTATGAAGATATTAATGTCACTATTGCTCGATATGATAATTAAAAAAGACACATGTCAAAAGTTTGTTAACTAATTGAAACATAAAAAAAAAAAAATATGAGAGAATAAATTTTAGTTTTAGTTGTCATTGTAATCTTGGTTGGTCAGAGTGAATTCTTTAAGGGGGTGTTTGGGTTGTTGAATTCTCAAGAATTCAATGGAATTAAAATGTGAATTCCATATTTTCCCATGTTTTGTTGGAAGAAAGGAAGGAATTTGGAATTATAAACTTTCCCTCAAATTCCTTAAATCTTGAAATTCAAGATTCCATCACAAAATGAATGAAAAGTTTAACAATTCAATGGAATCTTGAATTCCATAATTTAAGATTCCATCACAAAATGTATGTTTATCAAAAAGTCCTTAAATAAATAAAATATATTGTTATTACTATTATTATTATTTAATAATTACATTAATATTATTGATTTAATATTTACATTATTATTATTATTACTATTACTATTATTTATTATATTATTATTATAATTACATTATTGTTATTTTATTATTGTTGTTATATTTCTTTATATCTATTGTTGTTGTTGTTGTTGTTGTTGTTATTATTATTATTATACAATATTATATTTGGGGGAAGGAAATATAAGGCTATTAGGTTTCTAAGCTTAAGTTTTAATCCATAAAATTCATGGGGCCATGTGATTTAGTTAAAATTCAACAAATATTAAAAAATTTGTATGTGAGGGTTCCACACCTAAACTTAGGTGTCGGACAGTCTTATATTCATTTTTCCCTTATATTAATACTAATACTAATATTAACATTTTTATTATTTTTATTTATTATTTTTATTAATAATAAAATTAATTTTAAATGGTATTATTTATTATTATTATTATTATTATTATTATTATTATTATAAATAATAACTTTTATTGAAACTTCAAAATTTTACAAGAAATTAGTGGGGAGCCACAATACTATCTGGGCCCCCACTCCTTTAGCTATAGCAAAACCAATCCTACTAAATATATAAGCAGCCGAACGTGCTCCAACGTCTTGAGTCACAGAGAACTTTCGGATCCGCTTCAGGATAGTCACGATATCCTTTCCAAGTTCCCCCAAATAAGAGAATGAGAAGGGAAGAAATCCATAGCCAATATCCGCGCAATTAGACTTATAAAAGTACCCTGCTGAATTCCGATTACTCTAACTGAATTACACTGAATTCTGTCAGCCAAACATATAACAAGTTTTAAAACTTTCAAATTCAAATTCCTTTAAACTCTAATTTCTTTGACAGATTCTATTTTCTTTAAAAACATGTTGTAAACCTAACAGCCCTTAGGGATTTCATCATTAGGGCCTTGGGAGCGAGAGTTCAAATATGACAAAAACATCTGAGAGAGGAAGCCTTTGTAATGTTATATTCATTTAAGACATGAGATAGAAAACTTTTTAGGCGTTGTAAGGATTTGAACTCGGGATGAACGCATCAGTTTTAGAAAGTGTTGTCAATTCCTTGTTAGAAAAAACTTTTTATTTATCCCGATAAAATACAATGACTCGACATTTGATACCGGATCTTATAGTCATTTTAAATAAGCCCAAATTTAAATGCTCAACCCATTAAATGATTGAATGGGCTCAGCTTCTTTTATACTGCTATGTACGCCTCTTGTGCGGACCGATGGACCATTATGTCTCTTCCTTAATAGATGTTATGGAATATGGACCACAATTAAAGAAACAAATCAACAACACACATATAACTTGTCACTAAAAGAGTTCAGCTTTGTGTCAATTTTAACTAGACTATATTCATCTTCGGCAAATTGTGCATCACTTTTTGACTTTTACATAGTGCCTACATATGAAAAGTTGAAACTTATGGACAAAGGTGCAGTCGGCATATTTAATCGGCAATTTTCTTTGGCTTGCATCGGTTTTTTTGGCTTCCTTGTACCATATCCATCGGCAAGCATCAGATCTTTGTATCGGCAAAGAAGATCTGCTATATTTGGCCGATGCAAGTAAACATTGAGTCATGTCCACGTGACTAAAAGTGACCTTTTTTTTTATTATTTTGGAACGTTGGAGCGTGCAGGGTTTTTTTTTTTTGGTTGTTCTTTTTTCAACTTCTATATAAACCACCATCAACAAAGATACTACATATTCATCAAACTACATACAACATAAAAATATAAAAACTATCAACATTGAAGCTATGGCAAATTACAAACCACCTATGACTGTCATCGAGGTTAAAAACTTGATGCAGACCCACATGCTTGACGATGACAAGCATAAAACCACAGTTGGGTCTCTGATTGACGACATTCAAGCTCAAAAGACTACTTACCTTGTCAGAAATTCACGAACGTCGAACGCACTATAACGAGCTAGATGTCCAGTACGTTAAATACCTGCAACAGAAGGTGGTCTGGTTGGACCAAACGCTTCAACAACTTAATGCCGCCAAAGTCACATTAGCGAGGACGCTTGAACACGCTTTATCTTGCTAAGGTAGCGTCGGCGAAGTAGACCTAGGTGAGGAATACGCGACTCCCCCCGACGAGAAGACGAACTCCCCTGAACACTATGAGTGTATCCACTGCAATGACGGTGACAGTGACGTAGAGTATGCGATTCGCGGTTTGGTTGACCCTAAGTTGTAATTTTAGTTTTAGGATAATGTTTTAATTTCTTAAGTAGGTAATGTTTTATGTTTTAAATAAATGTGATGTTCGGTTATTTAATGTTTAATAATAAAATTGTTTGAAAAAAAAACAAAAAGTGCCACTTTCTTATTGGCTTAAGGAGAGCCAAACATTGCCCCTTAATATACAAATATACAATAACTTATATATACAATAATATTTGAACATTGCGTTTAGGATTGTATATGTCACAACTTTGATTTACATAAAAAGTTACTTAAATGTAGACTTGCTGTTCAATTAAAAAAAAAAAAAAACTTAAATGTAGACTTTGAGGGAGTTGATACAACTTTTTATATAAGTTTTCATTTCGTAGGTTAAATGGACATAGTTTTTCCAATCGGCTCTTTCCAATCAAGCAAGTAGTCCCTATTATTGTCAAATCTTGGCTATGTCATTGCTTCAGATTGAGCACACATGTTTCCGGAGATTCTCTTCAGATGTATCACGCGTTTTTTTTTACTGATTTGATTGAACCTATGTACAATTATTTTTTAGGATAACCGCAGAAAATATGAAGCAGTTTTTAACCAATTCATAAAAATAACAGTAACCTTTAAAAGTTTTACTTATTAGCAATGAACTTTCATTTATTGCCGGAAATAGTAAGATTTGATACGCGTACATGATGGATTGAATATTTTTGATTACGTGGCAATTTTTAATAACGAAACATTATTTTTTATTTGTTTATTAGGTAAATTATATTAGTCATGTCATTTCCCCTTAAAAAATGACATGGCTTTGTTCCAGATTTAGTTCCGGTAAAGTATTTCTGCTTGTCGTTTTCTTCTGAATCTAATTTGAGCTTGATTGAGCCGATTTCTGTTGAGTCTCTTCCATTTTCAAGCATTAAAAAGTTGTGTATGAAGATCTGAAAGGAGACATAAATGTGGCTCTTCTTTGTCTATCTCGAGATTAAAAATCTCTATAATTAGATGTCAAAACGTCGTTGTTTTTGCCAGCGGATCTGAGTCGTTTAAGAATAGTTTATCGGCGGATGACATAGATCCAGATAGTGGAGGTCAAGAGGTTAACTCGAACACGAAAAAACCACCGGTAGTTTCTGAGTTAGTTGAAAAAATCGAGAAGAAACCACCTCCATCTTCAACATTGCCATCATCGGTGTTGGAGTAATACGACAATAAATGAAAGTTCATTGCTAAAAGTTAAAACTTTTAAAGGTCACTGCTATTTTTGTAATTGGTCGAAAGGTCCTTCTATTTTCTGTAGTTATATAGAATGCCACTTGATTAAAAAAATGTCACATAATCAAAAATGTCTAAGTCACTATGTATGTGTGTCAAATGTTATTATTTCTGTTTGTTCAAAATAATATTTTTTTTTTACTATTTCCAGAATAAATGAAAGTTCGTTGCTAAAAATAAAATTTTTAAAGGCCATTGCCATTTTCATATATTGGTCGAAAGGTGTTTTTTATTTTCTAAAGTTATCTCTTATTTTTTAATGAAAACAAGAGCTTCAAGCTCTTCTAGTTTTTAAATATATTTTCACACAATATATGCTTTTAATAATCTATGGTGGGAGGCTTATCAAAAACAGATCCATTGTTAGTTAGAGCTAAAGGAAACCCTCTTTACAACATGGGCCTAAAAAATGTACGACTATCCATAAATAAATAAATGATGTACGACTAGTTAATTAAAGGTTCACATACAAATATACATCATAATTACATTAAAATACCAAAAATTAAGGTACGTCGTATCCCTTTGTTCATTTAGGACCAAAATTCATTGATACATAGAAGATCGGATAATATAAGGTAAATGCACCAGGAAGAAAATGAAATATAAACCTTCAAACTAATAAAAACGTCCATTTTTACCTAACTTTGACACATCTTACCAATTATATATATTAATGGCTACCACAACTAAAAGAAAAAAATATAGTTGTAGGATGATCTTAGCCATTGAAATAGATCAAGAAATAAATCTTAACCATCTAAATTAAAAGTCAAAATTCACTATTTTATATATGGTAACTTTTTAATGTTTGACTACTTATATAATGATGATAATTACTTTGTGCTATTTAACTAAACTTCCAAAACGCTTTACAGATTCCAATCCATTACTACAAACTACGGATGTGAATTTTTTTTTTTTTGCATTAATTTAATACAATTTTACTTTTAAAAGTAAAACTTTCAAGCTTATGCATGCAAGGGGAACATGGAAATCCATGTTGTATATAAATTGATACTCATATATACAATATTTTATTTTATTTTCAACTTAACATGTGACTTAAAAAATAAATATAAAATTAAAAATATCGTAAGGTGTCACAATTAAGATAAAGATAAGCTTAATTTTGAGCAAAGAGTTAACAAATAAGTATTAAAATTCTCAATTAGAAAAATCCTTAATAAATATATCATCGACGTGGTTATGGTTTAATATCAAAAATTGATTTGAAAATCTCAATCCAAACCTGTCAATCCGTCAACCTAAACTTAACCACAAACAAAAAAAAAATAATCAGGTTAGCGGGCGGATTAAATGGTTTGGTGGGTTGATTTTAGGTGACATGATTGGTGGTTGGCGGATTAGTTTTAAGTAAAATGGGTTATGGGTTGTCTGATCAAATAAGTTGGTAGATCCACCTATTAAAATTTTTTATTTAAATTTAAAATATTTTAGGTAGGTGGGTTGAGCTATTAACCCAAAAAGTGAACCTGACCCCCTGACCCTAAAATATTAACTTGTCGGTTACCGAGTCGAGATTTCACAACCCTATTTAGTAAGGTCGATATTGAAAATCTTAATATATATCAAGCCGACTCCATATATGTTATACCAAAAAAAGTAGAAGGTTTGTTATCTTAACATTATGACGGATTTCATATAAGATATGTTTTTTCATATACTATAAGACGTATATTTTTGTAGTGAGTGATACATGTATTGTATAAGTTTATTTTGTAAGTTTATTTGGTAACCTGGTTATCGACCGGGTATAATCTAGAATATACATATGGCCCATGCTACAAAGAGAAAAAAATAAATTCAAGTTTTGATCTATGCCATTTAAAATAATACACAAAACAATCCGAGCCCTTGAAATTAAAGTCAAACTTTGTTAAAAATGTTAACTTTTTAATGTTATATATATACACTTTTTTAATTATGTCATGTTTTTATTATTTTCAATTTAAATTTAAATATTTTATGTAGCTAATGAAATTAAAATGGTGATAGACTTGAAACCAGGAAAAATGAAAGAATTTAAGAAAGCGCTCACATCTAAAAATCTTTATATCAAGTGCGGATAAGTATTGTTGTGTAGGATTTTCGATCGAAATATATAGAAAGAAAGAAAGGCTTCATAAAATGAGGTTTTAAATTTTTAATTTTAAATTAAAAGTAAATATATTTCAAGTGAGTGCAATGTGACATTGGTGATGGGTGACAACAGTGGCGTCGTGACGGATGGCAGCAGTGTTAGGCATGAGCAGGGGTCAAACCCGGCCAAAGCCGTGCAAACCCGACACCTTACAATGCAATAAAATTTAATTTGTCATGATCTTATACGTATTTGTTTAAAATAATTGTTATTAAACTAATACTAATAACATACGTGCCCATCTAAGTTTCGATATTTTTTATAATACTATTTATGTCTTTTATTTGTATAGGGGTGTCAATAAGGCCGGGTTCAGGTTGACGAGTTGAAAATACCCAGCTTGATAACTTTTGGGTAGAAAAACTAATCCGAACCTACTAACCAAATAACCCGAAACTAACTCATCAACCTAACTTAATCAGGTTGACAGGATAGTGGACGGGTTTAGGGTTGAAAGGTTTAACGTTGCTTGCTAAAAAAAGTTGGATATTTAGACTTTTGTCAATTTATTTATCTTTGTATGTAAAGTTCAACATGTACTATTTCTAACCCGGTCAACGACCGGGTATAGATCTACTTTGATATGTGTTGTACGTAGTTTTCCTTTACTAGAAGCCATAAAAGGATCTAAATACTGATAAGATTGAACGGAGACAACATAAAAGGGATGTTATACTTGTGAGAACTAAGAACAATATCTACATCATTCACAATATTTATATTTATATTATTATTATTTTATATTATATAAGAGCTAAAGAATGGATTTCATTATAATGGAGGAATGAGGATGAAGACATCTGGGCTAGCGGGGCTAAAAAAGATTTATCGTTGGGGCCTTTTATATTTCCTAAGGCTAAGTTCTTCTTTTTTATTTAGTCCAAAGTCAAATATAAAAAATATTAAAATTCTATTGTTTCCGGTCAGTGCATTGGATACGAAAATAATAATGGAGGGGGTGTAGTTTCACAAATCGGTACTTTGACAAGTTTTGGCACAAAATATAGCCAATGGTGAGGTGCCACATGTAATAGCCAAATGTTTGCCAATTCTAGCCAATCCTTGCCAAATTGCATGGTAACCAAATTTTTACCAATTTCAAAGTTACCAAATACACCTTAAACTTTCATTAAACTTAAAAAACACAATACAAATAGAAATAAAAAAATATTACAACTACGAATAAGAAAAAAACACAACTAGAAAATAAAAAACATACTAAATCAACCCGTCATGAGGCCACCCGTACTTGTCGGCGATGTCACATTTGCGTTGCAAAACTATGCTACGCACTGGATTGACCAAATGACCGTGAGGTTGCGAAAATATATGGATCTCTTGATCCATCGTCTTTTGTCGTTGCCAATCGAGTTAGGATTGTAGCAAATCCCGTGCAAGCTTTTCACGTTCTTCAATGGCGGCCATCCTCATTTGCCTATTGAGCCTCTTTTCTTCTTTGTATGCTATACTCAACTCTTTATACTCTTCAACGGAATCAAGCAAAACTTCTTTGTTTTTGCCCGATATTGCTCCCTTACTACGTGTTTTGCGAGAAAACGAGGGCATCGAGTCTTCATTCAAATCGGGAACTTGAGTGTAGTGGCCCGACTCATCAGTTTCAACCCTTTTCTCACTCCCGGTAGTATCTTTGGTGCGAGAGTGTCAACTGTAGGAGTAGTAGGCTCAGTCAAAGTACCTCCAAAACCACCCGCCGGTAGAACATACGAGAACTTATCATGTTCCTTCACAACTTTCCAAGTTTTATGATGTTTGAAACCCTTGTTCTCGTGTCGTCTCAACCACTCTTCCAAAGTTTGTGTCAAGATATAGGACTCATCGGCATCGCTAGCCCATTGAAGTTTCTATAAACACATAAAAACAACATATATATTTATATATAAAACAAGAGGGCAGTTAATGTGAGAACTAATAAAAGATCGAGAACTGCGAGAACTAATCTGAACCATTCAAACATGTTAATCAATGGCTGATTTTTTTAGTGGCATTTTTTGTAAATATGGAACGAACTTAAAGACCAGCACATGTGAAAAGGGCATTATCGGTATACAATATATTGAATATTAATGGGATAAAACTAATTAATATAAGAATATTTTGTTACCCCCAAAATTCTCCATCAATAACGCAAAAATTTCTCTGAATAATCAAACTAATCCTAATATTAAAACTAAATTTGCAATTGATCCGAGATCTACTAAGAGTGTATTTCAAGTATAAATACATGATTATCATATGATGAGGTTTAAAAGAGGTATTTCTTTTAACCTAAAAATATTGTTGTTCAAAATATGTGTTCAATTCATCTAGTTTTATAACTGATTGATATTCATGTGTTTATAAAGGTGAGTATGTTTATTGGGTGTCACAGTTTTCTTGTTTCTTCATTGGTAGGAAGCGATTCACGGGAGTTAAAGTCTAAGAGTAATGAAATTGTTTCGCAATTTCACTAGCAAAAAAGAAGCAGCGGTTGATTTAACTGTGATTCCGATGAAGGTACATCCGCAATTAGGTTAAAATAATTCATTTAATTTCTTTTTGTAATCAGAGTATGTTAATTGAATGACATAAGATCCGGTTGAGTTATGGTCACATTTGTTTGACTTATAATAGTCTAAAGATGTGTTTAAAAGTTACAATCATATGATATCTGGGGAGTTTTTTTCGTTTTTTTAGATGTCAAGTAATTAGAAACCAATGATATTAGGTTGTACACATGTGTTTTGTGTCGTTGAATTAAAAAAACATGTATAGTCTCATACGGTTCATGTAGTTTCATAGGAGATGTGAACCTCAAACTGGTGATATTAGGTTGTACACATTTGTTTGTTTTCATGTATTTGGTATGAAAATACATTAAGTATTGAGAACAGGTTAATGTAGTTATATATGGATTTAGTTAAAACTACGTTAGGTTTGAGTAGTTTGCTTGTACTGGGATTAGGATCAATTAATGTTCTTATTTAGATGTAGTAAACTGATTGTAATAGATAGACATATGTGAGAGCTTATTATTTATGTGAGATTTCACACACGTTCTGACCATGTGCACCTGCGATTGAAAAATTCGTATGATGTTTTATTATGTATTTGAGTCGAATGACGTCTTCAAAAGCGGTACAATTGTGTCTGTGACTCTGAGTCTGTGAATTTAACATGTGTATTGTGTGATGGAATAAGTGTATGTGTTGTGACTAATGCATTTATCAACTAGGTGATTTGAGTAGCTTGATTGTACAGTAATGAACAACTGTGTATGGTCCACATATTAACCAAGTTATTTGAGAATTCTCAAATTCTTGACATGTGTGTGGCTATGTGAACAGATACACTAGAATTATGACAAAGTAAAGGTATGAATGAAGGAATTAAACGAGAACAAGGCCAACCAGTCGAACAAAAAAAGGTAGCGGGATTAAAAGGAAAGAAAGCGTTACAGTGGATGAAACCAAGGGCAGGGGAAGTAAATGAAACAAGTTGGTGGAGGGTTTGAAGGATAAGAATATAATGGATGGAGATCAACAAACTGTAATAAAGTCACCAAGGCTCAAAATGGTTGTTATCGAGGTCAAGAACAATTTGAAGGAACAAGGTCAGAAGGAGACAAGGAAGGCAAAAGTTTCAAAAAAAAAAGGTCTTAGCAAAGAAATATCACCCTACATGTAAGGATGATGGTACGTACTAAGCAACTCGGTGAAATTTCATTTAGTTTTATGTATACATTGATACATATGTATGCAACTAATAAGCTATAATGTGTCATAAACAGAAGGATATCGTTTAAAAGTATTTACATCAAAAATCAGTGAATGGTGTATGGAGACATGGTGCAAACGATGTCACTCGTGACAGCATTTTGCAAGTTGCAAAAGACCATGAAGTGAAGAATCAGATTGTTCAAATCAAGAAATTTTACTTAAATTAGTTATCCATGTTATTATTCCCTTTTATCCTATGTGTTAGTTATGTCTGCAGTTGTCAGATGGCTACTTTGAAGGTCACCTTTTGTTTTTAATATTGTGTTGTCGTTTCGGTGTTAGTTATGGACACATGTATGTTTTGGTGTACACGATTGTTTGTACAATCATTTTCTATGTGTTTGTCGGATACTAGGGTGTTTGTGCTTGGCACAAGTGTTTTTGGTTCGGCGTACACATGTTTATTACATTAAAACTATCCAAACACATTAATCTGTATATGATGGGCGCATATGTTTGTGGTACGATGTACACGTGTATGGTTAGGTGTACACATATGTGAGTCGATATACACACATGTTTGTAAAATAGTTTCACTTTCTTTTAGTGATATACAATGACTATTACACATATGAGGATCATATGTAATTCAAACTTTAGATATGTGTAGTCTATTAACATATTAATGAGTGCACATGTTTCATGATTGCGCACACGCGTCTTTGTAGTTTACGAATTTGGTATGCGTATATGGAGGCATGTGTGAATCGATGGACAATTATAAAACACCTGCGTCATGTTGATGTACATTAGAAAAAATGAAAAAAATATATAACTGTTACTAAAAGAATATAAGAATAAAGGGAATAAAGACTTGGGTTACTTATAACTCTATAAGTATACATGTGTACTATCTAAATGAATGGTAACAAGAAATTAGAAACAACTCAAAAAAACTTATTTAGTGAAAACGGAAAGAAACTGTGAACGAAACTAAATCCGTGTACTAAAACAATTAACGATATAGCAAGATAGCATTTGGGAAATAAAAAGACAGAGATTGAAGGTGCATCTATGCTGATCCTTGTTTCGTCCTTTTTGCTGCAACTTGGGCTCTAGCTTCGTCTTTTTCTTGACCTCAAAGTTGTGTATGTCATGGTTATCTTGGATTTATGTACAATAGTTGCACATAAACATTAGGCGTTTACGTTTCTTGAGATGCTCCTCACCTGGATCGACAAATCTTTTTGCCACTATTTCTTCCTGAACCTTTTTTGTTAACATTCTTGGAAGCAAACATGTCACATTTACCAGGAACCGTTACAAGCAGTTCCTTGAAAATTTGTTCATCATCTATTGCAGAAACGGATCTAGGAAGAGCTGAAAAAGTTGACATTGATAGTTTGTTAATCTTATCGAAAATATGAAAACATCAATTCGATGCATGAAAGCGCTTGGCTACCAATCTGGTCTACCTCGGCATGCTTATTAACATATTTATGATGTCCTGACAGGTGACGTGTGAGGACATTTTGCCTCCAACGACGCATGAGGTATTGTTCCAGTATAACTTCCATGTTTTTATTCTTGAGGACAGAGTATACATGTCGGCACAAATACCCGTGTCGGCTAAAATGGTTACAAGTACAAGATATGGATCCAGCGTCCCTATTTCGAATAACCTAAAGACCACAAAACAACAATATGACATTTTGAATAAGAATATTTTTTTGGAAGAGGAGTCACACTAATTCACAACAAAAGAATTACTATTTGGCAATCAAAAAGAATTTACCTTATACCCAATATGAGATTTGGAAACTGTAAGTGAATGCTTGACCATGTATAACTCATTTGAACCACCAGAGTGGACAAGCTCTAGCGAGCAGACCAATGCCGATATTCTCTTTGATATCATGAGGAACGAATATATGGTATTCAAGCATCTTATATCCATCTCTTTGATATAACCGTATTTATAATTAATATACTACCATTTCAAAAAAAAAAGATGTAAAATCCCATCTAATAGAAAAAGAAAGCAGAAGTAAAGTAGCTTGAATTAACAAAACTACCAAAAACCTCATGCCGGGACAAATATTGATGCTTAGATTTCTACATCTGATTACGGGCTCAGTTAGTCATATGATATAAAACAAGTATTGATTATACTTATGTTTATGTAAGTCACTCGTAAAAAAAACTTAAAATGATTACAAATGTTTGCATAGAATTATAGCCAGTTGTTTTAATTACATGTGTATCTAACCTAAATGTTACAACCAGTGTATGATACATCATTATCAGTCGAGCAAAAAAATGATGATATACACTAAATAATAAAACTAAAGATTAACGAATACCTTCAATCATTTGGTAAATTGTGACGCGAATTGACAAAATCATGTATATAAAAAGGGGGAAATTTTGTAACTGGTGGAGTGGTGGGAACCGGAAGAATGATTCAAGGGGGTGAGCGAGATTCAGGGGGAGATATTGAGGGAGCGACCTTTTGTGTTACTGATTGTTTGTATATAAATTCTTTTCAGTTATAAAATATCAACACATTTATCAAATTACCATACTATCCCTTTGACTTTTAACTAAAAGCTGGTTCTCACAGTTCTCGACCTTTTATTGGTTCTCATTTTATCTTTTCACTAGAAAACAATATATATATATATGTATATATATACATATATATATATAAAGCAACACACACACACACATATATATATAAGAGTTTCATTATTTTGAAAACCATTTTTTTTTGTAAAAACTAAGAGAACTCTTAAATTATATATTTGTTCACATATTTTTGTTGTTCATTCACATGTGAAATGATATAAAAATATATGTTGGAGAAAAAAGTTTTTCAAGAAACCTTCAAATTAGCTTTTTATAAACTTGTAAATGAATTTGTTCACGTTTTTTGTTCACATGTGACAAACGGCTATATATAAGGTTTTGAAAAAAATATTTTCTTCTACAACATATGTTTTTACAACGTTTCACATGTGAATGACTGATGTGTGTTGTTTTTCTTGCCATTTAAATTTATAAGTTGTACAAGTAACTATCTTAAAATACACCACACTAACGAGCAGAGAACCCGGTCAATGCAGTATAGTCTAGTGATAAGCTACATGATTGTTCGCATGGATGCGTTACGTTACCTAATCTAGTAATATGTGTAAGTCTAGTTTGTTTTGGGGGTTTGTCACTAACTCATAAATAACTATTATCTAACAGTAACTACCCGGTATTACCGGCGCAGGCCGTGTCAGAAGACACAATGTAAATCAAACTAGGAAAAGAAAAGCAAATAACAGTAATAAAATTATAATACTTGTTTGGCATCTCCGATCTCATGGTACGACCAAATACTATCCTACTGGTTAATTAGACTGTTGGAAACTTCATCACGGCTCAGATTCTCGTTAGATTCACTTCGCCTAATTAATAGTGTTGTCGCTAGACTCACACTACCCTATAAACAAATTCTCGCTAGATTCATTGTTTAAGCATTAATGACCTAAAGTTTGTGTTACTAATTCATCTTTTAATTACCAAGCCCTTAAGCCATGGCCAGATATATTTTTCTCCGGTGACGACAGTGCTCGTTTCCAAGTCAAAGGATCGCGTCTGACATTGTTAAGCTTCACGTTCAATTCATCCTAGTTACTATGGTTCTGGATCCCTCGGTTACAAGTGAATCACTTTTTACTTCTAGTTATAGACCGACTAGTCGTTTTCTATCCTAGCATATTAGTCCTAGTGTATGATTATAGACAACCATCATAATTAAACTAATATGTTCAGATATAAAACCAATAACAACATGAATTACTAATAAACATGGATCTACGATAAACAGTAAAACACATTCCAACAGAATCTAAACAAACACAGTAAAACAATAAACGTCTACATGATCACATTGATCCAAACAAGTATTCAGCCTACTAGCCTAGCATTATTAAAGGAATAACTGTTAGGTCGAAAATCGACCAAGTATGATTTGTTCATAAATAGCTGAAGTTCAATGAAGATACTTGTACAGAATTCTGAAGCCATTCAGAATTAGTTCACTGAAGCTTCACTTCATAATTCAAGATCAGCCCAATCTGAAAGCATTCACTCTGAAGTCGAAGACTGAAGACTGAAAAAAGAGAATCATCTCAGAAGTAGAGCTCAGAGAAGATTTTACTGATCGAAGAGTGAAGCATCTCAGTGTAAAGTACTTACAATACTTTACACTGATTACGAGGAAGCTTTTTACTTTATCTCTCTTTATCCAGTTATTTCTATAACACCTGATAAAGTGACAGATTGAGTAAAAGGTTGGGAATAAAGTGTGAAATGTCACATCAATGACTTTCATACTTAATCTTAACATACACTTTTTAAGGAATCAATTTGAATTCCGTAAAAAGTATCCCAACCACGTATTGTACGGACAAGTCCACATCAGCTTGAACTTTGTCTATAAATACAAGGCTTCTGACAAATTGCAAGGCGGTTAGAACTTTCGACATTGCAACTTGTGAGATATACTGTAAGTAATTCTTACGAGTATTTCCAAGTTATTTAGATCACTTGTATTTCAAAGTTTTTTAGATATTTTCACCTTTGTGATTACCTTTGTTCGGCAACAACCTTTGTATTTGTTTATATCAATAAATCAAATACATTGAAAAGTACATCGTGTCTCAATGTCGCACACTTGATTATATATATATATATATATTACTTATATAGTTTCAGCATTTAGTTTCTTGCAATTACTTTCAGTTATTTGTTCATATCCATATCTGGATCGTATACTGAACTTGTTCTGTTGTTGTCAGTCGGGTCTACTTGATATACTTGTTATATTTGACTTACATCTTGTTGTAGGGACTCACAATAACAAAGTCTGTAATGATAAAAGACATTGTTTGATAATATAAAGTAAAATCGAAAAGATAAATCTAGACGGAGGATGAATATCAGAAGGCATTAGAAGCTCCAAAACCTTCTTGGAATATGCAAAGTCGACCTAGGGCTGTTGCTAGGCGGCTAGGACTGCTGAATCGGCTCTCTTTTAGGGTTTTGAGGGTTAATTCGGCTTAAATAGAGCTGAAAGTCGGTTACTAAACTGGCCAACAAGCGCCGCTGGTCGGCCCTGGTCCTCGGCTTTACTGGGCTAGTGGCGCTGGTGACTTGAGGAGGGGCGCTGGTGACTCCTGCTGCAGCTTTCTTATCTTCGTTCGGCTCCCGAATCACTTCCTTGTGTCTTGTAATCTTCATAGGCTTCCTTCTTGAGTCACTTGATGTCATTTACTATCTCTTGCGTCTTCCGTGAACATGCATAATCATACGATTCATTAAGTAACAATAGTTCCGGAATAATAACTCATTTAAGCATTGAAATGAAGCCTTTCGATAGGTGTTTTTATCACAAAATGGGCTCTCATCAATGAACAAAAAAACGATGTGTTCCAATATTAAATTTAAGAGTTCTCACGGTTCTTATAAAAAAATGGGTTTTCAAAATAAAGGTCCCATATATATATATATAAAAGAAAGAAAATAAGGGTCCCCTATATATATATATATATATATAAGAAAGAAAATTAACCATCGTATTGTAGATGCCGCTAAACTCGTTCAATAGCGGTTGCATTTTCTTCCACTTTGTGTTGACTTGATGGTACGTTCGTTGATATTTTTTTGTTGCTTATTGTAGTGTTCATGAATCCTATTCCAAAAGGATTTGTATATTTCTTGATCGGTGGTGGCGGAATCCGTAGATATATGAAAATAAGATCGGGTCAAGAATTCTTCATTATTGCCACTCCAAGCGATTGGGGTTGCCCTTATGGTTGTGTTTGTTTTTTTTGCCTTCCTACGACCGGGTGGAGGTGGCGCCTCCACCTCCTTGCTAGAGGTGTCTCGCACATCGTCATATGTCTCGTCGGGTTGCACTTGATCATCAGCATCATTAAGAAACATGAACGTGGGTTCGGTATTAGGAAGTTGAAAGCGGCCGTCCGACTTGCACCGGGAAATCCGTGGTCAACAATTGAGAGATGTCGTCAATGACGTTTTGACTTGAAGAACCTCCGAAATCGTATTGTGTTTCGACGGTTCTAGGAAGTTGAAATGAGAGTTGATTTCTTATTGCTCGGTAATTTTTGGATATTTGTTTCTTAGTAGGAATCATTTTGAAGAATATATATGAAAGAGATATGAGGAAATATATTAGAGAAGATGTGTGTATTTTTTAGAAGTGAGAAGAAATGAAAGATTAAAAGGTATATATAGGAAATAAGGAGAGGGGTAAATTTTGTAAATTATTTAAAAATTCAAACGGTCTATAAAGGAAAAAAAAAGATAACGGTCAAAAATGGCGTTCCCAACGTTTAGGGGTGTTCATTCGGTCGGGTTTTGATGGAATAGAGTTATTCGGTTTTTTAAGAATTAGTAAACCAACCAATATCCGATCCATATATATGACCACCAATCCAAACGACCTAAATAAAGTTTGGGTTATTTGGTCGGGATTTGGATTACCCAATCTATATATATATATATATATATACCAATGCTCACTAGCATCGACTAAACTAGCCGATCCAACTTGCCGATGTAACTTGCCAAAATTTGTCGATGCATGTGCTATAGGCTTGCCAAAGAGCCTATGCTAGTCGATCCTTTTTGCCGATAAAACTTGCCGATTACACCCTTGCCCCTAAGGACTAAGCAAATCATAGCCTTCTCATATTTATTTTGCTATGTCTAAATTTATATGTATTTATCAACTATACTATAAAATTTAATGAAAATGTAATTGAAATTAGGTATATGAAGAGGCATGCCGGTGAGCCCAAAATTGCCGTTAAAAAAAATAGTTAAAGTTCCGATGTGGTCCTAGATATAGATTTTTTGTTGTTTATTTAGACTTTGGCTTTGTAAATTTTTGAGCTAGTAAATCTTATTAAAATTATAGAAATGAACTTTCAATATTTGAGCACCAGCTTTTCATGCTATAGGTCTCAAGTTTGAGACATGGGAAGGACATTTCAAGGTATTTCACAAATAAAGTCCTCCATTAAAGCAGGTTTGAGTCCTGCAAACGGGGCAGGGTTTTACCTCAATTAAATGTCGTGCCTTCGGGCGGTTTAGTTGGGGGTTTCTCCTCCTATTAGGTATTGAGGGTGAGGAGGCTCTCTAGCGCGGACTAAGTTAAGACAACGTAAGCTAGATCCCGGTTGCGAGCAAATGATCCACACCTTTAAAAAAATTTTTTTTTTCCGGAACTAGAATTCAGAAATGAGTAGATAGAAGTAAAACACAATTTGGATACGAAATTGGATAAGCTGTTGTTCACAATGAATTCTTTTGCGTATACAACTATGATATGTTGTAAGTCCCAACTCAAGAGATAGTACTAACTGAAGACACCTCTATGTCAATGGTGAGATTTCTTTGCAATATAAACACTGAACTGGAGACGACCAGTTACAGTGAATGTATACCAAGTCTTTGGTTAGATTACTTAAATGATGACAATAAGTAAATGACAATGAAATAAGAAAATACAGTAAAGTAAATATGGTGAGACCAAGTTGTAATTTTCAAATGTATTTTATTTATTGATGTTAAATAAAATACAAGGTTGTTGCGGAACCAAGATAATACATAAATGTAAATATCCTAACAACCTATGAAATACAATTGATCTATACTTGAAAATTCTCTTTCACAATCGAAACACTTAAAGTTATGAAGTGTTCCCTTTTACAATTGAGAGAATATTGCACAAGTTCACCAAGAGTATTGCAAAAGTCTGAATATGCAAAGTTGTATTCTTGTTATGCAAAGACCTCTATTTATAGACAAAGTTGGTATTGGGATTCCAACTTTGTCGTATAGATATAGTTGACAACATTTAAGGAAACTAGTTGAATTTCTTTGGTTGTAAGTCAAGATGTTACTTTATACAACCTGCTTTATGCACTTTTGCACTTTAATCATAGACAAATGATATTGTCTACCTAAAGCTGCATAAAACAAAAAGGTCTTCCTCGTAATCAGTGTAAAGCATCGTAAAGGCTTTAAACTGATGCTCTCCAGTTTCTATCTGAATAAAATGTCAACTGGGCTACACTGCCATTGTCATTCTCTATCTTCCATTTGTTGTCTTCGACTTCAATTGGAACATCTTCAGGTTTGATCAGATCTCAACTGGAGGAAGTCTTCAGTTGCATTAACTGTACATCACAACTGGACTTCAATATATTTTTGGACAAATCTTCTGGTCTCCAGATGCGACTGGAGACTGGCCAGTTTCAGTTGAAACTGGTCCTAACATATGTATAATATGCTTAGAATTTAGACACATAAATGTATGCATGAAGCCAAGAAGGTTTAAAGAACGGGATGTGTAACCCCACCAGGACAAAATGTGTAACCCCACCACAGAGGGTATTAGCGGCGACGTCGTCGCTAATACTGCGGGCCCCCATGTCTGTAATGGTAAATCTGAATGAGAAATTAGCGGGGCCCCTGTTAGTGTCAGGATATTAGCGGCGACGTCACCGTTAATACATTGATCGGGCTGACCTTTGCCTGGTGATGTTACCCTTTGTCTTTATCTTTATCTTAAATTCCACATATTCTATTTCTAAATCTTTATCTTCTATCATGTCATCATGGCCAACATCAGATACTTTAAATATTTTTGTAAAGCCTATCGAGTTGGTTACAAAATTAACATTAGTTAAAAGAAAAAATGGTTTGAAATACAACATCCTTGGCAACAAAATTCAAACCGAAAGAGTTGTTGTAAATTGAAATATTGTTTAAAATTCCTAGTACCCCACCCTGCCACCCACCACTATCTAGTACGTGTTGACATAAATCTAATCTACGACATCTAATATCCAACTAAACCTAGCTCGAACCCAAAAGTCCTAAACAACATTACTATCAATAAGAACCATCTATCAAGTTACTAAATGCTAATAAAAAAATACATCTAGAATATAAACATATACATCCAACCCGAGATTTTGACTGCAAAGATCTATCGACTACGACTTGAGGGTGTCGTTGATTGTTGTAGAGATAAGTAAAAACCATCAAAAATCATCATTAAAGCATCAACTACCTTAAAATGATCACCAATTGTTTTTCCTAGAGAATCCTATTTAATATTATCATGAAATTACATGACATATATATCTAGCATTTCGCATGTTCTAAAAGAATAGATTTAGAAAAGTAATTAAGTAATACTAACAACAGTGACCTTAAGGGCTTGCCAAATAGATTTAGAAACCAATCAAAAAAGTAATTAAGTGGGACGTCCAAACAAAAGGGGAAAAGGTAAAGGAAGTAAAGAATGCCAAGACATAATCATAACCAAACCATGCAAGTGTATGGGATCCAAGTGTATGTGGGTTGATATGCATCATCATTCTATAAATACTTTAGAATGATTATTATTTGTAAGTTATATTTTCTTTATAGAGAAATAACTATTGGCACAAGGTAACACTACCAGACAAAAGTCAACTCGACTAAGGCATTAGCGGCAACGTTGCCGTTAATACTCTGACACTGACAGGGGGTTCGCTAATTTCTCTGCCAGATTTACCATTACAGGCAAAGGGCCCCGCAAATACTCTCTCTGGTAGAGTTACCCTTTTTTACCTGGTGGAGTTACACTCCTCGTAACTATATTCTCAACCTGATCATTTAGAGATTGTTACTTTAGTTTTAAGTTATTTAACGATTAGCTTACATTTTGGTGGAAAACGGAAGTACAACATTTTAGGTTTTTTTCTTTTTTAATTACAGAGTTTGCTATTCATAGTTTTTAGACTTACATATTAATTTGTATTAGCTTGTTGTTTATGGCTATTTTAATATAGATTATTTTACTATATGCTCTATTTATAAACTAAAACAATAACAAAAGTTTTTTTTTTTAATCCAAAAATCTTGAGTTGATGATGTTTTGAGATCATTTTTTACACTTGATCTCGATAGACTTGAAAATTGAAATCAAAGTCTCAAATGATCTCAAGTTCAACATACTGCTAATAAATTAATATTCCTTTTACATATATATTCCTTTTATCAAAGCTACGTAGCTTAAAATAATAATTACGATAGAATCTTTATTTTGCACATTTTAAGAAGGACAAAAAAGAAAAAGTGATGGGCATGGACTATGGACAGTCTTGTCTTGTTATTCACAAAATATTTTGGTAACTTTAAAAACAAATCATATTATTTACGGAATCCATTTATTTACATAATAATATATATTCTTTCCCTCCTTTTCTTTCAAACATCCCAGCACATCTTTACACACATTTTTCTTCCATTTTTCTTACTCTATCCCACCTTCCATGACTTTACAACCATAAAGCCAACTACTCACCTCTCCCATTAATCTTCATCATTCTTTGTATTTAATCAACATCATTAATTCATGATCTCCTTTATACAATTCATGTTTTTATCTTCTTTTAGTTGCTATTAATATCACCACATACATTTTTTTTTTTTTTTTCATTCATGGGCTATCTTTCTTGCAATGCCGAATCCGCCATTTCAACGTGTGATTCGTACAATTTTTCTAAAAAGAAGCCCAAACTTTCCAAGATCCGTAACTTTTCCTTTGCGGATCTTGAAACAGCAACAAATGGTTTCTCGGAAACCAACTTCCTAGGAAAAGGAAGTCATGGTTCTGTATACAGAGCAGTATTAGGCAACGGCGAATTAATCGCCGCGGTCAAACTGCACCGTTATACAGAACCAAAACAAAACACCCCCACAAATATATCCGCCACTCCAGCGGATAACGAGATAGAAACACTATCTCAAATACAGAACTCGAGACTAGTCAACCTTCTCGGGTTCTGTTCAAACCAAAAAACCAAAACAATATTAACAATAACCGAATACATGCCAAATGGCTCATTATTCGACTTATTACACAAAAACAATACCAAATTACCCAGTTTAGCAAAACGAATAAAAATCGCTATTCAAATAGCGAAAGCTGTACATTATTTACATACCTCAAATCCACCTGTAATTCATAGAGATATAAAATCATCAAATATATTATTTGATGAAAAATGGAATGCCCGCCTTGGCGACTTCGGGCTGGCATTAAGAGGAAATGTGGAAGATGTCAAAGTGTCGTGTACACCACCTGCCGGAACTTTAGGATATCTTGATCCATGTTATTTGGCACCGGGGGATTTAAGTGCAAAAAATGATGTTTTCAGTTTTGGCATTTTGTTGTTGGAGATATTTTCGGGTCGGAATGCGATTGATTTAAGGTTTAGTCCGCCGTCAGTGGTGGATTGGGCTGTTCCATTGATAAAATCCGGTGACTATGGGGAGATTTTTGATGGGTGTCTTGGGGTTGACGGCGGTGACACCGCCGTGAGACAGCTGGCGGTGTTGGCGGCGAGGTGTGTGGTGTCCAAGGCGGAGAAACGGCCCGGGATGGCGGAGGTGGTGGCGTGTTTGAAATCGGCAAGAAAAAGGATTTCCTCTGTTTCATGGCGGCGCGTGGTTTCGACTCACGCGCCTTTTCGCGAGTATGATTACGCGCCGGCGCTCGTGAAGTATGAGGCTTTGACTGAAAGTAACGAGACGGTCAAAGTTTGTAAAAGTTCGAGTAAGAGGAACAGGAAATTGTCTAGTGTGATATGTGGTGAAATGGGTGATTGCCACGTGGCAAGATCTAAGTCGATAGGATGTGTTAGTGATTTGAAAGATAAACCGTTGGATAGGTCAAAGTCAACAGGTGAATTGGGGTACAGAAGGAGAAATGGTGGTGGGATTGTTTTGCAGATGATTAGAAATCCTAATATTAGAGAATTTGAATCATCTAAATTGCTTGTGAAATTTAGTTGATATGATATGATTTTAGAAACAGTTTTTGTATACATAGTGTCATGATATATTTGACAAAGATAATCTGTTTTTTGTGAGTTTAAAGCTAAGGATTTGGTCAAATTTGAATCCTTTTGAATTTGTTTTTGTATAGGATATATTCATTTACATGAAATTTCTTTTAGGTGATACGTTTTTTCACTTTTTTGGTTGATTGGAGTTTTTGATCCGTAAGCTGATAGCATGTTACTTGTAGTTAAGTTTTGTTTTGTGTGCATTTAGCGGATTCAAATCTATGTGTATATATCTTAGTTGAAACGGCTTAAATATGGTTTTTATTTTCGCTATAATTCCTGTTTATATGTCTATTTTTTGAGATGCTTTTTATTTTTTTCCTTTTTATACACACTACACTATCATGCCGGTTATAGGAAAACGTCTATCACAAACTGAAAGATAGATCTTTTAAATGTCACCTCCTTATACCCCGTCATTAACAATATTGGATATTCTTATTGTTGTTTTTTCAGTTGAAACACTTAGATTAACAGATCATAAACTCATTATAACATATCATTAGTTGATTATTAAAAATGACGAGGTAATTGGTTACCTTAAACTAAATATGAGATCATTATTTTTCTATTTGTTTCAAAATGAAGTTCCAATTTTAATTTTTTAAAGTATTATTACTTTTTTGTATGTAAATTTATGCATATTACTATTATTAATTCTTATATATTTGTATAGACAAAAGTTATAAAGAGCTAACTTTTGTCTAGTGCTTGACGGTTTTTAAGAAACTCTGCTAACGACATCAAAGAAGCTAGCATCGTTTCTGGCATGCCAACATGAGTGGTCCATTGTGCTAATGGCGCAGGCCCGGATTTTGACATGTGCAACAGGTGCATAAGAACAGAACCCAAAATCAATATGCGGCCCAAAGTTTTATTTCAATCTTTTATAGTTATATGAAAAAGAGGCCCAAACATTAGGTTAATGACTTGTTAAAAATAACATTTATACAAACACCCAAATAAAAAGCATATAGTTTACGGATTATTAATTAGTATGTCAATTACACTTTTTAAATGTTTCCTTTGATTCGATATTCATGTAATCTACACATCACACAGAGTACAAGTTGACATTTTTTTGTTGTTGGTGTCATGGAGAGCTTATTGTTGAGTATATGTAAAACTATTATTTTTGAATAATCCTACTGATAACTTCGCTGGAAAATTTAGTGAGAATATGGGTTTTTACTCAAGTTTGGACACAATTACATATATTGTTAAGTGACATATATAATAATATTGTTTAGTGGGCCTATATAGTCTCTAATGAGGACTTTACTAGCTACGAACTAAAATGTGTCTAAAAAACGTATGCATGAGATACATAAGTATAAAAATGTAGAAATATATATATATATATACTAGAATTTTTTTACCCGCACAATGTGCGGCTGCTTTAAAAAGGTGCTCAATAAAGTGAGATTTGAGTTAAACTTGCTTAAAAAAACATTTAATGAAACGCTTAATATGTGAACAAATGAGTTAATGGAATGGATCAATAATGATCGTAAAAAAACATATGGACGAACAATTTATTTAGTTTCACTTAATTAAATTAGCAATAACGTATTTATTATCCAATCATTAAACTAATTGTTATATACACTTGTTTTGAACTAACTCTTTGTCTACCATCATAATATTTTTCTCATCATCACAATGAAAAATTGTATTGTTAAAAAACAAAAGAAAAAATAGATTATATTAACCATTATAATAAAATTCAAAAAAAGATAAAAGAATTAAACAAAAAATTGTACATAATTTCCATAGTGATATGAACGAAAGAATTAACATAACTTTTTCAGAAACTTATGATATTATACAAAGCTCTTAACTCATATAAGATGAATATAATTTAGTGGTGATAAAAAAGTTTATAAACTTTAAATATTGCCACTAATGATTAATGCGATGAGAGTTCCAACTAACCAACGACCTGAGCAAACTTTTATATAAGTTCCAACTAACCAACGGCCTAAGCAAACTTTTATATAATCACCATTAAAAAAACGAAAGGAACCTCATATAAATGTTGAATAAAAAAGATAATGAAATATCATTAAGTATAGACGTGATTTTTTAAACTAAAGAGAAGATATCATTTTATCTAATGAGAAGATCTTACATTCTTACAATATATATATTAAATTATTTTAACATATATAGGTTCATTTGTTTTCTAAATATATAGTTTATTTAAAGAAAAACATGGAGTTGACATATAGGAGAAAATCTTATGTGACAATTTTTCAAATTAGTTTTAGATTGTAAAATGGTTTTAAAATGCTTAGTTAAATATTGTTTTATAAGAGTTATGGATAGATATATCGGCACTCATTCATTAACACAAACAGAAGAATTACTCTTTGCGTTGTCATGGATGAAGGAAATTAATGCATAGGTACATATAAAAATTAAACTTACAAATCTGATATATTA